>NC_092708.1:289186194-289786327 GCF_047496885.1 Scyliorhinus torazame
CCATCTGCATTTTAATGAGCGATCCCCGGGAAGAATTGGAAACATTTAAGGTAAATAAGGCCAAGCCAGACTCCTCTGCGCCAACAGGAGCCAAGACAAAGGAAAGCCAATGGACATTTAGGAACCACCCAGCGATCTGGGAACAGCTCCAGTATTGGAGAAATCGATCCAAGTGATCGGAACGTAGTTCAATCACTTGGAACCAGATACGGGGTCCGCCCCGAACAGCGCGAAGCCCCTGGGGACTATAAAGTAGAGTCGCCAAGTTCAATTCGTCCTTCTTGGCAGGGTCACTCAGCAGCTCGAAACAACCCTTGACAGTGACCTGCCTAGCCGCTGCATCAACCAAGTAAGGCTCCAGTCAACGCACGCTACGAGATAGGCGCTCCTAGCTACCAGTCTATACCAGCTTTGAATCCTGCAGACTCAGAATCGAACAAAAGGCCATTTGTTCCCCTGACCTGGTGGGCCAGTTCCGAAGCTAAGTATAGGCCTTTTAGTGATAGAGATAGTCTAGTAAGTAGAGTTTTATGCATGAGTAGTGATTGACTGTGTATAATAAACGTGTTTTGATTTGAAACTTAATAACTGGTGTATTGAGTTATTGATCAGCACTTGAACTTGAACCTCATGACGGTATCACAAAGATACCTGGCGACTCTAGAGCAAAGGTTATAGAAACAGAGCAAATTAAGTAAAGACACAACGAGCAACAGTTAAGAGCCAACCAAAAGTTAGCAACACCACATTAAGCTACTACCCCGAAAACCGGCCGAATTCCCCTAAAATTCCCATAATTTCTTCCATCCCCTCCATTGGATCTGAAACGCACGAAAGCAGGTCGCCCGCATACAACGAGACTCTGTGTTTCCCCCCCCCCCCCCCCCACCCCGGACCAGCCCCTCAAGGCCCTCAGAGCAATTGCCAATGGCTCTATTGCCAGCGCAAACAGCAGTGGAGAGAGGGTGTAGAAGCCAGGTATTTCGAATACAACTAGTATAGGTAAAAGATAGCTGTTTAAGCATAAATGTTGAGCCCCAGTTTTTAATACCCATTTATACAGCATAATTCACTTTTACTGAAGTCCGTTGTTCTGGCAAATGCATATTTTCAAAGACAGTGTGACATTAAAACAGCAAGATAATTTGACACTGCTTGTGCTAATTGTCAAGGACAGGGACTGAATACACAGCAACATTGTTCACAATGCAGATAACAGCTGGGTCAGAAAAGCTGATGTTGCACATTGAAGATGGACGGCTTGCCATCAAATCAAATGTGTTTGAGTCTAATCCAAACCAATTAGGATTATATTGGGGTGTAATGAGATGACTTAAGACAGATATGAAAGTGTATAACTAAAAAGTTTCTCCCCGCCATTTTGGGTTTTGTTGTCTTTGTGAGTATTGTCTTTGTAGGTTAGGTTTAGTTTTTTGTGTGTTGTCTGTGGTTTTATTGTCTTTGAAAGTGTGTTGTCTGTAGTGTATTGTCTTTGGGGGTGTGTGTGTTGAGGAGATGTCTTTGTGTTGTCTTTTCTGTTAGTTTAGTCAGTTTTGTCCTTTATAGTCTCCATTTTAGGTTAGGTTTGGGGGTTCTGTCAGTCTACCAGTCTGTGTCAGTGATGTTAGTCCACTTTTGACTTTGAGTTTAGCTGAAGATTAGCTCTCTCTCTTTTCATGTTTCATTGCCAGACTTTGACCTTTTAAAAGTTACTTTCGAGCTGTCTGCCTTAGCAAAGAAAGATAATGTCTGTAATTCTCTGAAAGCTTCCAATTGTCTACGAATTGCCTTTTAAATGACTTTCAAATTGTAATCAAGCGACTACAAATAAAACAATTCTTTTTGGCACCTGAGGAGTTTATACTGCAAATTTCTGCTGAGTTCCAGTATTCGCAAAGTGCTACTGATAACCGAATAGCAGAGATGATATAAATTCCTTCAACTATACACAGTCGAATAATACAAGGAATCGAACAACTTAACACAGTCTACAAATAGTACAAATCTTACAACTTGTCGTATTGCGCCAGGACTTGATTCATCAACTAAGATTCCCCCAAACTTGGCGTGGTTCGACAGGTTAAGATCCCATAAATTAAAAATTCCTTTAATTGGCGTAGTCAGGCAGTCGGGGGGGGGGGGGAGTACTGAGGACGACCTTCGGAGGCCCAGGTGACGACGGAAAGCTTCGAAGATAATCGGAGGAGGTCGGGAACCTTCGGGAAGCTTCGGAGATAATCGGAGGAGGCCCAGAAGACAGCCGGAACCCACGGCTAGACTGGGGTAAGAAATATCTTTTTCACCCATTAAAAGTCTTAAAGCCGCATCAATCAGTACTTCGACCCTTGAAAAGAACATTTTTTATAGACTGTGTTAAATAAATCAAGTGCCAGTCGGTCGGTCAGACTATCAGACGTGACTGGAAGATGAGTCACTGCAGTAACTAAAATAAAAAACGTCAGTCAGCGATCAAGAAAAGTTATGGCTGATCCTAATCAAAGTGTAGATTCAGAGCCTTTAGCAGACAGAAAATTACTCCCCACTACATCCAAGGGGGGTGCTGGAATACCAGATGTTTCTGTTGAAGATATGTTGGGGGATTGTAGATCTTTCACTCGTAGACATTTTAACCTATGTGAAACCTCAAAGAAAATTGAATCAAAGTATGATATCCCCAGAGGACAGTGGTCCTTCAATAATATTAAGAGAGCATGGGGAAAATGCACACGATTACACGGTGCAGAACGTGTAAAATGGTCCCTGGTAATTACGGGACAGATACACAGTCAGCAAGAGATCATTGTTAAAAATAAAAGTGATCATCAGCTTCAGTCCACTAAAGACCAACTAAGTGCAGTTCTTGAAGATTTGCAAGATGCAAAATCCAAACTTGAGCATTATGATGAAATTAGAACAGATTTGCAAAATAAAACCTCTGAACTCCAGCAGTTAAATGTTCAAATCGCAGAATTTCAAAATCAAGTTTTTGAAGTGGAGTCAGAATTCCAAAATCAAGTTTTTAAAATGGAGTCAAAATACCAACAGCTGCAATTAAATACTGAACGAAGTGATGATGAGTATAGGTCTACTAAAAGGCAATTAATTACAGTTGTTGAAGAATTGCAAGATGCAAAATCCAAACTTGAAACAGATTTGCAAGATGCAAAATCCAAACTTGAGCATTCTGATGAAATTAAAACAGATTTGCAAGTTGCAAAATCCAAACTTGAAACAGAATTGCAAGTTGCAAAATCCAAACTTGAAACAGAATTGCAAGTTGCAAAATCCAAACTTGAGCATTATGATGAAATTAAAACAGATTTGCAAGATGCAAAATCCAAACTTGAAACAGAATTGCAAGATACAAAATCCAAACTTGAATATTATGATGAAATTAAAACAGATTTGCAAGTTGCAAAATCCAAACTTGAGCATTATGATGAAATTAAAACAGAATTGCAAGATGCAAAATCCAAACTTGAGCATTCTGATGAAATTAAAACAGGTTTGCAAGTTGCAAAATCCAAACTTGAGCATTATGATGAAATTAAAACAGATTTACGAGTTGCAAAATCCAAACTTGAGCATCATGATGAAATTAAAACAGATTTGCAAAACAAAACCTCTGAACTCCAGCAGTTATCTTTTCAAATAACAGAATTCCAAAATCAAGTCTTTGAAGTGGAGTCAAAATACCGACAATTGCAATTAAAAACTGAGCGAATTGAACTTGAAAATTGCAAGTTAGTGAAAGAAAGATGTGTTTTAGAAAGAAATATAACCAGCGTGACTGAACATTGTAATTATTTGACAAACATGCTTTCTGTACAAAAGATTGAACAAACTCAGAAAGCAGTCCAAGCCACCCACCTAGTGGCACAATCGGCAATTGCACAGCCGAGATCAATTGTTAAAAATAAATAATTTTCTCTGTCGGATGAATCAGACGAAGATAGTGTTCCTACAATACAAAATACTAAAGCAATTCGACTAGCCCCTTTAAAACGCAAACGGGTTAGAGTTGGAAGCAAAAAAATAGAAGAAGATGGTGAAACTATCACTAGAAACATATTTGACCACCATTGGGTTCATGAACAAATTGATCCTTCTAAAATTGACGAATGGTCCAAGGGTCTTCCACACCCTAAAAAGGGTGGTAAGATCACATGGGATGGAATTCACAGATTACAAGCCATTTACAGTCTCCACCCATTTGATGGAGTACAAATTCTGACTATCATGCTAGGTACTCGTATAAGTTCAACCCTTAGAAATGAAGTAGAAGTTGCCCTTGGAGACGATTTGCAAAATTTAGAAGCTGGTTGGCTAACAATCAAGAATTGGCGATTACAATTTCGCCCCCCGAGGACCAATTGGTCTAAGATCACAGCTTGCTTTCAAAAAAAGAATGAAGATATTCAGGATTTTGAGGAAAGATTTTTACGTACTTGGATGGAATATTCAGGGATGACACTCGACCAGGAAAATGACACATGGGATGCAAGCACTTTAAGTCCATTAAAAACGGCTTTTATAGCCGGTGTTAAACCTGGAGTTTCTGCTGCCTTGAATTTGGTTTTACCAGCTTGGGCCACAGCTGGCACATACCGAGACATAGTTGACCGATGCATTCAGATAGATCGTGGTTTGCACAATCAGGCAACTTTTAACACTGCAGCTGCTCAAATGCAGCCTACAGGGATGGTGCAGGCGGGAGGGTTTCAGATTTTTGGATAACTGGGGCTCTTTCTGGGGAAGGTGGGACCTCTACAGACAGGATGGTCTACATCTGAACCTGAGGGGCACAAATATCCTGGGGGGGAGATTTGTTAGTGCTCTTTGGGGGGGTTTAAACTAATGCAGCAGGGGCATGGGAACCTGGATTGTAGTTTTAGGGTAAGGAAGAATGAGAGTATAGAGGTCAGGAGCACAGATTTGACGTCGCAGGAGGGGGCCAGCATTCAGGTAGGTGGTTTGAACTGTGTCTACTTCAATGCCAGGAGTATACGAAACAAGGTAGGGGAACTGGCAGCGTGGGTTGGTTCCTGGGACTTCGATGTTGTGGCCATTTCGGAGACATGGATAGAGCAGGGACAGGAATGGATGTTGCAGGTTCCGGGGTTTAGGTGTTTTAGTAAGCTCAGAGAAGGAGGCAAAAGAGGGGGAGGTGTGGCGCTGCTAGTCAAGAGCAGTATTACGGTGGCGGAGAGGATGCTAGATGGGGACTCTTCTTCCGAGGTAGTATTGGCTGAAGTTAGAAACAGGAAAGGAGAGGTCACCCTGTTGGGAGTTTTTTATAGGCCTCCTAATAGTTCTAGGGATGTAGAGGAAAGGATGGCGAAGATGATTCTGGATATGAGCGAAAGTAACAGGGTAGTTATTATGGGAGACTTTAACTTTCCAAATATTGACTGGAAAATATATAGTTCGAGTACAATAGATGGGTCGTTTTTTGTACAGTGTGTGCAGGAGGGTTTCCTGAAACAATATGTTGACAGGCCAACAAGAGGCGAGGCCACGTTGGATTTGGTTTTGGGTAATGAACCAGGCCAGGTGTTGGATTTGGAGGTAGGAGAACACTTTGGGGACAGTGACCACAATTCGGTGACGTTTACGTTAATGATGGAAAGGGATAAGTATACACCGCAGGGCAAGAGTTATAGCTGGGGGAAGGGCAATTAAGATGCCATTAGACGTGACTTGGGGGGGATAAGGTGGAGAAGTAGGCTGCAAGTGTTGGGCACACTGGATAAGTGGGGCTTGTTCAAGGATCAGCTACTGCGTGTTCTTGATAAGTATGTACCGGTCAGACAGGGAGGAAGGCGTCGAGCGAGGGAACCGTGGTTTACCAAGGAAGTGGAATCTCTTGTTAAGAGGAAGAAGAAGGCCTATGTGAAGATGAAGTGTGAAGTTTCGGTTGGGGCGATGGATAGTTACAAGGTAGCGAGCAAGGATCGAAAGAGAGAGCTAAGACGAGCAAGGAGGGGACATGAGAAGTATTTGGCAGGAAGGATCAAGGAAAACCCAAAAGCTTTCTATAGGTATGTCAGGAATAAGCGAATGACTAGGGAAAGAGTAGGACCAGTCAAGGACAGGGATGGGAAATTGTGTGTGGAGTCTGAAGAGATAGGCGAGATACTAAATGAATATTTTTCGTCAGTATTCACTCAGGAAAAAGATAATGTTGTGGAGGAGAATGCTGAGCCCCAGGCTAATAGAATAGATGGCATTGAGGTACGTAGGGAAGAGGTGTTGGCAATTCTGGACAGGCTGAAAATAGTTAAGTCCCCGGGATCTGATGGGATTTATCCTAGGATTCTATGGGAGGCCAGGGAAGAGATTGCTGGACCTTTGGCTTTGATTTTTATGTCATCATTGGCTACAGGAATAGTGCCAGAGGACTGGAGGACAGCAAATGTGGTCCCTTTGTTCAAAAAGGGGAGCAGAGACAACCCCGGCAACTATAGACCGGTGAGCCTCACGTCTGTAGTGGGTAAAGTCTTGGAGGGGATTATAAGGGACAAGATTTATAATCATCTAGATAGGAATGATATGATCAGGGATAGTCAGCATGGCTTTGTGAAGGGTAGGTCATGCCTCACAAACCTTATTGAGTTCTTTGAGAAGGTGACTGAACAGGTAGACGAGGGTAGAGCAGTTGATGTGGTGTATATGGATTTCAGCAAAGCGTTTGATAAGGTTCCCCACGGTAGGCTATTGCAAAAAATACGGAGGCTGGGGATTGAGGGTGATTTAGAGATGTGGATCAGAAATTGGCTAGCTGAAAGAAGACAGAGGGTGGTGGTTGATGGGAAGTGTTCAGAATGGAGTACAGTCACAAGTGGAGTACCACAAGGATCTGTTCTGGGGCCGTTGCTGTTTGTCATTTTTATCAATGACCTAGAGGAAGGCGCAGAAGGGTGGGTGAGTAAATTTGCAGACGATACTAAAGTCGGTGGTGTTGTCGATAGTGTGGAAGGATGTAGCAGGTTACAGAGGGATATAGATAAGGTGCAGAGCTGGGCTGAGAGGTGGCAAATGGAGTTTAATGTAGAGAAGTGTGAGGTGATTCACTTTGGAAGGAATAACAGGAATGCGGAATATTTGGCTAATGGTAAAGTTCTTGAAAGTGTGGATGAGCAGAGGGATCTAGGTGTCCATGTACATAGATCCCTGAAAGTTGCCACCCAGGTTGATAGGGTTGTGAAGAAGGCCTATGGAGTGTTGGCCTTTATTGGTAGAGGGATTGAGTTCCGGAGTCGGGAGGTCATGTTGCAGCTGTACAGAACTCTGGTCCGGCCGCATTTGGAGTATTGCGTACAGTTCTGGTCACCGCATTATAGGAAGGACGTGGAGGCTTTGGAGCGGGTGCAGAGGAGATTTACCAGGATGTTGCCTGGTATGGAGGGAAAATCTTATGAGGAAAGGCTGACGGACTTGAGGTTGTTTTCGTTGGAGAGAAGAAGGTTAAGAGGAGACTTAATAGAGGCATACAAAATGATCAGGGGGTTGGATAGGGTGGACAGTGAGAGCCTTCTCCCGCGGATGGATATGGCTGGCACGAGGGGACATTACTTTAAACTGAGGGGTAATAGATATAGGACAGAGGTCAGAGGTAGGTTCTTTACGCAAAGAGTAGTGAGGCCGTGGAATGCCCTACCTGCTACAGTAGTGAACTCGCCAACATTGAGGGCATTTAAAAGTTTATTGGATAAACATATGGATGATAATGGCATAGTGTAGGTTAGATGGCTTTTGTTTCGGTGCAACATCGTGGGCCGAAGGGCCTGTACTGCGCTGTATTGTTCTATGTTCTATGTTCTATTGCTCAAATCCAGCCCATGTTACCTGCTGCTCCAGCGGCGGCTGTTGCAGCACCTGCAGGAATATAAGCAGTAACTACAATTTCACCACCAGCGCTAGAACAAACATGTACCCTTGCTCCATTAAAATCACGTTAGAAAATACCACAATGTCTTTCCTGTGGTAGAGTAGGACACTGGATGGCAAAATGCTATCAAAAACAACGGATGGATTCAAGAGATGATAATGAAGTAGACAATGTTCACTACAATACATCTCCACCTCGTGGTCAACCATGTAACACGTACCAACAAGACACACCCAGTTTGGCTTCTGGTCAGCAACACTGGCTAAGCAACTACAACCATGGTTTGCTTTTACAGTTAATCAACAACAGTATCATAATAGCCCAACTGTTTACCACATGGCTTTACAGAATCATCTCAGGCAACTGCCTGTTCGGCCTTCCACCATTATCCAATATGAAGATGATGTTCTGATAACCTCTATCAATAAAGATGATCATGACAAAGATTTACAGATGGTCTTGAACCACCTCAGTACTAACAGTCACAAAGCTAGCTTTCACAAAGCACAAATTGCCCAGAAAGATGTTTACTTGGGACAGAAAATTTCCAAAGGAAAAAGGGAACTTACTCAGAACACAACGGCTGCCATCAAAGCAGCTAAAGAAAGCTCAATGGATCGCTAAAAAGTTGCCAAGAACTGTCAACTTAAGAAAACTGTAATTATTCTGAACGTTGCTTTATTAATTGAAAGAAATTAACATATCTTGTTAGCTGTGTTTCCTTTAACAGAATCGACAAATTCATCTACAGAAAATCAAGATACAGCACAAGATTGGTTCAGTTATATATTTAATAAGTTATTGTATTTGATATTTTAAAATAAATGTTTAAAATTAGCCTGGAAATTAAAACTTCAAACAATGTGGAAGCTGGTTTTTAAAAAAAAAACAACAATCTTTGATTAAAAGCCAAAAGAACAGGTTGTTCAAAGAAATTTGATAACGGGAATTTGGCAGCAATCCAACTTTTACTCACAGTCCATTTGAGTGACAAAAAAAAAGTTTAAAGATGCGAATGGCATCATTCCAAGCTATACGCCTCTTTTTGTCTCTGTAAAAAAATTAACCCTTTCAACAAGCTTTTGTGCATAATCCAGAGGATGTCCATTTTGATAATCATTTTACCATTTATTACTAGATCATATGTTCAACTTTTATTGTATAATAATTTTACATGAAGTTATTATTAATTACCAATGTGATCAAATTTGATTAATTTATTAATTTTAATAATTATTTTGAAATGCCTGTTGCAATGTTAATTCCATTTTATTGTTTAAAACTGCAATGATTCTTTGCGCTTTTACCTATCCTATCGCATTAATGATGTATTTTAATCTTTTCTGATATATCTCAATTTTTCGATTTATCAAAGGGCCGACTGTAGAAGCCAGGTATTTCGAATACAACTAGTATAGGTAAAAGATAGCTGTTTAAGCATAAATGTTGAGCCCCAGTTTTTAATACCCATTTATACAGCATAATTCACTTTTACTGAAGTCCGTTGTTCTGGCAAATGCATATTTTCAAAGACAGTGTGACATTAAAACAGCAAGATAATTTGACACTGCTTGTGCTAATTGTCAAGGACAGGGACTGAATACACAGCAACATTGTTCACAATGCAGATAACAGCTGGGTCAGAAAAGCTGATGTTGCACATTGAAGATGGACGGCTTGCCATCAAATCAAATGTGTTTGAGTCTAATCCAAACCAATTAGGATTATATTGGGGTGTAATGAGATGACTTAAGACAGATATGAAAGTGTATAACTAAAAAGTTTCTCCCCGCCATTTTGGGTTTTGTTGTCTTTGTGAGTATTGTCTTTGTAGGTTAGGTTTAGTTTTTTGTGTGTTGTCTGTGGTTTTATTGTCTTTGAAAGTGTGTTGTCTGTAGTGTATTGTCTTTGGGGGGGTGTGTGTTGAGGAGATGTCTTTGTGTTGTCTTTTCTGTTAGTTTAGTCAGTTTTGTCCTTTATAGTCTCCATTTTAGGTTAGGTTTGGGGGTTCTGTCAGTCTACCAGTCTGTGTCAGTGATGTTAGTCCACTTTTGACTTTGAGTTTAGCTGAAGATTAGCTCTCTCTCTTTTCATGTTTCATTGCCAGACTTTGACCTTTTAAAAGTTACTTTCGAGCTGTCTGCCTTAGCAAAGAAAGATAATGTCTGTAATTCTCTGAAAGCTTCGAATTGTCTACGAATTGCCTTTTAAATGACTTTCAAATTGTAATCAAGCGACTACAAATAAAACAATTCTTTTTGGCACCTGAGGAGTTTATACTGCAAATTTCTGCTGAGTTCCAGTATTCGCAAAGTGCTACTGATAACCGAATAGCAGAGATGATATAAATTCCTTCAACTATACACAGTCGAATAATACAAGGAATCGAACAACTTAACACAGTCTACAAATAGTACAAATCTTACAACTTGTCGTATTGCGCCAGGACTTGATTCATCAACTAAGATTCCCCCAAACTTGGCGTGGTTCGACAGGTTAAGATCCCATAATTTAAAGTTTCCTTTAGAGGGGGCATCCCTGTCTCGTCCCCCGGTGCAGTCAAAAATAGTCCGAAGTCGTCCTGTTCGTCCCTACACTTGCCACAGGAGCTTGGTACAGCAACCTGACCCAGTCAATAAAGCCCCTCCCAAATCCGAACCGCTCTAGCACCTCCCATAAATAATCTCACTCAACCCGGTCAAAAGCTTTCTCCGCATCCATCGCGACCATTACCTCCACCTCCCTGCTTTCCGAGGGCATCATGGTCACGTTTAACAGCCTTCTTACATTGGCCACCAGCTGCCTGCCCTTAACAAACCCTGTCTGATCCTCCGCAATAACGTCCGGTGCACAGTCCTCAATCCTGGAAGACAAAATTTTGGCCAACAGTTTGGCGTCTACTTTCAACAGGGAAAACGGCCTGTCAGACCCACATAGCTCAGGGTCCTTGCCCCATTTCAGGATGAGCAAAATTGTGGCCTGTGACATCGTCTGGGGCAGAACCCCTCTTTCCCTAGCCTCATTAAACACCTTCAACAGCACCGGTCCCAATATCCCAGAGAACTTTTTATAGAACTCAACTGGTGTAGCACAATCAATCACTCATGAGACGAGATGAGGAGGAGTCAATCGATGGCTTTATTACGCAGACTTGTTCCCCAGCCGCACAATTACAGAATGCGGCTGCTGGGAGAACCCGGGCTCTTATACTCCGCCTTACTGGGTCTAGCCAGTAGGTGGCTGATCCAATTGGGACCTGGCATCTATCCACCAAATGCGTCTCGGCATCACAGGGTACCGTAATACCCCTAATGCATACCACCACATTCACCCCTTGTTAAAAAAGAACCCGGCGGGGGTAGTGGGCCGTATGGTGGTAGGGGTATACAGAGTCGGTACCTGGGATGCCACTAGCATAGCGGCTATGCGCCGATATCAAACTACTAGCACTATTTACAATGCCGCTTTTACTGGGCAACTGAATTATTTACAGAGGCGTTTCTTGCTTTATTATAAAGATTCGATGAGTCGAATGGGTGCCCTGGTCGTCCTCCCTGATCGTCTCAGCCCCGGTGGTGATGCAGGCGCTGGCTCGGGCACCGTTGTCTCTGGGAGCGTAGCGATGCCTCTTCCTGCTTCACTACCCCTATTTGGGGCCGGGGAAGGACCGATCCACCCGGGAAGGGGGCGGCTGTGGGGTGCGCCGGTGGGAGGGAGGGGATGATTGGTGTTGGGGGGGGGGGTGTGGGGAGCTCCGGCGGGTCCAAGGTCCCGCAGGGAGACCGTGTCCTGTCGGCCGTCGGGGTATGCCACATAGGCGTATTGAGGGTTCGCGTGGAGGAGATGAACCCTCTCGACCAACGGGTCCGATTTGTGCGCCCGCACATGTTTTTGGAGCAGGATGGGCCCCGGGACTGTCTGCCAGGTCTGGAGTGACGTTCTGGAGGTGGACTTCCTAGGGAAGATGAGGAGGCATTTGTGAGGTGTTTGATTTGTTGTGGTACAAAGCAGTGACCGGATGGAGTGGAGGGCCTCCGGGAGGACTTCCTGCCAGCGGGAGACTGGGAGATTTCTGGACCGTAGGGCCAGCAGGACGGTCTTCCCCACCGTTCCGTTCTCTCTCTCTACCTGTCCATTACCCCGGGGGTTGTAACTGGTCGTCCTGCTCAAGGCAATGCCTTTGCTGAGCAGGAATTGACGCAGTTCGTCGCTCATGAAGGAGGACCCCCTATCACTATGTGTGTAGGCGGGGAAACCGAACAGTGTAAAGATGGTGCAGAGGGCTTTAATGACCGTGGCCGCGGTCATGTCGGGGCAGGGGATGGCGAATGGGAAACGGGAGTACTCGTCAACCACGTTCAGGAAGAACGTGTTGCGGTCGGTGGAGGGGAGGGGGCCTTTGAAGTCCAGACTGAGGCGCTCAAAGGGACGGGAAGCCTTTATTAGGCCTATAGAAGTGCCTGTAGAAGTGCGGTTTGCACTCTGCGCAGATTTGGCAATTCCTGGGGGCTGTTCTGACCTCCTCGATGGAGTAGGGCAGGTTGCGGGTCTTCACGAAGTGATAGAACCGAGTGACCCCCGGGTGGCAGAGGTCCTCGTGGAGGGCTCGGAGGCGGTCCACTTGTGCGTTGGCACATATGCCGCGGGACAGGGCATCGGAAGGCTCGTTCAGCTTTCCGGGACGATATAAGATCTCATAGTTATAGCTGGAGAGTTCGATCCTCCACCGCGAGATCTTGTCATTCTTGATCTTGACCCGCTGTGCATTATCGAACATGAAGGCAACCGACCATTGGTCAGTGAGGAGAGTGAATCTCCTGCTGGCCAGGTAATGCCTCCAATGTCGCACAGCTTCCACTATGGCCTGGGCCTCCTTTTCCACTGAGGAGTGGCGGATTTCTGAGGCGTGGAGGATGCGTGAGAAAAAGGCCATGGGTCTGCCCGCTTGGTTGAGGGTGGCCGCCAGAGCTACATCGGATGATTCGCTCTCGACTTGGAAGGGGAGGGACTCGTCGATCACGTGCATCGTGGCCTTTGCGATATCCGCTTTGATGCGGCTGAAGGCCTGGCGGGCCTCTGTCGACAGCGGAAAGACAGGGGACTGAATGAGCGGACGGACCTTGTCCGCGTAGTTGGGGACCCACTGGGTGTAATGAGAGAAAAAGCCCAGGCAGTGTTTCAGGGCCTTGGAGCAGTGAGGGAGGGGGAACTCCATGAGGGGGCGCATGCGTTCAGGGTCTGGGCCTATAACTCCATTTCGCGCTACGTCGCCGAGGATGGCTAGACAGTTGGTGCTAAACACGCATTTCTCCCTGTTGTATGTGAGATTCAGGGCGTTCGCGGTCTGGAGGAATTTGCGGAGGTTGGCGTTGTGGTCCTGCTGATCGTGGCCGCAGATGGTGACGTTATCGAGGTACGGAAACATGGCCCGCAAACCGTACCGGTCAACCATTCGGTCCATCTCCCGTTGGAAGACCGAGACTCCATTAGTGACGCCGAATGGAACCCTTAAAAAGTGGTAGAGCCGCCCATCTGCTTCAAAAGCAGTGTATTTGCAGTCGCTCGGGCGGATGGGGAGCCGGTGATAGGCGGACTTAAGGTCCACGGTGGAAAAGACCTTGTACTGTGCAATCCGATTGACCATATCGGGATATGTGGGGGAGAGGGTACGCATCCAGCTGCGTGTACCTGTTGATGGTTTGACTATTGTCTATAGAACATAGAACAATACAGCGCAGTACAGGCCCGTCGGCCCACGATGTTGCACCGAAACAAAAGCCATCTAACCTACACTATGCCATTATCATCCATATGTTTATCCAATAAACTTTTAAATGCCCTCAATGTTGGCGAGTTCACTACTGTAGCAGGTAGGGCATTCCACGGCCTCACTACTCTTTGCGTAAAGAACCTACCTCTGACCTCTGTCCTATATCTATTACCCCTCAGTTTAAAGTTATGTCCCCTCGTGCCAGCCATATCCATCCGCGGGAGAAGGCTCTCACTATCCACCCTATCCAACCCCCTGATCATTTTGTATGCCTCTATTAAGTCTCCTCTTAACCTTCTTCTCTCCAACGAAAACAACCTCAAGTCCGTCAGCCTTTCCTCATAAGATTTTCCCTCCATACCAGGCAACATCCTGGTAAATCTCCTCTGCACCCGCTCCAAAGCCTCCACGTCCTTCCTATAATGCGGTGACCAGAACTGTACGCAATACTCCAAATGCGGCCGGACCAGAGTTCTGTACAGCTGCAACATGACCTCCCGACTCCGGAACTCAATCCCTCTACCAATAAAGGCCAACACTCCATAGGCCTTCTTCACAACCCTATCAACCTGGGTGGCAACTTTCAGGGATCTATGTACATGGACACCTAGATCCCTCTGCTCATCCACACTTTCAAGAACTTTACCATTAGCCAAATATTCCGCATTCCTGTTATTCCTTCCAAAGTGAATCACCTCACACTTCTCTACATTAAACTCCATTTGCCACCTCTCAGCCCAGCTCTGCAGCTTATCTATATCCCTCTGTAACCTGCTACATCCTTCCACACTATCGACAACACCACCGACTTTAGTATCGTCTGCAAATTTACTCACCCACCCTTCTGCGCCTTCCTCTAGGTCATTGATAAAAATGACAAACAGCAACGGCCCCAGAACAGATCCTTGTGGTACTCCACTTGTGACTGTACTCCATTCTGAATATTTCCCATCAACCACCACCCTCTGTCTTCTTTCAGCTAGCCAATTTCTGATCCACATCTCTAAATCACCCTCAATCCCCAGCCTCCGTATTTTTTGCAATAGCCTACCGTGGGGAACCTTATCAAACGCTTTGCTGAAATCCATATACACCACATCAACTGCTCTACCCTCGTCTACCTGTTCAGTCACCTTCTCAAAGAACTCAATAAGGTTTGTGAGGCATGACCTACCCTTCACAAAGCCATGCTGACTATCCCTGATCATATTATTCCTATCTAGATGATTATAAATCTTGTCCCTTATAATCCCCTCCAAGACTTTACACACTACAGACGTGAGGCTCACCGGTCTATAGTTGCCGGGGTTGTCTCTGCTCCCCTTTTTGAACAAAGGGACCACATTTGCTGTCCTCCAGTCCTCTGGCACTATTCCTGTAGCCAATGATGACATAAAAATCAAAGCCAAAGGTCCAGCAATCTCTTCCCTGGCCTCCCATAGAATCCTAGGATAAATCCCATCAGGTCCCGGGGACTTATCTATTTTCAGCCTGTCCAGAATTGCCAACACCTCTTCCCTACGTACCTCAATGCCATCTATTCTATTAGCCTGGGGCTCAGCATTCTCCTCCACAACATTATCTTTTTCCTGAGTGAATACTGACGAAAAATATTCATTTAGTATCTCGCCTATCTCTTCAGACTCCACACACAATTTCCCATCCCTGTCCTTGACTGGTCCTACTCTTTCCCTAGTCATTCGCTTATTCCTGACATACCTATAGAAAGCTTTTGGGTTTTCCTTGATCCTTCCTGCCAAATACTTCTCATGTCCCCTCCTTGCTCGTCTTAGCTCTCTCTTTAGATCCTTCCTCGCTACCTTGTAACTATCCATCGCCCAAACCGAAACTTCACACTTCATCTTCACATAGGCCTCCTTCTTCCTCTTAACAAGAGATTCCACTTCCTTGGTAAACCACGGTTCCCTCGCTCGACGCCTTCCTCCCTGTCTGACCGGTACATACTTACCAAGAACACGCAGTAGCTGATCCTTGAACAAGCCCCACTTATCCAGTGTGCCCAACACTTGCAGCCTACTTCTCCACCTTATCCCCCCCAAGTCACGTCTAATGGCATCATAATTGCCCTTCCCCCAGCTATAACTCTTGCCCTGCGGTGTATACTTATCCCTTTCCATCATTAACGTAAACGTCACCGAATTGTGGTCACTGTCCCCAAAGTGCTCTCCTACCTCCAAATCCAACACCTGGCCTGGTTCATTACCCAAAACCAAATCCAACGTGGCCTCGCCTCTTGTTGGCCTGTCAACATATTGTTTCAGGAAACCCTCCTGCACACACTGTACAAAAAACGACCCATCTATTGTACTCGAACTATATATTTTCCAGTCAATATTTGGAAAGTTAAAGTCTCCCATAATAACTACCCTGTTACTTTCGCTCATATCCAGAATCATCTTCGCCATCCTTTCCTCTACATCCCTAGAACTATTAGGAGGCCTATAAAAAACTCCCAACAGGGTGACCTCTCCTTTCTTGTTTCTAACTTCAGCCCATACTACCTCGGAAGAAGAGTCCCCATCTAGCATCCTCTCCGCCACCGTAATACTGCTCTTGACTAGCAGCGCCACACCTCCCCCTCTTTTGCCTCCTTCTCTGAGCTTACTAAAACACCTAAACCCCGGAACCTGCAACATCCATTCCTGTCCCTGCTCTATCCATGTCTCCGAAATGGCCACAACATCGAAGTCCCAGGAACCAACCCACGCTGCCAGTTCCCCTACCTTGTTTCGTATACTCCTGGCATTGAAGTAGACACACTTCAAACCACCTACCTGAACGCTGGCCCCCTCCTGCGACGTCAAATCTGTGCTCCTGACCTCTATACTCTCATTCTCCCTTACCCTAAAACTACAATCCAGGTTCCCATGCCCCTGCTGCATTAGTTTAAACCCCCCCAAAGAGCACTAACAAATCTCCCCCCCAGGATATTTGTGCCCCTCAGGTTCAGATGTAGACCATCCTGTCTGTAGAGGTCCCACCTTCCCCAGAAAGAGCCCCAGTTATCCAAAAATCTGAAACCCTCCCGCCTGCACCATCCCTGTAGCCACGTGTTTAAATGCTCTCTCTCCCTATTCCTCATCTCACTATCACGTGGCACGGGCAACAACCCTGAGATAACAACTCTGTTTGTTCTCGTTCTGAGCTTCCATCCTAGCTCCCTGAAAGCCTGCCTGACATCCTTGTCCCCTTTCCTACCTATGTCGTTGGTGCCAATGTGGACCACGACTTGGGGCTGCTCCCCCTCCCCCCTAAGGACCCGGAAAACACGATCCGAGACATCACGTACCCTTGCACCTGGGAGGCAACATACCAAACGTGAGTCTCTCACGCTCCCACAAAATCTCCTATCTGTGCCCCTGACTATAGAGTCCCCAATTACTAATGCTCTGCTCCTCTCCCCCCTTCCCTTCTGAGCAACAGGGACAGACTCCGTGCCAGAGGCCCGTACCCCATGGCTTACCCCTGGTAAGTCGTCCCCCCCACAAGTATCCAAAGCGGTATACTTGTTTCTCAGGGGAACGACCGCAGGGGATCCCTGCACTGACTGTTTTTTCCCAGTCCCTCTTACAGTTACCCACCTATCTCCAATTTTTGGTGTAACTAATTCCCTGAAGCTGCTATCTATGACCCCTTCTGCCTCCCGAATGATCCGAAGTTCTTCCAACTCCAGCTCCAGTTCCCTATGACCATCCTCTGTTTCTCCCCGGTCTTTACAACTACCACCTGGGCTCTCCAGGGACTATTGTGCCTTCCCTCAGCAGCCGCTGGACTTCTGACTGGATAAAGGTTTGGTCCTGGGCGCTGTACCGCCTGCTCCTAGTAGCGGCGGGTTTGCAATCCGGGGTGAGGTTCACAAACAGGGAAGGCGGGTCGACCTTGAGGGTCGCGAGGCCGCAGATAGTGAGTGGGGGTATAGGGCCGCCGAATTGAAAGGTTAAACTCTGCAGGTTGCACTGAAAATCCAACCCCAGGAGTGTGGCAGCGCAGAGGTGGGGGAGGATGTAAAGCCGATAGTTCTTGAACTCCCTCCCCTGCACCGTGAGGTTCGCGATGCAGAACCCTTTGATCTCTACAGAATGGAATCCTGCTGCCAGGAAAATGCGGCTCCTGGGAGAATCCGGGCTCTTATACTCCGCCTTACTGGGTGGAGCCAGTAGGCAGCTGATCCAATCGGGACCCGCCGTCTATCCACCAATAGCCTCTCGGCATCACAGGGTACCGTAATACCCCTAATGCATACCACCATAACTGGGTACCCATCCGGTCCCGGTCCCTTATCCGATTGAATGGCCTTCAAGCCCTCCACTACCTCTTCCAACCCGATAGGGGTCCCCAGACCTTCTGTCAGCTCCCCGTCCACCTTCGGGAACGTCAGCCCCTCCAGGAAGTACCTTATCCCCTCCGGCCCCGCAGGGGGTTCCGACCTGTACAGCCTGCTGTAGAAATCCCCGAACGCCTTACTCACCCCTGCCGAGTCCCCAACTAAGTTCCCATCCCCGTCAATAACTTTCCCTATTTCTCCTGCCTCCCTCTTTCTGAGCTGCTGTGCAAGCAACCTGCTGGCCTTCTCACCATGCTCGTATATCGCCCCCTCGCCTTTCTGAGCTGTTCCACTGCCCTCCCTGTGGTTAACAAGCCGAACTCCACCTGTAGCCGCTGACGTTCCAATAAAAGCCCTACCTCCGGTGTCTCCGTGTACCTCCTGTCGACTTGTAGAATCTCTTTTACCAATCGGTCCGTCTCTGCCCTATCCGTCCTGTCCCTGTGATCCCAGATCGAAATCAGCTCCCCTCTCACCGCTGCCTTCAGCGCTTCCCAGACCACCGCTGCTGAGACCTCCCCCATATCATTTATCCGCAGGTAGTTCAGCATGCAATTCCTCAGCCTCTCACACGCCGCTTCGTCCGCCAATAGCCCTATATCCAACCTCCACTGCGGGCACTGCTTGCTATCCATACTAACCTGCAGGTCAACCAAGTGCGGAGCATGGTCCGAGATAGTAATCGGCGAATACCTCATGTCCACCACCCCTGCCAGTAGGGCCCTATCCAAGACAAAGAAGTCGATCCGAGAGTACACCTTATGTACGTGGGAGTAAAAAGAAAACTCCTTCGCCCTCGGCTGCCTAAATCTCCATGGATCCACCCCCCCCATCTGCTCCATGAACCTTTTCCGTTCCTTTGCCATTGCTGGCACCCTGCCCGTTTTCGAGCATGACCGATCCAGGCCGGGATCAATAACTGTATTAAAGTCCCCTCCATGGTCAACTTGTGCGAGACCAGGTCCGGTATCTTCCCTAGCACCCACTTAATAAATTCCACGTCATCCCAATTTGCCGCATATACATTAACCAGCACTACCTTCCTCCCCTGCAGCTTACCACTAACCATGATATATCGACCCCCCACATCCGAAACTATTCTGCCCACCTCAAATATCACGCGCTTATTAATCAAGATCGCAACCCCTCTAGTCTTTGTATCCAGCCCCGAGTGGAAAACCTGACTGACCCAGCCTTTCCTCATTCTGACCTGTTCCACTAATCTAAGGTGCGTCTCCTGCAACATTACCACGTCCGCCTTCAGTCCCCTCTGGTGCGCAAACACACGTGCCCTCTTAACCTGCCCATTTAACCCTCGAACATTCCAGGTCATCAGCCTAGTTGGGGGGCAAAGAATCAGCCATCCCTTTTCTTGGGCCCGCCTCTAGCCCCTGCACCGCACCTCCTCCAGCCCGCCCCACGGTGGCCCCCACCCCCGACCTCCTCACTGTCCCTCCACCAAAGTCCCTCCCTCATCAGCAGTACCCCCCCCCCCCCACCCCCGCAACACTACTCTAAAACCTAACCCATCTAGTAAACTAAGCATATGCACCTCCCCCACTCTACTTCCGTGAGCTAACTCACCCAGCTAGCTTGGTGGCCCCCGGCGCCAAAAAGTCTCCCACCTATTGTTCCCTCACTCCCCTCCCCCCGCTCGTGCAAACAAATTCCCTCATCTAACAATCCCCAGACAAACACCCAGCAGCAAGAAAAAACAAAAAAGCAGCACCCACCGAAACTCAAACAGACACATCTCCATCCCACAAAAGTGCACATCAATAAAAAAAGGGGGACATTGCCAACATCCACCGAAAAAAGAGCATGAAAACGGAAAATAAACTTTCCCCCCCCCCTTAAACAGAACTCCAAAAACAGAAATGAAACAGTAAGAGGAGACAAAACCAATTTAAAACAGCAAAAAGGGCCCAATCCAATATAGGCCAACAAGTTGCCTCAAAGTTTGAGTGTTCTCAGACCCCCACCAGTCCTTTTAGCAAAGTCCAGCGCATCTTCGAGCGACTCAAAATAATGATTTTGGTCCTCATGAGTGACCCAAAGACGAGCCGGATACAGCAGTCCGAACTTCACCTGCTTCTTGAAGAAGATAGACTTGACTTGGTTAAAGCCTGCTCTCAGCCTCGCCATCGCCACACTCAGGTCCTGGTACACCCGCTGGATACTGTTGTCCCACTTACAGCTCCATGTTTGTTTGGCCCACCGAAGAATGCATTTCTTGTCCAGGAACCTATGGAATCTCACCACCATTGCCCTCGGAGGGTCCCCCGCTCGCAGCTTCCTCGCAAGAGCTCTATGCGCCCTGTCCACCTCCAACGATCGGGGGAATGCCCCCTCCCCCAGCAGTTTTTCGAACGTACCCGCTACGTATGCCCCAGCGTCCGCTCCCTCAACCCCCTCCGGGAGCCCAACAATTCTTAAGTTCTGCCGGCGGGACCGATTCTCAAGGTCCTCCACCTTCTCCAGGAGCCTTTTCTGCTGGTCCCGAAGCATCCCCACCTCCAGCTCCGCCGCTGTTTGATGCTGCTCCTGCTCAGCCAGCGCCTTCTCAGCCTTCTGGATCGCCCGATCCTGGGCGTCCAATCTGTGCTCCAGCCGATCTATCGAATCTTTAATCGGGTTCAAACATTCCCGCTTCTGTTTGGCAAAACCTGGATGACCTGCATCAACTGCTCCGTTGGTCGCTGCGCCGCCACCCCAGGGGTCCGGTCCTCGGCCATGCTGGCTCCTGCTGCAGCTTCAGCCCAGCTCTTGGCTAACTTTTAATTCTGCCTTTTCGTGCACTTCTGGTTCTTTTCTCCATACACCGATACATGGAAACGGTGCCCAATTGCCTCAGCCTTCGAATTCACCGTTTAAAACCGGAAAAAAGTCCGGAGGAAAGGTCCAAAAGACCGACCAGACCGGGAGCCACCAAATGTGCAACTTACTCCTTCATAGCCGCCACCGAAAGTGTAGGGTGCTCTTTCAATGGCTGGTGTAGACTTGATGGGCTGAATGGTCTCCTTCTGCACTGTAAATTCTATGAACCAGGTAAATTACCATGTAACCATTAGTCAATCTCTCCAAAAGCAAAATCCCACATCCGTGCTTTATCATCTTGTTATGGGCGAGGCGTTTTCAGAACCCCAAAATGTATCATTGAGTTCAACCAACCTCTCCCTTTAATGTATTTGTTGCTTTTCCTAGCACACGGCTTTTCCCGAGGTGTGGGATTACAATTATGGACACGTGGGTTTTTAAACACAAAACACTGTTTATTCCATGAACTCAACTTAACATCTTAAATAAACATTGGACACCTTACTTCAAAGATAACTCAGAAAATATTGCAACAGTAAATAATTCCTCAAAATGTTCCTTCAAACTTCCAAGAGACTTAACACCTTTAAACAGAATCACATCAGGTTAAAGGCTTTACTATTATGAGTTTAAATTACCCTCATGATCCAGAGATAGTCTTTCATGGCAGAGATCCAGCTCACTGCAAACACAGACACTCCCAAGCTCTTTTCAACCTGCAAAACTAAACTGAAAAATGGCTGATCTGACCTCAGCTCCACCCACTCTCTGACATCGCTATTTTCTAAAAGGTACATTGTTTAAACATCCATGTCTTAAAGGTACCCTCACATGACACCTCCCCCCAAGAAAAAAAAATAAACCATCAACTTCAAGATGGTTTCATTTTTCACTTTTGCACCATCCACGAAGAAATGTACACAGTAAATATACATTTTCATTTAAAGAAAACAACACACTCAACCAGGTATAATAATATAGTCCATTTTTCTTTGTTCTGCTTCCTCCAACAAAATTCTTCTCGATTGACAGTCTCTTTGAACAAGAAAGTCTCTGCATGATCCATCCATTCCTCTACTCCTCGGCAATTCTCTTTAGAATCAGATACTTTAGGACCACAGAGTCCCTTGCAATTCTCCAATACAGGAACATTGGTGATCACAGCTTTCAGGCAGTCAAATGTCTGTTGAAAATCCGCTGTCCATTGAATTTTTTTACGTTTCTTCAGCAATTCCATCAGTGGAGTACTGACGCCACAAATCTTTTGCACAAAGGGTCGATCAAATTCATTCATGCTAAGAGATTGCATTATTTCCCTTCATCTTGAAGGTAACGGAAATGCCACAAGGAAAGTGATTCCGGCTTCTCCAAATTCACTTTTGGCTTGGTTCATCACCAAACCCGCCTCCTGAAGTCGATCGAAGAACGCCATACGATGTTTTAAATGTTCTTTCCCTGTCCGGAAGTTGAAAATAAAAGCAGATTGTCCCAGTTTCTCAATGCAATCCCTCAAACATGGAATAGGATAAGAGTCCGTTCTTGTAACTGAATTCACCTTTCAATAGTCCACACACAACCGTTGGGTACCGTCTGGTTTAGGTACCATCACTATGGGTGAGCTCCATTGGCTGCAACCCACTTCAATTGTGCCATTTTTTAACCATACTCTCAATCGCTTTGTTAACCTGTGCCAATTTTAAAGGATTAAGTCTATATGGATGTTGTTTGATAGGAACAGCAATGTCAATAACTCTTTCAGGTCAGTTCGTTTTTCCTCTGGAAGGTAACTTAACAATTCATCCCAATTTTTAAGAACATCCTCATTTTCCAATTTAATTTGAGGTATGTCAAATTCACTTTGAGTTAGAATCATTAAAACCTCCTTTTTCTCTCCTTCCCTTTCAAAGTACCTTTTCAGCATATCCACATGACACACTCGGTGAGTCTTCCTTCTATCTGGTGTTTTTAACCACATAATTCTCCTGACTTAATTTCCTTTCAATCTGATACGGTCCACAAAACCGAGCTTTTAAAGGCTCCCCTACCACTGGTAACAACACTAAAACTTTATCCCCACTGGCAAAACTACGAACTTTGGATTTCTTGTCCGCTACCCGTTTCATCACATTTTGTGCAACTTTAAAATGTTGTCTAGCCAATTCACCTGCTCTATTTAATCGTTCCCTAAAATTTGATACGTAATCCAATAGTGTAATTTCCGATTTCTCACCCAACAATTTTTCCTTAATCAATTTAAGTGGTCCTCTTACCTCATGACTAAAAATTAGTTCAAAAGGACTAAATTTGGTAGACTGATTCGGTGCATCCCTAATTGCAAACAATACGAATGGGATTCCTTTATCCCAATCCTCTGGATAATCTTGACAATACGCCCTCAACATTGTCTGTAATGTCTGATGCCACCTTTCTAACGCTCCCTGCGATTCTGGATGGTACGCAGTTGATTTAAATTGTTTTATTCCTAAGATACCAATAACTTCTTTGAATAACTTTGAAGTAAAATTTGTTCCTTGATCCGATTGAATTTCTGTGGGTAGTCCATATCTAGTAAAGAATTTAAGTAACTCCTCCACAATCCTTTTAGCTGTAATATTACGTACTGGAATGGCCTCCGGAAACCTAGTAGACACATCCATTACAGTCAAACGTTATTGATTCCCACTTTTTGTTTTAGGAAGCGGTCCTACACAATCGATTAGGACCCATGTAAAGGTTTGTTTGTGGAATGTGTTTTAAGGGCGCTGGTTTTATCACTGCTTGAGGTTTCCCTATCACTTGACATGTGTGACATGATTGACAAAATTTAACTACATCTTTATGTAGTCCAGGCCAATAAAAATGTTTCTGGATTTTAGCTTGAGTTTTCCTTATTCCCAAATGACCTCCCACTGGTACCTCATGTGCAACTCGCAACACCTCCTTTCTATACCCTATCCGCAATACTACTTGATGAACTTCTGCCCACTTTTCATCCGCCTTACTATTTTCTCATCAAGACATCATTTTTACGGTAATAACACTTCGCCACAATCTTTTTAGCTGTAATATTACGTCCTGGAATGGCCTCTGGTTATAGTGTTATAGTCAAAAGATATTGATTCCCACTTTTTGTTTTCAGAAGCGGTCCTACGCAATCAATTAGGAACCTTGTAAAAGGTTCCTCAAATGCTGGAATGGGTAATAAGGGCGCTGGTTTTATCACTACTTGAGGTTTCCCTATCACTTGACATGTGTGACATGATTGACAAAATTTAACTACATCTTTATGTAGTCCAGGCCAATAAAAATGTTTCTGGATTTTAGCTTGAGTTTTCCTTATTCCCAAATGACCACTGGTACCTCGTGTGCCACTCGCAACACGTCCTTTCTATACCCTACCGGCAATACTGCTTGATGAACTTCTGCCCACTTTTCATCCGCCTGCATTGGTCTCCATTTTCTCATCAAGACATCATTTTTACGGTAATAACATTCTGGTATATTCTCAGATTTCTCTTCCGTATATGCTTTCTGATATATCTGTTTTATTTCTACATCTTTCTGTTGTAACTCCGCCAATTTTCCTGAACTAAAAATATCCGCCTCATCCTCCACCTGTTCTTGTTCTTTTTCAACCATCTGATCAAAAATCGTTTCTGATAATTGCACTTCAACTTCATCTTCACTCTTTGATTTCTCCTCTTGTCTTAATCTGTGACTTTGCAACCTTGTTACTACACAATCCGGAAAAATCCCAGGATATTCGTCCTTCAACACTTCAGTTGACTGATTTTCCACTGGCTTATCAACCAAAGTCGGCATCACTCCCACCTGCTATCCAGCTATATCATTACCTAAGATAAACTGTATTCCTGGACAAGATAGTTTATCTATTACTCCTACTACCACTTCACCACTCTTCACTGGACTTTCCAACTTTACCTTATATAATGGAACACTACTCCTCTCACCCTGAATTCCACATATCACCACCTTTTCTGGCAACATTCTTCCCAAACTACATAATTCCTCATCTCTTACCATTAAAGATTGATTAGCCCCTGTATCTCTTCAAATTGTGACTTCTTTACCTGCTCCTCCTGATACACATGAGTAAACTTTCCCCACACAAGTAAATTCTTTAAAGACATCTGGCACCTTCTTAACAATTACTTCTTGAACAGGCTGTACAATCGTTTGCACCTCCTTCGCTTCCCTTGGGCTTTCCTTTACCACCTAACAAACCCCACTGTCTTATCCTGTTTTACCACATCAGCCTTCCCAGTGCTTTTCTTCAACCACCAACACTCTGACTTTACATGGCCTCATTTATTACAGTGAAAACTTCTGAAACTTTTCATTTCTTTTCCACCCTCCTGGATTTCTTTTTTAATCTGAGGTACACTCTCTTTATTGTCTCCCATCAGATCGCCTTTACCTTTACCACTTGAGTAATTCTCATGTCCCCAATTTCTATCCCTCACCGGCTGAAAATGATGTCGGAAACCAATCTTTGATTAATGAACTAATTCATAATCATCTGCCATTTCCGCTGCTAATCTCGCAGTTTTAACCCTCTGTTCTTCCACATGAGTTCTCACTACATCAGGAATTGAATTTTTAAACTCCTCCAAAAGTATAATTTCTCTGAGAGCATCATACGTTTGGTCTATTTTCAAAGCCCTTATCCACCTATCAAAATTACTCTGTTTGAGCCTTTCAAACTCCATGTATGTTTGACCAAATTCTTTCCGTAAATTACTAAACCTGTGTCTGTAAGCTTCAGGCACTGGCTCATATGCACTTAAGATGGATTTCTTCATCTCCTCATACGTTCCAGATACCTCCTCCGGTAGCGATGCAAACACTTCACTAGCTCTACCTACCAGCTTTGTTTGAATCAGTAACACCCACATGTCCTGTGGCCATTTCATTTGTTCAGCTACCTTCTCAAATGAAATGAAAAAGGCTTCCCACTTCCTTCTCATCAAACCTTGTCAATGCTTGGACATATTTAAATAGACTCCCACCAAGCCTTCGATTATGACGCTCTTTCTCACTATCCTCATCACTATCATCCAACTGTACGTTTCCCTTTACGTCTGCCAATTTTAACTGATTGTCATGTTTCATGGCCATTTTCTGAAGTTCAAACTCCCTCTCTTTATCTTTTTCCCTGATCTGTATCTCCCTTTCTTTTTCTTTTTGTTCTGCTAGATCTATTCTCTCTTTTCTCCTTTCTTCTCTCTACTTTTCTTTTTCCTCTCTCTCTCTTTCTCTTTCCTCTCTCTCTCTTTCTCTTTCTTTTTCCTCTCTCTCTCACTTTCTTTTTCTTCTCTCTCACTCTTGTATTCAAGCCGCTTTAATTTTTTCTCATGTTCCATTGGTTTAATTTGCAACTGAATTTTTGCCATTTCCAATGAGTCAAACTCTATCTCAGGCAACTTTAAATGCTTAACCACCGCCATAATTACCCTACCTTTTTGCATTTTGTCAGGTAATGTTAACTGCAATACAAAGAACAAAGAACAAAGAAATGTACAGCACAGGAACAGGCCCTTCGGCCCTCCAAGCCCGCGCCGACCATACTGCCCGACTAAACTACAATCTTCTACACTTCCTGGGTCCGTATCCTTCTATTCCCATCCTATTCATATATTTGTCAAGATGCCCCTTAAATGTCCCTATCGTCCCTGCCTCCACTACCTCCTCCGGTAGTGAGTTCCAGGCACCCACTACCCTCTGCGTAAAAAACTTGCCTCGTACATCTACTCTAAACTTTGCCCCTCTCACCTTAAACCTATGCCCCCTAGTAATTGACCCCTCTACCCTGGGGAAAAGCCTCTGACTATCCACTCTGTCTATGCCCCTCATAATTTTGTATACCTCTATCAGGTCGCCCCTCAACCTCCTTCGTTCCAGTGAGAACAAACCGAGTTTATTCAATCGCTCCTCATAGCTTATGCCCTCCATACCAGGCAACATTCTGGTAAATCTCTTCTGCACCCTCTCTAAAGCCTCCACATCCTTCTGGTAGTGTGGCGACCAGAATTGAACACTATACTCCAAGTGTGGCCTAACTAAGGTTCTATACAGCTGCAACATGACTTGCCAATTCTTATACTCAATGCCCCGGCCAATGAAGGCAAGCATGCCGTATGCCTTCTTGACTACCTTCTCCACCTGTGTAGCCCCTTTCAGTGATCTGTGGACCTGTACTCCTAGATCTCTTTGACTTTCAATACTCTTGAGGGTTCTACCATTCACCGTATATTCCCTACCTGCATTAGCCCTTCCAAAATGCATTACCTCACATTTGTCCAGGTTAAACTCCATCTGCCATCTCTCCGCCCAAGTCTCCAGACAATCTAAATCCTGCTGTATCCTCAGACAGTCCTCATCGCTATCCGCAATTCCACCAACCTTTGTGTCGTCTGCAAACTTACTAATCAGACCAGTTACATTTTCCTCCAAATCATTTATATATACTACAAAGAGCAAAGGTCCCAGCACTGATCCCTGTGGAACACCACTGGTCACAGCCCTCCAATTAGAAAAGCATCCCTCCATTGCTACCCTCTGCCTTCTATGGCCTAGCCAGTTCTGTATCCACCTTGCCAGTTCACCCCTGATCCCGTGTGACTTCACCTTTTGTACTAGTCTACCATGAGGGACCTTGTCAAAGGCCTTACTGAAGTCCATATAGACAACATCTACTGCCCTACCTGCATCAATCATCTTAGTGACCTCCTCGAAAAACTCTATCAAGTTAGTGAGACACGACCTCCCCTTCACAAAACCGTGCTGCCTCTCACTAATACGTCCATTTGCTTCCAAATGGGAGTAGATCCTGTCTCGAAGAATTCTCTCCAGTAATTTCCCTACCACTGAAGTAAGGCTCACCGGCCTGTAGTTCCCGGGATTATCCCTGCCACCCTTCTTAAACAGAGGAACAACATTGGCTATTCTCCAGTCCTCCGGGACATCCCCTGAAGACAGCGAGGATCCAAAGATTTCTGTCAAGGCCTCAGCAATTTCCTCTCCAGCCTCCTTCAGTATTCTGGGGTAGATCCCATCCGGCCCTGGGGACTTATCTACCTTAATATTTTTTAAGACACCCAACACCTCGTCTTTTTGGATCACAATGTGACCCAGGCTATCTACACCCCCTTCTCCAGACTCAACATCTACCAATTCCTTCTCTTTGGTGAATACTGATGCAAAGTATTCATTTAGTACCTCGCCCATTTCCTCTGGCTCCACACATAGATTCCCTTGCCTATCCTTCAGTGGGCCAACCCTTTCCCTGGCTACCCTCTTGCTTTTTATGTAAGTGTAAAAAGCCTTGGGATTTTCCTTAACCCTATTTGCCAATGACTTTTCATGACCCCTTCTAGCCCTCCTGACTCCCTGCTTAAGTTCCTTCCTACTTTCCTTATATGCCACACAGGCTTCGTCTGTTCCCAGCCTTTTAGCCCTGACAAATGCCTCCTTTTTCTTTTTGACGAGGCCTACAATATCATTCGTCATCCAAGGTTCCCGAAAATTGCCGTATTTGTCTTTCTTCCTCACAGGAACATGCCTGTCCTGTATTCCTATCAACTGACACTTGAAAGCCTCCCACATGTCAGATGTTGATTTGCCCTCAAACATCCGCCCCCAATCTATGCTCTTCAGTTCCCGCCTAATATTGTTATAATTAGCCTTCCCCCAATTTAGCACATTCATCCTCGGACCACTCTTATCCTTGTCCACCAGTACTTTAAAACTTACTGAATTGTGGTCACTGTTACCGAATGTTCTTGCCAAATCTAACAATCTGCTTTTTGTTTCTGTCCGTAAAGTACTACGTGTGACATTCTCCACCCCCAAAAACTTCTGAGCCTCTGAAAGAGCCATTGTTCACAACACTCCCCACTTAAACTAAAATACTACACCGGAAAAGCAACAATCCTTCACTGTCTTTAAGTTCACAAAAGCCAATCCAATAGATAGACTTTTATCCCGGACGAGCCCTGAATTGTTATGGGCGAGGCATTTTCAGAACCCCAAAATGTATCATGGAGTTCAACCAACCTCTCCCTTTAATGTATTTGTTGCTTTTCCTAGCGCACGCTTGTTCCCTAGGTGTGGGATTACAATTATGGACATGTGGGTTTTTAAACACAAAACACTGTTTATTCCATGAACTCAACTTATCTTCTGAAATAAACATTGGATTTCTTAACACCCCTTACTTCAAAGATAACTTAGAAAATATTGCAACTGTAAATATTCCTCAAAATATTCCTTCAAACTTCCAAGAGACTTAACACCTTTAAACAGAATCACATCAGGTTAAAGGCTTTACTATTATGTGTTTATATCACCCTAATGATCCTGAGATAGTCTTTCATGGAAGAGATCCAGCTCACTGCAAACACAGACACTCCCAAGCTCTTTTCAAACTGCACAACTGCAGCTCTCTGGAAACACACAGACACACACCAGCTCTTTTTCAAAACTGCAAAACTAAACTGCAAAATGGCTGACCTGACCTCAGCTCCACCCACTCTCTGACATCACTGTTTTCTTAAACTTACATTGCTTTAACATCCATATCTTAAAGGTACTCTTACATGACAATCTGCAGACTCAAATATTTCCGTGCACTCTTCGCATGCTACTTATCCTAAAATCTCTCCAAGCGTCAGCAGAACCCAAACTCTGTTCTCCATATCCAATTCTACACACAAAGAGAACAAAGAACGAACAGAGTCCGGTGCCGGCTATGAGGGAGTGAGTCGCACATTTTTGGCTCCCGCTCTGGCCGGACGTTTAGACCTTCCCCCCTGACGTTTTTGCATTTTTGAGCGCTGGCTTTGAAAGCGAAGTCAATCTGGCACTGGTTCCACACATTGGTGTATGGAACCAAGAATCCCAAAGGCTCAAAAAGGGAGAAATAGGAAGACAAGCAAGGGCTGGGTGGAGGTTGCGGCTGAAGACAATATGGCTGATGTCCGGACCCCTGCTGCGACGGCCCAACCATCAACGGAGGAGTTGATGCAGATCATTCAAGAGGGCTTTGCTAGGCAGAAACGGGGCTGTCTTGATCCGATAAAGGAATCGATCGATCGGATGGAACGCAGGCTGGATGCCCAGGATCGGACGATTCAGAAACTGGAGAAAGCGCTGGTGGACCAGGAGGAGCACCAAACGGTGGTGGAGCTGGAGGTGGGGATGCTGAAGGATCAGCAAAAAGGGCTGTTGGAGAAGGTAGAGGACCTGGAGAATAAATCTCGCTGGCAGAACTTAAGAATTGTCAGTCTCCCTGAGGGGGCTGATGCTGGCGCGTTTGTGGCGAGTATGTTTCAGAAGCCTCTGGGGGAGGGGGCTTTTCCCCGACCTTTGGAGGTGGTCAGGGCGTACAGAGCGCTGGCGAGGAAGCCGCGGCTGGGGGACCCCCCCCCAAAGGCGATGGTGGTCAGTTTCCACGGTTCCTGGACAAGGAGTGTGTTCTCCAGTGGGCCAAACTTACACGGAGCTGCAAATGGGACAGCAGCATTTTGCGTGTTTACCAGAATCTGAGCGTGGAGGTGGCCAAAAGGAGGGCAGGCTTTAACCAAGTTAAGGCGATCCTGTTCCAAGAAGCAGGTGAAATTTGGACTGTTATACCTGGCGCGTCTTTGGGTTACGCACAAGGACCAGCACCATTATTTTGAGTCGCCCGAAGACGCGATGGACTTTGCCAAGAGGAAAGGGCTGGTGCTGAACTGAGAACTTATTGTTTTACGTTGCAACTTTTTGAGTGATGTTTATATGTTTCTATTGGCGTTTCTCTTCTGTATTTGAGTTTGGTTGAAGAAGGGGGAAGTAAAAGTTATTCGGTTTCTGCGGGTTTTCAGTGTTTTGGTGGGGGTGACTGGTGGGGCTTTTTACTTTGTATTACATAGAACAATACAGCGCAGTACAGGCCCTTCGGCCCACGATGTTGCACCGAAACAAAAGCCATCTAACCTACACTATACCATTATTATCCATATGTTTATCCAATAAACTTTTAAATGCCCTCAATGTTGGCGAGTTCACCACTGTAGCAGGTAGGGCATTCCATGGCCTCACTACTCTTTGCGTAAAGAACCTACCCCTGACCTCTGTCCTATATCTATTACCCCTCAGTTTAAGGCTATATCCCCTCGTGCTAGCCATTTCCATCCGCGGGAGAAGGCTCTCACTGTCCACCCTATCTAACCCTCTGATCATTTTGTATGCCTCTATTAAGTCTCCTCTTAACCTTCTTCTCTCTAACGAAAACAACCTCAAGTCCATCAGCCTTTCCTCATAAGATTTTCCCTCCATACCAGGCAACATCCTGGTAAATCTCCTCTGCACCCGTTCCAAAGCCTCCACGTCCTTCCTATAATGCGGTGACCAGAACTGTACGCAATACTCCAAATGCGGCCGTACCAGAGTTCTGTACAGCTGCAACATGACCTCCTGACTCCGGAACTCAATCCCTCTACCAATAAAGGCCAACACTCCATAGGCCTTCTTCACCACCCTATCAACCTGGGTGGCAACTTTCAGGGATCTATGTACATGGACACCTAGATCCCTCTGCTCATCCACACTTTCAAGAACTTTTCCATTAGCCAAATATTCCACATTCCTGTTTACCTTCCAAAGTGAATCACCTCACACTTCTCTTCATTAAACTCCATTTGCCACCTCTCAGCCCAGCACTGCAGCTTATCTATATCCCTCTGTAACCTGCTACTTCCTTCCACACTATCGACAACACCACCGACTTTAGTATCGTCTGCAAATTTACTCACCCACCCTTCTGCGCCTTCCTCTAGGTCATTGATAAAAATGACAAACAGCAACGGCCCCAGAACAGATCCTTGTGGTACTCAACTTGTAACTGAACTCCATTCTGAACATTTCCCATCAACCACCACCCTCTGTCTTCTTTCAGCTAGCCAATTTCTGATCCACATCTCTAAATCACCCTCAATCCCCAGCCTCCATATTTTCTGCAATAGCCTACCGTGGGGAACCTTATCAAACGCTTTGCTGAAATCCATATACACCACATCAACTGCTCTACCCTCGTCTACCTGTTCAGTCACCTTCTCAAAGAACTCGATAAGGTTTGTGAGGCATGACCTACCCTTCACAAAGCCATGCTGACTATCCCTGATCATATCCCTTTGAATTACACTTTTGTGGGGGGTTTCTGTGTGTTTTTTTGGGTTGTCTCTTATTTTAACTGGGTGATTGTATGGGGTTGGTTTGTTGAGGAAAGTGGTTTCAATGAGCGGGGGGGGGAGGGGAGTGAATGAACAATAGGTGGGAGACTTCTTGGCGCCGGTGGTGAGGGCCACCAGGCTAGCTGGGTGAGCTAGTGGAAGCAAAGTGGGGGGGGGGGTGCAAATGATTAGTCTATGGCAGGGGTTAGGTTACAAAGTGTTGTTGCTGGGGGGGGGGGGAACTTAGGCTTCGGGACAGAGAGGAGGTCGGGGGTGGGGTTGCCAGGTGGCGGACCAATGGAGGCGCGGCGCATGGGCTGGTGGCGGGCCCAGGAAAGTGGATGGTTGATCGACAGAGGGGGGCGGGGCACAGTGCCCCCAACTAGGCTGATCACCTGGAATGTTAGAGGGTTGAACGGGCCGTCAAGAGGGCACGTGTGTTTGCGCATCTGAGGGTTCTGAAGGCGGACGTGGTAATGTTGCAGGAGACACACCTGAAAGTCAGGCTAAGGAAGGGTTGGGTCAGTCAAGTCTTTCATTCGGGGCTGGACACCAAGACCAGAGGGGTTGCAATTTTGATCAACAAACGGGTGCAATTTGAGGAGGGCAGTATAGTCTCGGATGAGGGGGGCCATTATGTCATGGTTAGCGGTAAGCTGGAGGGAGGCAGGTAGTCTTGGTTAATGTGTACGCGCCAAATTGGGATGACGTGGAATTTATAAAGAGGTTGCTGGGGAAGATACCTGACCTGGAATCGCACAGGTTGGTTATGGGAGGGGATTTTAATTCAGTCATCGACCCCGGCCTGGACCGGTCGTGTTCAAAAACGGGGAGGGTGCCAGCAATGGCAAAGGAACTGATAGGGTTCATGGAGCAGATGGGGGGGGTCGACCCATGGAGGTTTAGGCAGCCGATGGGGAAGGAGTTTTCTTTTTATTTGCATGTTCACAAGGTTTATTCCCGGATAGACTTTTTAATTTTGAGCAGGGATTTACTGGCGGGGGTGGTGGACACGGGGTATCCGGCCATCACTATTTCGGATCATGCCCCACTCTGGGTGGAACTGCAGGTCAGTGAGGAGAGCTTCCAGCGCCCGCAATGGAGGTTGGACGTGGGGTTGTTGGCGGACGAGGCGGTGTGCGAGAGGCTGAGGAAGTGCATGCAGAATTACCTGCAGGTTAATGACGCGGGGAAAGTCTCAGCAGCGGTGGTTTGGGAGGCGCTGAAGGCAGTGGTGAGAGGGGAGCTAATCTCGATCCGGGCTCTTAGGGACAGGACGGATAGGGCATAAACGGACCGACTGGTAAAGGAGATCTTACAGCTAGACAGGAGGTATGCGGTGATCCCGGGGGTGGAGCTCTTAAGGGAACGTCGGAGGCTGCAGGTGGAGTTCGGGGTGTTGTCCACAGGTAAGGCAGTGGACCAGTTTAGAAAGGCGAGGGGTGTGTTTTACGAGCATGGGGAGAAGGCCAGCAGATAGCTGGCACAGCAGCTTAGGAAGAGGGAGGCGGCCAGGGAAATAGAGAGGGTGGTGGATGGGGATGGGAACGTGGTCGGGGAGTCGGCAGGGCAAAACAGGGCGTTCAGGGACTTTTACAGTAGGCTCTATTGCTCGGAACCTCCCACGGGGCCGGAGGGGATGAGACGCTTTTTGGACGGACTGACCTTCCCCAGGGTGGGTAAGGAGCTGGGAGTTGGGCTGGGGGCCCCGATTAGGGCTGAAGAAATATTTGAGGGCTTAAAGGCAATGCAGTCGGGTAAACCCCCAGGGCCGGACGGGTACCCAGTGGAGTTCTATAAAAAGCTCTCGGGGATATTGGATTTCGGCGGCAGCGGTGCGCAGGGGCCCTCTGGGAGGTGAGTACTTACTTTAAAAAGCCTTACCTGGTCCCGTGTCTGTTCTTCTTTTCTGTTTTATTTGTTTTTATATAAGGCAGGAACCGGAAGTTCGACCCGCGGACCTCTGGGAAGTCCCCCCCCCAACCAATAAATTCTGGTGGAGAGGAAACCCGAGACACTACACGTGTAGTGTCGCCCACCCGCCCTCCTCCTCTAACCTAATAATAAGACCCATTGGTGTAAGGTAAGTGCCATATTATATTATTATTATATTATTAGCATTGTGCAGGTCAAGGTTCGGAGGTGGAGGAGCAGTCTCTGTCAGCGAGGGAACCTGAGAACATCTAAGACACTCAGAAGGTAAGTAAGTGATTTTTACTTTTTTTCACTTTTATACCTTTTTTCAAATTGTGTGTGTCGGGGGGAAACTGAAGTGACATCACAGAAAAGCTGTGGCCTGAGTGGCTAGTTGGGATTCTACCCTAAATTTTTTAAAAAATTTGAGTATTTGGTAACTAATTAAACATAATAACTTAATTATAATTTAGAGGGATATCTAAGCCAGAGATCGGAGAGTATTATAGTTAGCTATCGCATTTCTATTAGAAATCTAGTGCTAGGAAACAGATAGTTGACAGTAACTTTGAAAATTAAAAAAATATATATATTTTTTTAAAAGACAAATTTTAATTTTAATTTTAATTAATTGACGCAATGTCAGTTAGAGGGGTGCTGTGCTCTGACTGTGAGATGTGGCAGGTCCGGGAGGCTTCCAGCGTCCCAGATGGCTTCATCTGCAGAAAGTGCACCCAACTGGAGCTCCTCACAGACCGCATGGTTCGGTTGGAGCAGCAATTGGATGCACTTAGGAGCATGCAGGTGGCGGAAAGCGTCATAGATCGCAGTTATGTAAATGTGGTCACACCCAAGGTGCAGGCAGAGAAATGGGTGACCACCAGAAAGGGCAGGCAGTCAGTGCAGGAATCCCCTGTGGTTGTACCCCTCTCGAACAGATATACCCCTTTGGATACTGTCGGGGGGGATAGCCTATCAGGGGAAAACAGCAGCAGCCAGAGCAGTGGCACCACGGCTGGCTCTGATGTTCAGAAGGGAGGGTCAAAGCGCAGAAGAGTAATAGTAATAGGGGACTCTATAGTCAGGGGCACAGATAGGCGCTTCTGTGGACGTGAAAGAGACTCCAGGATGGTATGTTGCCTCCCTGGTGCCAGGGTCCAGGATGTCTCCGAACGGGTAGAGGGAATCCTGAAGGGGGAGGGCAAACAGGCAGAGGTTGTTGTACATATTGGTACTAACGACATAGGCAGGAAGGGGCATGAGGTCCTGCAGCAGGAGTTCGGGGAGCTAGGCAGAAAGTTAAAAGACAGGACCTCGAGGGTTGTAATCTCAGGATTACTCCCTGTGCCACGTGCCAGTGAGGCTCGAAATAGGAAGATAGAGCAGATAAACACGTGGCTAAACAGCTGGTGTAGGAGGGAGGGTTTCCAATATCTGGACCACTGGGAGCTCTTCCGGGGTAGGTGTGAACTGTATAAGAAGGACGGGTTGCATCTAAACCGGAGAGGCATAAATATCCTGGCCGCGAGGTTTGCTAGTGTCACACGGGAGGGTTTAAACTAGTATGGCGGGGGGTGGGCATGGGAGCAATAGGTCAGAAGGTGAGAGCATTGAGGGAGAACTAGGGAATAGGGACAGTGTGGCTCTGAGGCAGAGCAGACGGGGAGAAGTTGCTGAACACAGCGAGTCTGGTGGCCTGAAGTGCATATGTTTTAATGCAAGGAGCATTACGGGTAAGGCAGATGAACTTAGAGCTTGGATTAGTACTTGGAACTATGATGTTGTTGCCATTACAGAGACCTGGTTGAGGGAAGGGCAGGATTGGCAGCTAAACGTTCCAGGATATAGATGTTTCAGGCGGGATAGAGGGGGATGTAAAAGGGGAGGCGGAGTTGCGCTACTTGTTCGGGAGAATATCACAGCTGTACTGCGAGAGGACACCTCAGAGGGCAGTGAGGCTATTTGGATAGAGATCAGGAATAAGAAGGGTGCAGTCACAATGTTGGGGGTATACTACAGGCCTCCCAACAGTCAGCGGGAGATAGAGGAGCAGATAGGTAGACAGATTTTGGAAAAGAGTAAAAACAACAGGGTTGTGGTGATGGGAGACTTCAACTTCCCCAATATTGACTGGGACTCACTTAGTGCCAGGGGCTTAGACGGGGCGGAGTTTGTAAGGAGCATCCAGGAGGGCTTCTTAAAACAATATGTAGACAGTCCAACTCGGGAAGGGGCGGTACTGGACCTGGTATTGGGGAATGAGCCCGGCCAGGTGGTAGATGTTTCAGTAGGGGAGCATTTCGGTAACAGTGACCACAATTCAGTAAGTTTTAAAGTACTGGTGGACAAGGATAAGAGTGGTCCGAGGATGAATGTGCTAAATTGGGGGAAGGCTAATTATAACAATATTAGGCGGGAACTGAAGAACATAGATTGGGGGCGGATGTTTGAGGGCAAATCAACATCTGACATGTGGGAGGCTTTCAAGTGGCAGTTGAAAGGAATACAGGACCGGCATGTTCCTGTGAGGAAGAAAGATAAATACGGCAATTTCCGGGAACCTTGGATGACGAGTGATATTGTAGGCCTCGTCAAAAAGAAAAAGGAGGCATTTGTCAGGGCTAAAAGGCTGGGAACAGACGAAGCCTGCGTGGAATATAAGGAAAGTAGGAAGGAACTTAAGCAAGGAGTCAGGAGGGCTAGAAGGGGTCATGAAAAGTCATTGGCAAATAGGGTTAAGGAAAATCCCAAGGCTTTTTACACGTACATAAAAAGCAAGAGGGTAGCCAGGGAAAGGGTTGGCCAACTGGAGGATAGGCAAGGGAATCTATGTGTGGAGCCAGAGGAAATGGGCGAGGTACTAAATGGATACTTTGCATCAGTATTCACCAAAGAGAAGGAATTGGTAGATGTTGAGTCTGGAGAAGGGGGTGTAGATAGCCTGGGTCACATTGTGATCCAAAAAGACGAGGTGTTGGGTGTCTTAAAAAATATTAAGGTAGATAAGTCCCCAGGGCCTGATGGGATCTACCCCAGAATACTGAAGGAGGCTGGAGAGGAAATTGCTGAGGCCTTGACAGATATCTTTGGATCCTCGCTGTCTTCAGGGGATGTCCCGGAGGACTGGAGAATAGCCAATGTTGTTCCTCTGTTTAAGAAGGGTAGCAAGGATAATCCTGGGAACTACAGGCCGGTGAGCCTTACTTCAGTGGTAGGGAAATTACTGGAGAGAATTCTTCGAGACAGGATCTACTCCCATTTGGAAGCAAATGGACGTATTAGTGAGAGGCAGCACGGTTTTGTGAAGGGGAGGTCGTGTCTCACTAACTTGATAGAGTTTTTCGAGGAGGTCACTAAGATGATTGATGCAGGTAGGGCAGTAGATGTTGTCTATATGGACTTCAGTAAGGCCTTTGACAAGGTCACTCATGGTAGACTAGTACAAAAGGTGAAGTCACATGGGATCAGGGGTGAGCTGGCAAGGTGGATACAGAACTGGCTAGGCTATAGAAGGCAGAGAGTAGCAATGGAGGGATGCTTTTCTAATTGGAGGGCTGTGACCAGTGGTGTTCCACAGGGATCAGTGCTGGGACCTTTGCTCTTTGTAGTATATATAAATGATTTGGAGGAAAATGTAACTGGTCTGATTAGTAAGTTTGCAGACGACACAAAGGTTGGTGGAATTGCGGATAGCAATGAGGACTGTCGGAGGATACAGCAGGATTTAGATTGTCTGGAGACTTGGGTGGAGAGATGGCAGATGGAGTTTAATCTGGACAAATGTGAGGTAATGCATTTTGGAAGGTCTAATGCAGGTAGGGAATACACAGTGAATGGTAGAACCCTCAAGAGTATTGAAAGTCAAAGAGATCTAGGAGTACAGGTCCACAGGTCATTGAAAGGGGCAACACAGGTGGAGAAGGTAGTCAAGAAGGCATACGGCATGCTTGCCTTCATTGGCCGGGGCATTGAGTATAAGAATTGGCAAGTCATGTTACAGCTGTATAGAACCTTAGTTAGGCCACACTTGGAGTATAGTGTTCAATTCTGGTCGCCACACTACCAGAAGGATGTGGAGGCTTTAGAGAGGGTGCAGAAGAGATTTACCAGAATGTTGCCTGGTATGGAGGGCATTAGCTATGAGGAGCGATTGAATAAACTCGGTTTGTTTTCACTGGAACGAAGGAGGTTGAGGGGAGACCTGATAGAGGTATACAAAATTATGAGGGGCATAGACAGAGTGGATAGTCAGAGGCTTTTCCCCAAGGTAGAGGGGTCAATTACTCGGGGGCATAGGTTTAAGGTGAGAGGGGCAAGGTTTAGAGTAGATGTACGAGGCAAGTTTTTTACGCAGAGGGTAGTGGGTGTCTGGAACTCGCTACCGGAGGAGGTTGTGGAAGCAGGGGCGAGAGGGACATTTAAGGGGCATCTTGACAAATATATGAATAGGATGGGAATAGAAGGATACGGACCCAGGAAGTGTAGAAGATTGTAGTTTAGTCGGGCAGCATGGTCGGTACGGGCTTGGAGGGCCGAAGGGCCTGTTCCTGTGCTGTACATTTCTTTGTTCTTTGTTCTTATATTAGGGCCGGTGCTGGTCAAGGTTTTCAATGAGGCAAGGGAAAGAGGGGTGCTGCACCCGACGATGTCATAGGCCACTATTTTGTTGACATTGAAGCGGGACAAGAACCCGGAGCAATGCTGGTCATATAGGCTGATCTCATTGCTTAATGTGGATGCCAAGTTGCTGGCCAAACTATTGGCCTCCAGGATTGAAGATTGTGTGCCGGATGTGATTGGCCAATATAAGTTGGTGGCCAATATAAGAAGGCTGCTCAACGTGATCATGATGCCCCCGGAGAGTAGGGAGGTTGAGGTAGTTGTGGCAATGGATGCGGAAAAGGCGTTCGACCGAATGGAGTGGGACTATCTATGGGAGGTGCTGGGATGATTTGGGTTCGGGAAGGGCTTTATCGACTGGGTCAGGCTGTTGTACCAGGCCCCGGAGGCTAGTGTAAGGACGAATAGGACGACCTTGGACTATTTTAGACTGTACCGGGGGACAAGACAGGGGTGCCCTCTCTCCCCACTGTTGTTTGCGTTAGCTATAGAGCCGCTGGCAATTGCTCTGAGAGCTTCAAGGGACTGGTTCGGGGACGGGGGTGGGGGGTAGAACATAGAGGCTCGCTGTACGCGGAGACCTGCTCTTATATGTATCGGATCCAGGGGCAGTGATGGGCGAAATTATGGCGATTTGGGGGGAGTTTGGCATGTTTTCGGGGTATAAACTGAATATGGCAAAGAGTGAGAGTTTGCAGTTCAGGCGAGGGGTCAGGAGGGTCGGCTGAGGGAGCTGCCGTTTAGGTTAGTAGGGGACAGTTTCTGGTACTTAAGGATACAAGTGGCACGCGACTGGGGCCGGTTGCACAAGTTGAACTTGTCCCGGTTGGTTGAACAGATGAGGGGTGAGTTTCGGAGATGGGATGCTGTCGTTAGCTGGGAGAGTGCAGAAGGTCAAAATGACGGTCCTACCGAGATTTCTGTTCGTAGTTCAGTGTCTCCCAATTTTCATCCCGCGGTCCTTTTTTAAGAGGGTCAATAAAATCATCCTGGGCTTTGTGTGGGTGGGTAAGTCCCCACTTGTGTGAAGAAGGGGATGCTCGAGCGGAATCGGGGGGAGGGGGGGCTTGCGCTGCCAAATTTTAGTAATTATTACTGGGCGGCTAACATAGCCATGATAAGGAAGTGGGTGGTGGGGGCGGGGGCGGTTTGGGGGCGGATGGAGGCAGCTTCGTGTAGGGGCACCAGTCTGGGGGCGTTGATAGTGGCACCTCTGCCGTTCTCGCCAGCAAGGTACTCCACCAGCCCCGTAGTGGTGGCGGCCTTGAGGATCTGGGGTCAGTGGAGGAGGTACGCTGGAGCAGTGGGAGCATCGGTCTGGTCCCCAATATGTGCCAATCACCGGTTTGCCCCGGGGAGCTTGGATGGGGGGTTCTGAGTATGGCGAAGGGTGGGAATTGAGAGGATGGGGGACCTGTTTTTAGAGGGAACTTACCTAACTTGGGGGCGCTGGAGGAGAAGTTTGGGTTGGCAAGGGGGAACGACTTTAGATATTTACAGGTGCGGGACGTCCTGTGCAGGCAGGTATCCTCCTTCCCAATCCTGCCACTAAGGGGGATCCAGGATAGGGTAGTGTCTCGGGGATGGATGGGAGAGGGGAGCATCTCAGACATCTACAAAGAACTCATGGGGGCAGAGGAGACACAGACCGAGGAGCTGAAGCGTAAGTGGGAGGAGGAGCTTGGTGGTGAGATGGAGGATGGCTTATGGGCGGATGCGTTGAGCAGAGTCAACGCGACCGCAACATGCGCCAGGCTCAGCTTGATCCAATTCAAGGTGGTCCACCGGGCCCACATGACAGTGGCCCGGATGAGTAGATTCTTTGTGGTGGAGGACAGGTGTGCAAAATGTGCAGGAGGACCAGCGAACCATGTCCACATGTTCTGGGCGTGTCCAAAACTTAGGGGATATTGACAGGGGTTGCGGACATCATGTCCAGAGTATTGAAAACAAGGGTGGCAATGAGTCCAGAGGTGGCGATTTTTGGGGTTTCAAAGAACAAAGAACAAAGAACAAAGAAATGTACAGCACAGGAACAGGCCCTTCGGCCCTCCAAGCCCGTGCCGACCATACTGCCCGACTAAACTACAATCTTCTACACTTCCTGGGTCCGTATCCTTCTATTCCCATCCTATTCATATATTTGTCAAGATGCCCCTTAAATGTCCCTATCGTCCCTGCCTCCACTACCTCCTCCGGTAGTGAGTTCCAGGCACCCACTACCCTCTGCGTAAAAAACTTGCCTCGTACATCTACTCTAAACTTTGCCCCTCTCACCTTAAACCTATGCCCCCTAGTAATTGACCCCTCTACCCTGGGGAAAAGCCTCTGACTATCCACTCTGTCTATGCCCCTCATAATTTTGTATACCTCTATCAGGTCGCCCCTCAACCTCCTTCGTTCCAGTGAGAACAAACAGAGTTTATTCAATCGCTCCTCATAGCTTATGCCCTCCATACCAGGCAACATTCTGGTAAATCTCTTCTGCACCCTCTCTAAAGCCTCCACATCCTTCTGGTAGTGTGGCGACCAGAATTGAACACTATACTCCAAGTGTGGCCTAACTAAGGTTCTATACAGCTGCAACATGACTTGCCAATTCTTATACTCAATGCCCCGGCCAATGAAGGCAAGCATGCCGTATGCCTTCTTGACTACCTTCTCCACCTGTGTAGCCCCTTTCAGTGATCTGTGGACCTGTACTCCTAGATCTCTTTGACTTTCAATACTCTTGAGGGTTCTACCATTCACTGTATATTCCCTACCTGCATTAGCCCTTCCAAAATGCATTACCTCACATTTGTCCAGGTTAAACTCCATCTGCCATCTCTCCGCCCAAGTCTCCAGACAATCTAAATCCTGCTGTATCCTCAGACAGTCCTCATCGCTATCCGCAATTCCACCAACCTTTGTGTCGTCTGCAAACTTACAAACTTACTTTCGGAGGACCCGGGAGTCCAGGCCTTGAGAGGGTCACTGTTAGGGTTTGCCCCGGAGGTGGCAACCATTCATTGACTTCTTCGTGGAGAATTAAGCGCCAGCGGGGGGGTTAGGGTAGTGTAGAATAGAGGGTCAATTAGGCGGGTCTTGGCGGGATGGGAGTCGGTGATTGCGCTATGTTTATTGTTCTTTGTACATTGTTTTATACTGTTGTTGTTTGTAATGCCAAAAATACCTCATTAAAATTGTTTATTAAAAAAAAAGAGAACAAAGAACAGTAAAGAACAGGTACAGGCTCGTCAGCCCTCCAAGCTTGCACCAATCCTGATGCGTGCCTAAACTAAAACCTTCGGCACTTCCGGAGTCTGTATCTCTCTATTCCCACCCTATTCATGTATGTATCAAGATGCCTCACCACTGTCACTATCGTACCTGCTTCCACCACCTCCCCAGCAGCGAGTTCCAGGCACTCACCACCCTCTGTGTAAAAACAAACTGGCCTCGCGCATCTCCTCTAAACTTATGTCCCCTAGTAATTGACTTTTCCACCCTGGGAAAAAGCTTCTGACTATCTAACACAGCCTCACATATCCACCTCTCTTGCCATGGTGACCTGCATTGGTTTTTTGGGTTCCCCACAACCGCAAATTTAAGATTTTTATTATTAATATTGATGCTGCTTCAATATATATAAGATAACTTTTGTTCAATTTTAGATTGATTTGCTCCCAGGGAAGTAGCAATATGATTTTTTTTTTTGTTGAGAAATTGCCAATGTAGTGAAGCAAAATGGGTGGCACTCACATCTGTCTGTAAATATTTAATACCAAAGAATTGGCATATACCTTTCTACAAGTGACTGTGGGACATTACTTTGGTATTCTGGACTTGAGGAGCACTTAATCTCATTAAGTTGAAACAGAATTGTTGCACTCTGTCCATAATAGCATGAAATGTAAGAAAGTACCTCAGTGGTGCACAATTGAAAAGCTAACCACAGTCTATTGGCCTGGACATGAGTTGTGCAATGAAGATAATTTTCTAAGCCAGTCATTGTGTTCATGTCAATTCTTCCCAGCACTTGAAATTCTGAAGTAAGTTGATGTCTTTTCCAATAGTTGGGAATGTTATCCAGTGAATTAGGAAGACTTGAAAATAATTTATCCGATTTCTGATAGTTTGAATACTATAACAGCTTTGTTTTCTTAATGCAAGATAAAACAAATACCTTGTACGTATGGTATCTTTCACAACAGCAGGACCGTTGAAAGTCTTTTCCACCCAGTGAAGTGCATCTGAAATGTAGTCATTGCTGTAAAGTAGGAAATACAGCAGACAGTACACAACAGCAAGATCCAATTATAAGCAATGAGGCAGTGAAAAAACCATGGGCGGCGTTCTCGGATTCTGAGTCTAAGTGTTGACGCCAACGGAGAATCCGTGGACTTTCGTGTTAGAAAAATCGGCACAAAACCCGCACCGATTCAGCTATCGGTGAGGGGATGGCACCAATGCCGCGTGAAACACTATTGTTTCCCATGAAAAACGGTGTGGGATTCGCCAGGTCCGTGATCGAAAGCTGCAGCCGTGCGTAAACGATGCCCCCCCCCTCCACACACACACTGAAAAGATGGGGCAGGTTATGCAGGAGCACCCTTACAGCTGATAGTTTGGCTGGGGCCAGAGGTCACCTACACAACCCAGGGCACCAGGTCTAAAGTGGGCCGTCAGCAGCATGCGCAGTTGCATGGCTGCCTTGCCGGTTGCAGTAATGTTGCATACCCGTCCACTCTGACCCCACAGCCCACCTCTTGGCCACTTCCCACTATTTCCGCAAAGAGTGCGAAGAGAGCCAGGAGTTTACAGGAAGTGTAGCTGACTGGGAACAGAGTCGGAGGGCGGAGATCTAGTTAGTCCACACGGCAGCTATATTCTGTAAGGTAAGAGGGGATGGAGGCTAGGCCAGTTACATGCTCCTCCTGTAGGATGTGGGCGGTGAGGGATACCACCGGTGTCCCCACTGACTATACCTGCGGGAAGTGCACCCAACTTCAGCTCCTCAAAGACCGTGTTAGGGAACTGGAGCTGAAGCTGGATGAACTTCGGATCATCCGGGAGGCAGAGGGGGTGATTGAGAAGAGTTACAGGGAGGTAACCACACCCAAGGTACAGGACAAGAATAGCTGGGTTACAGTCAGGGGGAAAAAAACAAACAGGCAGACAGTGCAGGGATCCCTCGTGGCCGTTCCCCTTCAAAAGAAGTATACTGTTTTGGATGCTGTTGGGGGGGATGACCTACCGGGGGAAGGCCCTAGCAGTCAGGTCTCTGGCACGGAGTCTGGCTCTGGGGCTCAGAAGGGAAGGGGGGAGAATAGAAAAGCAATGGTTGTAGGAGATTCAATGGTTAGGGGAATAGATAGGAGATTCTGTGGTCGCGAGCGAGACTCCCGGAAGGTATGTTGCCTCCCGGGTGCCAGGGCCAGGGATGTCTCGGATCGTGTCTTCAGGATCCTTAAGGGGGAGGGTGAGCAGCCAGAAGTCGTGGTGCACATTGGTACCAACGACATAGGTAGGAAAAGGGGTGTGGAGGTAATAAACAAGTTTAGGGAGTTAGGCTGGAAGTTGAAAGCCAGGACAGACAGATTTGTCATTTCTGGTTTGTTGCCGGTGCCACGTGATAGCGAGGCTAGGAATAGGGAGAGATTGCAGTTGAACACGTGGCTGCAGGAATGGTGACGGAGGGAGGGCTTCAGGTATTTGGATAATTGGAGCGCATTCTGGGGAAGGTGGGACCTGTACAAGCAGGACGGGTTGCATCTGAACCAGAGGGGCACCAATATCCTGGGAGGGAGGTTTGCTAGTACTCTTCGGGAGGGTTTAAACTAATTTGGCAGGGGAATGGGAACCGGATTTGTAGTCCAGCAACTCAGGTAGCCGATATTCAGGACGCCAAAGCGTGCAATGAGGCAGTGGGGAAGGGAACACTGACAAAGGAGAGTATTTGCAGGCACGGAGATGGGTTGAAGTGTGTATACTTCAACGCAAGAAGCATCAGGAATAAGGTGGGTGAACTTAAGGCATGGATCGGTACTTGGGACTACGATGTGGTGGCCATCACGGAAACTTGGATAGAAGAGGGGCAGAAATGGTTGTCGGAGGTCCCTGGTTATAGATGTTTCAATAAGATTAGGGAGGGTGGTAAAAGAGGTGGGGGGTGGCATTATTAATTAGAGATAGTATAACAGCTGCAGAAAGGCAGTTCGAGGAGTATCACCCTATTGAGGTAGTATGGGTTGAAGTCAGAAATAGGAAAGGAGCAGTCACCTTGTTAGGAGTTTTCTATAGGCCCCCCAATAGTAGCAGAGATGTGGAGGAACAGATTGGGAAACAGATTTTAGAAAGGTGCAGAAGTCACAGGGTAGTAGTCATGGGTGACTTTAACTTCCCAAATATTGAGTGGAAACTCTTTAGATCAAATAGTTTGGACGGGGTGGTGTTAGTGCAGTGTGTCCAGGAAGCTTTTCTAACACAGTATGTAGATTGTCCGACCAGAGGAGGGGCAATATTGGATTTAGTACTTGGTAATGAACCAGGGCAAGTGATAGATTTGTTAGTGGGGGAGCATTTTGGAGATAGTGACCACAATTCTGTGACTTTCACTTTAGTAATGGAGAGGGATAGGTACGTGCAACAGGGCAAGGTTTACAATTGGGGGAAGGGTAAATACGATGTTGTCAGACAAGAATTGAAGTGCATAAGTTGGGAACATAGGCTGGCAGGGAAGGACACAAGTGAAATGTGGAACTTGTTCAAGGAACAGGTGCTACGTGTCCTTGATATGTATATCCCTGTCAGGCAGGGAAGAGATGGTCGAGTGAGGGAACCATGGTTGACAAGAGAGGTTGAATGTCTTGTTAAGAGGAAAAAGGTGACTTATGTAAGGCTGAGGAAACAAGGTTCAGACAGGGCATTGGAGGGATACAAGATAGCCAGGAGGGAACTGAAGAAAGGGATTAGGAGAGCTAAGAGAGGGCATGAACAATCTTTGGCGGGTAGGATCAAGGAAAACCCCAAGGCCTTTTACACATATGTGAGAAATATGAGAATGACTAGAGCGAGGGTAGGTCCAATCAAGGACAGTAGCGGGAGATTGTGTATTGAGTCTGAAGAGATAGGAGAGGTCTTGAATGAGTACTTTTCTTCTGTATTTACAAATGAGAGGGGCGATATTGTTGGAGAGGACAGTGTGAAACAGATTGGTAAGCTCGAGGAAATACTTGTTAGGAAGGAAGATGTGTTGGGCATTTTGAAAAACTTGAGGATAGACAAGTCCCCCGGGCCTGACGGGATATATCCAAGGATTCTATGGGAAGCAAGAGATGAAATTGCAGAGCCGTTGGCAATGATCTTTTCGTCCTCACTGTCAACAGGGGTGGTACCAGGGGATTGGAGAGTGGCGAATGTCGTGCCCCTGTTCAAAAAAGGGACTAGGGATAACCCTGGGAATTACAGGCCAGTTAGTCTTACTTCGGTGGTAGGCAAAGTAATGGAAAGGGTACTGAAGGATAGGATTTCTGAGCATCTGGAAAGACACTGCTTGATTAGGGATAGTCAGCACGGATTTGTGAGGGGTAGGTCTTGCCTAACAAATCTTATTGAATTCTTTGAGGAAGTGACCAAGCATGTGGATGAAGGTAAAGCAGTGGATGTAGTGTACATGGATTTTAGTAAGGCATTTGATAAAGTTCCCCATGGTAGGCTTATGCAGAAAGTAAGGAGGCATGGGATAGTGGGAAATTTGGCCAGTTGGATAACAAACTGGCTAACCGATAGAAGTCAGAGAGTGGTGGTGGATGGCAAATATTCAGCCTGGATCCCAGTTACCAGTGGCGTACCGCAGGGATCAGTTCTGGGTCCTCTGCTGTTTGTGATTTTCATTAATGACTTGGATGAGGGAGTTGAAGGGTGGGTCAGTAAATTTGCAGACGATACAAAGATTGGTGGAGTTGTGGATAGTAAGGAGGGCTGTTGTCGGCTGCAAAGAGACATAGATAGGATGCAGAGCTGGGCTGAGAAGTGGCAGATGGAGTTTAACCCTGAAAAGTGTGAGGTTGTCCATTTTGGAAGGACAAATATGAATGCGGAATACAGGGTTAACGGTAGAGTTCTTGGCAATGTGGAGGAGCAGAGAGATCTTGGGGTCTATGTTCATACATCTTTGAAAGTTGCCACTCAAGTGGATAGAACTGTGAAGAAGGCCTATGGTGTGCTCGCGTTCATTAACAGAGGGATTGAATTTAAGAGCCGTGAGGTGATAATGCAGCTGTACAAAACTTTGGTAAGGCCACATTTGGAGTACTGTGTACAGTTCTGGTCGCCTCATTTTAGGAAGGATGTGGAAGCTCTGGAAAAGGTGCAAAGAAGATTTACCAGGATGTTGCCTGGAATGGAGAGTAAGTCTTACGAGGAAAGGTTGAGGGTGCTAGGCCTTTTCTCATTAGAGCCGAGAAGGATGAGGGGCGACTTGATAGAGGTTTATAAGATGATCAGGGGAATAGATAGAGTAGACAGTCAGAGACTTTTTCCCCGGGTGGAACACACCATTACAAGGGGACATAAATTTAAGGTGAAAGGTGGAAGATATAGGAGGGATATCAGAGGTAGGTTCTTTACCCAGAGAGTAGTGGGGGCATGGAATGCACTGCCTGTGGAAGTAGTTGAGTTGGAAACATTAGGGACCTTCAAGCAGCTATTGGATAGGTACATGGATTACGGTTAAATGATATAGTGTAGATTTATTTGTTCTCAAGGGCAGCACGGTAGCATTGTGGATAGCACAATTGCTTCACAGCTCCATGGTCCCAGGTTTGATTCCGGCTTGGGTCATTGTCTGTGCGGAGTCTGCACGTCCTCCCCGTGTCTGCGTGGGTTTCCTCCGGGTGCTCCGGTTTCCTCCCACAGTCCAAAGATGTGCGGGTTAAGTGAATTGGCCAATGATAAATTGCCCTTAATGTCCAAATTGCCCTTGGTGTTGGGTGGAGGTGTTGAGTTTGGGTAGGGTGCTCTTTCCAAGAGCCGGTGCAGACTCAAAGGGCCGAATGGCCTCCTTCTGCACTGTAAATTCAATGATAATCTATGATTAATCTAGGACAAAGGTTCGGCACAACATCGTGGGCCGAAGGGCCTGTTCTGTGCTGTATTTTCTATGTTCTATGTTCTATGTCCCCCCAGTCCTGCCAGAAGGCCCCTGGTCAGTGGCACGGCTGTCAGCAAAGTATGGTGATGCTGGACACTGTCCGTACTCTCTCTCTCAGCACCCACCATGCCAGGTTCATGATTTGTGAGACCACACGTGGAACCCGCCGTCGTGAACTCGGCCCATCGGAGGTGGAGCATCATTGGTGGACCCACTAATGAGATGCAAACAGTGTTGCAACTACATGTGGTGTATGTCGCATTGACGCCGTTTTCGAGGAGGCGGGGCATCGCGATTTGGCGTCAAACCGGCGCCTGCCGCAATTTAGGCGTCAGGAGCTATTCTCCGCCCGATCGCACAACCAAATTTCGGTGTCAGCTAACGGAGAATTCCGCCCCATATCTCTGAATTGCCTGTTTTCTGAAAAGAGACAGTTTTGTCAAAGCTTTTCACCTTGCATTCATCAGGACATTCACAAGAATATGATGGGGGCGTAGTGGTATTGTCTCTGGACTAGCAATCCAGAGACCAAGGCATTGCTCTCGGAAGCATCCCAGAGTGCTAAAAGAGATGGCTAGGGAAATTGCAAATGCACTAGTGATAATTTACCAAAATTCACTAGACTCTGGGGTGGTCCCGGCGGATTGGAAATTAGCAAACGTGACACCACTGTTTAAAAAAGGAGGTCGGCAGAAAGTGGGTAATTATAGGCCAGTGAGCTTAACTTCGGTAGTTGGGAAGATGCTGGAATCTATCATCAAGGAAGAAATAGCGAGGTATCTGGATGGAAATTGTCCCATTGGGCAGACGCAGCATGGGTTCATAAAGGGCAGGTCATGCCTAACTAATTTCGTGGAATTTTTTGAGGACATTAACAGTGCGGTAGACAACGGGGAGCCAATGGATGTTGTATATTTGGATTTCCAGAAAGCCTTTGACAAGGTGCCACACAAAAGGTTGTTGCATAAGATAAAGATGCATGGCATTAAGGGGAAAGTAGGAGCATGGATAGAGGATTGGTTAATTCATAGAAAGCAAAGAGTGGGGATTAATGGGTGTTTCTCTGGTTGGCAATCAGTAGCTAGTGGTGTCCCTCAGGGATCAGTGTTGGGCCCACAACTGTTCACAATTTACATAGATGATTTGGAGTTGGGGACCAAGGGCAATGTGTCCAAGTTTGCAGACGACACTAAGATAAGTGGTAAAGCAAAAGGTGCAGAGGATACTGGAAGTCTGCAGAGGGATTTGGACAGGCTAAGTGAATGGGCTAGGGTCTGGCAGATGGAATACAATGTTGACAAATGTGAGGTTATCCATATTGGTAAGAATAACGGCAAAAGGGATTATTATTTAAATGATAAAAAATTAAAACATGCTGCTGTGCAGAGAGATCTGGGTGTGCTAGTGCATGAGTCGCAGAAAGTTGGTTTTCAGGTGCAACAGGTGATTAAGAAGGCAAATGGAATTGAAAATTGTATAAGGTGTTAGTGAGGCCACACCTGGAGTATTGTGTTCAGTTTTGGTCTCCTTACTTGAGAAAGGACGTACTGGCACTGGAGGGTGTGCAGAGGAGATTCACTAGGTTAATCCCAGAGCTGAAGGGGTTGGATTACGAGGAGAGGTTGAGTCGACTGGGACTGTACTCGTTGGAATTTAGAAGGATGAGGGGGGATCTTATAGAAACATATAAGATTATGAAGGGAATAGATAGGACAGATGCGGGCAGGTTGTTTCCACTGGCGGGTGAAAGCAGAACTCGGGGGCATAGCCTCAAAATAAGGGGAAGTAGATTTAGGACTGAGCTTAGGAGGAACTTCTTCACCCAAAGGGTTGTGAATCTATGGAATTCCTTGCCCAGTGAAGCAGTAAAGGCTCCTTCATTAAATGTTTTTAAGATAAAGATAGATAGTTTTTTGAAGAATAAAGGGATTAAGGGTTATGGTGTTCGGGCCGGAAAGTGGAGCTGAGTCCACAAAAGATCAGCCATGATCTCATTGAATGGCGGAGCAGGCACGAGGGGCCAGATGGCCTACTCCTGCTCCTAGTTCTTATGTTCTTATGTTCTTATGTAAGCCGGGTTTGAATGCCACCATAGCAGATGGTGAAATTTGGATTCAATAAAAATCGGGAATTAAAAATCGAATGGTGACCATGAAACAATTGTCAATTGTTGTTAAAAATCCATCTGGTGCAGGGAAAAAATCTGTCATCTGGTTTACGTGTGACTCTAGATCCACAGCAAGGTCCTCTGAAATGGTCTAGCAAGCCATTCAGTTCAAGGGCAATTAGGGATGGGCAAATAAATGCCAGTGATAAATCCCAGCCAGCAACATCTACATCTCATGAATTATTTTTTTTATGTGTTGGGAATCAACAAATGTATACTCTATGAGAAGAGAGTGCTGATTGGTTGGTAAGTGAACTCTGATTGATAGAGGTGTGCCATGAATGATGCATCAGTTGATGGTGACTGACAGTTCACTGCCAGGTATTGTTTGAAATTTAACCCAGGCAGTTTGAGTCTGATTAGATGGCCCTGAGAAATAAACCAATGAATGACTGTCACTTATTTTGTTTAGCTGAAGCAAGCACAGTGTGTGGACCTACTCTTTCTGCTTGCAAATAGAATTCTTATGAATGTCTTGATGAGTGGAAGACAAAAAAGGCCTATTTTTCAGTAGTATTCAGGTTCTGTACTAACAAATGGCTAATGGCTGTTTTAATGATGTCCCTATAAGTGATGTTCCTTAAATGGGGGACTTTAGTGAGCCGGTGGAGAGGAGCCATTGATGCGTTGAGATCGGGTGGCAGTTGTGAAAAGGAAAGAGGATGTGGCTGACTAATAGAAGTGGCAGCCCGAAGAAGACTCATGGGGAACAGAAGGTGGAAGCCGGACTACAAAAGGAAGATCATTGTCCACAGATGGTAGGTTTTGATTGTGCGGAGGTCAAGAGTTATACAAGGAAGGTCAATGTTTAAATCCTGAGAATCAAGGGTAACAGGACCTGATGAGAATGATGAATGGCAGCTCGAGGTTATTCAGGACAGTTCCAGTGTGCTGTGGAGCATCGCTGAGATTGGGAAGTTCTTGGAGGAATATTAGTTGGTCAAGGATAATGAAGAGTGGGGCCTTGCACAAGCTCAATTTGACGCGGTTGGCGGAGCAGATGGAGGAGGATTTTAAAAGATGGGATATGCTGCCACGCTCACTAGCGGGTAGGGTGCAGTCGGTCAAAATGACGGTCCTTCCGAGGTTTCTCTTTGTGTTCCAGTGCCTTCCCATTTTGATCCCCAAGGCCTTTTTCAAGCGGGTAAGCAGGAGCATCATGGGATTTGTGTGGGCGAATAAGACCCCGAGGGTGAAGAGGGTGTTTCTGGAGCGTAGCAGGGACAGGGAGGGCTGGCGCTGCCGAATTTGTGTGGCTATTATTGGGCAGCCAATGTGGCGATGATCCGTAAGTGGGTAATGGAGGGAGAGGCTAGAGATGGCGTCCTGTGTGGGCATGAGCCTGAGGGCACTGGTGACGGCACCGCTGCTGCTCGCTGACAAGGTACACCACGGGTCCGGTGGTGGTGGCGACGCTGAAGATCTGGGGGCAGTGGAGGCGACACAGGGGCGAGGTGGGAGCCTCGGTTTGGTCCCCGATTCGGGAGAATCATCGGTTCGTCACGGGAAGGATGGATGGGGGGTTTCGGAGCTGGCATTGGGCAGGGATTAGAAGAATGGGGGACCTGTTCATCGATGGGACGTTTGCGATCCTAGGGGCGCTGGAGGAGAAGTTTGGGCTACCCCCGGGAAACGCTTTCAGGTACATGCAAATGAGGACATTTGTGAGGCGGCAGTTGAGGGAATTCCTGCTGCATCCGGCACGTGGAATTCAGGACAGGGTGATTTCGGGTGTATGGGTTGGAGAAGTCAAGGTTTCGGCAATTTACCAGGGACTGCAGGAAGAGGAGGAGGCCTCGGTGGAGGAGTCAAAGGGCAAGCGGGAGGAGGAGCTTGGGGAGGAGATAGATGAGGGTCTGTGGGCTGATGCCCTGAGTAGGATTAATTCTTCCTCCTCATGCGCCAGGCTCAGCCTAATACAGTTTAAAGTTACTCACAGAGCACGTATGACAGGGGCGAGGTTGAGTAGGTTCTTTGGGGTGGAGGACAGATGTGGGAGGTGCTGAGGGAGCCCAGAAAATCACGTCCATATGTTCTGGTCGTGCCCGGCGCTGGATGGGTTTTGGAGGGGTTTTGCGAGGCCTATGTCCAAGGTGGTGAACGCCCGGGTCAAGCCAAGCTGGGGATTAGCATTATTTGGGGGTATCGGACAAGCCGGGAGTGCAGGAGGCGAAAGAGGCCGGTATTCTGGCCTTTGCGTCCCTGGTAGCCCGGCGGAGGATTTTGCTACTATGGAAAGATGCGAAGCCCCCTAGTGTGGAAGCTTGGATCAATGACATGGCTGGGTTCATCAAGCTGGAGAGAATAAAGTTTGCCTTGCGAGGGTCTGTGCAAGGGTTTCTCAGGCAATGGCAAACCGTTCCTAGACTATCTCGCGGAGCGTCAGGAGGAGGTCAGCAGCAGCCCAAGGGCGGCGGGGGTGGGGGGGGTTTCTTTTGGGGTGGCGTTTGGGTTAAGGTTTTTTTTTTTCCCTATTTGTGTTTTTTACTGTTATATGGGGGGTTGTTGTATATGGGGGAAATCCAATGTATAATTTTTGCTTGTTTTCTTGTTCCTTTCTTCTTGTTGGGGGGGGGGGGGCGGGTGGGATTGTTGAAAATTTGTTGAAACATTTGAATAAATATATTTATTTTAAAAAGGATAATGAGGAGTGGGTTGAGGACCACCGAGGGCAGAGCAAGGGTGAAAGAGTGAAGGTCAAGGATGATGGAGGGAATGGGAAAGGTGACTAAGGGAGAGTGCAGGATGATGGTTTCCAGTTCCACAAACATGGCTGCAACAACACAAAGAGTTCTTTGGAGTAAAGCTTGAGGATGGCCACAGTGGATGGGTGGAGACTGGGGTGTGCCAGATGCAAAGTGTAGGGCAACTCGTTGGGCAAAAGTATTCAGGACAAGAGGGAGGGCTGTGTTGACCAGATGATTGCCTGCCTCCTGCTTACAGTGCAGCTCCAAAATCACTACCTGTTCACAAGCAGTGACACTGGGTAGAAATGTCCCATTTTATGGCTAAGTGTCATTTTGGGTAAGAAAGGCGGTGATGATCCCTTGGCTTGTACATCTTGTGTAGCCTGATCCACGCGAAATGGATGTATTGCAACCTTTGCGAAGAGTGCATTTATCACTTCCTTGATGCACTTACTGGCGGAGACTTGTGACATGTCGCTAAGGTCACAAATGGAGCCCTGGCTGGAGCCAGACATGTAAAAGTTGAAGGAGGCTGTGACTTTCCAAGCCACTGTCTGTGGATGCCCTCCGGGTGCATGTGGTGTCAACTGCTGGCAAAGGTGAGCCACAGTGCCCCTGGACAGGCGAAGTTGTCATCAACACTGGTTCTCGCTCATTCTAGGAAGAGCAGGCAAAATTATATTTAATCATGGCATTAGTGTCATTTGTTGCCCAATAAATGCCCTTGCATTAACCTTAGGGAATTTTTTTAAATTTAATGCTATAAAGCAGAATGCCAAATCTGGCACCAAAAACTATTTCCTGTCTCCAGTGGAAGAAATTTCAGTGGCTTGTTGTCTAACATCAAGGTTAATGAAAGGTTTGCTCTATTTGAATTTTCTATAAGATCTACGGCTTCTCCATGGGAACCTGAATTTAGTATTAAACAAACTACTGTTACATCTGGGCACATGGCCACATTGTACTGACATATATTTATTCTGGAAGACGGCCTTTTTGGTAGCAATCCTAATTGGAAGATAGCTAGGTGAACTAAAAATATAGATTCTCCTTTCAAACTGTTTAAACGAAGAGGGAATTAATATTCATGGCTCACTGATTAACTAAATTCTTTGCCTTCATAAGTTTATTCTTGCAACCTTTCCAACTCTGTAGAGCAAACTATTTTGATAATTGTCCATAGAGCGAAGCATACTAATTGTCATCATGACATAAAATCTTTGCCTTTGGAGACTATACCCAGATTGCACAAGAAAAACATTGAGGTGTTTTCAAACTTTAATTCTGTTAAACAAAATAATTATGGTTTTATTCACTCATGGGATGTGGACACTAGTGAATCAGATGGGATTGACGATCGACAGTGGCTTCATGGTTATCGTTAGACTTTTAATTCCAAATATGTATTGAATGTAAATTTTACCATCTGCCATGGTGGGATTCAAACCCTGTGTCCAGATTATTACTCAGGGTCACGAGTCCAGTGAAAATATCACTATGGCACTGTCTCCTCCGCTCATGTTTGACATCAATATTTTAAAGGGAGAAATATTACGGACAAACCTTTGTAGCCAGTTATAATTTTTCCTTTAACTAGTAGATTTAATAAATATTAAGGTATTTCTAGAACTTGAGTATTGCTGAAAAAAGTCATGCTGTCAAAACATTTTGTCTTGCACTCATCATTAGAGATCCACAAAATTACCAACAATAAACTCATTCATGCTAGAAAGCACATATATTCATGCAACGGCCTTCGTTGCAGACAGAAGGAGCATATCCACGCTTTGCGCCTTTTTCAACTAAACAAAAGCTTGGAGGATAGCCACTTCCTAGTTTATTCCCAATGACAAAGCCTTGACCAATCAGAGTTGACCTGCATGGTTTGAATTTGAACCACAATTTGACAGCTAACGGTTCCATGCTGCATTCTCCATGGCAACACCCATGCAAATCAGAGTCCATTTGCCAACCAATCAGCACTCTCCTCTCATGCAGTCTAAATTGTTGTTCCCTTTACTGTTGGTAATATTATGGTCTGTCCTGATCAGTGAAAGACAATACGCTTTGACAGCATGTCTCATTTGTTCAGCAATACTTGGATTCTGTACTACCAAATCAAAATATGAAAGAAAGACTTACAAATCATCATTCAATATTACGTACAAGCTAAAACGTATACACAAAATAAACATAGAACATTACATAGAACATAGAACATACAGCACAGAACAGGCCCTTCGGCCCTCGATGTTGTGCCAAGCATTGTCCAAAACCAAGATCAAGCTATCCCACTCCCTGTCATTCTGGTGTGCTCCATGTGCCTATCCAATAACCGCTTGAAAGTTCCTAAAGTGTCCGACTCCACTACCACAGCAGTCCATTCCACACTCTAAGCAAAATATTGTGGATGCTGGAATCTGAAACAAGAACAGAGAATGCTGGAAAAACCCTGTAGGGAGAGAAAATAGAGTTAACGTTTTGAGTCCATTTGACTCTCCATCGGAATGAAAGAGGGAAAAAGGGAGTTTTTTTAAACTGTTTTAACTGGTCCCAATACATCTTTCTCTACATTGGGGAGACTAAACACAGACTGGGTGACCGCTTTGCGAACACCTTTGCTCAGTCCACAAGCAACACCCCAATCATCCTATCACTTGCCATTTTAACTCAGCACCTTGCTCTCATGCCCACATGATGGTCCTTTCCCTGCTGCAATGCTCCAATGAAGCAAACTGGAGGAGCCGTATCTCATCTTCCAATTTGGCACATTACAGCCCTCAGGACTCAACATTAAGTTCAATAACTTTAGACTGACCTTTCTCCTCCATCTTAAACCCTTTTTTGAAAAATCCCATATGTTTATTAACTCAATGCAATAACCCTACCTCACCCCACCCTCTCCCTCCCTGTCTTTTGTTCTTAAAGTTGCTACATCTCTCCCAACTACAATTTATTATCTAGCACTTTTCTCCTCTTTCGTTCCGACGCAGAGCCAAATGGACTCAAAACATTAACTCTGTTTTCTCTCCCGACAGATGCTGCCAGACCAAAGAGATTTTCCAGCATTCTCTGTTTTGTTCCACAAAAATGAAGTTTAGTTACATAATAGCAAGTATGTCATAATCGCCCTTATAGTTTTAACAAAATAGTTACAGATATCATATCCCTTCTACTTCTGTGTAATATTTTAGAACAATAGTTTGTATGATAAGAGGTTTGCTGTATAATTTAAAATATTAAACATTAAATATTAAATAATTGGTAATATTGATTGTATTATTCCCTTTATTAAGTTTCTTACAACCTAGTGTTATTCAGGACAGTAACCTAGTGTTAGACACGACCAAACTGTATCATATATTCCAATTTCAGTGATTACGCAAGATAATAGAACCCAGAGAACACAAAGTATACAAACATGAAGAAGACTTCATGAAGTTCCAGCAGTCATCGCTAGCAATTTTAGCTGCAGCTCGAATCAACACAAGGGTAAAGTTGCTTAAGGAAATAGCCAAGAGAATAAAATACTGAATAGTTCAGTGTTGAACAACAAATGTTTTGAACTCATCAAACTCTTTTCTGACTCAAATAGTTGATTGTCTCAAAGAATTTTGTCCCTCAGTCACATTAGCCGCATGGTAGCACAGTGGTTAGCACTGTTGCTTCACAGAGCCAGGAACCCGGGTTCGATTCACGGCTAGGGTCACTGTCTGTGCGGACTGTCTGCACGTTCTCCCCGTGTTTGCGTGGGTTTCCTCCGGGTGCTCCGGTTTCCTTCCACAAGTCCCAAAAACGCGCTTGTTAGGTGAATTGGATATTCTGAATTCTCCCTCAGTGTACTCGAACAGGCGCCGGAATGTGACGACTCGGGGCTTTTCACAGTAACTTAATTGCAATGTTAATGTAAGCCTACTTGTGAAACTAATAAAGATTATTATTTTCACAAATTAAACCATAGGTTTAAGGTGAGAGGGGCAAAGTTTAGAGTAGATGTACGAGGCAAGTTTTTTACGCAGAGGGTAGTGGGTGCCTGGAACTCACTACCGGAGGAGGTAGTGGAGGCAGGGACGATAGGGACATTTAAGGGGCATCTTGACAAATATATGAATAGGATGGGAATAGAAGGATACGGACCCAGGAAGGGTAGAAGATTGTAGCTTAGTCAGGCAGTATGGTCGGCACGGGCTTGGAGGGCCGAAGGGCCTGTTCCTGTGCTGTACATTTCTTTGTTCTTTGTTCTTTATTATCAAAACAGTTTGCAGGTCTCGCAATTAAACAGAATATGTAATGTAAAATGCATTTCCTGTATAGATTTTTAGCAGATGTGAAAAACCATAAGTCCGACAAACATGAAAGTTATTGACACTCTTTTGTAGCTATCCTCATAGAATTGGTACCATGATCCACAATAACTGACAATGGTACAGCTTGTTAGCTCACATTTCAGAAAGGTTCACCAAGAATCCAAATAAATGTATGCTTTATTAATACAACCTGCATTCAAAACTGGACTGCTGTACTAATTGTACAAGCATTTAGGAAGGCAAATGTAATGTCGGCCTTCATTGCAAGAGGACTTAAGTACAGGAGTAAGGATGTCTGACTGCAGCTTTGCAGGGTCTTGGTGAGACCACAGCTGGAGTACTGTGTGCAGTTTTTGTCTCCTTAACTAAGAAAGGATATACTTGCAATAGGATATACTTGCATAGAGGGAGTGAGGCGAAGGTTCACCAGACAGGGGATGGCAGGAATGTCTTATGAGGAGATGTTGGGGCAACTGGGCCTAAATCACTGGAATGTAGAAGAATGAGTTGGGAATTTATTCAAACATATACATGGTGGGACAAACTGGATGCAGGGTTGTTGTTTCCTCTGACAGGGGGGTTTGGAAGAAGAGATTACAGTCTCATGATATGGGTTAGGCCATTTAGAACTGAGATGAGGATAAATTCTTCACTCAGAAGCTGGTGAACCTGTGGAATTCTCTACTTCAGAAGGCTGTGGAGGCCAAGCCACTGAATATATTTGATAAGGAAATAGATTTCTAGACTCTAAAGACGTCAAGGGGTTCTGGAAGAGCGCTGGGGTGTGCTGTTGAGATAGAGGATCAGCCATGATCACATAGAATGGTGAGGCAGGCACGAAGGGCCAAATGGCCTATTGCTCCTAGTTTCTATGTTTCTGTGTTAAACGTTCACCCTTGCTGAGATCTGAGCCCACCTAAAGTAGCAATCTCAGGTTTACCCTCAGTGACAGTTTCAAACACAACTGAAGGTGGTTCTGAAATGTAAGACTAATTCTGAAATTAGAAAGTTAATTATTTCATTCACTAATTTCCATGAAAATTGGAACAAGAGTGACAATGAGGCCAAATATTTAATTGTTTGAAAACAGTATTTGAATTTGCACACAATGACACCCACCGGACGGAAACCTAATTGGAGAAAAGCTTTGCAATAAATCATATCCACAATGTGAGAGAACTGCCTTGACAAGGGTACACAAGACTGAACTAAAGCATAACTGGAAAATGTGCTGGCTCTTTGGGCAACCTGAGAGTTCATTTTGCGTTCTTCCAAAGTACAGTTATTCCAGTTTCAGCCAGGCAATGTAATGGAATTTTAAAAATCAAATCTATTTTATTTATTAAAGTTTAAGAAGTTGGTGTCTCAGTAGGTAGATCTCAGCTTCTCTCACCCCAGCACCCATTTGCTCTGTTTTGCTCAGGAACAAGGAAATCGTCTGTTTCTCGAATCTGGCTGAAATCTCCCACAGAACTCTGCTGGAAATGTGTATCTGTGTATAAATATAAATATATATTTATACACATGGTGGTACAGTGGTTAGTACAGCTGCCTCACAGCGTCAGGGATCCGGGTTCGATTCCAACCTCAGGCGACTGTGTGGAGTTTGCACTTTCTCCCTTTGTGTAGATTTCCTCTGGGTGCTCTGGTTTCCTCACAGTCAAAAGATGTGCAGTTTAGGTGGATTGGTCCATGGTGATCAATTGCCCCTTAGTGTCTAAAAGGTTAGGGGAGGTGGGGTTACTGGGTTAAGGGGATGGGGTGGGGGCCTGACTCTAGGTAGGGTACTCTTTCAGAGGGTCGGTGCAGACTTGATGGGCCGAATGGCCTCCTTCTGCACTGTAGTGATTCTAGTGACCTTAGGGAGTATCGTGGAACAGAGGGACTTTGGTGTTCAGGTGACAGTGGAGTCACAGGTAGATAGGGCAGTGAAGAAGGCTTTTGGCATGCAGGCCTTCATCAGTCAGTGCATTGAGTATAGAAACTGGGAAATTATGTTGCAGTTGTACAGTACAGGACCTTGGTGAGGCCTCGCCTGGTCAGTTTTGGTCGTCTTGCTATAGGAAAGATGTTATTAAACTGGAGAGAGTGTAGAAGAGATTTTCAAGAATGTTGCCATGACTCAAGGGGCTGAGTTATTGTTAGAGATTGGACAGGCTAGGACTTTTTTCTTTGGAGCATACAAGACTGAGGGGTGATCGTATAGAGGTGAATAAGATTATGTGAGGGATGGATATGGTGAATGCACTCAGTCTTTTTCAGGGTTGGGGAATCGAGAACTAGAGGCCAAAACATGGTGTAATTTCAAGAAGCAATGAGGGGGCTAAAGGGATCAAGGGATACAGGGGGAAGGTGGGATCAGGGTATTAAAGTTGATGATCAGCCATGATCATAATGAATGGAGGAGCAGACATGAAGGGCCAGATGGCCTCCTCCTGCTTATATTTTCTATGTATGTTTCGATATATAATAATATAATGTAAGTACCAGGAGGTTTTTCAGAGAGAGCTGGTGTGGATAAAAGCAGGGAAGGCCAAAATCTACACAGAATCTGAGGCTACACCAAAGTTGTTTAGAACCCAACCCAGCCTTATGCTCTGCACCAAAAAGTTTAAATAGAGTTGAGCAGGGGCTTGGGAACCTGAATTGTAGCTCCAGTTGAAAGGAATTCAGGACCGGCATGTTCCTGTGAGGAAGAAGGATAAATACAGCAATTTTCGGGAACCTTGGATAACGAGAGATATTGTAGGCCTCGTCAAAAAGAAAAAGGAGGCATTTGTCAGGGCTAAAAGGCTGGGAACTGACTAAGCCTGCGTGGAATATAAGGACAGTAGGAAGGAACTTAAGCAAGGAGTCAGGAGGGCTAGAAGGGGTCACGAAAAGTCATTGGCAAATAGGGTTAAGGAAAATCCCAAGGCTTTTTACATGTACATAAAAAGCAAAAGGGTAGCCAGGGAAAGGGTTGGCCCACTGGGATAGGCAAGGGAATCTATGTGTGGAGCCAGAGGAAATGGGCGAGGTACTAAATGAATACTTTGCATCAGTATTCACCAAAGAGAAGAAATTGGTAGATGTTGAGTCTGGAGAAGGGTGTGTAGATAGCCTGGGTCACATTGAGATCCAAAAAGACGAGGTGTTGGGTGTCTTAAAAAATATTAAGGTAGATAAGTCCCCAGGGCCTGATGGGATCTACCCCAGAATACTGAAGGAGGCTGGAGAGGAAATTGCTGAGGCCTTGACAGAAATCTTTGGATCCTCAATGTCTTCAGGGGATGTCCCGGTGGACTGGAGAATAGCCAATGTTGTTCCTCTGTTTAAGAAGGGTAGCAAGGATAATCCCGGGAACTACAGGCCGGTGAGCCTTACTTCAGTGGTAGGGAAATTACTGGAGAGAATTCTTCGAGACAGGATCTACTCCCATTTGGAAGCCAATGGACATATTAGTGAGAGGCAGCACGGTTTTGTGAAGGGAAGGTCGTGTCTCACTAACTTGATAGAGTTTTTCGAGGAGGTCACTAAGATGATTGATGCAGGTAGGGCAGTGGATGTTTATATGGACTTCAGTAAGGCCTTTGACAAGGTCCCTCACGGTAGACTAGTACAAAAGGTGAAGTCACACGGGATCAGGGGTGAGCTGGCAAGGTGGATACAGAACTGGCTAGGTCATAGAAGGCAGAGAGTAGCAATGGAAGGATGTTTTTCTAATTGGAGGGCTGTGACCAGTGGTGTTCCACAGGGATCAGTGCTGGGACCTTTGCTGTTTGTAGTATATATAAATGATTTGGAGGAAAATGTAACTGGTCTGATTAGTAAGTTTGCAGACGACACAAAGGTTGGTGGAATTGCGGATAGCGATGAGGACTGTCAGAGGATACAGCAGGATTTAGATTGTTTGGAGACTTGGGCGGAGAGATGGCAGATGGAGTTTAATCCGGACAAATGTGAGGTAATGCATTTTGGAAGGTCTAATGCAGGTAGGGAATATACAGTGAATGGTATAACCCTCAAGAGTATTGAAAGTCAAAGAGATCTAGGAGTACAGGTCCACAGGTCATTGAAAGGGGCAACACAGGTGGAGAAGGTAGTCAAGAAGGTATACGGCATGCTTGCCTTCATTGGCCGGGGCATTGAGTATAAGAATTGGCAAGTCATGTTGCAGCTGTATAGAATCTTAGTTAGGCCACACTTGGAGTATAGTGTTCAATTCTGGTCGCCACACTACCAGAAGGATGTGGAGGCTTTAGAGAGGGTGCAGAAGAGATTTACCAGAATGTTGCCTGGTATGGAGGGCATTAGCTATGAGGAGAGGTTGTATAAACTCGGTTTGTTCTCACTGGAACGACGGAGGTTGAGGGGAGACCTGATAGAGGTCTACAAAATTATGAGGGGCATAGACAGAGTGGATAGTCAGAGGCTTTTCCCCAGGGTAGAGGGGTCAATTACTAGGGGGCATAGGTTTAAGGTGAGAGGGGCAAGGTTTAGAATAGATGTACGAGGCAAGTTTTTTACGCAGAGGGTAGTGGGTGCCTGGAACTCGCTACCGGAGGAGGTGGTGGAAGCAGGGACGATAGTGACATTTAAGGGGCATCTTGACAAATACATGAATAGGATGGGAATAGAGGGATACGGACCCAGGAAGTGTAGAAGATCGTAGTTTAGTCGGGCAGCATGGTCGGCACGGGCTTGGAGGGCCGAAGGGCCTGTTCCTGTGCTGTACATTTCTTTGTTCTTTGTTTGTTCTAGTGAGGTCATGAGTAAGGTTTTAAAGTTGCAGGAGTGTACCGGCAGGCAGGAAGGTGGTTTAAAGTGTGTCTTCTCCAATGCCAGGAGCATCCGGAATAAGGTGGGTGAACTTGCGGCATGGGTTGGTACCTGGGACTTCGATGTTGTGTCCATTTCTGAGACATGGATAGAGCAGGGAGAGGAATGGTTGTTGCAGGTGCCGGGGTTTAGATATTTCAGTAAGCTCAGGGAAGGTGGTAAAAGAGGGGGAGGGGTAGCATTGATAGTCAAGGACTGTATTACGGTGGCAGAAAGGATGTTTGATGAGGACCCGTCGACTGAGGTACTATGGGCTGAGGTTAGAAACAGGAAAGGAGAGGTCACCCTGTTAGGGGTTTTCTATAGGCCTCCGAAAAGTTCCAGAGATGTAGAGGAAAGGATTGCAAAGGTGATTCTGGATAGGAGCGAAAGCAACAGGGTAGTTGTTATGGGGGACTTGAACTTTCCAAATATTGACTGGAAACGCTATAGTTCGAGTACTTTAGATGGGTCCGTTTTTGTCCAATGTGTGCAGGAGGGTTTCCTGACACAGTATGTAGATAGGCCAACGAGAGGCGAGGCCGTATTGGATTTGGTACTGGGTAATGAACCAGGACAGGTGTTAGATTTAGAGGTAGGTGATAGTGACCACAATTAGATAGCACTTTGGTGATAGTGACCACAATTAGATTACGTTTACTTTAGTGATGGAAAGGGATAGGTATATACTGCAGGGCAAGAGTTATATCTGGGGGAAAGGCAATTATGATGCGATGAGGCAAGACTTAGGATGCATCGGATGGAGAGGAAAACTGTAGGGGATGGGCACAATGGAAATGCGGAGTTTGTTCAAGGAACAGCTACTGCGTGTCCTTGAGAAGTATGTACCTGTCAGGCAGGGAGGAAGTGGTCGTGCAAGGGAAACGTGGTTTACTAAGGCAGTCGAAACACTTGTCAAGAGGAAGAAGGAGGCTTATGTAAAGATGAGACATGAAGGTTCAGTTAGGGCGCTGAGAGTTACAAGTTAGCTAGGAAGCTAGCTAGCTAAAGAGAGAGCTAAGAAGAGCCAGGAGGGGACATGAGAAGTCTTTGGCAGGTAGGATCAAGGATAACCCTAAAGCATTCTATAGATATGACAGGAATAAAAGAATGACTAGGGTAAGAGTAGGGCCAGTCAAGGACAGTAGTGGGAAGTTGTGCTTGGAGTCCGAAGAGATAGGAGAGGTGCTAAATGTATTCACACAAGAAAAAGACAATGTTGTCGAGGAGAATACTGAGATTCAGGCTACTAGACTAGAAGGGCTTGAGGTTCATAAGGAGGAGGTGTTAACAGTTCTGGAAAGTGTGAAAATAGATAAGTCCCCTGGGCCGGATGGGATTTATCCTAGGATTATCTGGGAAGCTAGGGAGGAGATTGCTGAGCCTTTGGCTTTGATCTTTAAGTCATCTTTGTCTACAGGAATAGTGCATGAAGACTGGAGGATCGCAAATGTTGTCCCCTTGTTCAAGAAGGGGAGTAGAGACAATCCCGGTAACTATAGACCAGTGAGCCTTACTTCTGTTGTGGGCAAAATCTTGGAAAGGTTTATAAGAGATAGGGTGTATAATCATCTGGAAAGGAATAATTTGATTGGACATAGTCAACACGGTTTTGTGAAGGGTAGGTCGTGCCTCACAAACCTTATTGAGTTCTTTGAGAAGGTGACCAAACAGGTGGATGAGGGTAAAGCAGTTGATGTGGTGTATATGGATTTCAGTAAAGCATTTGATAAGGTTCCCCATGGTAGGCTACTGCAGAAAGTACAGAAGCATGGGATTCAGGGTGATTTAGCAGTGTGGATCAGAAATTGGCTAGCTGGGAGAAGACAAAGGGTGGTGGTTGATGGGAAGTGTTCACACTGGAGTCCAGTTACTAGTGGTGTACCACAAGGATCTGTTTTGGGGCCACTGCTGTTTGTCATTTTTATAAATGACCTGGAGGAGGGCGGAGAAGGATGGGTGAGTAAATTTACAGATGACACTAAAGTCGGTGGAGTTGTGGGCAGTGCGGAAGGATGTTACAAGTTACAGAGGGACATAGATAAGCTGCAGCGTGGGCTGAGAGGTGGCAAATGGAGTTTAATGCAGAAAAGTGTGAGGTGATTCATTTTGGAAGGAATAACAGGAAGACAGAGTACTGAGCTAATGGTAAGATTCCTGGCAGTGTGGATGAGCAGAGAGATCTCGGTGTCTATGTACATAGATCCCTGAAAGTTGCCACTCAGGTTGAGAGGGTTGTTAAGAAGGCGTAAGGTGTGTTAGCTTTTATTGGTAGAGGGATTGAGTTTCGGAGCCATGAGGTCGTGTTGCAGCTGTACAAAACTCTGGTACGGCCGCATATGGAGTATTGCGTGCAGTTCTGGTCGCCGCATTATAGGAAGGATGTGGAAGCATTGGAAAGGGTGCAGAGGAGATTTACAAGAATGTTGCCTGGTATGGAGGGAAGATCTTATGAGGAAAGGCTGAGGGACTTGAGGCTGTTTTCGTTAGAGAGAAGAAGGTTAAGAGGTGACTTAATTGAGGCATACAAGATGATCAGAGGATTGGATAGGGTGAGTGAGAGTGAGATAGTGAGAGCCTTTTTCCTCGGATGGTGATGTCTAGCACGAGGGGACATAGCTTTAAATTGAGGGGAGATAGATATAGGACAGATGTCAGTGGTAGGCTCTTTACTCAGAGAGTAGTAAGGGCGTGGAATGCCCTGCCTGCAACAGTAGTGGACTCGCCAACACTAAGGGCATTCAAATGGTCATTGGATAGACGCATGGACGATAAGGGAATAGTGTAGACGGGCTTTAGAGTGGTTTCACAGGTCGGCGCAACATCGAGGGCCGAAGGGCCTGTACTGCGCTGTAATGTTCTATGTTCTGTGAGACGTCTGGAAGATAAACAAAGAAGAATACAGCACAGGAACAGGCCCTTCGGCCCTCCAAGCCTGTACTGGTCATGATACCACCCTTGGCCAAACAATTCAACACTTCCTTGTGCCGTGTCCCTCTATACCCATCGTATCCATGTCAAGATGCCTTTTGAACGCCGTTAATGTGGGCAGCAGAGTAGCACTGTGGCTTCACAGAGCCAGGGCCCCGGTTTAATTCCCAGCTGGGTTAATGTCTGTGTGGAGTCTGCACGTTCTCCCTGTGTCTGCATGGGTTTCCTCCGGGTGCTCCGGTTTCCTCCCAGTAGTCCCAAAAAGACGTGCTGTTAGGTAATTTGGACATTATGAATTCTCCCTCTGTGTATCAGAACAGGTGCCGGAATGTGGCGACTCGGGGCTTTTCACAGTAACTTCATTGCAATGTAAACCGACTTAAAGATTATTATTATCTGCTTCCACAACCTCCCCTGGCAATGTGTTCCAGGCACTCACCACCCTCTGCGTAAAAAACCTGCCTCGCACATCTCCTCTAAACTTTGCCCCATGCACGTTAAACCTATACCCCCTGGTGACTGACCCCTCCACCCTGGGAAAGAGTGCTTGCCCATCCACTCTATCCATGCCCCTCATAATCTTGTAGACCTCTATCAGGACACCGCTCAACCTCCGTCTTTCTAATGAAAACAGTCCGAGTCTATTCAGCCTCTCCACACAGCTAACACCCTCCAGACCAGGCAACATCCTGGTAAACCTCCTTTGCACCCTCTCTAAAGCCTCCACATTATTCTGGTAGTGGGGTGACCAGAATTGATCAGGAAGACCTTGGGGTAATTACTCCAGTACAATTCTCAGAATGGGCAGCAGCAGTAGTCCCAGTGTTAAAGCCGGACCATACAGTGAGGATTTGCAGCAATTACAAGATGACTGTGAACAGGACTGTTAAAATCGATAGATATCCTATATCTAGGATTGAGGACACTAAATTCGATCTAAGTCACACGTGCCAGCAGAATCATAGAATAATACTGTGCAGAAGAGGTCCTTTGGCCCATCAGGTCTACACCGATGCATGAAAAACACCTGACCTGCCGACCTAATCCCATTTGCCAGCACTTAGAACAAAGAACAAAGAAAAGTGCAGCACAGGACAGGCCCTTCGGCCCTCCAAGCCTGTGCCGACCATGCTACCCATCTAAAGTAAAATCATCTGCCGTTCCGGGGTCCATATCCCTCTATTCCCATCCTATTCATGTATTTGTCAAGATGCCCCTTAAACGTCACTATCACCCCTGCTTCAACCACCTCCTCCGGCAGCGCGTTCCAGGCACCAGAAACTTAACAGTTTCAACCATGATCTCTTTCCCTTTTAAAGTGACTTTATTGTCTCTAGTTTCATCAAAAAATAACTTCCTATGTCTTGTACGCTTCTCATCACCAAAGGGTCCTGTACTTTTTGTTAATGTTATAGCCTCTGCTTCCAGCGAGCTATAGTAATTTCGAACTTCCATGATAAAACTTTTAACTGAGGCTAACAATTGTGCTGCATTCAAATAAAGTTGTATCAACATTTTGCAGCGATTTGCTGATGGCATTAATTCTTTGAAGTAAATGGTTCCACAAAACAGTAAAAACAACAATATTGTACTTTTCAAACTTCTCTGCTCAGGATTTTGCTTCAGCTTTCACAAATATTTTTTTGAATTAGATGCAGCTGTATCTGATAAGGTTTCTTTTACATCAACAAAGTTCAGTTTCAAAGCCAAAACAGTATCTGCACAAGCTGACCACCTCGTGTCACAAATTCTTTTCACCATCAAATGTGATCCCTGTGCTGCTCCAAGCGTCACTGCAACATATTCCAACGGTGTGTGTAAACTGATAAAAAGGCATACAAGTTTTGGACAAAGTCAAAAAAATGTCCAGCTGCCTCACACTATTCAGCGGCAGCGTTGCAGATTAAATTCAAAGAGCGACTGGAACATGGGATGAAAATTAACAGGGCCTTGCATTGTTCAGTCTTGCTTGTAGATCTGAATATTTTCCTACCTTATTTGAAGCATTACCAAAGATCGGTGGCACAGTGCTGCCTCACAGCGCCAGGAACCTAAGTTCGATTCCGACACTGGGTGACTGTGTGGAGTTTGTACATTCTTCCCATGTCTGCATGGGATTTCTCCAAGTATTCCAATTTCTTCCCACAGTCCAAAGATGTGCACGCCATGATAAATTGCTCCTTAGTGTCCAAATGTTAGGTGGGGTTGGTTTCTTTTTCGGACGTTGGGTACAAACTCGATAGGCCAAATGTCCTCCTTCTGCACTGTAGTGATTGTATGATTCTACAATCTGCCCACGAAAATGTTTGATGTCCAAACCTAAATTTGCAACAATTTCCAAAACCGTGGTCGCTAGACACTCAGAAGTGTGAGATTCTAGCTGGGCTAAACAGAGAAATCACTCTCCAGCTTCATCATCTCTGGTCACACATCTTAAATTAAAGTAATTGGTCCACATGACTCACATCTGGTGTTGAATCAACTACTATGTAATAGTACTTGACATCTTTTACTTCATTACAGTAATGAAGTTGTTGTAGGTTCTGTGTATTAAAACATTGGTCTTCCCTGAGGCAGTGGTGTAATGGTATTATCGCTGGACTAGTAATCCAGAGACCCAGAATCATGCTCTGGGGACTCGGGTTCGAAACCATCCATGGAAAAAATGATTAAATTTGAATTCAATAAAAATCTGGAATTAAAAGTCTAAAAGGTGATCATGACATCATTGTCGATTGTCGTAAAAACCCATCTGGTTCACTAATGTCCTTTAGAGAAGGAAATCTGTTGTCCTTACCTGGTCTGGCCTACATGTGACTCCAGATCTGTGGCTGACTATTAAATACCCTCAGGGAGAGGCAATAAATGCTGGCCCAGCCAGCGACGCCCACATGCCATGGATGAATTTTTTAAAAATGAATGGACTTCCGGTGGTGGCCATGGAGTGAGTGGTCACTTATTTGGTAGCTCCCGCTGGTGGTGGACCTTTGAGACCTTTTTCCCTGATTTGCGGTAGATTTGATCAACAAAACAGGAGATTGGTGAAGTAGAGGAGAGGGATTCCCCACCAGTGTATGGATTTGTGGACCAGAAGTGGCCTGAAAAGGAGAGAACGTTGGTCAAAAAAGGGAGTGGAGTCTGCAGCACAGGAGAAGGTGGCAGAGGGTTAAGGACCAAAATTGCTGCCCAGTGGTCAACGGAGCAGCTGGTGGCCTTTCTCCAGGAGAGCTTGCTCAGCAAAGAAAGGAATACCTGGATCCGATTAAGACGGGAATTGACCGGGTGCAGCAGAGATTGGAAGCCCAGGGCCAGGCAATCCAGAAGGTGGAAGAACATAGAACATAGAACAATACAGCGCAGTACAGGCCCTTCGGCCCACGATGTTGCACCGAAACAAAAGCCATCTAACCTACACTATGCCATTATCATCCATATGTTTATCCAATAAACTTTTAAATGCCCTCAATGTTGGCGAGATCACTACTGTAGCAGGTAGGGCATTCCACGGCCTCACTACTCTTTGCGTAAAGAACCTACCTCTGACCTCTGTCCTATATCTATTACCCCTCAGTTTAAAGTTATGTCCCCTCGTGCCAGCCATTTCCATCCGCGGGAGAAGGCTCTCACTGTCCACCCTATCCAACCCCCTGATCATTTTGTATCCCTCTATTAAGTCTCCTCTTAACCTTCTTCTCTCCAACGAAAACAACCTCAAGTCCATCAGCCTTTCCTCATAAGATTTTCCCTCCATACCAGGCAACATCCTGGTAAATCTCCTCTGCACCCGCTCCAAAGCCTCCACGTCCTTCCTATAATGCGGTGACCAGAACTGTACGCAATACTCCAAATGCGGCCGTACCAGAGTTCTGTACAGCTGCAACATGACCTCCCGACTCCGGAACTCAATCCCTCTCCCAATAAAGGCCAACACTCCATAGGCCTTCTTCACAACCCTATCAACCTGGGTGGCAACTTTCAGGGATCTATGTACATGGACACCTAGATCCCTCTGCTCATCCACACTTTCAAGAACTTTACCATCAGTCAACTATTCCACATTCCTGTTATTCCTTCCAAAGTGAATCACCTCACACTTCTCTACATTAAACTCCAAGAGGCACGATGAGCAGCTAGCTGCGATGGTGGCGGAGATGGGCTGATGAAAGACCACCAGAAGAAGCTGCAGGAGAGAGTGGAAGATTTGGAGAACAGATTGTGCAGGCAGAACCTGAGGATTGTTGGCCTCTCGGAGCGCAGCGAGGGATCGAACACAGGGGCATATGTGGCGCGTATGTTCGAGAAGCTGCTGGGGGAAGGTGCGTTTGTTCGACCCTTGGAGGTGCACAGAGCGCTTATGAGGAAGCCGCTGAGGAATGAGCCACTGAGGGAGATGGTGGTACGAATGCTGGACAAGGAACAGATCTTGAGATCAACAAGGTGAAATCGGCCCTCTTTAAGAACCGGGCAAAGTTCGGCATGCTGTATCCAGCGTGTTTATAGGTTACTTATGAGGGCCAGGAATTTTAGTTCGGATTGCCTGATGAGGCACTGAACTTTGTTAAGGACAGGGGACTGGCAGGTGATGGAGGACATTGAACTTGGGGGCGAGTAACTGTATTCTTGATATGCTGCTAAATTTATTTTCTCTTTAGGTTTTGTATGTATTGCTTTCCACTAAGGTGGAATTTTCTTCTTTGTGTTTGTTGGGGAATGTAATGTTTTGCATATGTATGCTCGAGTAGGGGGGGGGGAAGAGAGATCAGTGGGGGGTAGGATGCTTGGCGCCATGGGCGGGGGCTACAGGCTAACTGGGTGGGCTAGCTCATGGAAGTGCAGTGGGGGGCAAGCAGGTGATAAGTTTGTTATGGGGGGTTGGGATTGTTATTTTGTTATGGGGGGAGGGGGTATTGATCTGCTGACAGGGGAGGGACTGGAGCTTGGAGATAAATTTGAGGTCGATGACGGTGGGCGCTGAAGGCGGGTCTGAGGAGGCGCAGGACACGGGCTGGAGGCTGGCCTAAGAAAGACTATGGTTGATCGGCAGGGGTGGGGGTGGGGGCTGGGATGGGGTGGGGGGGGTGCCCCCTGACCAGGCTGATCACATGGAATGTGAGAGGGCTGAATGGTGAATGGGCCGGTCAAGAGGGCTCGCATGTTCACACATTTGAAGAGTTTGAAGGTGGAGTTTGAAGGTCTTCTTAAGAGTCTGATCAAATGATGTATCAATGACATGATCAGGCATTTGTGTGGGCAAACATGGAGTCTATCTTTCCAGCCTGTTTAGTGAATACCTTTCCAATAAAGTTCTTGTTTGTTTGTACCTTTGTGGTCTGCAAGCCTATCCTTTAAAAATACCACAAACACAGATTGCAAAATACACCTTAAACTACAATAATCTCATTAACACAAAGTCCCTTTGACATAGATTGACTATTGTCAAATACACACACTCTGCTCTGAAACCAAGTTAGTGTTTAAGAATTTATCCTCAGAATTCCCCCCCGATGATTGTCACATCAGAGTTTCCAAACTCCTCTCCCAAAACACACTTTAACATTTTCTTTCACAATAATGCTTTCCTTTAGTGATTCGTATTCCAAAATCCAGTCCACACTTTCCCGAATTACTCTTTTAAACAACGGCGAGGTCTTCATTGAGCAGAGCTCGAGTTGGCGTGTGAGGGCCAATGAAGTGGCGGTGGTCATTGAGGACAGCAGTGGGGTGACATGATCCTCAAGCCAGGGGCTGGGAAACAGACAGCATAGCGAGGCCAAATAGCCAGCAAGGCAGCCTGAGCCTGCAGTGAGGTAAGCTGAAGTTGCCATGGTTGAGGGGAGCAGCTATAGGGGTGACTTGGCCCGCAGGCCAGGGCTGAGGAAGGCTGGGCAACGGAGGGTGAGGCCATACCAGAATCAGGCAGCCTGAGCCAGTAGCAAGGCAGGGCCATCGAGGTGAGCAGGGTCAATTTGATTCCCAAGGCTGAAGTGGGCAAAAAGAGCGTGCTCTCTTAGATAATTCAGTTGTTGCAATCAAAAAGACCAGCTTCACTCACTTGATGACAGAGCTACGCTCCGAAAGTTAGTGATTCCAAATAAACCTGTTGGACTTTAACCTGGTGTTGTAAGACTTCTTACTGTGCCCACCCGAGTCCAATGCCGGCATCTCCACATCATGGAGAAATGTTGGGAGATATTGCAGATCATGAAACTTCCAAAGCTCATATTAAAGCTATGTGTACCTTCCCTCAAAGATATAAATTATCTGGAGGAATTGATTCTGCGTTATCGGCTCAGTGTGAAAAGTGTTCTTATTGGAGGAAAGTGCTGAGAAAGTGCTGAGAAAAAACTTCCCCAGTCAAACTGTTGTCTTCTTTGGGACTACCTCTAAAAGGACATGATGAGTCATCATCGTCAAACTGAACAGTTATCTCATCTTAGTGTCATCTGCAAACTTGGACACATTGCCCTTGGTCCCCAACTCCAAATCATCTATATAAATTGTGAACAGTTGTGGGCCCAACACTGATCCCTGAGGGACACCACTAGCTACTGATTGCCAACCAGAGAAACACCCATTAATCCCCACTCTTTGCTTTCTATTAATTAACCAATCCTCTATCCATGCTACTACTTTCCCCTTAATGCCATGCATCTTTATCTTATGCAACAACCTTTTGTGTGGCACCTTGTCAAAGGCTTTCTGGAAATCCAGATATACCACATCCACTGGCTCCCCGTTATCTACCGCACTGGTAATGTCCTCAAAAAATTCCACTAAATTAGTTAGGCACGACCTGCCCTTTATGAACCCATGCTGCGTCTGCCCAATGGGACAATTTCCATCCAGATGCCTCGCTATTTCATCCTTGATGATAGATTCCAGCATCTTACCTACTACCGAAGTTAAGCTCACTGGCCTATAATTACCCGCTTTCTGCCTGCCTCCTTTTTTAAACCGTGGTGTCACGTTTGCTAATTTCCAATCAGCCGGGACCACCCCAGAGTCTAGTGAATTTTGGTAAATTATCACTAGTGCATTTGCAATTTCCCTAGCCATCTCTTTTAGCACGCTGGGATGCATTCCATCAGGGCCAGGAGACTTGTCTACCTTTAGCCCCATTAGCTTGCCCATTACTACCTCCTTAGTGATAACAATCCTCTCAAGGTCCTCACCTGTCATAGCCTCATTTCCATCAGTCACTGGCATGTTATTTGTGTCTTCCACTGTGAAGACCGACCCAAAAAACCTGTTCAGTTCCTCAGCCATTTCCTCACCTCCCATTATTAAATCTCCCTTCTCATCCTCTAAAGGACCAATATTTACCTTAGCCACTCTTTTTTGTTTTATATATTTGTAGATATTTCAAGAGCCTTCTAACGTTGACCGTTAACTGTCTTCCTTTAACAAATCCCGCCTGGTCCTCCCCTATCACCCCCGGAACACAATCCTCAATTCCTGAGGCCAAAATCTTGGCCAACAATTTGGCGTCTACATTTAGAGATTGGTCTGTATGACCCGCAGTGTTCTGGGTCCTTCTCCCTCTTCAGACTTAATGAGATCGAAGCCTGTGACATTGTTGGGGGAAGAACACCCCGCTCCCTAGCCTCATTAAATGCCCTCACTAGCAATGGACCCAGCACCCCAGAAAACCTCTTATAAAGTTTCACTGGGTAACGGTCCAGTCCCGGGGCCTTGCCCGACTGCATGGCCTCCAATCCCTCTACTACTTCCACAATCCCGATCGGAGCTCCCAGCCCCTCCACCAACCCTTCCTTCACCTCCGGAAACTCCAAACTCTCCAAGAATTGCCTCATCCCCTCCACCCCAGCTGGGGGCTCCGACTCATACAGCCTATTATAAAATTCCTTGAACACCCCATTCACCCCTGCTGGGTCCAAGACCGTTCCCCCCTCTATCCTTCACTCTTCCTATCTCCCTGGCAGCCTCCTGCTTCCTTAGCTGATGTTCTAGCATTTTACTGGCCTCCTCCCCATACTCATACACTGCCCCTCTCGCCTTCCTCAACTGCCCCACCGCCTTCCTTGAGGATATCAGCCCAAATTCCATCTGCAGCTTCTGCCGCTCCTTCAACAGCCCCACCTCCGGGGCTTCCGAGTACCTTCTATCCACCTGCAGTATCACCCTAACCAGCCTATCCATCTCCGCTAGCTCCACCCTCTCCCTCTGAGGCCGTACCGAAATCAGCTACCCCCTAAATACTGCCTTCAGCACCTCCCATGCCGTTGCCATCGGAACCTCCCCTGTGTCATTTATCTCCATATAACTCTGGATAGCCTCCCTCACCCGCCCGCATACCTCCTCATCCACTAGCAGTCCTGCATCCAATCTCCATTGTGGGCGCTGGCCCCCCTCCTTTCTCACCCGTAAATCCACCCAGTGTGGGGCATGGTCCGACACAACAATCACCGAATACCCAGCATCCACCACCCCCGTCAGCAAGGCCCTATCCAAAATGAAAAAAATCAATCCGGGAGTACACTTTGTGTACATGGGAGAAAAATTAAAATTCCTTCGCTCTTGGTCGTCTGAACATCCACAGATCTACCCACCCTCCCATCTGTTCCATAAACCCTTTAACTCTTTTGCCGCGGCTGGCAACCTTCCTGTCCTTGAACTCGACCGATCCAATCTCAAATCTATAACCGTATTTAAGTTTCCCCCCATGCTGAGCATGTGTGAGTCCAAGTCCGGGATCTTCCCTAACACCCACGTTTGGGCAGCACGGTAGCATGGTGGTTAGCACAATTGCTTCACAGCTCCAGGGTCCCAGGTTCGATTCCGGCTTGGGTCACTGTCTGTGCGGAGTCTGCACATCCTCCCCGTGTGTGCGTGGGTTTCCTCCGGGTGCTCCGGTTTCCTCCCACAGTCCAAAGATGTGCAGGTTAGGTGGATTGGCCATGATAAAATTGCCCTTAGTGTCCGAAATTGCCCTTAGTGTTGGGTGGGGTTACTGGGTTATGGGGATAGGGTGTAGGTGTTGACCGTGGGTAGGGTGCTCTTTCCAAGAGCCGGTGCAGACTCGATGGGCCGAATGGCCTCCTTCTGCACTGTAAATTCTATGAAATCTATGAAACCCGCCTCTTAAACTCCACGTTGTCCCAATTTGATGCATAGATACTGACTAATACCACCGGAATTCCCTCGATCTTCCCACTCACCATAACATACCTACCCCCCCCGAGTCTGCCACTATATTCCCCACCCGCTTTTTGATCAAGATAACGAACCCCTAGTTTTAGAGTCTAGCCACGAATGAAACACCTGTCCAACCCACCCTTTCCTCAGCCAAGTCTGATCCACTACCCTCAGGTGTGTCTCCTGTAGCTGGTGTTTGTAGTTTAAGGTGTCTCAGGCAGCCTGATTCTGGTATGGCCTCACCCTCCGTTGCCCAGCCTTCCTCAGCCCTGGCCTGCGGGCCAAGTCACCCCTATAGCTGCTCCCCTCAACCATGGCAACTTCAGCTTACCTCACTGCAGGCTCAGGCTGCCTTGCTGACTATTTGGCCTCGCTATGCTGTCTGTTTCCCAGCCCCTGGCTTGAGGATCATGTCACCCCACTGCTGTCCTCAATGACCACCGCCACTTCATTGGCCCTCACACGCCAACTCGAGCTCTGCTCAATGAAGACCTCGCCGTTGTTTAAAAGAGTAATTCGGGAAAGTGTGGACTGGATTTTGGAATACGAATCACTAAAGGAAAGCATTATTGTGAAAGAAAATGTTAAAGTGTGTTTTGGGAGAGGAGTTTGGAAACTCTGATGTGACAATCATCGGGGGGGAATTCTGAGGATAAATTCATAAACACTAACTTGGTTTCAGAGCAGAGTGTGTGTATTTGACAATAGTCAATCTATGTCAAAGGGACTTTGTGTTAATGAGATTATTGTAGTTTGAGGTGTATTTTGCAATCTGTGTTTGTGGTATTTTTAAAGGATAGGCTTGCAGACCACAAAGGTACAAACAAACAAGAGCTTTATTGGAAAGGTATTCACTAAACAGGCTGGAAAGATAGACTCCATGTTTGCCCACACAAATGCCTGATCATGTCATTGATACATCATTTGATCAGACTCTTAAGAAGACTTTCTTCCAACTAGGAACAAAATGAATACAAAACAGTGTTAACCTTAAAATCTGTGTGCACCTGTTAACCTAAGGGGGGAGTAACAGAGTGCTAATCCCATTTTTCATGTTCAATAAGTGTTTTTTTGTTGTATCTCCACATTTTTAAAGAAAAGGTCAACATTACGGTCCTTTGAACGAGAGTTTCATTCTGGGATCTTTCCATCCAGTTACATCAACTGGGATCGTAACAACTGCAGCAAGGATCAGTGGTGGTGCCTCAGCCACTTACAATCTATATTGATGGCTCAGATGATGAGACTGAGAGTAATGAATGATGATACCAAACTATGTGGAAAGGCAAGCTGAGGGGAGGACACAGAGAGGCTGCAGAGAGCTATGGACAGGTGAACTGAGTGAGCAACGAAATGACAGATGGAGTACGTTCTAGTGCGAGGTATGACGAAGAGGCAATGTTAAATCACATCTGTGATTTATTAACAACTGGGAGAACTTTACCTTATAGATCAACACAACTTCCATACAGCACTGATTCTCTTGAATCCCGGGCTTACTCTAATAATACCCCACTGCCCTGATTCGTGCCCTGACACCTCATAGGCTCAGGTTTGAGGACTCCATCCCCATCCCCACTGGGTTGGTTTAGCACAGGGTTAAATCGCTGGCTTTGAAAACAGACCAAGGCAGGCCAGCAGCACGGTTCAATTCCCGTACCAGCCACCCGGGACAGGCACCGGAATGTGGCGACTAGGGGCTTTTCACCGTAACTTCATTTTGAAGCCTACTTGTGACAATAAGTGATTTTCATTTTCATTTTTCATTCCATGGGCTCTGGACAGGCTTGTCCCTTAAAGGGGCCACACTATCACATTCCTCACCCCTTAGATCCCTTACAATGTCACAACAAAAATTATATATATATATACAGCCAAACTGAATTGTTCAACGTGCAAAGTCTACCAGGGGACTACAGAACTACACAACTCTGCAACTGGTTTGTCCATACTTGAAGCACCAGTGTCCACATCAAGGGCAGGCAAATTTACAGATCCGAAAGACAAGTCAGTACCAACACCCTCCTCAGCTCCTGCTGACACATGAGATTCCCCTTGGGAAGACCTTGGTTCTATCGCCACCGACTTTGAGGTTGGTACACTAGTAGCTATGACTAGGTCCGCATGCCCAGTTGGTGGGGGCGGCAGATTCCCACCTATCCATGTGATCTACATGCTTCTGCAATTCACGGCCCTGTAGGTCAACAACATAAGACACTGGATTAGTCCTCATGAAAAATGAAAAAAACGCGGGTGGCCGAGGAGAAGCGGCACTGAAGCGGGGACCGAGCCAGCAGGAATTACCTGCGAACACCCCCCCCCCCACCCCCCCTGCCCCACGCGTAGAAGCAGGGGCAGTAAAACGAGGGGCAGGATGAGTGGCGGCCCGAGCCAAAGAGGGGACCGAGCCAGCAGCAAAGACCGACCCCCACCCCCCCCCCCCGGCGGCAACCACCACGCGGCAGGCGGCGGAACAAAGAGGGACTCCCTGCCCCACCAGAAGCCTCTCTCTCTCTCTCTCTCGACCCTGGGTGAGTGAGGAGGAGAAGAAAAGAAAAGAAAAACTTCCTCTTTTTCAAAAAAAAACTTTGAAAAGAAAACTTTTAAAGGGAGAGAAAATTTCTTCTTTTTTTCCACTTTAAAAAAAACCCAAACTTACCTGAAAAGAGTCTTTTTAGAAGGGGGAAAAAAAAAAGAGGGGTCGGGGGAAACAAAGAAGAGAAAAAAAATGTCAGGAGGGAGCCAAAGCAGAGGGAGAAAGAGCACCAAAAGTGTGGTAAACCACTGTTGCACCTGTATTAGGTGATGTAAGGTAGGACCTGTCCTACAGGTTTGCCGGTAGTCCCTGCCTGCTAGCTCCGCCCAGTAGACGGAGTATAAATATGCGTGTCCTCCATTCAGCAGCATTTCGCCAGCTCCTGTGGGAGGCCACATATATTACAGCAATAAAGCCTCAGTTGTGTCCAACTCTAGTCTTTGTTCAATTGATCGTGCCTCAATTTATTGCTCTTAGATTTTCTAAAAGATGGACCTCCGAATAAACCAGATCGCCTGCAGCTGGATCCGCAATCAAGCGATGCCAAAAAGGACTTTAATCACTGGCTAGCTTGCTTCGAGGCGTACATCAACCCAGTGAGCACCCCTGTTCCGGAGGCTCAGACGATACAGATCCTGTACTCAAGGTTGAGCTCCAACGTGATTCCGCTGATCCAGGACACCCCGAACTACGCCGATGCCATGGCGCTTCTCAAAGAAAACTACGCACAGAAAACGAACACACTCTTCGCCAGGCATGTACTCGTCACTCGCTCTCAATTCCCTGGTGAGTCCATAGAAGACTTCTGGAGAGCCCTAATCCCACTCGTCCGGGACTGTGACTGTCAGGCCGTTACGCGGGACGCGTTCGTAACGGGGATTGGGTCGGACCTCATACGCCAAAGACACGCTCGACCTGAAACAACGAAGCTGGCGCTCTCCATGATGGTTGCCTCACGTAACATTCAGGCCTACCCCACCAGCCGCGTGGCCCACCCCTCCTACCCCTCGTGGACCCCACAGACGGCCGCCCCAGCGGGGGCCTTACCCAGCCAGTACGCCTGCGCCACACGCCAGCCCGTGCACCCCGGGGGTCCCCGATGTTACTTCTGCGGCCAGCAGAAGTACCCTCGCCAACGCTGCCCGGCCCGCGCTGCCCTTTGCAAGGCTTGCGGCAAAAAGGGGCACTTCGCAGCGGTGTGCCAGGCCCACGCAGTCACCGCTATCGCCCCCACCCCCCTAGCCTACACACAATGGGCACCGCCATCTTCATCTCCCCGGACCACATGCGGCCAGTGGGCGCCGCCATCTTCACCTCCCCGGACCACATGTGGCCAGTGGGCGCCGCCATCTTCACCTCCCCGGACCACATGCGGCCAGGGGGCGCCGCCATCTTCACCTCCCCGGACCACATGTGGCCAGTGGGCGCCGCCATCTTCACCTCCCCGGACCACATGCAGCCAGGGGGCGCCGCCATCTTCACCTCCCCGGACCACATGTGGCCAGTGGGCGCCGCCATCTTCACCTCCCGGGGTCACATGTGGCCAGGGGGCGCCGCCATCTTCACCTCCCCGGACCACATGTGGCCAGGGGGCGCCGCCATCTTCACCTACCCGGACCACATGTGGCCAGGGGGCGCCGCCATCTTCACCTCCCCGGACCACATGTGGCCAGTGGGCGCCGCCATCTTCACCTCCCGGGGTCACATGTGGCCAGTGGGCGCCGCCATCTTCACCTCCCCGGACCACATGTGGCCAGTGGGCGCCGCCATCTTCACCTCCCCGGACCACATGTGGCCAGTGGGCGCCGCCATCTTCACCTCCCCGGACCACATGTGGCCAGGGGGCGCCGCCATCTTCACCTACCCGGACCACATGTGGCCAGGGGGCGCCGCCATCTTCACCTCCCCGGACCACATGTGGCCAGGGGGCGCCGCCATCTTCACCTACCCGGACCACATGTGGCCAGTGGGCGCCGCCATCTTCACCTCCCCGGACCACACGTGGCCAGGGGGCGCCGCCATCTTCACCTCCCCAGACCACATGTGGCCAGGGGGCGCCGCCATCTTCACCTCCCGGGGTCACATGCGGCCAGTGGGCGCCGCCATCTTCACCTCCCCGGACCACATGTGGCCAGTGGGCGCCGCCATCTTCACCTCCCCGGACCACATGTGGCCAGTGGGCGCCGCCATCTTCACCTCCCCGGACCACATGTGGCCAGTGGGCGCCGCCATCTTCACCTCACCGGACCACATGTGGCCAGTGGGCGCCGCCATCTTCACCTCCCCGGACCACATGTGGCCAGTGGGCGCCGCCATCTTCACCTACCCGGACCACATGTGGCCAGGGGGCGCCGCCATCTTCACCTCCCCGGACCACATGTGGCCAGGGGGCGCCGCCATCTTCACCTACCCGGACCACATGTGGCCAGGGGGCGCCGCCATCTTCACCTACCCGGACCACATGTGGCCAGGGGGCGCCGCCATCTTCACCTACCCGGACCACATGTGGCCAGGGGGCGCCGCCATCTTCACCTACCCGGACCACATGTGGCCAGGGGGCGCCGCCATCTTCACCTCCCCGGACCACATGTGGCCAGGGGGCGCCGCCATCTTCACCTCCCCGGACCACATGTGGCCAGTGGGCGCCGCCATCTTCACCTCCCCGGACCACATGTGGCCAGTGGGCGCCGCCATCTTCACCTCCCCGGACCACATGTGGCCAGGGGGCGCCGCTATCTTCATCTCCCAGGGTCACATGCGCCCAGTGGGCGCCGCCATCTTCATCTCCCAGGGCCACGCGCGGCAGTGGGCACCGCCATCTTCTCCCCCTCAGTCCACATGCGGCCCATGGGGGCGTCGCCACCTTGCCCAACCCCCCGCAATGTGCGGCCCATGGGCACTGCCATTTTGTCCCCCACAGGATCTTCAGGCGCCGCCATCTTGTCTCCCCCATGGGACCTGGACACCGACAGCATTCCAGGACCTGGGCCCCCCAGGCTCCCCATCATCCAACATCAGCAACGATCGACCATGACTCGCCTCAGTGACGATCGACCAGTCTCGTCCGCACAACCTGGCCACCGCATCGACCAGTGTGAAAATCAATGGCCATGTGACCTCTTGCCTGCTGGACTCCGGGAGCACCAAAAGCTGCATACACCCAGATACGGTAAGGCGCTGCTCCCTCGCGATACACCCCACTCCAACCAAAGAATTTCCCTGGCCTCCGGATCCCATTCCGTCGCGATCCGGGGCTTCTGCACGGTCACACTCACGGTCCAGGGCGTAGAATTCAGCGGCTTCCGCCTCTACGTCCTCCCCAACCTCTGTGCTGCCCGGCTACTCGGCCTGGACTTCCAGTGTAACCCCCAGAGCCTAACATTGAAATTCGGCGGGCCCCTACCACCCCTTACTGTGTGCGGCCTCGCGACCCTAAAGGTCAATCCACCTTCCCTCTTCGCCAATCTAACCCTGGATTGCAAACCCGTCGCCACCAGGAGCAGACGGTACAGCACCCAGGACAGGACCTTCATCAGGTCCGATGTCCAGCGGCTACTGCAGGAAGGCATCATCGAGGCCAGCAACAGCCCCTGGAGAGCCCAACTGGTTAGTCGTTAAAACTGGGGAGAAACACAGGATGGTCGTGGACTACAGCCAGACCATTAATCGGTACACGCAGCTCGACGTGTACCCCCTCCCACGCATATCTGATATGATCAATCAGATTGCGCAGTACCGGGTCTTCTCAACGGTAGACCTCAAATCCGCCTACCACCAGCTCCCCATCCGTAAATCAGACCGTCCAAACACTGCCTTCGAGGTGGATGGTCGTCTCTATCACTTCCTCAGGGTTCCCTTCGGCGTCACTAACGGGGTCTTGGTCTTCCAAAGGGAGATGGAGCGAATGGTCGACCAGTACGGTTTGCGGGCCACCTGTCCGTACCTAGACAACGTCACCATCTGCGGCCATGACCAGCAGGAACACGATGCCAACCTTGCCAAATTTCTCCGCACTGCCACTCTCAACCTCATCTACAACAAGGAGAAGTGCGTGTTTAGCACGACCCGCTTAGCCATACTTGGCTATGTGATCCAGAACGGAGTTCTGGGACCAGTTCCCGACCGCATGCGCCCCCTCATGGAGCTTCCGCTCCCCCACTGCCCCAAGGCCCTCAAACGCTGCCTGGGGTTCTTCTCGTGGGTCCCAAACTACGCGGACAAGGCCCGCCCACTCATTCAGTCTACCCATTTTCCCCTGACGGCCGAGGCACAGCAGGCCTTTGCCCGTATCAGAGCCGATATCGCCAAGGCCGGGATGCACACGGTAGACGAAACACTTCCTTTCCAAGTAGAAAGCAACGCATCAGACGTCGCCCTTGCCGCCACCCTCAATCAGGCAGGCAGGCCCATGGCATTTTCCCGCACCCATCATACCTGAGAAAATCAGCACTCATCCGTCGAAAAAGAGGCCCAAGCCATCGTTGAAGCTGTGCGGCATTGGAGGCATTACCTGGCCGGCAGGAGATTCACTCTCCTCACTGACCAACGGTTGGTTGCCTTCATGTTCAACAACACGCAGCGGGGCAAGATCATAAACAAAAAAATCTTGCGGTGGAGGATTGAGCTCTCCACCTATAATTACGAGATTTTGTATCACCGCGGCAAACTCAACGAACCCCCAGACGCCCTATCCCGAGGTGCATGTGCCAGCGCACAGTTAGACCGACTCCGGACCCTGCACGACAGCCTTTGTCACCCGGGAGTCACACGGTTGTACCATTTCATAAAGGCCCGCAACCTGCCCATCTCCGTCGAGGAAGTACGGACAATCACCAGGGACTGCCAGGTCTGTGCGGAGTGCAAGCCGCACTTCTCCCGGTCGGACCATGCGCGCCTGGTGAAGGCCTCCGTGGATTTCAAAGGGCCCCTCCCCTCCACCGACCGAAACACATATATTCTCAGTGTGGTCAATGAGTACTCCAGGTTCCCCTTCACCATCCCATGCCCCGACATGACGTCTGCCACCGTCATCAAAGCCCTAAACACTATCTTCGCTCTGTTCGGTTTCCCCGCCTATGTCCACAGTGACAGAGGATCCTCATTCATGAGCGATGAGCTGCATCAGTTCCTGCTCAGCAGGGGTATAACCTCCAGCAGGACGACCAGCTGTAACCCCTGGGGAAACGGGCAGGTAGAGAGGGAGAACGGGACAGTATGGAGGGCCGTCCAACTGGCCCTACGGTCCAGGAACCTCCCGGCCTCTCGCTGGCAGGAGGTCCTCCCTGATGCACTTCACTCCATTCGGTCACTGCTGTGCACCACTACTAACAACACACCCCATGGACGTCTTTTTGCCTTCCCCAGGAAGTCCACATCCGGGGTGTCGCTCCCGACTTGGCTCGCGGCTCCAGGACCAGTCCTGCTCCGTAGGCACGTCCGCCTCCACAAGGCGGACCCGTTGGTGGAAAGGGTGGAAAGGGTGCACTTGCTCCATGCCAACCCCCCGTAAGCCTACGTGACGGCCCCGACGGCCGCCAAGATACTGTCTCCCTCAGGGACCTGGCACCAGCAGCTGCCACACCAACACACACCTCTCCGGCCCGGCACCACCCTCCCCACCCCCGGCGCTCCCAGCATTAACCCCACCAGGACCATCCGTCCTTCCCCTGCCCACGCCCGAGGATGAAGAGGATTTCGGCACGCTCCCGGAGTCACCGAACATCAGGCCAGCATCGACATCGCCGCCACCGCTATGTCGCTCCCAGCAGAACATCAAGGCACCAGACCGGTTAAATCTCTAACTGGCACCGGACTTCAAAAGACATTTTTTTTCTGATCAATTACTGTAAATATAAATTCATTGCTGTCTCTAGCTCTCCACCACCCCCGCCGGACTCAATTTTAAAAGGGGTGAATGTGGTAAACCACTGTTGCACCTGTATTAGCTTCGCCGGTAGTCCCTGCCTGCTGGCTCCACCCAGTAGGCGGAGTATAAATATGCGTGTCCTCCATTCAGCAGCCATTTCGCCAGTTGCTGTGGGAGGCCACAAATCTTAGAGCAATAAAGCCACAGTTGTATCCAACTTCAGTCTTTGTTCAATTGATCGTGCCTCTAAACGTAAACGGGGCAATACGCGAGCCCGTTCAGACAAGCTCATTGGCGCACGAAGCGGGAGAACGGAAGTCTCGCCGCAACAAAAAAACTGGTCAGACAGGAGCATTTCCCCCTGGACCAGAGGGGAACCCGAACTGGAAGGCAGCCTTTACCGAGGCGCTGAGGGAACATCAGCAGGAAAACAAGGCAGAGGCCAGACCAGACATAGAGGCCGCAGTACAGGCAGCAATGGCCAAGGCCCTGGCGGAGGTGCAGCTCGCCCTGGGCAGAGCAGAGGAGAAACTGGAAGCCCAATAGGTGACCATTAAGGAGCTGGAAAAAGCCGCGGCTGACATGAGCGACCGGATCACGGCCCTGGAGAAAGAGGTGGCAAGACTGGGCCCAAGCAGGGGAGCCTGAAGGGTAGAGTGGACTATCAGGAAAACCGCGCAAGACGACAAAATGTCAGGATAGTGGGCCTACCAGAGGGGATCAAGAGTAGAAACCCCACGGCCTACGTGGCCAAGGTGCTGGGCAACTTAGTGGGGAGGGAAACTTTTCCCAACCCACCAGAAATGAACAGAGCACACCGGTCACTGCGCCCGAAGCCCAAGGCAGGGGATCAACCAAGGGCAGTTATAGCTAAACTGCGTCGGTACCAAGACAGGGAAACAATCCTGCACTGTGCGAGGAAAAACAGAACCTGTAAATGGGAAGGACACTTCATTAGAATTTACGAGGACATTGGGGCAGACCTCGCAGGAGACGGGCCGAATTCAATAGAGCGAAAGCAGCTCTTCACAAGAACAACGTGCTTTTTGGAATGCTGTACCCAGCGAAACTCTGGGTCACATACCAAGAAAGAGAATACTTCTTAGCCCCCGCCGAAGCAAACAGGTTTGTCGAGGAACACGGGCTGGAAAACCAAAGCAAGGGTAGAAATAAGGGGCCCCTGGTAAGGGGCAGCAACACGCCGACAGGGGGGGGGGGTTGAGGCAACGGCAGGTCCCCCTGCCCCCACTCCCGCCACGGCGAGCGCACCCTGAACAAAAAGCAAACCACTGCCCGAGGGACCGCTTCAGGTGGGAGACCAGGCCCCAGCACGAGGGAACGAGAGTAGCGGAGAAGGGAGAGCAAGCGAGAGGAGTGCAGGGTAGGACGGGGGAAGAGCGGGCAGAAAAACGCAGAGGCCGGGCAAGGGAGAAGCGAGACAGTAACCCCCGAGAGGGGGGCCACTGTACTAGCAGGAAAGCAAGCACCGGGGGCATGCAACAAAGCAGGGCTGCAGCGCGCCCCCAACTGGAATGAAGGCGCCAGGCAGAGGGGAGAGGGGGGGGGGGGGGGGGGGGACCACTCAACAGAGGCGGGAGAGCAAACGGGGATAGGAACAGGGGAAAGAGGGACAAGGGAGCGGTATACGGGAGAGGGGAAAAAAGGGAGGGACCGGGGGGGGGGGTCGCAGGGAAGGAGGGACAAACAAGGCTAGAAAGGGAACAGCAATAGGGCTACAAAATGCCACAACCAAGAGCTCGGAACAAGGAATCGCTGCAAGCATCCACCCAGTACGGTCTCTGGGCAAAGGGAGACCCCAGAGTGCAGGATGCACAGTGGCGGCCATGTTGGGTGCCCCCTGGACAAAGGGAAACCCCGGAGCGCAGGGACCTGACCACATGGAGAGAGCAGTGACAGCGGCCATCCTGGACGGCCCCCTAACAAAGGGAAACCCCGAAGGGCAAGGGTGCGTCCACCAGGTAAATATGATTAATCCCACAGGAGCGAGGGGACAGAAGCCCCCCAACCAGGATAGCCACCTGGAACGTAGGTGGACTCAACTGCCCAATGAAAAAATCCAGAGTCCTCACCCACCTAAGAAATATGAGGGCCGACATAGTCTTCCTCCAAGAGACACACCTGAGAAATAAGGACCGACTGCGGGTAAGAAAGGGCTGGGTGGAACAGACCTACCACTCCTGCTATGGGATGAGAGCCGGGGGGGGTGTGGGGTGGGGGGTAGGGGGTGGTGGCAATACTGATCGGCAAGAGGACGATGTTTAGGGCGACAAAGACGGTTGAGGACCCAGGGGGACGGAACATCATGGTTAGCGGGGCCCTGGATGGGGCACCGGTAGTACTAGTTGACGTGTACCCGCCCAACTGGGACGACACGAGCTTCATCAAGAAGACCATGGCAGAAACCCCTGACAGAGCGACGCACCGGCTAATCATGGGGGGGGGGGGACTTCAACTGTGTACAGGATCCAACAACTGACAGATCAAACCCCAAAACGGGGAAAACCTCAAGCATGGCAAGGGAACTCGGTCACTTTATGGAGCAGATGGGAGCGGTGGACCCCTGGAGGTTCACCCACCCAGGGGAGAAGGAGTTTTCCTTCTCCTCCCCAGCACACAACGTATACACCAGAATTGACTTCTTTGTGGTGGGGAAAACAGTGCTTCCGGGGATAGACAAAGTGGAATACTCCGCAATTGTGATATCAGACCACGCTCCACACTACATGGACGTGAGGCTGGAAACGGGCAGGGCCCAACGCCCCACATGGAGGTTGGACGTTGCCCTACGAGCTGACAAGGCCTTCAACGAAAATATATCGCGGGCCATAGCAGAATACACGGAGAACAACCAGAACGGGGAGGTCTCACCCTCCACGTTCTGGGAAGCGCTAAGCCGTACTAAGAGGGGAAATCATTGCTTTCAAAGCGCGAAGAGATATGGAGGAAAGGGCGGCTTGGCAGCAGCTGGTCGACTCTATACTGGAGGTAGACCGTAAATACTCCGAGGCCCTGACCGTAGAGCTCCTGGCGGAGAGGAAAGAGTTACAAAGGAACTTTGATCTGCTCTCCACCAGGAAAGCAGTTCTTCAACTCCGCCAAGCACGTGGGACCCTATACGAACACGGAGACAAAGCAGCCACCTGCTGGCACACCAGCTGAGAAAACAGGCAGCCACCAGAGAAATTGCACAAATCAGGGATACCAGAGGCACATTAGAAACAGAACCAGAAAAGATCAACAAAGCCTTCAAGGCCTTCTACCAAGGGCTGTACACCTCTGAGTCCCCAATGGGGGAGTCCGGGATGAAACGGTTCCTTGATGGACTGGGCATACCAGTCGTGGGGGGAGGGCAGAAAACGGGGCCTGGAAGCACCACTAGCACTGGGAGAGATCATGGACAGCATTAGCCCCATGCAGGTGGGGAAGGCGCCGGGACCAAACGGTTTCCCGGCAGACTTCGACAAAAAATTTGCAACAGCACTGGCCCCGCACCTGCGGCAGATGTTCACAGACTCGCTAGCTAGGGTCACACTGCCACCCACGCTATCACAGGCCTCAATCTCGCTGATACCTAAGAAAGATAAAGACCCAACGGAATGTGGGTCAAACAGACCCATCTCACTGCTGAACGCAGATGCCAAAATACTGGCCAAGATTCTAGACAAAAGGCCAGAAGACTGCGTACCAGAGGTGGTCGCAGAGGACCAGACAGGCTTTGTCAAAGGTAGACAGCTTACCTCGAACATCAGGCGCCTGCTGAACGTGATAATGACCCCCTCCGGGGAGAGAACACCAGAGGTGATCGTCTCTCGAGACGTAGAAAAAGCCTTCGACAGAGTCGAATGGAAAAACCTCATAGAGGTACTGGAGCGGTTCGGGCTTGGAACAGGGTTCACCTCCTGGGTAAAACTCCCATACAACACTCCCATGGCGAGAGTACGGACCAACAACACCAACTCCCGATACTTCCAGCTGCACAGGGGCACCAGTCAAGGATGCCCAATGTCCCCGCTGCTGTTCGCTCTAGCGATCGAGCCACTAGCAATTGCGCTCAGAGCAGAAAAAAGCTGGAGGGGGATCCGAAGAGGCGGCAGAGAGCACAGAATCTCACTCTGTGCAGATGACCTGCTCCTCTACATTTCGGACCCACATAGCAGCATGGACAGAATCATCGCGCTCCTGAAAGAGTTTGGCACCTTCTCGGGCTACAAAGCGAGATCTTCCCAGTACACCCACAAGTAGGTGGGGCAGCACTAACGGGACTGCCATTCAAACAAGCCCGACACAAATTCCGCTACCTGGGGATACAAATAGCCCATGACTGGAAAGGGATCCACAAATGGAACCTCACCAGTCTGACAAAGGAAGTAAAAAAGGTCCTGCAAAGATGGAACACACTCCCACTCTCCCTCGCGGGGAGAGTCCAGACGATCAAAATGAACGTGCTGCCCAGGTATCTCTTCCTAGTCAGATCCATCCCGATCTATATCCCCAAGGCCTTTTTCATAGCAAACTAATCATGGTGTTCGTATGGGGGGTTAAGAATGCTAGGATCCCGAAGAAGGTCTTACAAAATACAAAATCCAGGTGGGGGCTAGCCCTCCCAAACCTACAACTCTATCACTGGGCGGTGATGGCCGAGCGAATAAGGGGATAGATCAAGGAGCCAGAAGCCGAATGGGTGCGCGCAGAGGAGGCCTTCTGCAGGGGGACCTCCCTCTGGGCCCTCGCCACGGCAGCACTTCCACCCATACCCAAAAAACACTCCAGCAGCCCGGTGGTGATAGTCACACTCCAGTCCTGGAACCAACTACGGCAGCAGTTTGGCCTGATCAAAATGTCGGACAAAGTAGAGATAACCCCGGTAACTATAGACCAGTGAGCCTTACTTCTGTTGTGGGAAAAATCTTGGAAAGGTTCATAAGAGATAGGATGTATAATCATCTGGAAAGGAATAATTTGATTAGAAATAGTCAACACGGTTTTGTGAAGGGTAGGTCGTGCCTCACAAACCTTATTGAGTTCTTTGAGAAGGTGACCAAACAGGTGGATGAGGGTAAAGCAGTTGATGTGGTGTATATGGATTTCAGTAAAGCGTTTGATAAGGTTCCCCATGGTCGGCTACTGCAGAAAATACGGAGGCATGGGATTCAGGGTGATTTCGCAGTTTGGATCAGAAATTGGCTAGCTGGAAGAAGACAAAGGGTGGTGGTTGATGGGAAATGTTCAGACTGGAGTCCAGTTACTCGTGGTGTACCACAAGGATCTGTTTTAGGGCCACTGCTGTTTGTCATTTTTATAAATGACCTGGAGGAGGGCGTAGAAGGATGGGTGAGTAAATTTGCAGATGACACTGAAGTCGGTGGAGTTGTGGACAGTGCAGAAGGATGTTACAAGTTCCACAGAGGGACATAGATAAGCTGCAGCGCTGGGCTGAGAGGTGGCAAATGGAGTTTAATGCAGAAAAGTGTGAGGTGATTCATTTTGGAAGGAATAACAGGAAGACTGAGTACTGGGCTAATGGTAAGATTCTTGGCAGTGTGGATGAGCAGAGAGATCTCGGTGTCCATGTACATAGATCCCTGAAAGTTGCCACCCAGGTTGAGAGGGTTGTTAAGAAGGCGTACGGTGTGTTAGCTTTTATTGGTAGAGGGATTGAGTTTCGGAGGCATGAGGTCATGTTGCAGCTGTACAACACTCTGGTGCGGCCGTATTTGGAGTATTGCGTGCAATTCTGGTCGCCGCATTATAGGAAGGATGTGGAAGCATTGGAAAGAGTGCAGAGGAGATTTACAAGAATGTTGCCTGGTATGGAGGGAAGATCTTATGAGGAAAGGCTGAGGGACTTGAGGCTGTTTTCGTTAGAGAGAAGAAGGTTCAGAGGTGACTTAATTGAGGCATACAAGATGATCAGAGGATTGGATAGGGTGGACAGTGAGAGCCTTTTTCCTCAGATGGTGATGTCTAGCATGAGGGGACATACCTTTAAATTGAGGAGAGATAGATATAAGACAGATGTCAGAGGTAGGTTCTTTACTCTGAGAGTAGTAAGGGCGTGGAATGCCTTGCCTGCAACAGTAGTGGACTCGACAACACTAAGGACATTCAAATGGTCATTGGATAGACATATGGACGATAAGGGAATAGTGTAGATGGGTTTTAGAGTGGTTTCACAGGTCGGCGCAACATCGAGGGCCGAAGGGCCTGTACTGCGCTGTAATGTTCTATGTTCTATCTGCAACAACCATAGGTTCACATCAGCGCTGACTGACGCTACCTTCAAAAGGTGGGGACAGAACGGAGGGACACCGACAGTCAGGGACCTATACACGGACGGCAGGATCGCAACAATGGATGAACTGACAGAGAAATTCCAGCTAGCCAGGGGGAACGAGCTCAGGTACCTGCAACTAAAAAACTTCCTTCGAAAGGAGACAAGGACATACCCACAACCTCCACATTACTGGAAGAGTTACTGGACGCAAGCATACCAGAGAAAGGAAACTGTAGCGACATGTATGACCGACTGGGAGAAGGGGCCAATACCGTACTGGACACAACAAGAATGAAATGGGAGGAGGACCTGGGGATCGAAATAGGGTGGGGACTCTGGAGTGAAGCACTGCATACGGGCAACTCGCCTCCACATGCGCAAGGCTCAGCCTGATGCAACTAAAAGTGGTACATAGAGCCCACTTAACAAGAACTCGTATGAGTAGGTTCTTCCCGGAGGTGGAGGATAGATGTGAGCGGTGCCAAAGAGACCCGGCCAACCGCGGCCACATGTTCTGGTCTTGCCCCAGACTTGCTGGATACTAGACAGCCTCTTCGAGGCAATATCCAAAGTGGTGGGGGTGAGGGTGGAGCCATACCCGAAAGTGGCGATCTTCGGGGTTTCAGACCAGCCAGATCTATTCCTGGGGAGGAGGGCGGACGCCCTTGCCTTTGCCTCCCTGATCGCCTGCCATAGAATCCTGTTCGGCTGGCGGTCAGCAGCACCACCCAAAGCTGCAGACTGGCTGTCCGACCTCTCAGAATCTCTCCAAATGGAGAGAATCAAATTCGCCATCCGGGGGTCAGACGACGGCTTCCACAAAACATGGGAGCCATTCACACAACTGTTCCAGGACCTGTTTGTGGCCAACAAACAAGCAGAAGAATAGCCAGGTAGGCAAGAAACAGGGGAAAGAAGCCAAAGCATGAGAGGGAAAGATAGACCGGGAGAGTGGGGGGACGGGGGGGGGGGGGGGGGGGGGACGGGGGGGGGGGACAGCTTAATCTAAGAGGAAAGAAAGGTGAACCACGAGGGGGGGGGGGAGGGGGGCGGTGGAGGCGGGGGGAGAGGGGGAAGAGGGAAGAGACAGGGATCAATAGAGGAGAGCCAGGGAGCTTGGGGGTTGGGGGGGGGGGGGGTAGACAGGGAAACGTTAACAAACTTGGCATCCACAGGAACAGAGAAAAAGGAGAATACAGGCAGAGGATGGGAGGGCCCGCTGAAGCGGTGGTGTGCACGAAACGACAACGGCAGCAAAATCCGTCCGGGAGAAGCTAGGGACAACACCAGCACCAGACCCATTCTGGTATTACCCTCCGGAATTGTCTCTCCCAAATGTATACCCCCCCTCCCCTCCCTTATTTCTCATTTCTTTTATTTTGCCATTATAAATTTTGATCCATGGATGTTTAATGGACATGTGCCTTCAAGTTGAGCAGAGGAAGTGAGGATCTCAAAAGTTACAAAATACTGCACCTGCTAGCTTGGATCCTACTCGAGAGAGATACATAGATACATAGAAGATAGTAGGAGGCCTTTTGGCCCTTGGAGCCTGCTCTGCCATTTATCACGATCATGGCTGATCATCCAACTCAATAGCTTAATCCTGCTTTCTCCCCATAGCCTTTGATCCCATTCTTCCCAAGTGCTATATCTAGCCGCCTCGTGAATATATATTCAATGTTTTAGCATCAACTACTTCAGTTTTCAGAGATAGTTTTCAGAGAAAAAATTAAGCATTGGTAACTAATTAAACATAATTACTTAATTATAATTTAGAGGGATATCTAAGCCAGAGATCGGAGAGTACTATATTTAGCTTTCGCATTTATATTAGAAATCTAGTGCTAGGAAACAGATAGTTAACAGTAACTTTAAAAAAATATATAAATTTAAAAAAAAATTTAAACTTTTAATTTTAATTAATTGATGCAATGTCGGTTAGAGGGGTGCAGTGCTCTGACTGTGAGATGTGGCAGGTCCGGGAGGCTTCCAGCCTCCCGGATGGCTTCATCTGCAGAAAGTGCACCCACAAGGATCTGGGGCCGTTGCTGTTTGTCATTTTTATCAATGACCTAGAGGAAGGCGCAGAAGGGTGGGTGAGTAAATTTGCAGACGACACTAAAGTCGGTGGTGTTGTCGACAGTGTGGAAGGATGTAGCAGGTTACAGAGGGACATAGATAAGCTGCAGAGCTGGGCTGAGAGGTGGCAAATGGAGTTTAATGTAGAGCAGTGTGAGGTGATTCACTTTGGAAGGAATAACAGGAATGCGGAATATTTGGCTAATGGTAAAGTTCTTGGAAGTGTGGATGAACAGAGGGATCTAAGTGTCCATGTACATAGATCCCTGAAAGTTGCCACCCAGGTTGATAGGGTTGTGAAGAAGGCCTATGGAGTGTTGGCCTTTATTGGTAGAGGGATTGCGTTCCGGAGTCAGGAGGTCATGTTGCAGCTGTACAAAACTCTGGTTCGGCTGCATTTGGAGTATTGCGTACAGTTCTGGTCACCGCATTATAGGAAGGACGTGGAGGCTTTGGAGCGGGTGCAGAGGAGATTTACCAGGATGTTGCCTGGTATGGAGGGAAAATCTTATGAGGAAAGGCTGATGGACTTGAGGTTGTTTTCGTTGGAGAGAAGAAGGTTAAGAGGAGACTTAATAGAGGCATACAAAATGATCAGGGGGTTAGATAGGGTGGACAGTGAGAGCCTTCTCCCGCGGATGCAAATGGCTGGCACGAGGGGACATAGCTTTAAACTGGGGGGTAATAGATATAGGACAGAGGTCAGAGGTAGGTTCTTTACGCAAAGAGTCGTGAGGCCGTGGAATGCCCTACCTGCAACAGTAGTGAATTCGCCAACATTGAGGTCATTTAAAAGTTTATTGGATAAACATATGGATGATAATGGCATAGTGTAGGTTAGATGGCTTTTGTTTCGGTGCAACATCGTGGGCCGAAGGGCCTGTACTGCGCTGTATCGTTCTATGTTCTATGTTCTAACTGGAGCTCCTCACAGACCGCATCATTCGGTTGGAGCAGCAATTGGATGCACTTAGGAGCATGCAGGTGGCGGAAAGCGTCATAGATCGCAGTTATATAAATGTGGTCACACCCAAGGTGCAGGCAGAGAAATGGGTGACCACCAGAAAGGGCAGGCAGTCAGTGCAGGAATCCCCTGTGGTTGTCCCCCTCTCAAACAGGTATACCCCTTTGGATACTGTCGGGGGGGATAGCCTATCAGGGGAAAACAGCAGCAGCCAGAGCAGTGGCACCTCGGCTGGCTCTGATGTTCAGAAGGGAGGGTCAAAGCGCAGAAGACCAATAGTCATAGGGGACTCTATAGTCAGGGGCACAGATAGGCGCTTCTGTGGACGTGAAAGAGACTCCAGGATGGCATGTTGCCTCCCTGGTGCCAGGGTCCAGGATGTCTCCGAACGGGTAGAGGGCATCCTGAAGGGGGAGGGCAAACAGGCAGAGGTCATTGTACATATTGGTACTAACGACATAGGCAGGAAGGGGCATGAGGTCCTGCAGCAGGAGTTCAGGGAGCTAGGAAGAAAGTTAAAAGACAGGACCTCTAGGGTTGTAATCTCGGGATTACTCCCTGTGCCACGTGCCAGTGAGGCTCGAAATAGGAAGATAGAGCAGATAAACACGTGGCTAAACAGCTGGTGTAGGAGGGAGCGTTTCCATTATCTGGACCACTGGGAGCTCTTCCGGGGCAGGTGTGACCTGTATAAGAAGGACGGGTTGCATCTAAACCGGAGAGGCATAAATATCCTGGCCGCGAGGTTTGCTAGTGTCACACGGGAGGGTTTAAACTAGTATGGCAGGGGGGTGGGCATGGGAGCAATAGGTCAGAAGGTGAGAGCATTGAGGGAGAACATAAGAACATAAGAACTAGGAGCAGGAGTAGGCCATCTGGCCCCTCGAGCCTGCTCCACCATTCAATGAGATCATGGATGATCTTTTGTGGACTCAGCTCCACTTTCCGGCCCGAACACCATAACCCTTAATCCCTTTATTCTTCAAAAAACGATCCATCTTTATCTTAAAAACACGTAATGAAGGAGCCTTTACTGCTTCACTGGGCAAGGAATTCCATAGATTCACAACCCTTTGGGTGAAGAAGTTCCTCCTAAACTCAGTCCTAAATCTACTTCCCCTTATTTTGAGGCTATGCCCCCTCGTTCTGCTTTCACCCGCCAGTGGAAACAACCTGCCCGCATCTATCCTATCTATTCCCTTTATAATCTTATATGTTTCTGTAAGATCCCCCCTCATCCTTCTAAATTCCAACGAGTACAGTCCCAGTCTACCCAACCTTTCCTCATAATCCAACCCCTTCAGCTCTGGGATTAACCTAGTGAATCTCCTCTGCACACCCTCCAGTGCCAGTACGTCCTTTCTCAAGTAAGGAGACCAAAACTGAACACAATACTCCAGGTGTGGCCTCACTAACACCTTATACAATTGCAGCAGAACCTCCCTAGTCTTAAACTCCATCCCTCTAGCAATGAAGGACAAAATTCCATTTGCCTTCGTAATCACCTGTTGCACCTGAAAACCAACTTTTTGCGACTCATGCACTAGCACACCCAGGTCTCTCTGCACAGCAGCATGTTTTAATATTTTAACATTTAAATAATAATCCCTTTTGCTGTTATTCCTACCAAAATGGATAACCTCACTTTTGTCAACATTGTATTCCATCTGCCAGACCCTAGCCCATTCACTTAGCCTATCCAAATCCCTCTGCAGACTTCCAGTATCCTCTGCACTTTTTGCTTTACCACTTATCTTAGTGTCGTCTGCAAACTTGGACCCATTGCCCTTGGTCCCCAACTCCAAATCATCTATGTAAATTGTGAACAGTTGTGGGCCCAACACTGATCCCTGAGGGACACCACTAGCTACTGATTGCCAACCAGAGAAACACCCATTAATCCCCACTCTTTGCTTTCTATTAATTAACCAATCCTCTATCCATGCTACTACTTTCCCCTTAATGCCATGCATCTTTATCTTATGCAACAACCTTTTGTGTGGCACCTTGTCAAAGGCTTTCTGGAAATCCAGATATACCACATCCATTGGCTCCCCGTTATCTACCGCACTGGTAATGTCCTCAAGAAATTCCACTAAATTAGTTAGGCACGACCTGCCCTTTATGAACCCATGCTGCGTCTGTCCAATGGGACAATTTCCATCCAGATGCCTCGCTATTTCTTCCTTGATGATAGATCCCAGCATCTTCCCTACTACCGAAGTTAAGCTCACTGGCCTATAATTACCCGCTTTCTGCCTACCTCCTTTTTTAAACAGTGGTGTCACGTTTGCTAATTTCCAATCCGCCGGGACCACCCCAGAGTCTAGTGAATTTTGGTAAATTATCACTAGTGCATTTGCAATTTCCCTAGCCATCTCTTTTAGCACTCTGGGATGCATTCCATCAGGTCCAGGAGACTTGTCTACCTTTAACCCCATTAGCTTGCCCATCACTACCTCCTTGGTGATAACAATTCTCTCAAGGTCCTCACCTGTCATAGCCTCATTTCCATCAGTCACTGGCATGTTATTTGTGTCTTCCACTGTGAAGACCGACCCAAAAAACCTGTTCAGTTCCTCAGCCATTTCCTCATCTCCCATTATTAAATCTCCCTTCTCATCCTCTAAAGGACCAATATTTACCTTAGCCACTCTTTTTTGTTTTATGTATTTGTAGAAACTTTTACTGTCTGTTTTTATATTCTGAGCAAGTTTACTCTCATAATCTATCTTACTCTTCTTTATAGCTTTTTTAGTAGCTTCCTGTTGCCCCCTATAGATTTCCCAGTCCTCTAGCCTCCCACTAATCTTTGCTACTTTGTAAGTTTTTTCCTTCAATTTGATACTCTCCCTTATTTCCTTAGATATCCACGGTCGATTTTCCCTCTTTTTATCGTCCTTCCTTTTTGTTGGTATAAACCTTTGCTGAGCACTGTGAAAAATCACTTGGAAGGTTCTCCACTGTTCCTCAACTGTTTCACCATAAAGTCTTTGCTCCCAGTCTACCTTAGCTAGTTCTTCTCTCATCCCATTGTAACCTCCTTTGTTTAAGCACAAAACACTAGTGCTTGATTTTACCTTCTCACCCTCCATCTGTATTTTACTAGGGAGAACTAGGGAATAGGGACAGTGGGGCTCTGAGGCAGAGCAGACAGGGAGAAGTTGCTGAACACAGCGGGTCTGGTGGCCTGAAGCGCATATGTTTTAATGCAAGAAGTAGGGCAGATGAACTTAGAGCTTGGATTAGTACTTGGAACTATGATGTTGTTGCCATTACAGAGACCTGGTTGAGGGAAGGGCAGGATTGGCAGCTAAACGTTCCAGGATTGAGATGTTTCAGGCGGGATAGAGGGGGATGTAAAAGGGGTGGCGGAGTTGCGCTACTGGTTAGGGAGAATATCACAGCTGTACTGCGGGAGGACACCTCAGAGGGCAGTGAGGTTATATGGGTAGAGATCAGGAATAAGAAGGGTGCAGTCACAATGTTGGGGGTTTACTACAGGCCTCCCAACAGCCAGCGGGAGATAGAGGAGCAGATAGGTAGACAGATTTTGGAAAAGAGTAAAAACAACAGGGTTGTGGTGCTGGGAGACTTCAACTTCCCCAATATTGACTGGGACTCACTTAGTGCCAGGGGCTTAGACGGGGCGGAGTTTGTAAGGTTGTTCCCCTGAGAAACAAGTATACCGCTTTGGATACTTGTGAGGGGGGGGACTTACCAGCGGTAAGCCATGGGGTACGGGCCTCTGGCATGGAGTCTGTCCCTGTTGCTCAGAAGGGAAGGGGGGAGAGGAGCAGAGCATTAGTAATTGGGGACTCGATAATCAGGGGCACAGATAGGAGATTTTGTGGGAGCGTGAGAGACTCACGTTTGGTATGTTGCCTCCCAGGTGCAAGGGTACGTGATGTCTCGGATCGTGTTTTCCGGGTCCTTAAGGGGGAGGGGGAGCAGCCCCAAGTCGTGGTCCACATTGGCACTAACGACATAGGTAGGAAAGGGGACAAGGATGTCAGGCAGGCTTTCAGGGAGCCAGGATGGAAGCTCAGAACTAGAACAAACAGAGTTGTTATCTCTGGGTTGTTGCCCGTGCCACGTGATAATGAGATGAGGAAGAGGGAGAGAGAGCAATTAAACACGTGGCTACAGGGATGGTGCAGGCGGGAGGGATTCAGATTTCTGGATAACTGGGGCTCTTTCTGGGGAAGGTGGGACCTCTACAGACAGGATGGTCTACATCTGAACCTGAGGGGCACAAATATCCTGGGGGGGAGATTTGTTGGTGCTCTTTGGGGGGGTTTAAACTAATGCAGCAGGGGCATGGGAACCTGGATTGTAGTTTTAGGGCACGGGAGAATGAGAGTATAGAGGAGCACAGATTTGACGTCGCAGGAGGGGGCCAGCGTTCAGGTAGGTGGTTTGAAGTGTGTCTACTTCAATGCCAGGAGTATACGAAATAAGGTAGGGGAACTGGCAGCATGGGTTGGTACCTGGGACTTCGATGTTGTGGCCATTTTGGAGACATGGATAGAGCAGGGACAGGAATGGATGTTGCAGGTTCCGGGGTTTAGGTGTTTTAGTAAGCTCAGAGAAGGAGGCAAAAGAGGGGGAGGTGTGGCGCTGCTAGTCAAGAGCAGTATTACGGTGGCGGAGAGGATGCTAGATGGGGACTCATCTTCCGAGGTAGTATGGGCTGAGGTTAGAAACAGGAAAGGAGAGGTCACACTGTTGGGAGTCTTCTATAGGCCTCCAAATAGTTCTAGGGATGTAGAGGAAAGGATGGCGAGGATGATCCTGGATAAGAGCGAAAGTAACAGGGTAGTTATTATGGGAGACTTTAACTTTCCAAATATTGACTGGAAAGATATATATATATATTTTTTAACAATACAACGCAGTACAGGCCCTTCGGCCCACGATGTTGCACCGAAACAAAAGCCATCTAACCTACACTGTACCATTATCATCCATATGTTTATCCAATAAACTTTTAAATGCCCTCAATGTTGGCGAGTTCACTACTGTAGCAGGTAGGGCATTCCACGGCCTCACTACTCTTTGCGTAAAGAACCTACCTCTGACCTCTGTCCTATATCTATTACCCCTCAGTTTAAAGTTATGTCCCCTCGTGCCAGCCATTTCCATCCGCGGGAGAAGGCTCTCACTGACCACCCTATCCAACACCCTGATCATTTTGTATGCCTCTATTAAGTCTCCTCTTAACCTTCTTCTCTCCAACGAAAACAACCTCAAGTCCATCAGCCTTTCCTCATAAGATTTTCCCTCCATACCAGGCAACATCCTGGTAAATCTCCTCTGCACCCGCTCCAAAGCCTCCACGTCCTTCCTATAATGCGGTGACCAGAACTGTACGCAATACTCCAAATGCGGCCGTACCAGAGTTCTGTACAGCTGCAACATGACCTCCTGACTCCGGAACTCAATCCCTCTACCAATAAAGGCCAACACTCCATCGGCCTTCTTCACAACCCTATCAACCTGGGTGGCAACTTTTGTTTCGGTGCAACATCGTGGGCCGAAGGGCCTGTACTGCGCTGTATCGTTCTATGTTCTATGTTCTATGTTCATCCAGGAGGGCTTCTTAAAACAATATGTGGACAGTCCAACTAGGGAAGGGGCGGTACTGGACCAGGTATTGGGGAATGAGCCCGGCCAGGTGGTAGATGTTTCAGTAGGGGAACATTTCGCGAACAGTGGCCACAATTCAGTAAGTTTTAAAGTGCTGGTGGACAAGGATAAGAGTGGTCCTAGGATGAATGTGCTAAATTGGGGGAAGGCTAATTATAACAATATTAGGCGGGAACTGAAGAACATAGAATGGGGGTGGGTGTTTGAGGGCAAATCAACATCTGACATGTGGGAGGCTTTCAAGTGTCAGTTGAAAGGAATTCAGGACCGGCATGTTCCTGTGAGGAAGAAGGATAAATACGGCAATTTTCGGGAACCTTGGATAACAAGAGATATTGTAGGCCTCATCAAAAAGAAAAAGGAGGCATTTGTCAGGACTAAAAGGCTGGGAACAGACGAAGCCTGTGTGGAATATAAGGAAAGTAGGAAGGAACTTAAGCAAGGAGTCAGGAGGGCTAGAAGGGGTCACGAAAAGTAATTGGCAAATAGGGTTAAGGAAAATCCCAAGGCTTTTTACACGTACATAAAAAGCAAGAGGGTAGCCAGGGAAAGGGTTGGCCCACTGAAGGATAGGCAAGGGAATCTATGTGTGGAGCCAGAGGAAATGGGCGAGGTACTAAATGAATACTTTGCATCAGTATTCACCAAAGAGAAGAAATTGGTAGATGTTGAGTCTGGAGAAGGGTGTGTAGATAGCCTGGGTCACATTGAGATCCAAAAAGACGAGGTGTTGGGTGTCTTAAAAAATATTAAGGTAGATAAGTCCCCAGGGCCTGATGGGATCTACCCCAGAATACTGAAGGAGGCTGGAGAGGAAATTGCTGAGGCCTTGACAGAAATCTTTGGATCCTCACTGTCTCCAGGTGATGTCCCGGAGGACTGGAGAATAGCCAATGTTGTTCCTCTGTTTAAGAAGGGTAGCAAGGATAATCCCGGGAACTACAGGATGGTGAGCCTTACTTCAGTGATAGGGAAATTACTGGAGAGAATTCTTCGAGACAAGATCTACTCCCATTTGTAAGCAAATGGACGTATTAGTGAGAGGCAGCATGGTTTTGTGAAGGGGAGGTCGTGTCTCACTAACTTGATAGAGTTTTTCGAGGAGGTCACTAAGATGATTGATGCAGGTAGGGCAGTGGATGTTGTCTATATGGACTTTAGTAAGGCCTTTGACAAGGTCCCTCATGGTAGACTAGTACAAAAGGTGAATTCACACGGGATCAGGGGTGAGCTGGCAAGGTGGATACAGAACTGGCTAGTTCATAGAAGGCAGAGAGTAGCAATGGAAGGATGCTTTTCTAATTGGAGGGCTGTGACCAGTGGTGTTCCACAGGGATCAGTGCTGGGACCTTTGCTGTTTGTAGTATATATAAATAATTTGGAGGAAAATGTAACTGGTCTGATTAGTAAGTTTGCAGACGACACAAAGGTTGGTGGAATTGCGGATAGCGATGAGGACTGTCAGAGGATACAGCAGGATTTAGATTGTTTGGAGACTTGGGCGGAGAGATGGCAGATGGAGTTTAATCCGGACAAATGTGAAGTAATGCATTTTGGAAGGTCTAATACAGGTAGGGAATATACAGTGAATGGTAGAACCCTCAAGAGTATTGCAAGTCAAAGAGATCTAGGAGTACAGGTCCACAGGTCACTGAAAGGGGCAACACAGGTGGAGAAGGTAGTCAAGAAGGCATAGGGCATGCTTACCTTCATTGGCCGGGGCATTGAGTATAAGAATTGGCAAGTCATGTTGCAGCTGTATAGAACCTTAGTTAGGCCACACTTTGAGTATAGTGTCCAATTCTGGTCGCCACACTACCAGAAGGATGTGGAGGCTTTAGAGAGGGTGCAGAAGAGATTTACCAGAATGTTGCCTGGTATGGAGGGCATTAGCTATGAGGAGCGGTTGAATAAACTCGGTGTGTTCTCACTGGAACGAAGGAGGTTGAGGGGCGACCTGATAGAGGTCTACAAAATTATGAGGGGCATAGACAGAGTGGATAGTCAGAGGCTTTTCCCCGGGGTAGAGGGGTCAATTACTAGGGGGCATAGGTTTAAGGTGAGAGGGGCAAGGTTTAGAGTAGATGTACGAGGCAAGTTTTTTTACGCAGAGGGTAGTGGGTGTCTGGAACTCGCTACCGGAGGAGGTGGTGGAAGCAGGGACGATAGTGACATTTAAGGGGCATCTTGACAAATCCATGAATAGGATGGGAATAGAGGGATACGGACCCAGGAAGTGTAGAAGATTGTAGTTTAGTCGGGCAGTATGGTCGGCACGGGCTTGGAGGGCCGAAGGGCCTGTTCCTGTGCTGTACATTTCTTTGTTCTTTGTAGAACCAAGGAAAGATAGTCATGTCCTGGACCGTCAGAGAAGAAACTGTGAGTCTCTCTCTCTCTCTCTCCAGAAAAGCTGCATATCTGCTGTATTTATGAACCTCCAGAGAATCTGAATGAATCTACAGTGAAAACCATTACAAACTGAAAGCAAAAACCTCAAACTGAAAGCATAGACTGAAGGAAGGTACGCTAGACGACAACCATCTGTAACAAAGACTCTTATCCTTTTTACTTTCATCATTATTTTTACACCCTTCTTTTCCCCTCTGTGTTTGTCTGTGTGTGTGTGTGGACAATGTGGGGCAAGTTAAAGTGTTGGGCTTAGGAATGAGATAATAGTTAACGAGTTGTATTTGCTGCATAGTTAATTATAGTTATTGTCATTCATAAAAAATAATTCTGTTCAAATTTACAAACCTGGTGACCTGGCAACAAGGGCCAAAAACTTTGGGTGTTTTCTGAGAATTATTTGTTCATTTCAATTGTGTTGCGACTTTGAGTAAAGTGGGGCTGGAATTGAACGCACACTAGCCAAGGAGTTTGTAACAGTTTATGGTGACAAATTTCCTCGATTCCTCCTTCAACTCAATCTGTCGTCACATTAATGGAAGGATGTGATTGCACTGGAGGGGGTGCAGAGGCGATTCACCAGGATGTTGCCTGGGATGGAACATTGAAGTTATGCAGAGAGGTTGGATAGGCTTGGGTTGTTTTCGCTGGAGCAGAGAAGACTGAGGGGTGACCTGATTGAGGTGTACAAGATTCTGAGGGGCATGGGCAGGTTGGATAAGCTGTTCCCCTTAGTTGAAGGTTCAGTTATGAGGGTACACAAGTACAAGGTGAGGGGCAGGAGGTTTAGGGGGGATCGGAGAAAAACCTTTTTACCCAGTGGTGGTGACTGTCTGGAATGCACTGCCTGGGACGGTGGTAGTGGCGGGTTGCCTCACATCCTTTAAAAAGTACCTGGATGAACACTTGGCATATCATAACATTCAAGGCTAGGTGTGAGGGGCAAGGTTTAGAGGAGATGTACGAGGCAAGTTTTTTACACAGAGGGTAGTGGGTGCCTGGAATTCGCTGCCGGAGGAGGTGGTGGAAGCAGGGGTGATAGTGATGTTTAAGGGGCATCTAGACAAATACATGAATAGGATGGGAATAGAGGGATACGGACCCCGGAACGGCAGATGATTTTACTTTAGATGGGTAGCATGGTCGGCACAGGCTTGGAGGGCCGAAGGGCCTGTCCTGTGCTGCACCTTTCCTTGTTCTTTGTTCTAAGTGCTGGCAAATGGGATTAGGTCGGCAGGTCAGGTGTTTTTCATGCATCGGTGTAGACCTGATGGGCCAAAGGATCTCTTCTGCACAGTATTATTCTATGATTCTGCTGGCACGTGTGACTTAGATCCAATTTAGTGTCCTCAATCCTAGATATAGGATATCTATCTATTTTAACAGTCCTGTTCAGATGTCGGGGGTGGAGAGAGTTGTCTGGGGAGGTGAGGGCTGTGGGGATGGTGGGAGTGTTGGGGTGGTGGGGGGTTTGGGGGTGGAGCCCACACATGTCTTGGGGGCACTGTCATCCATCGCGGGCTCACTTGCTTCCCTGATACTGACCTCCGCATCGACAACTCCTCGCTCTCCGGGCCCACTGACCAGGTCCTGTGCCCTCTGCTCAGCGATGGTGAGGGGCCACAGGTCTGGCAGGCCCTCGCCAGGTTTTTCTCTCTCCCTGCAGTTGTGGGGCACCTTTTCCTGGGCGGGATCGGTGCCAGACAATGCACAGTGTGAGAAACTTGGATGCGGGCAGCAGAGGGTGGCCTGTGTGTGTAGGCCACCCAGCCATAGCTCCTGGATGTCAGCCGCCCCTCTTTCAAAGGGGAATTTCTACCTCCTGTTGCGAGTCAGCTCGGCCAGAATAGATGGAATGTAATGAGAAGAGATCGAGGAGAGGTTGGGGATCCTGCATGGCAGCTGTGTGTGCTTGGTTCTCCCCAGTAAGGGCTGAGGATGGAGTAGGTGCAGCAAGATAGATGCCATGCTGGGGATGTTAAAGTGTTAAAGAAAAGAACAAAGAACAGTACAGCACAGGAACAGGCCGCGCTGATCACGTGCCCTATTTAGACCAACCGTCTGTATCCTCCTATACTCCGCCTGTTCATGTGCCTATCCAGATAAGTCTTAAAGGTCACTAACGTATCTGTCTCAACCACCTCACTTGGCAGTGCATTCCAGGTCACCATCACCCTCTGTGTAAAAATCTCCCCCACACATCTCCACTGAACCTATCGATACTCACCTTCAATTTGTGCCCCCTTGTAATTGTCACTTCCATGCGACTATCAGGGCTGATGTGTCCTCCGCTAAGATTGTGGAAGAACCCTGAGCAGTGTAACCCTTCATGCCGGAGTTTGGAGGGAGCAGAAGTTTGATTTACCTTGGGTGGAGCGGATGAGATCATTCATCCTCTTCCTGTATTGCAGGGCATTTTGTTGTCAGTTTCTTATGACATACCTGTGACAGCCTCCCAGGACAGCGAGATGAGGTTAGAATAGACCCCCTGTTCCATTCCTTGGGAAGAGGACATTCCGGCTTAGACCTTGGATCAGAGCCTGAAGGACATTGTGGCTGGACCTTGAGTCTGCAGTCCTCTTTCTCCTAGGGACCATCATAGGAGCTAGCCAGAACAGAACAGGGCTGAAGCGAGTGAATATGCATGCTCAGGTGCCGTTTAAATATGGTGCCAGGACCTTAAACCACATTAGGTGAAAGCCAGGTGGACAAATCAATGCCCTCCCCACCATGTGACTCTGAGAGAGGTCGCCGATGAATAATTAGTGTGAGGCGGGAAACATGCTGCTTATCTTCCAGAGCAGGAAACTCTGCCCAATGTCTTTTTTTACTCACCTGAGAGGCATCTGTCCTTTCATTTCTGCTGCCTCCTATTGTAACCAATTCACTATTGCTTCTCAAACCCCTCTGGCTTCTGTCTTTTATTTATTCAAATCTTTCTTTTCCACTATTTATTTCTCTTTCTGTTCTTGATTTCACAATAAAGACATTTTTTCTTAGTTCTGGCACTGTTAATTTCATAATCCCGCTAGTTAACGGGATATACAGATGCTTTCCCTGGTCACTCAGATTCCTTGCTGTGACTATATACCTTCAACAGCTTGCAGTGCAAAATAATTTATCATCTTTACGTGCATCTTCTCAGATGCCCGACCACAGAAAATAGCAAATACAATCATAGAGTATAGTCATAGGACGGGATTCTCCGTTTCAGAAAAAAAGGACCGGATACTCCGATTTTGAAGCTATGTCCCTACACTGGGAACGGTGGCAGTTTACGCCAGAAACTGATCTTCCGTTTGGCTGGGGGCTAGCATGCCGGTAGTGTATATCACCCGGCACTAGCTGCCGATATGGCCCGGAGAATTGCCAGGTCCTTGGCTGCGCATGCGCACGGCGCGGCCTGCAGCGGCCGCATCGTGTTACATGGCGGAGGCTGCTTGTGGATCCGGCCCGTGAAATAGTGCCTCCCTTTGGCTAGTCCACGAGCCGCGGACCCCCTCCCCACAGTGCCCCCAGCTCCTGTTAAAAGGTCTGCCACGCCTGGTGGCGCTGGACTGAGTCCGCAGCCGCCACGCCGATCCCCCAACAGATGAGACCTCACACGACTGATGCGGCCTGGAACTTGGACAATCGGGGGCGGAGCATCGGGGGGCGGAGCATCGGGGGGGCGGAGCATCAGGGGGACAGGCGTCGGGCAATGTCCTGAGGCAGCCGATAGCATTTGAGGGGGCTGAGCATCACGAAAGTGGCGCTGCCCCCGATTTGGGCATGAACATTGATTTTCCGGCCAATCGCTGAACGCGATTTCGGCGGCGGCGACTGGAGAATCCAGCCCAAAGTGTTGACTAAATTGGGGGCCTTTTACGACAATTAAATTGGCACCGGTTCAGGAGCAATTCATGTGCCGTTAATGGGCTAGCACCGGCAGCACGTGCAACACAATCGATACCAATGAAAAGCGATTCGCTGTGGCCGGGACTGCCACTCAGGAGGCTGACCAGCCGCATATAACCAGTCCATTCCCCACAAACAGCACCCCACCCAACATGATGGCAGCACGGAGAGTGGCACCCCTGTTTGCGGACGTTGAGCTGAGACCCTGAGGACGGTGTGGAACAAAGAAAGGTACATCACAGGAACAGGCCCTTCGGCCCTCCAAGCCCGTGCCGACCATGCTGCCCGTCTAAACTAAAATCTTCTACACTTCCTGGGTCCGTATCCCTCTATTCCCAACCTATTCATGTATTTGTCAAGATGCCCCTTAAACGTCACTATCGTCCCTGCTTCCACCACCTCCTCCGACAGCGAGTTCCAGGCACCCACTTCCCTGTGTGTAAAAAAACCTGCCTCGTACATCTCCTCTAAACCTTGCCCCTCGCATCTTAAACCTATGCCCCCTAGTAATTGACCCCTCTATCCTGGGAAAAAGCCTCTGACTATCCACTCTGTTTATGCCTCTCATAATTTAGTAGATCTCTATCAGGTCGCCCTCAACCTCCATCGTTCCAGTGAGAACAAACCGAGTTTATTCAACCTCTCCTCATAGCTTATGCCCTCCATACCAGGCAACATTCTGGTAAATCTCTTCTGCACCCTCTCTAAAGCCTCCACATCCTTCTGGTAGTGTGGCGACCAGAATTGAACACTATACTCCAAGTGTGGCCTAACTAAGGTTCTACACAGCTGCAACATGACTTGCCAATTTTTATACTCAATGCCTCGGCCAATGAAGGAAGCATGCCGTATGCCTTCTTGACTACCTTCTCCACCTGTATTGCCCCTTTCAGTGACCTGTGGACCTGTACACCTAGATCTCTCTGACTGTCAAGACTCTTGAGGGTTCTACCATTCACTGTATATTCCCTACCTGCATTAGACCTTCCAAAATGCATCACCTCACATTTGTCCGGATCTATAAAATCTTATGAGGAAATCTATAAAATCTTATGAGGAAAGGCTGATGGACTTGAGGTTGTTTTCGTTGGAGAGAAGAAGGTTAAGAGGAGACTTAATAGAGGCATACAAAATGATCAGGGGGTTGGATAGGGTGGACAGTGAGAGCCTTCTCCCGCGGATGGAAATGGCTGGCACGAGGGGACATAACTTTAAACTGAGGGGTAATAGATATAGGACAGAGGTCAGAGGTAGGTTCTTTACGCAAAGAGTAGTGAGGCCGTGGAATGCCCTACCTGCTCCAGTCGTGAACTCGCCAACATTGAGGGCATTTAAAAGTTTATTGGATAAACATATGGATGATAATGGCATAGTGTAGGTTAGATGGCTTTTGTTTCGGTGCAACATCGTGGGCCGAAGGGCCTGTACTGCGCTGTATTGTTCTATGTTCTATGTTCTATGTTCTAAACTCCATCTGCCATCTCTCCGCCCAAGTCTCCAAACAATCTAAATCCTGCTGTATCCTCTAACAATCCTCATCGCTATCCACAATTCCACCAACCTTTGTGTTGTCTGCAAACATACTAATCAGACCAGTTACATTTTCCTCCAAATCATTTATATATACTACAAACAGCAAAGGTCCCAGCACTGATCCCTGTGGAACACCACTAGACACAGCCCTCCAATCAGAAAAGCACCCTTCCATTGCTACTCTCTGCCTTCTATGACCTAGCCAGTTCTGTATCCACCTTGCCAGCTCACCCTTGATCCCGTGTGACTTCACCTTTTGTACTAGTCTACCATGAGGGACCTTGTCAAAGGCCTTACTGAAGTCCATATAGACAACACCACTGCCCTACCTGCATCAATCATCTTAGTGACCTCCTCGAAAAACTCTATCAAGTTAGTGAGACACGACCCCCCCCCCTTCACAAAACCATGCTGCCTCTCACTAATACGTCCATTTGCTTCCAAATGGGAGTTTGCTGCCTCCCGCTGCAGTATACTGGGTCTGGGTGCAGGTGGCAGAGGTTGTGAGCGGCATGAGCCCTGTTGCCAGGATGGGCCAGCATTACCGAAAGAAGCTGCACAAGCTACTCAGAATGGCCAGAGTTAGTAGACAGCACCATGCCCCTGGCACCAAATCCTGTCCCAACACCCCTAACCCCATCCGCTACCCAAATGGAGGGTGACCCATCCCCACCTGCTGGCAGTGTATATGCTCCCCACACTGCACCACATGCCAGCACCCATATCGGCCCCCATGGTCGGGTGTACTGTCCATGAATGCCACCAGCTGCCCACCTCCTGTGTTGCCCATGCCCAACTGTCTAACGCTTTCTGTCTCCGCCCCACCATCGGAGAAGGCAGCGCATAAGTGGAGAGAGAGAAAGAGAGAGAGAGAGAGAGAAGACCGGAGGGGTACCATCAGACCTGCAGCCCCTCACTGTCGCTGAGCAGTGGCACTGAACCTCGTCGGTGGCACACGGCACAAACCTTCAGAGAGATATTCACATGTTATTTGCAAAATGAACACCTGAGCACAAGACTTCCTCGGTGCTCTTTCAGCAGGGTGTGAGGAATGGGCTGGGTTGGGTTGTCTGCAGAGGGGGTGCTGACAGAGGGCAAGATAGGCAGATGGTGGAGGTGGTCACGGGCTGGGTCCCCAGGTCGGACCCCGCACTATTGTCCCGGTACGCCAATGCCCCGCCACTGCTGCCCCTCCCCTTGCACCGCGTCCCAACCACCACCACCCAAAGGGTTCGATGGTTCGATGCTCGCATGCAGGGATCACCCAGGTGGATGATGGAATGAGCTACTGTGGGCAGGAATCAGATGTTGTCAAATGATGCAGTGCATCAGAGCTCATTGCAGAGCGGGCTGTCATCATCATCCAGCCCATGGACCAGGCTTGCTGGGCGGGATTCTCCATTGGCTGACTCCGAAATCACTAAATCGCTACCCAAATGGAGGGTGACCCATCCCCACCTGCTGGCAGTGTATATGCTCCCCACACTGCACCACATGACAGCACCCATATCGGTAACGATTGGTCGGAGAATAGGTTCCGACGCTAAAATCATGGCGGGTGCCGATTTGATGTGAAATCACAATTCTCTGTTACCTCGACAGCGGCATCAATGCATTCCAGAACGCAGGTCCAGTAAACACCGTTCGGGTCATTAGTGGGCCCGACCAGTATTCTCCGGGGCTTCTGTGATGCTCCGCCTCAGAAGGACGGAGTTCCCAACAGAGTAGCCCGAGTTCAGTCACGCTTTTAAAAATAGTGAAAACAGCGTCATTGCTACTGAGGGAGAGAAAAGAGGTACGGAGAGTGCCCAATACCGCTATAGGTTGCTGACAGTTATGCCGCTGGCCTGGAGGCTTCTGCCAGGGCTGGGGGGATTAGTGGGAGGTGGTCAGGAAACCGGTGAGTGTGCCAGGATGAAGGTATCGTGCACACTTGGGTGCAGACATGCATGATGTGCAGCTCGTATGGTCACACACCAGCTACATGTACATCATGTGGAACCCCTTCGGTTTGTGAAGACCGGCCCATCATGGTCTGGTGCTCATAGGGCGACATGCATCCCGTCGATCACCACCTGGACCTGGGCATCCCAACGATGTCGCAAACCCCGCTGTCCGGGCATCCTGGAAGGCTTGATCCACATGGAATTTGATATAATTGTGTTGACTGGGCATATCGGGCCTCCATGAGGGTTTGGATGCACCTGTGCACCGAGGTCTGTGAGATCCCAGACAGGACCCCACTTGGCGCCTGGAAGGACCCCGTGGTCGTTCAGGCCGACCATCCATCTTGACAGCCACTGGGAGTGGGTGACCTTCCCCATACCCCCATGGTTCCAGTGCACCCTGATCCAGTAGATATGTCGCACGGTCCCCTGCCAGAGTCTGCGACGGCATGCCCAGTCCAGCAGGTTCTCGGACAACAGGCATTGTCAGTACGCACGAGACCTGATGCGGCGACTCGTTCCAATATCCTCCTCAGCCTGCTGGGCGACCGGCTCTCCTTCCTCACCGGCTGGCTCCTGTTCCTCTGGGACAGGCTTTGCTGCCGCAGGGTCGTTCCCAAGCAGCTCCTGCTCGTGCAGCCTCAGTGCATCCCCAGGGTTGCGGCGACAAGACAGATGGCAACCGCTCCGCGTTGGATTTCCAAGTCCATTGTTTGCAGGGGTTTAAAGGCAGACATGTTAGCATGATGCGTACATCATGCCCAACCAGATCCAATGGGTGAAGCAGTGCCCCCCCTCCTCCCTCCTCTGCCATTCCCACACCCACTCCTGGTGGTTCGCCCTGGCACCCTACGCTCCGCACCGCACCCCTGGCCCCGTCGGTGGCCGGTACCTCGGGGGCCTCTGGCCCTGGCATCCGTCCCTGCTGGCAGAGGTACCGGTGGCTGGCCCTACCCATGGCAGCAGTACGTTCCACGGCCCCCACCTGGTGTCCTCCTGTAGGGGCTACTGTGGGTGTTGGCCTTGGGTGGGCCGCGTGATGCCCGCTGGCAGGGTGATACTCAGTTGTTGGGGGGAGAGGGCGTGGAGTGTGGGGGTGGGGGCACCCAAACGGATGTGTCACTCTGTACAACCACAGGCCACAGTAGGGTGCGCGGTAAGATAGAATCCTTGCTGGCCGCGGCAGTGGCGGTCCATGCCTGGACCGCCACAGAAAAGAGCTAACATTTCAAGTCCGATGACTCTTTGACTAAGTTTGACAAAGAGTCATCGGACTCGAAACGTTCGCTCTTTTCTCTCCCTACAGATGCTGCCAGACCTGCTGAGATTTTCCAGCATTTTCTCTTTCTTTCAGATTCCAGCATCCGCAGTAATTTGCTTTTACCCATAACCCAGTAACCCCACCTAACCTGTTTTGGACACAAAGGGCAATTTAGCATGGCCAAACCATCTAACCTGCACATCTTTGGACTGTGGGAGGAAACCGGAGCACCCGGAGGAAACCCACGGAACTATTCTAATCCCATTTTCTAGAACTTGGTCCTCAGCCTTGTATGGAATGGATGATTTATTATTTATTTCAAACTCAGCGATAATCTTCTGAGATTCTTAGTTGTAAGGAAAATATAGTTTAAAAGTTTCCATGAGCAAACAAACGACTATAAAGTCTAATTCTTAGTCTTTCTAGATTTAACTGACATTCAACAGTACCTTACAAACTCATGCTATCAGCTAGAAGGATAAGGGCAGAAGATACAGGGCAACAGCACATACGTTTCCCTTAAAGTCGTACACCATCCTGAAACTATATTGCTATTCTTCACTGCTGCTGGGTCAAACATCTGGAGCTTCCTTCCAAACAGCATTGTGGGCGTATTGACACCGATGGACTCCAGCAGTCCAGTAAGGCAGCTCACCACTATCTCCTCAAGAGCAAATGTGGATGGGCAATAAATGCTGGCCTAACTAGTGATGTTCACATCTCAGGGACAAGTAAAAAAGTAGATAAAAGCAGATTACTGCAGTCTCAACTACAATTAGGGATGGGCAACACATTCTGGCCATGTCTCATGAATGAATAAAAATAATTTGAAAGAATATCACTTTTGGATGGAATTTAAAACTTATGGAAATGTATGACAGCATGATCCAGAAGCACCTTCAAAAGAGGAAGGGAGAAATTAGGGGAAAACATTACAAAAATATTTAAGAGTAGCAACACTTAGATATGATTTAATAATGATATAACTCAAGGCTTCATTCTAACTTTAAGGAAGGTTTTAACTGGTAAATAGTTTACCCAGAGGCTATGTATGTATTAAAAAACACTTCACCAAGAGTAGGAAACTTTAGGTAGTCAATTCCATAGAGGGTTAGTAATCTGCAGTAGCTACTTTCCCTGAAAGGCAGACACAAAACATATTTTTGAAAGGTATTTTTGTAGCGTCTATGTTTACCTAAAATTAATCTCCGCTCGGATTTGGGCTGTATTTTTGACATTCCCAAGTAAACTTCAATTCCAATCTTATCACACTCCTGGCATCCACTTGGTAAGCTGCAGGTTATATATGAAAAAGAGCTTCTTGTTCTCCAACAAACTAGATATTCCAACAAATAAAACGTCTACTGAAAGTGCAAATACAGAAGTCACTTTCATTTAGCATACATCTCCTTTTGCCAATTTTAACTTGAACTTTTGTTTCTTTTTCACACAAAATAATACACTTTTTGCTGGCAGAAAGTTCTCTCTTCCTCATGCGCTTCAATTTTGAAGAATTGTATCCATAATTGCACAACCAGGATTCAAAGGTTTGCTCAAAGCACTTTGACAAACTCAACAGTCTTTATGGTAATGCAAAATACAAAGTTCCAAAGCAATGTAATAAATTAGACTAAAGAACGGAATTCTGAAAAATACGAATATAAAAATGCAGGATTGAGAAAGTGCTATCAACCCTCTCCCATAGCCGTATGTAACCCATATCATAAACTCTATAAGATCATAAGAAAGAGGAACAGGATGATGGACCATCAATAATAGACAAAGCGAGTTATAGAACTAAATTGTGGCTTTAATACCCTGAGATGTGTGCCTGCCTGCTGCTGATCCCTCACTGGGGGCAGGGCCCAGATCAGCCAACTATATACAAAGCCCGAGGGGCGGAGCCAACAGAAGCAACAACAGCAACAACAGTAAGTAACAATGGAACAAACAATAACAGTGAATATATATATACAGCAGTGAGTAACAGTGGAACGTGGTTCACCACATTCACCCGTTGTTAAAACAAAAACATCCAGCGGGGGTGAAGTGGACTCACAGATTGAGTTTGACAGGAGCTTTAACCTTCCGCTGTGAACGCCTCAGTCCTGGCTGTGGTGTGGGCACGGGTGTCGAGACCTTTGACTCCGGGAGCGTGTCGTCTTCTTCTTTATCCCGCTGAGCCGACGGAGAGGGAGACGATGTAGGGGCGGGGGTGGTGGTAATGGTCACGAGTGGTAGTGATGGTGGTAGACGGTGTAGGGGTGGGCGTGTTGGTGGTAGTCGCTGGAGAACCTGCGGGTGCCAAGTCCCTGAGGGAGACTGTGTTCTGCCGCCCTTCATAGTGTGCCACAAAGGCATACTGTGGGTTTGCATGGAGAAGCAGAACCCTCTCGACCAAGGCATCTGACATATGGCTCCTCGCATGCTTCCGGAGGAGGACAGGCCCTGGGACTGTCAGCCAGGACGGGAGCGAGACCCCTTAGGTGGACTTCCTAGGGAAGACAAACAAACATTTGTGAGGCGTCTCATTGGTGGCACCTCCAACGGAGGTGTGACCACCTCCAACGGTCGGGGAAAAGCCCCCTCCCCCAGAGGCTTCTGAAACATACTCGCCACAAACGCGCCAGCATCAGCCCCTCAGGGAGACCGACAATTCTTAAGTTCTGCCAGCGAGATTTATTCTCCAGGTCCTCTACCTTCTCCAACAGTCCTTTTTGCTGATCCTTCAGCATCCCCACCTCCAGCTCCACCACCGTTTGGTGCTCCTACTGGTCCGCCAGCGCTTTCTCCAGTTTCTGAATCGTCCGATCCTGGGCATCCAGCCTGCACTCCATCCGATCGATCGATTCCTTTATCGGATCAAGACAGCCCCGTTTCTGCCTAGCAAAGCCCTCTTGAATGATCTGCGTCAACTCCTCCGTTGATGGTTGGGCCGTCGCAGCAGGGGTCCGAACATCAGCCATATTGTCTTCTGCCGCAACCTCCACCCAGCTCTTGCTTGTCTTCTTTCTTCCTTTTCGATCCCTTAGGGTTCTTCGTTCCATACACCAATGTGTGGAACCAGTGCCAGATTGACTTCGCTTTCAAAGCCAGCGCTCAAAAATGCAAAAACATCAGGGGGGAAGGTCTAAACGTCCGGCCAGAGCAGGAGCCAAAAATGTGCGACTCACTCCCTCATAGCCGGCACCGGACTCCGTTCGTTCTTTGTTCTCTTTGTGTGTAGAATTGGATATGGAGAACAGAGTTTGGGTTCTGCTGACGCTTGGAGACGTTTTTGGATAAGTAGCATGCGAAGAGTGCACGGAAATATTTGGGTCTGCAGATTGTCATGTAAGAGTACCTTTAAGACATGGATGTTTAAGCAATGTACCTTTAAGAAAACAGTGATGTTAGAGAGTGGGTGGAGCTGAGATCAGGTCAGCCATTTTGCAGTTTAGTTTTGCAGTTTTGAAAAAGAGTTGGTATGTGTCTGTGTGTTTCCAGAGAGCTGCAGTTGTGCAGTTTGAAAAGAGCTTGGGAGTGTCTGTGTTTGCAGTGAGCTGGATCTCTGCCATGAAAGACTATCTCAGGATCATTAGGGTGATATAAACTCATAATAGTAAAGCCTTTAACCTGATGTGATTCTGTTTAAAGGCGTTAAGTCTCTTGGAAGTTTGAAGGAATATTTTGAGGAATATTTACTGTTGCAATATTTTCTAAGTTATCTTTGAAGTAAGGGGTGTTAAGAAATCCAATGTTTATTTAAGATGTTAATTTGAGTTCATGGAATAAATAGTGTTTTGTGTTTAAAAACCCACATGTCCATAATTGTAATCCCACACCAAGGGAACAAGCGTGCGCCAGGAAAAGCAACAAATGCATTAAAGGGAGAGGTTAGTTGAACTCCATGATACATTTTGGGGTTCTGAAAACGCTTCGCCCATAACAATTCGGGGCTCGTCCGGGATAAAAGTCTATCTATTGGATTGGCTTTTGTGAACTTAAAGACAGTGAAGGATAGTTGCTTTTCCGGTGTGGTATTTTAGTTTAAGTGGGGCGAGTGTTGTGAACAATGGCTCTTTCAGAGGCTCAGAAGTTTTTGGGGGTGGAGAATGTCACACGTAGTACTTTACAGACAGAAACGAAAAGCAGACTGTTAGATTTGGCAAGAACATTGCAGTTAACATTACCTGACAAAATGCGAAAAGATGGGCTAATTATGGTGGTGGTTAAGCATTTAAAGTTGCCTGAGATAGAGTTTGAATCATTGGAAATGGCAAAAATTCAGTTGCAAATTAAACAAATGGAACATGAGAAAAAATTAAAGCGGCTTGAATACAAGAGTGAGAGAGAGGAAAAAGAAAGTGAGAGAGAGGAAAAAGAAAGAGAAAGAGAGAGAGAGGAAAGAGAAAGAGAGAGAGAGGAAAAAGAAAAGTAGAGAGAAGAAAGGAGAAAAGAGAGAATAGACCTAGCAGAATAAAAAGAAAAAGAAAGGGAGATACAGATCAGGGAAAAAGATAAAGAGAGGGAGTTTGAACTTCAGAAAATGGCCATGAAACATGACAATCAGTTAAAATTGGCAGACGTAAAGGGAAACGTACAGTTGGATAATAGTGATGAGGATAGTGAGAAAGAGCGTCATAATCGAAGGCTTGGTGGGAGTCTATTTAAATATATCCAAGCATTGTCAAGGTTTGATGAGAAGGAAGAGGCCTTTTTCATTTCATTTGAGAAGGTAGCTAAACAAATAAAATGGCCACAGGACATGTGGGTGTTACTGATTCAAACAAAGCTAGTAGGTAGAGCTAGTGAAGCGTTTGCATCACTACCGGAGGAGGTATCTGGAACGTATGAGGAGATGAAGAAATCCATCTTAAGTGCATATGAGCCAGTGCCTGAAGCTTACAGACATAGGTTTAGTAATTTACGGAAAGAATTTGGTCAAACATACATGGAGTTTGAAAGGCTCAAACAGAGTAATTTTGATAGGTGGATAAGGGCTTTGAAAATAGACCAAACGTATGACGCTCTCAGAGAAATTATACTTTTGGAGGAGTTTAAAAATTCAATTCCTGATGTAGTGAGAACTCATGTGGAAGAACAGAGTGTTAAAACTGCGAGATTAACAGCGGAAATGGCAGATGATTATGAATTAGTTCATAAATCAAGATTGGTTTCCGACATCAGTTTCAGCCGGTGAGGGATAGAAACTGGGGACATGAGAAATACTCAAGTGGTAAAGGTAAAGGCGATCTGATGGGAGACAATAAAGAGAGTGTACCTCAGATTAAAAAAGAAATCTAGGAGGGTGGAAAAGAAATGAAAAGTTTCAGAAGTTTTCACTGTAATAAATGAGGCCATGTAAAGTCACAGTGTTGGTGGTTGAAGAAAAGCACTGGGAAGGCTGATGTGGTAAAACAGGATAAGACAGTGGGGTTTGTTAGGTGGTGCAAAGTCACAGGTTAAGACAAGAGGAGAAATCAAAGAGTGAAGATGAAGTTGAAGTGCAATTATCAGAAACGATTTTTGATCAGATGGTTGAAAAAGAACAAGAACAGGTGGAGGATGAGGCGGATATTTTTAGTTCAGGAAAATTGACAGAGTTACAACAGAAAGATGTAGAAATAAAACAGATATATCAGAAAGCATATACTGAAGAGAAATCTGAGAGTATACCAGAGTGTTATTACCGTAAAAATGATGTCTTGATGAGAAAATGGAGACCTGTACATATGCAGGCGGATGAAAAGTGGGCAGAAGTTCATCAAGTAGTATTGCGGATAGGGTATAGAAAGGAGGTGTTGCGAGTTGCACACGAGGTACCAGTGGGAGGTCATTTGGGAATAAGGAAAACTCAAGCTAAAATCCAGAAACATTTTTATTGGCCTGGACTACATAAAGATGTAGTTAAATTTTGCCAATCATGTCACACATGTCAAATGATAGGGAAACCTCAAGCAGTGATAAAACCAGCGCCCTTAAAACACGTTCCAGCATGAGGAACCTTTACAAGGGTCCTAATCGAGTGTGTAGGACCGCTTCCCAAAACAAAAAGTGGGAATCAATATCTTTTGACTGTAATGGATGTGTCTACTAGGTTTCCGGAGGCCATTCCAGTACGTAATATTACAGCTAAAAGGATTGTGGAGGAGTTACTTAAATTCTTTACTAGATATGGACTACCCACAGAAATTCAATCGGATCAAGGAATGAATTTTACTTCAAAGTTATTCAAAGAAGTTATGGATAGCTTAGGAATAAAACAATTTAAATCAACTGCGTACCATCCAGAATCGCAGGGAGCGTTAGAAAGGTGGCATCAGACATGACAGACAATGTTGAGGGCGTATTGTCAAGATTATCCAGAGGATTGGGATAAAGGAACCCCTAGGATTAGGACTGCACCTAATCAGTCTACCAAATTTAGTCCTTTTGAACTAATTTTTGGTCATGAGGTAAGAGGACCACTTAAATTGATTAAGGAAAAATTGGTGGGTGAGAAATCGGAAATTACACTATTGGATTACGTATCAAATTTTAGGGATCGATTAAATAGAGCAGGTGAATTGGCTAGACAACATTTTAAAGTTGCACAAAATGTGATGAAACGGGTAGCGGACAAGAAATCCAAAGTTCGTAGTTTTGCCAGTGGGGATAAAGTTTTAGTGTTGTTACCAGTGGTAGGGGAGCCTTTAAAAGCTCGGTTTTGTGGACCGTATCAGATTGAATGGAAATTAAGTGAGGAGAATTATGTGGTTAAAAACACCAGGTAGAAGGAAGACTCACCGAGTGTGTCACGTGAATATGCTTAAAAGGTACTTTGAAAGGGAAGGAGAGAAAAAGGAGGTTTTAATGATTCTAACTCAAAGTGAATTTGACATACCTCAAATTAAATTGGAAAATGAGGATGTTCTTAAAAATTGGGATGAATTGTTAAGTTTCCTTCCAGAGGAAAAACGAACTGACCTGAAAGAGTTATTGATATCACATGGGCAAGTTTGTAGAGATAAATTGGGAAATACTAAAATGGCTATACATGGTGTACTTGTGGGAAATGCTGTTCCTATCAAACAACATCCATATAGACTTAATCATTTAAAATTGGCACAGGTTAACAAAGAGATTGAGAGTATGGTTAAAAAATGGCATAATTGAGGTGGGTTGCAGCCAATGGAGCTCACCCATAGTGATGGTACCTAAACCAGACGGTACCCAACGGTTGTGTGTAGACTATTGAAAGGTGAATTCAGTTACAAGAACGGACTCTTATCCTATTCCATGTTTGAGGGATTGCATTGAGAAACTGGGACAATCTGCTTTTATTTTCAACTTCCGGACATGGAAAGAACATTTAAAACATCGTATGGCGTTCTTCGATTGACTTCAGGAGGCGGGTTTGGTGATGAACCTAGCCAAAAGTGAATTTGGAGAAGCCGGAATCACTTTCCTTGTGGCATTTCCGTTACCTTCAAGACGAAGGGAAATAATGAAATCTCTTAGCATGAATGAATTTGATCGACACTTTGTGCAAAAGATTTGTGGCGTGATTACTCCACTGATGGAATTGCTGAAGAAACGTTAAAAAATTCAATGGATAGCGGATTTTCAACAGACATTTGACTGCCTGAAAGCTGTGATCACCAATGTTCCTGTATTGGAGAATTGCAAGGGACTCTGTGGTCCTAAAGTATTTGATTCTAAAGAGAATTGCCGAGGAGTAGAGGAATGGATGGATCATGCAGAGACTTTCTTGTTCAAAGAGACTGTCAATCGAGAAGAATTTCGGTTGGAGGAAGCAGAACAAAAGAAAATGGACTATATTATTATACCTGGTTGAGTGTGTTGTTTTCTTTAAATGAAAATGTATATTTACTGTGTACATTTCTTAGTGGATGGTGCAAAAGTGAAAAATGAAACCATCTTGAAGTTGATGGTTTTTTTTTTCTTGGGGGGAGGTGTCATGTGAGGGTACCATTAAGACACGGATGTTTAAACAATGTACCTTTAAGAAAATAGTGATGTCAGAGAGTGGGTGGAGCTGAGGTCAGGTCAGCCATTTTGCAGTTTAGTTTTGCAGGTTGAAAAGAGCTTGGGAGTGTCTGTGTTTGCAGTGAGTTGGATCTGTGTCATGAAAGACTATCTCTGGATCATTAGGGTGATTTAAACTCATAATAGTAAAGCCTTTAACCTGATGTGATTCTGTTTAAAGGTGTTAAGTCTCTTGGAAGTTTGAAGGAACATTTTGAGGAATTATTTACTGTTGCAATATTTTCTGAGTTATCTTTGAAGTAAGGGGCGTTAAGAGGTCTAATGTTTATTTAAGATGTTAAGTTGAGTTCATGGAATAAACAGTGTTTTGTGTTTAAAAACCCACCTGTCCATAATTGTAATCCCACACCTCGGGAAAAGCCGTGTGCTAGGAAAAGCAACAAATACATTAAAGGGAGAGGTTGGTTGAACTCAATGATACATTTTGGGGTTCTGAAAACGCCTCGCCCATAACGAGATGATAAAGCACGGATGTGGGATTTTGCTTTTGGAGATATTGACTAATGGTTACATGGTAATTTACCTGGTTCATAGAATTTACAGTGCAGAAGGAGACCATTCAGCCCATCAAGTCTACACCAGCCATTGAAAGAGCACCCTACACTTTCGGTGGCGGCTATGAAGGAGTAAGTTGCACATTTGGTGGCTCCCGGTCTGGTCGGTCTTTTGGACCTTTCCCCCAGACTTTTTCCAGGTTTTAAACGGTGAATTCGAAGGCTGAGGCAATTGGGCCGTTTCCATGTATCGGTGTATGGAGAAAAGAACCAGAAGTGCACGAAAAGGCAGAATTAAAAGTTAGCCAAGAGCTGGGCTGAAGCTGCAGCAGGAGCCAGCATGGCCGAGGACCGGACCCCTGGGGTGGCGGCGCAGCGACCAACGGAGCAGTTGATGCAGGTCATCCAGGTTTTGCCAAACAGAAGCGGGAATGTTTGAACCCGATTAAAGATTCGATAGATCGGCTGGAGCACAGATTGGACGCCCAGGATCGGGCGATCCAGAAGGCTGAGAAGGCGCTGGCTGAGCAGGAGCAGCATCAAACAGCGGCGGAGCTGGAGGTGGGGATGCTTCGGGACCAGCAGAAAAGGCTTCTGGAGAAGGTGGAGGACCTTGAGAATAGGTCCCGCCGGCAGAACTTAAGAATTGTTGGGCTCCCGGAGGGGGTTGAGGGAGCGGACGCTGGGCATACGTAGCGGGTACGTTCGAAAAACTGCTGGGGGAGGGGGCATTCCCCTGATCGTTGGAGGTGGACAGGGCGCATAGAGCTCTTGCGAGGAAGCCGCGAGCGGGGGACCCTCCGAGGGCAATGGTGGTGAGATTCCATCGGTTCCTGGACAAGAAATGCATTCTTCGGTGGGCCAAACAAACATGGAGCTGTAAGTGGGACAACAGTATCCAGCAGGTGTACCAGGACCTGAGTGTGGCGATGGCGAGGCTGAGAGCAGGCTTTAACCAAGTCAAGTCTATCTTCTTCAAGAAGCAGGTGAAGTTCGGACTGCTGTATCCGGCTCGTCTTTGGGTCACACATAAGGACCAGCATCATTATTTTGAGTCGCCCGAAGATGCGCTGGACTTTGCTAAAAGGACTGGTGGGGGTCTGAGGACACTCAAACTTTGAGGCAACTTGTTGGCCTATATTGGATTGGGCCCTTTTTTCTGTTTTAAATTGGTTTGTCTCCTCTTACTGTTTCGTTTCTGTTTTTGGAGTTCTGTTTAAGGGGGGGGGAAAGTTTATTTTCCGTTTTCAGGCTCTTTTTTCGGTGGATGTTGGCAATGTCCCCCTTTTTTTATTGATGTGCACTTTTGTAGGATGGAGATGTGTCTGTTTGAGTTTCGGTGGGTGCTGCTTTTTTGTTTTTTCTTGCTGCTGGGTGTTTGTCTCGGGATTGTTAGAGGAGAGAATTTGTTTGCACGAGCGGGGGGGAGGGGAGTGAGGGAACAATAGGTGGGAGACATTTTGGCGCCGGGGGCCACCAAGCTAGCTGGGTGAGTTAGCTCACGGAAGTAGAGTGGGGGAGGTGCATATGCTTAGTTTACTAGATGCGTTAGGTTTTAGAGTAGTGTTGCGGGGGTGGGAGGGGGAGGTGGGGGGGGGGTGTCTGCTGACGAGGGAGGGACTTTGGTGGAGGAACAGTGAGGAGGTCGGGGGTGGGGGCCGCCATGGGGCGGGCTGGAGGAGGTGCGGTGCAGGGGCTAGAGGCGGGCCCAAGAAAAGGGATGGCTGATTCTTTGCCCCCCAACTAGGCTGATGACCTGGAATGTTCGAGGGTTAAATGGGCAGGTTAAGAGGGCACGTGTGTTTGCGCACCAGAGGGGACTGAAGGCGGATGAGGAAATGTTGCAGGAGACGCACCTTAGATTAGTGGAACAGGTCAGAATGAGGAAAGGCTGGGTCAGTCAGGTTTTCCACTCGGGGCTGGATACAAAGACTAGAGGGGTTGCGATCTTGATTAATAAGCGCGTGATATTTGAGGTGGGCAGAATAGTTTCGGATGTGGGGGGTCGATATATCATGGTTAGTGGTAAGCTGCAGGGGAGGAAGGTAGTGCTGGTTAATGTATATGCGGCAAATTGGGATGACGTGGAATTTATTAAGTGGGTGCTAGGGAAGATACCGGACCTGGTCTCGCACAAGTTGACCATGGAGGGGACTTTAATACAGTTATTGATCCCGGCCTGGATCGGTCATGCTCGAAAACGGGCAGGGTGCCAGCAATGGCAAAGGAACGGAAAAGGTTCATGGAGCAGATGGGGGGGGGGGGGGTGGATCCATGGAGATTTAGGCAGCCGAGGGCGAAGGAGTTTTCTTTTTACTCCCACGTACATAAGGTGTACTCTCGGATCGACTTCTTTGTCTTGGATAGGGCCCTACTGGCAGGGGTGGTGGACATGAGGTATTCGGCGATTACTATCTCGGACCATGCTCCGCACTTGGTTGACCTGCAGGTTAGTATGGATAGCAAGCAGCGCTCGCAATGGAGGTTGGATGTAGGGCTATTGGCGGACGAAGCGGCGTGTGAGAGGCTGAGGAATTGCATGCTGAACTACCTGCGGATAAATGATATGGGGGAGGTCTCAGCAGCGGTGGTCTGGGAAGCGCTGAAGGCAGCGGTGAGAGGGGAGCTGATTTCGATCTGGGATCACAGGGCCAGGACGGATAGGGCAGAGACGGACCGATTGGTAAAAGTCGACAGGAGGTACACGGAGACACCGGAGGTAGGGCTATTATTGGAATGTCGGCGGCTACAGGCGGAATTTGGCTTGTTAACCACAGGGAGGGCAGTGGAACAGCTCAGAAAGGCGAGGGGGGCGATATACGAGCATGGTGAGAAGGCCAGCAGGTTGCTTGCACAGCAGCTCAGAAAGAGGGAGGCAGGTAGAGAAATAGGGAAAGTTATTGACGGGGATGGGAACTTAGTTGGGGACTCGGCAGGGGTGAGTAAGGCGTTCGGGGATTTCTACAGCAGGCTGTACAGGTCGGAACCCCCTGCGGGGCCGGAGGGGATAAGGTACTTCCTGGAGGGGCTGACATTCCCGAAGGTGGACGGGCAGCTGACAGAAGGGCTGGGGGCCCCAATCGGGTTGGACGAGGTAGTGGAGGGCTTGAAGGCCATTCAATCGGATAAGGGACCGGGACCGGATGGGTACCCAGTTATGGTGGTATGCATAGGTTGTATTACGGTACCCTGTGATGCCGAGAGGCTATTGGTGGATAGACGCCAGGTCCCGATTGGATCAGCCGCCTACTGGCTCCACCCAGTAAGGTGGAGTATAAGAGCCCGGATTCTCCCAGCAGCTGCATTCTGTAACTGTGCTGCGTAATAAAGCCATCGATTGACTCCTTCTCATCTTGTCTCGGGAGTGATTGATTGTGTTACAATTTATTCCGCACACTTTAAAGGACATGGAGCTCCGAATCATTCCGGAGTGTCTGCGAATCAGCCCCCACGCGGCAAACTCAGCGGCCACTTTTAAACACTGGTTAGCGTGTTTTGAAGGATACCTCCGAACGGCCACCTGCGTACCTACAGAAGACCAGAAAATGCAGGTCCTGCATTCCAGGGTGAGCCTGGAAATCTACACTCTCATAGAAGACGCGGACGATTTCCAGGCGGCGCTCGCCATGCAGAGAGGAATCTACGTTCGGCCCGTCAACCAGGTCTACGCGCGCCACCAGCTCGCGACGAGACGGCAAATCCCCGGGGAATTGCTGGACGAATTCTACAGTGCGCTGTTAATACTGGGGAGAAATTGCAACTGCCCACCTGTTTCGGCGAATGAACATACGGAGCTACTGATTCGGGATGCTTTTGTGGCAGGTATGCTTTCGTCCCAAATTCACTAGCAATTGCTGGAAAGAAACTCACTCGGCCTCAAGGAGGCACGGGCCCTCACTGCCTCGCTCGATGTCGCATCGCAGAACGCCCGTGCCTACGACCCCGACCGCGCGACAGCCCCTTGGGCACCGTGGACCCCTGCCGCGACCGAACCCCCGGCGTCCCCTGACCCCCGCTGGTCCCGCTGCTACTTTTGCGGGCAAGCGAAACATCCCCGACTGCGCTGCCCGGCCCGCTCAGCCCCCTGTAAAGGATGCAGCAGAAAGGGGCACTTTGTAGCAGTGTGCCAGGCCCTGGTGGTCGCCGCAATTTCCGGGGGAGAACCAGGACCTCAACCCCCCCAACAAACCATGTGCGGCCAACGGCCGCACCTTGGGTCCCGGACTCCATGCGGGAGGGATGGGCGCTGCCATTTGGTGCTCCTCCGGCCACGTGCGATCAATGGGCGGCGCCATCTTGTCCACCCCCGACCGTGTGCGACCCGTAGACGCCACCATCTTGGCTGACGGCTAAGGACCCCGGAATGGACGGCCCCACGGGACCTGAGGAAAACGCCCCGATGCAGCAACAGCGACTGGCTTCGGTGACCCTGGACCAGTCGCGGCCCCGAACGCTCCAAACGGCAACAACGACGGTACCCATAAGCGGGTACGAGACGCCATGCCTGATCGACTCTGGGAGCACGGAGAGTTTTATACATCCCGATATGGTAAGACGCTGTTCCCTTCCGATCCACCCGAGTAATCAAAAGATTTTCCTGGCAGCAGGATTCCATTCTGTAGAGATCAAAGGGTTCTGCATCGCGAACCTCACGGTGCAGGGGAGGGAGTTCAAGAACTATCGGCTTTACATCCTCCCCCACCTCTGCGCTGCCACACTCCTGGGGTTGGATTTTCAGTGCAACCTGCAGAGTTTAACCTTTCAATTCGGCGGCCCTATACCCCCACTCACTATCTGCGGCCTCGCGACCCTCAAGGTCGACCCGCCTTCCCTGTTTGCGAACCTCACCCCGGATTGCAAACCCGCCGCTACTAGGAGCAGGCGGTACAGCGCCCAGGACCAAACCTTTATCCGGTCAGAAGTCCAGCGGCTGCTGAGGGAAGGCACAATAGTCCCTGGAGAGCCCAGGTGGTAGTTGTAAAGACCGGGGAGAAACAGAGGATGGTCATAGACTATCGTCAAACCATCAACAGGTACACGCAGCTGGATGCGTACCCTCTCCCCCACATATCCCGACATGGTCAATCGGATTGCACAGTACAAGGTCTTTTCCACCGTGGACCTTAAGTCCGCCTATCACCGGCTCCCCATCCGCCCGAGCGACTGCAAATACACTGCTTTTGAAGCAGATGGGCGGCTCTACCACTTTTTAAGGGTTCCATTCGGCGTCACTAATGGAGTCTCGGTCTTCCAACGGGAGATGGACCGAATGGTTGACCGGTACGGTGTGCGGGCCATGTTTCCGTACCTCGATAGCGTCACCATCTGCGGCCACGATCAGCAGGACCACAACGCCAACCTCCGCAAATTCCTCCAGACCGCAAACGCCCTGAATCTCACATACAACAGGGAGAAATGCGTGTTTAGCACCAACTGTCTAGCCATCCTCGGCGACGTAGCGCGAAATGGAGTGATAGGCCCAGACCCTGAACGCATGCGCCCCCTCATGGAGTTCCCCCTCCCTCACTGCTCCAAGGCCCTGAAACACTGCCTGGGCTTTTTCTCTTATTACACCCAGTGGGTCCCCAACTACGCGGACAAGGTCCGTCCGCTAATTCAGTCCACTGTCTTTCCGCTGTCGACAGAGGCCCGCCAGGCCTTCAGCCGCATCAAAGCGGATATCGCAAAGGCCACGGTGCACCTGATCGACGAGTCCCTCCCCTTCCAAGTCGAGAGCGACGCATCCGATGTAGCTCTGGCGGCCACCCTCAACCAAGCGGGCAGACCCGTGGCCTTTTTCTCACGCATCCTCCACGCCTCAGAAATCCGCCACTCCTCAGTGGAAAAGGAGGCCCAGGCCATAGTGGAAGCTGTGCGACATTGGAGGCATTACCTGGCCAGCAGGAGATTCACTCTCCTCACTGACCAATGGTCGGTTGCCTTCATGTTCGATAATGCACAGCGGGACAAGATCAAGAATGACAAGATCTCGCGGTGGAGGATCGAACTCTCCAGCTATAACTATGAGATCTTGTATCGTCCCGGAAAGCTGAACGAGCCTTCCGATGCCCTGTCCCGCGGCACATGTGCCAACGCACAAGTGGACCGCCTCCGAGCCCTCCACGAGGACCTCTGCCACCCGGGGGGTCACTCGGTTCTATCACTTCGTGAAGACCCGCAAGCTGCCCTACTCCATCGAGGAGGTCAGGACAGCCACCAGGAATTGCCAAATCTGCGCAGAGTGCAAACCGCACTTCTATAGGCACTTCTATAGGCCTAATAAAGGCTTCCCGTCCCTTTGCGCGCCTCAGTCTGGACTTCAAAGGCCCCCTCCCCTCCACCGACCGCAACACGTACTTCCTGAACGTGGTTGACGAGTACTCCCGTTTCCCATTCGCCATCCCCTGCCCCGACATGACCACGGCCACGGCCATTAAAGCCCTCTGCACCATCTTTACACTGTTCGGTTTCCCCGCCTACACACATAGTGATAGGGGGTCCTCCTTGATGAGCGACGAACTGCGTCAATTCCTGCACAGCAAAGGCATTGCCTTGAGCAGGACGACCAGTTACAACCCCCGGGGTAATGGACAGGTAGAGAGGGAGACCGTCCAGCTGGCCCTACGGTACAGAAATCTCCCAATCTCCCGCTGGCAGGAAGTCCTCCCGGAGGCCCTCCACTCCATCCGGTCGCTGCTTTGTACCACAACAAATCAAACACCTCACAAATGCCTCCTTATCTTCCCTAGGAAGTCCACCTCCAGAACGTCACTCCAGACCTGGCAGACAGTCCCGGGGCCCATCCTGCTCCAAAAACATGTGTGGGCGCACAAATCGGACCCGTTGGTCGAGAGGGTTCATCTCCTCCACGCGAACCCTCAATACGCCTACGTGGCATACCCCGACGGCCGACAGGACACGGTCTCCCTGCGGGACCTGGCACCCGCCGGAGCTCCACACCCCCCCCAACACCAGTGACCCTCTCTGGAGTCACACACACCCCCCCAACACCAATCACCCCCTCCCTCCCACTGGCGCACCCCACAGCCGCCCCCTTCCCGGGTGGATCGGTCCTTCCCCGGCCCCAAATAGGGGTAGTGAAGCAGGAAGAGACGTCGCTACGCTTCCAGAGACGACGGTGCCCGAGCCAGCGCCTGCATCACCACCGGGGCTGAGACGATCAGGGAGGACGACCAGGGCACCCATTCGACTCATCGAATCTTTATAATAAAGCAAGAAACGCCTCTGTAAATAATTCAGTTGACCAGTAAAAGCGGCATTGTAAATAGTGCTAGTAGTTTGATATCGGAGCATAGCCGCTATGTTAGTGGCATCCCAGGTACCGACTCTGTATACCCCTACCACCATACGGCCCACTACCCTCGCCGGGTTCTTTTTTAACAAGGGGTGAATGTTGTGGTATGCATTAGGGGTATTACGGTACCCTGTGATGCCGAGGCGCTATTGGTGGATAGATGCCAGGTCCCGATTGGATCAGCCGCCTATTGGCTAGACCCAGTAAGGCGGAGTATAAGAGCCCGGGTTCTCCCAGCAGCCGCATTCTGTAATTGTGCGGCTGGGGAACAAGTCTACGTAATAAAGCCATCAATTGACTCCTCCTCATCTCGTCTCGTGAGTGATTGATTGTGCTACATCAGTTGAGATCTATAAAAGGTTCTCTGGGATATTGGGACCGGTGCTGTTGAAGGTGTTTAATGAGGCTAGGGAAAGAGGGGTTCTGCCCCAGACGATGTCACAGGCCACAATTTCGCTCATCCTGAAATGGGGCAAGGACCCTGAGCTATGTGGGTCTGACAGGCCGTTTTCCCTGTTGAAAGTAGACGCCAAACTGTTGGCCAAAATTTTGTCTTCCAGGATTGAGGACTGTGCACCGGACGTTATTGCGGAGGATCAGACAGGGTTCGTTAAGGGCAGGCAGCTGGTGGCCAATGTAAGAAGGCTGTTAAACGTGACCATGATGCCCTCGGAAAGCAGGGAGGTGGAGGTAATGGTAGCGATGGATGCGGAGAAAGCTTTTGACCGGGTTGAGTGGGATTATTTATGGGAGGTGCTAGAGCGGTTCGGATTTGGGAGGGGCTTTATTGACTGGGTCAGGTTGCTGTACCAGGCTCCTGTGGCAAGTGTAGGGACGAACAGGACGACTTCGGACTATTTTTGACTGCACCGGGGGACGAGACAGGGATGTCCCCTCTCTCCACGGCTGTTTGCGATGGCTATAGAGCCGTTGGCAATTGCTCTGAGGGCCTTAAGGGGCTGGTCCGGGGGTGTGGGGGGGGGGGAAGCATAGAGTCTCTTTGTATGCGGGCGACCTGCTTTCGTGCGTTTCAGATCCAATGGAGGGGATGGAAGAAATTATGGGAATTTTAGGGGAATTCGGCCGGTTTTCGGGGTATTAGCTTAATGTGGTGTTGCTAACTTTTGGTTGGCTCTTAAATGTTGCTCGTTGTGTCTTTACTTAATTTGCTCTGTTTCTATAACCTTTGCTCTAGAGTCGCCAGGTATCTTTATGATACCGTCATGAGGTTCAAGTTCAAGTAATGATCAATAACTTAATACACCAGTTAGTAAGTTTCAAATCAGAACACGTTTATTATACACAGTCAATCACTACTCATGCATAAAACTCTACTTACTAGACTATCTCTATCACTAAAAGGCCTTTACTTAGCTTTGGAACTGGCCCACCAGGTCAGGGGAACAAATGGCCTTTTGTTCGATTCTGAGTCTGCAGGATTCAAAGCTGGTATAGACTGGTAGCTAGGAGCGCCTATCTCGTAGCGAGCGTTGACTGGAGCCTTACTTGGTTGATGCAGCGGCTAGGCAGGTCACTGTCAAGGGTTGTTTCGAGCTGCTGAGTGACCCTGCCAAGAAGGACGAATTGAACTTGGGGGCTTTACTTTATAGTCCCCAGGGGCTTCGCGCTGTTCGGGGCGGACCCCGTATCTGGTTCCAAGTGATTGAACTACGTTCCGATCACTTGGATCGATTTCTCCAATACTGGAGCTGTTCCCAGATCGCTGGGTGGTTCCTAAATGTCCATTGGCCTTCCTTTGTCTTGGCTCCTGCTGGTGCAGAGGAGTCTGGCTTGGCCTTATTTACCTTAAATGTTTCCAGTTCTTCCCGGGGATCGCTCATTAAAATGCAGATGGTTGCTAGTTTCAGTGCTGTCTGGGTTTCTGCAAGTTCTAATACACAGGAAACTTTGCACCTGCTTGTTTCTCCTGCGTTGGCTGAATTTCCCTGCATCCTTTGCAGATCTCCATTTTAAGTCCGGAAGTGGTCAACCCAGGTGACTACACACCCTCCTTGTGATCCCTAACGCGAAGCGTGAAGGATCACATAACTGCGTCATCTTCACTCCCTGTCCCAGCGAGCACACTTCCATGGCCTCTACACTGACCATAACTATGTAAGAAAATGTTTAACTGACGCTAAGTGGCGCTTTGTCACAACAGGGACATGCACTACAACATATTAAAAAACGATATTAGAAGTATCTAACTATCTTCCATAAACTATCCTCACTCAAACAATCAAAAATAATCTACAACACTTTAAATGTACAAATAGCAGCAACACAAGTTTCTCTGGCTTGGCAGTCAAGCACAGAGGTTTACATTTCTTTATTGAACAAAACACACATAAAGAAAAGTGGATGCACTTTAATTCACTCGAGGGGTTGAGGGGTTTGATGAAGTCCGAAAATAGGGGACCTAAACGTGTATACCAGGGTGCGAGAGCGGGAGGCTCTCCTTCGCCACTTTCTGAGTCTACGTGTCTGCACGACACTGCAGAGTATCGCCAGTACCAAGAGCGATTCTACTATGTACAATAGTGAATACCAGGTTAGAAACTTGTCACACCAGGTCAGGGTGTCGGTAACTATCTCGGGGTTAACTATTTCAGGGTGTAGTGTATGGTAGGGGTGGGAATCATTCACGGCCTGTGTGGTAGGGGTCAGGGGGGTAGCATCCGCGCGAAACTGGAGGGATCCTGCTAAGATCATAGAATCATAGAAGTTTACAGCATGGAAACAGGCCCTTCGGCCCAACCAGTCCATGCCGCCCAGTTTTTACCATTAAGCTAGTCCCAGTTGCCCGCACTTGGCCCATAACCCTCTATACCCATCTTACCCATGTAACCATCTAAATGCTTTTTGAAAGACACAATTGTACCCGCCTCTACTACTACCTCTGGCAGCCCATTCCAGACACTCACTACCCTCTGAGTGAAGAAATTGCCCCTCTGGGCCCTTCTGAATCTCTCCCCTCTCACCTTAAACCTATGCCCTCTAGTTTTAGACTCCCCTACCTTTGGGAAAAGATGTTGACTATCTACCTTATCTATGCCCCTCATTATTTTATAGACCTCTATAAGATCACCCCTAAGCCTCCTACGCTCCAGGGAAAAAAGTCCCAGTCTATCCAGCCTCTCCTAATAACTCAAACCATCAAGTCCCGGCAACATCCTAGTAAATCTTTTCTGCACTCTTTCTAGTTTAATAATATCCTTTCTATAATAGGGTGACCAGAACTGCACACAGTATTCCAAGTGTGGCCGTACCAATGTCTTGTACAACTTCAACAAGACGTCCCAACTCCTATATTCAATGTTCTGACCAATGAAACCAAGCATGCCGAATGCCTTCTTCACCACCCTGTCCACCTGCGACTCCACCTTCAAGGAGCTATGAACCTGTACTCCTAGATCTCTTTGTTCTATAACTCTCCCCAACGCCATACCATTAACTGAGTAGGTCCTGGCCTGATTCGATCTGCCAAAATGCATCACCTCACATTTATCTAAATTAAACTCCATCTGCCATTCGTCGGCCCACTGGCCTAATTGATCAAGATCCCGTTGCAATCCTAGATAACCTTCTTCACTATCCACTGTGCCACCAATCTTGGTGTCATCTGCAAACTTACTAACCATGCCTCCTAAATTCTCATCCAAATCATTAATATAAATCACAAATAACAGTGGACCCAGCACCGATCCCTGAGGCACACCACTGGTCACAGGCCTCCAGTTTGAAAAACAACCCTCTACAACCACCCTCTGCCTTCTGTCGTCCAGCCAATTTTGAATCCAATTGGCAACCTCACCCTGGATCCCGTGAGCTTTAACCTTCTGCAACAACCTACCATGCGGTACCTTGTCAAAGGCTTTGCTAAAGTCCATGTAGACAACGTCTACTGCACTGCCCTCATCTACCTTCTTGGTCACTCCCTCAAAAAACTCAATCAAATTTGTGAGACATGATTTTCCACGCACAAAGCCATGCTGACTGCCCCGAATCAGTCCTTGCCTCTCTAAATGCTTGTAGATCCTGTCTCTCAGAATACCTTCTAGCAACTTACCTACTACAGACGTTAGGCTCACCGGTCTGTAGTTCCCAGGCTTTTCCCTGCTGCCCTTCTTAAACAAGGGCACAACATTCGCCACTCTCCAATCTTCAGGCACCTCACCTGTGGCTGCCGATGATTCAAATATCTCGGTTAGGGGACCCGCAATTTCCTCCCTAGCCTCCCACAACATCCTGGGATACATTTCATCAGGTCCCGGGGATTTATCTACCTTGATGCGCTTTAAGACTTCCAGCACCTCCTCGTCTGTAATATGCACACTTCTCAAGACATCACTATTTATTTCCCTTAGTTTCCTAACATCCATGCCTTTCTCCACCGTGAATACCGATGAGAAATATTCATTCAGGATCTCACCCAACTCTTGTGGCTCTGCACATAGATGCCCTTGTTGATCCTTAAGAGGCCCTACTCTGTCCCTAGTTACTCTTTTCCCCTTTATGTATCTGTAGAATCTCTTTGGATTCTCCCTTGCATTATTTGCCAAAGCAATTTCATGTCCCCTTTTTGCCCTCCTGATTTCCCTCTTAACTCTATTTCGACAATCTCTATACTCTTCAAGGGATCTACTTGATCCCAGTTGCTTATGTACGTCATATGCCTCCTTCTTCTTTTTGACCAGAGTCTCAATATCTCGAGCCATCCAGGGTTCCCTACTTCTACCAGCCTTGCCCTTCACTCTAAAGGGAATGTGCTTACCCTGCACCCTGGTTAACACATTTTTAAAAGCCTCCCATTTACCAGCCGTCCCTTTGTCTGCCAATAGTCTCCCCCAATCTACCTCTGCAAGTTCCTGTCTGATACCATCAAAATTGGCCTTGCCCCAATTAAGAATTTTAACTCTTGGGCCAGACCTATCATTCTCCATAGCTATCTTAAAACTAATGGAATTATGGTCACTTGTCCCAAAGTGATCCCTCACTAGCACTTCTGTCACTTGCCCTTCCTTATTTCCCAAGACGAGGTCAAGTTTTGCCCCCTCTCTAGTCGGTCCATCCACATACTGAATGAGAAATTCCTCCTGAATACACTCAACAAATTTCCCTCCATCCAAGCCCCTAATGCTATGGCTGTCCCTGTCAATGTTGGGAAAGTTAAAGTCCCCTACTACTACCACCCTATTATTCTTGCAGCTATCTGTAATCTCCTTACATATTTGCTCCTCAATTTCCCGCTGACTATTTGGGGGCCTGTAGTACAGTCCTACCAAGGTGATCTCTCCCTTCTTATTTTTTATTTTTTATTTATTTATTTATTTTTTCCAGGTGAACATGAAGGTTGTCTTCATCTTTCCGTCTTTCTGTCTTCTTTTTCTTCCTCCGGAGTTCCTGAGGTTCCGGAGTTCTGTGGACACAAGCATAATATCTGTTACTATCTTGTTTAATATCTTGAATGTTAGCATGTCTGTCTTTTAGTGCCAATCTCCCATTATAATTGGTCACCATGTGTGACTCCCTCATTTTTTAAAAACCAAATATTTGGACTAGACATCTAAGAGAATACTGCGAGCCGTCTCGCAGCCTGTGTGATTTACCATCCCAGTGTTTGAGGATGTAAATAGCAGAGGGAAGCAACCATAGGTTGCCAAAATCAAACAAAAGAATTTTGAACGTAATTGAGCCAAAATGGGGTGCGTATGGGCCGCGGCGGGTAAGATTTGGATGGAAACCCCGGGTAGGACGGTGATCAATGCCGTATGTGCTCTACCCGAGCGTAGCTGACTAGAGGGGGGTCAGAGGCAGGGCGGGGACCAATGCCGTTTCTCCACTGCCTGAGCAACCGGCAAGAACGGGTAAGAATGTGGTCATCGTGGGCGCTGCCTACCTTCGAATCAGGAAAGTAGTTATGATTGTTGTCTGCCGACAGACTAGTTCCTCTGAATTATTGTCTGGGACAAACTAGATCCTCTAACAATTTTCTGTCAACAGACTAGTTCCTCTGAACTATTGCCTGGGACAAAATTGTACCTTTAACTACTTTCTGTCGACAGACTAGTTCCTCTGAACTATTGTCTGGGACAAACTTGTTCCATTCAAACAGCACGTAACGTTAACTCTAACGAATAAACATTAAACGAAAATGGTGCAGGTTCCATCAGAAAGGACACCGTTTCTCCCAAGCGGTTCCTTTAAAACATCATCTGGACACCTCAGTTATCAGTTGCGAACAGGGTCGCAAAGGGGTTCTCGTTTTGGGAGTCAGACTCAATGTCATCATCTTCTCCTGGATGCCATACTCTGGAATGGATGAAGGTGGCTAAAGCTGCATGGTGTGACTTAGGATCCATCTCGTCGTTTCGGATGAGCCTGTACGAATTGTCACGGTGCCAAATAGTGGTGTCTAATTCTGTGGGGACGGAGTCGGGGTCGTCATCGTAGGGCAGTGGTCTTTGGTGAGGTTGGTCAAGGAATGTGATCAGGAAGGGATCACTCGAAACGTGTTCAGATTCGCTGTCGTCTTTGCCGTGTTTGTTCTAGATGGGAATGCTTCTACCCATTTTGTAAACGTGTCTATGACAACTAACATGTACTTGTGACCATGCCTGCTAGGGGGCAATGGTCCTATAAAATCAATCTGGAGGTTAGTCCAGGGGCCATTAACGGGGTGGGTGTGGCTAAGCTGACCTTTCTTCGCGGATCTGTCCGGATTGTTTTGGGCACAGATAAGGCAATTTTCAACAGAGCTGACATTTCAACAAACAAATAAGCTGATTCCTGTCCTGTGTTCAGGAACCACATAAAGGGTGTCTTTTAGGATCACACCGTCATGTGTGGTCAGTGCATTTTTAAACCTATCGTATAGGGCTGGAAATTTTCCTTTTAAAATCTCCCTGAGATTACTATCTTGCTTCTGGGCCTGCACTAAATCCTCGACATTAGTCTGTGAGACCTGAACTGCATTCACTGGGGCGCTTTTGGGGGGGTTCCAAAAATGTCCGTGTCTGGAACCTGCTTTAGCCAGTGCGTCGGCTTTTACATTTCCAGGTGGGGAGGTACGGACTTTAATGATTCCAAATATCCTGTCCTATGCTTTGTCCAAAATGTGCCGGAACAATGGGGCTGAAGGAGGGGTTTTCCGTCCGTGGAAACAAATCCTCTTGCTTTCCACAGGGGTAGGAATTCTGTGAGGCTGTTACAGACATAGAGGCTGTCCGAGTATATGTCTGCTGGGCTGGGGAAGGAATCTGGGTGGTCTATAATGTACGCAATGCCTGCTAATTCTGCCGCCTGCGCGGCTAAGTGTCCTGGCAGTTTTAATGAGATTTCTTCTAGAGCGCTTCCTCAACATAGATGCCGCATCCTGTAATGCACTTCCCGTTTAATATCGTGGAAGAACCATCCACATATATTCTCAAGGGTGCGCACGTGTCCGTGTGCTGGGGGCTCTGGGGTGAACTACCTATCTTTTGGGGGGATGTTTTTGCGATAAAGGGGCCTGTGTTGTGGTGCGGTGAGATGATTTCACATTCGTGGGGGGTGCTTGGGTACTGAAGGTTGTCGGCTAGGAAAGTCTGGGTCTTGGTCCTTTTAACAGTGATGTCCCGTCCCTGCAAAAGAAGGGTCCATCTGGCTGCTCTGATCTGGCTGACTGTACCATCCTTAAGTCGTCCGTCTAGTAAAAGTTGGGTGAGGATGTGTTCCGTGAGGATTGTGATGGGGTAAAAAGTTGGGTGGGGATGTGTTCCGTGAGGATTGTGATGGGGTTTAGTCCGGTGATGTATGAAAAATATTGAAGGAGGCTGGAGAGGAAATTGCTGAGGCCTTGACAGAAATCTTTGGATCCTCGCTGTCTTCAGGGGATGTCCCGGAGGACTGGAGAATAGCCAATGTTGTTCCTCTGTTTAAGAAGGGTGGCAGGGATAATCCCGGGAACTACAGGCCGGTGAGCCTTACTTCAGTGGTAGGGAAATTACTGGAGAGAATTCTTCGAGACAGGATCTACTCCCATTTGGAAGCAAATGGACGTATTAGTGAGAGGCAGCACGGTTTTGTGAAGGGGAGGTCGTGTCTCACTAACTTGATAGAGTTTTTCGAGGAGGTCACTAAGATGATTGATGCAGGTAGGGCAGTAGATGTTGTCTATATGGACTTCAGTAAGGCCTTTGACAAGGTCCCTCATGGTAGACTAGTACAAAAGGTGAAGTCACACGGGATCAGGGGTGAACTGGCAAGGTGGATACAGAACTGGCTAGGCCATAGAAGGCAGAGGGTAGCAATGGAGGGATGCTTTTCTAATTGGAGGGCTGTGACCAGTGGTGTTCCACAGGGATCAGTGCTGGGACCTTTGCTCTTTGTAGTATATATAAATGATTTGGAGGAAAATGTAACTGGTCTGATTAGTAAGTTTGCAGACGACACAAAGGTTGGTGGAATTGCGGATAGCGATGAGGACTGTCTGAGGATACAGCAGGATTTAGATTGTCTGGAGACTTGGGCGGAGAGATGGCAGATGGAGTTTAACCTGGACAAATGTGAGGTAATGCATTTTGGAAGGGCTAATGCAGGTAGGGAATATACAGTGAATGGTAGAACCCTCAAGAGTATTGAAAGTCAAAGAGATCTAGGAGTACAGGTCCACAGATCACTGAAAGGGGCTACACAGGTGGAGAAGGTAGTCAAGAAGGCATACGGCATGCTTGCCTTCATTGGCCGGGGCATTGAGTATAAGAATTGGCAAGTCATGTTGCAGCTGTATAGAACCTTAGTTAGGCCACACTTGGAGTATAGTGTTCAATTCTGGTCGCCACACTACCAGAAGGATGTGGAGGCTTTAGAGAGGGTGCAGAAGAGATTTACCAGGATGTTGCCTGGTATGGAGGGCATAAGCTATGAGGAGCGATTGAATAAACTCGGTTTGTTCTCACTGGAACGAAGGAGGTTGAGGGGCGACCTGATAGAGGTATACAAAATTATGAGGGGCATAGACAGAGTGGATAGTCAGAGGCTTTTCCCCAGGGTAGAGGGGTCAATTACTAGGGGGCATAGGTTTAAGGTGAGAGGGGCAAAGTTTAGAGTAGATGTACGAGGCAAGTTTTTTACGCAGAGGGTAGTGGGTGCCTGGAACTCACTACCGGAGGAGGTAGTGGAGGCAGGGACGATAGGGACATTTAAGGGGCATCTTGACAAATATATGAATAGGATGGGAATAGAAGGATACGGACCCAGGGAGTGTAGAAGATTGTAGCTTAGTCGGGCAGTATGGTCGGCACGGGCTTGGAGGGCCGAAGGGCCTGTTCCTGTGCTGTACATTTCTTTGTTCTTTGTTTGTTCTTGTTTGCCCAGAAAACTGCGAGCAGGTGCCTTTCACAGGCCAAAAATCCCTGCTCCACAGGATCTAAAAGTCTGGAGGCGTAAGCCACGGGTCTTAACTGTTCGTGCCGTTCCTGGAGGAGCACAGCCGAATCGGTACGCTCTGTGCTTGCTACCTCTATCGCATAGGGGGAAAGCGGGTCTGGAACCTGTAATGAGGGGGCTGCAATGAGTGCGCACTTTAAAACATCTACGGCATCCGTGTGCTGCGGAAGCCATTCCCAAGGGGCTCCTTTCTTTAGGAGTTCCGAGAGGGGTGCTGCTTTAGTGGCGAAACCGTGGTTTCGGCAGTAGCCAACCAGTCCTAAAAACAACCTGAGGGCTGAAACATTCTGGGGAAGGGGCAATTTGACAATCGAGTCAATTATTTTATGCTCCATCTCGCGTTTACCATGCGTGATAATCGTTCCCAAATATACCACTTTGTTTTCCAAAATTTGGGCCTTTTTGGGGTTCACTTTGCATCCAATTTTCTGTAGGAGTTCCAGGAGTTCGGACAGAAGCTCGATGTGCTCTGCCTTGGTGCCTGTCTGCAGTAATAGGTCGTCTACATACTGGACCAGACAATCGAGGCGAGAAAATGTTGATAAACCATTGGCCAGCTGTCGGTGGAAAATGTAGAGGGGAGCTGTGGAATCCTTGTGGAAGGCATGTCCATGATTACTGCTGACCTTTAAAAGTGAAGGCAAATTTGTATTGGCACGCTTTTGCCAATGGAATGGACCAGAATCCGTTACTGATGTCCAAAACTGTAAAATATCGTGAGTTGAGTCCCTGTTTGAGCATCTTCTCGGGACTTGTGGCTACCGTGGGGGCTGCTGCGGGGGTGACTTTGTTGAGTTCCCGGTAATCGATGATCAGTCGCCATGATCCATCGGGCTTTCTTACTGGCCAAATCGGGGCATTATTAGTAGAGGCTAAGTACGCCTAGTTCTAATAAACTGTCAATAACCTTTGAGATTTCACCCTCTGCCTCTTGGGGAAATCCATATTACTTCTGGGGTCTAGGGTCAGGTCCTGTTATTTGAACCGAACCAACCACACTGCTGCAGTCATGTTTATGACTTGCAAATGTGGTCCTGTTCTTCTGAAGAACTGCCCTAACCGTGGTCAGGTCAAACCAAAAATCACCGACTGCGCTAATCTTATTAGCATACTCACCTACTGTGAGTGTTGCGGGGGCTCTTGCTGACTTTGTCATTTTCCAGACACATTGATTCACTGGGTCAAATGACAGGTTGTGGGAGTTCATGAAATCCATGCCCAAAATGTGTTGGGCTGTGTGGTCCAGATTGACCAAAACTATGGGGTGTTTTGTTGTAATATTGCCAATTCGAAAGGGTACAGGGGCTGTGATGTGTCCCTGCTGTGAGTGGCCTGTGAAGCCGCTGAGGGTGATGGTGGCTGTAGTGGGCCACGTGTCTTTCTGGAACATGGTGGAGGAATTAATTGTGGTGCGGGACCCTCCTGTGTCCCAGAGAAATTCGATGGGCTGTCCCCGTATTTTCGCTGCAACGACTGGTCGGCCGGACCTATCCCAAAGGGCTCTCCAGGCACTGTTGTTAGACTGGATGATGCCTTCCTTCAGCAGCCTCTGGACTTCGGACCGGACACAGAAGCGACCGGATGGAGTGGAGCGCATCGGGAAGGACCTCCTGCCAGCGGGAGACTGGGAGACTTCTAGACCATAGGGCAAGAAGGACGGCCTTCCAGACCGTCGCGTTCTCCCTCTCCACCTGTCCGTTTCCCCAGGGGTTGTAGCTGGTCGTCCTGCTTGAGGCGATGCCCTTGCTGAGCAGAAACTGACGCACCTCATCACCCATCACCCCGATCACTATGGACATAGGTGGGGAAACCGAACAAGGTGAAGAGACTGTGCAGAGCCTTGATGACGGTGGCAGAGGTCATGTCAGGGCATGGGATGGCAAAGGGAAAACGGGAGTACTCTTCAACGATGTTGAGGAGGTACACGTTACGGTCAGTGGAGGGGAGGGGCCCTTTGAAATCGATACTGAGGCGTTCAAAGGGGCGGGAGGCCTTTACCAGGTGAGCTCTGTCTGGCCGATAGAAGTGTGGTTTGCACTCCGCGCAGACTTGGCAGTGCCTGGTCATGGTCCTGACCTCCTCGGTGGAGCAAGGCAGGTTGCGGGCCTTGATGAAATGGAGGAACCGGGTGACCCTCGGGTGACAGAGGTCATTGTGGAGGGCCTGAAGTCGGTCTACTTGTGCACTGGCACATGTACCGCGGGATAGGGCATCTGGAGGCTCATTGAGTTTCCCAGGCCGATACAAGATGTCGTAGTTATAGGTGGAGAGTTTGATCCTCCGCCTCAAGATCTTGTCGTTCTTGATCTTGCCCCGCTGTGTGTTATTGAATATGAAGGCAACCGACCGTGGTCAGTGAGGAGAGTGTCAGCCAGGTAATGCCACCAATGTCGCACAGCTTCCACAATGGCTTGTGCTTCCTTTTTGACGGAGGAGTGCCGAATTTCGGAGGCCTGGAGGGTACGGGAGAAGAAAGCCACGGGCCTGCCCGCCTGGTTGAGGGTAGCGGCCAGGGCAAAGTCAGATGCATCGCTCTCCACCTGGAACGGGATGAACCCATCTACTGCGTGCATCGTGGCCCTGGCAATATCTGCCTTGATACGGTTGAAGGCCAGGCGGGCCTCCGCTGTCAGGGGGAAAATGGTGGATTTGATAAGTGGGCGGGCCTTGTCCGCGTAATTGGGGACCCACTGGGCCTAATAGGACAAAACCCCCAGGCATCTCTTCAGGGCCTTGAGGCTGTGGGGGAGGGGAAGTTGCATGCGGTCGGGGTCGGGCCCTCGGACTCCGTTTTCCACGACTTAGCCAAGGATGGCTAGGCGAGTTGTGCGGAAAACACATTTCTCCTTATTATAGGTTAAATTAAGGAGCTGGGCGGTGTGGAGGAATTTCTGGAGGTTAGCGTCGTGGTCACACTGGTCATGGCCGCAGATGGTGACATTATCCAGATACGGGAACGTGGCCCGCAGCCCGTCAGTACGGTCCATTCGGTCCATCACTCGCCGGAAGATCGAGACCCCATTGGTGACGCCGAAGGGGACCCGGAGAAAGTGGTAGAGGCGGCCATCTGCCTCGAAGGCAGTGTATTGGCGGTCCTCCGGGCGGATAGGAAGCTGGTGGTACGCGGACTTCAAGTCTACTGTGGAGAAGTCTACCGGTTGACCGTCTGACTGTAGTCGGCGACCATCCGGTGTTTCCCCCCAGTCCTGAGGACCACCACTTGGGCTCTCCAGGGGCTGTTACTAGCCTCAATGATCCCTTCCCGCAGGAGTCGCTGGACCTCTGACCTGATAAAGGCCTTGTCCCGGGCACTGTATCGTCTGCTCCTGGTGGCGACGGGCTTACAGTCGGGCATGAGGTTAGCGAAGAGCGAGGGAGGGTCGACCTTAAGGGTCGCGAGGCTACAGAAGGTGAGAGGGGGCAGGGTTCCACCGAACTTCAAAGTCCGGCTTCAGAGGTTACATTGGAAGTCCAGTCCTAGTAACAGGGCAGCGCAGAGATGGGGGAGGATGTAGAGTTTGAAGTTAGCGTACTCTATGCCCTGTACCGCAAGGTTTGCGACACAGTAGCCCCGGACCTGAACGGAGTGTGATCCGGAAGCTAGGGAGATAGTCTGGGACGCGGGAAACATCCGAAGGGAGCAGCGCCTTACTGTATCTGGATGAATGAAGCTATCCGTGCTCCCGGAGTCGAACAGACAGGTCGTCTCGTGCCCATTGAACCTTCGTGGAGTTCTTGAGGTGATGGGGCCGGGACTGGTCGAGCGTGATGGAGCTGAGCTGCGGAAAATAGCTGGTCTGGTCGGGGGTAGTGGGGTGGTCCCAAGGTGGCGGCATCCATGAGTCGCACGTGGCGGGCGTCGTCAAAGATGGCGGCCAAAATGGTGGCCCCCCACTGGCCGCATGAGGCGGATAACACGTCAGAAGGGGGCGGTCCCGGCAGGCAAGATGCCACACTGCGGGACCTGTGAGCTTCAGGTCGGGCCTGGCAGACTTTGGCAAAGTGCCCCTTCTTACCGCACTCGTTGCAGGTCGCGTTCTGAGCAGGACAACGCCATCTGAGGTGCTGGCCCTCGCTGCAGAAGTAGCAGTACGACCCCCCGGAGTTGGCGGGCTGCTGCACGGCACAGGCTTGTAACGCACCCGTGTCGGGTGATGGCCGCGTCTCCGACGTTCACGGGGGTGCCGTGTGGTCGGACGTGAAGGCATCCATGTTCTGAAACGCTACATGCCCCTCTGTCTTCCCATACATTCAAGGCTATAGGCCAAGTGCTGACAAATGGGATTAGATCCCTCTTCCGGGATCTACCCAGCTCGCCACGCCTCGCAGGATCTAATGGGACAAATGTGGGCTGGATCACTTTCTGGCAAATCTGGTCAGCTGGTCTCACTCTAATGTGCAGTCCGAGATCTAACCAAGGCATTGGAATCTAACCCGTTTGCCTTGCAGAGCTAGGGCAAGAGCCATTCAGTGCTGGTCTCCACAAACGGGGACCAGACAGAATGCCACTCGTGGAGATCTCCTATGGGTTTATGGAAGTCCCCAGGTGCTTGTCATCTGGGCACAGTGGCACCCTGGCACTGCCAACCTGGCACTGGCAAGCTGATCTCTCCGTGCACTGAGGAGTTGCAGCGAGCGGAGCTCCTCAATGCAGAAAACGGGACTAAGTCCGGCCTTGGCCATGTGTTCCCTGCTGAAGCCTCTGAGCTACCAGAATGGCCGATCGATAGTGTGGTGTTTCTTGCACTCCGAGCGCTGGGAAACACCCGGCTAATCGCGCACAATGGGACTTTGTGTAGATCGCGCCCGGAAAGAAATAATTAATTTCCATTGGAAAGACATTGGTTGTTTAGGGATAGTTAGCATGGCTTTGTCAGAGGGGATCATGCCTAACAAATTTAATAGGGACAGCACGGTAGCATTGTGGATAGCACAAATACTTCACAGCTCCAGGGTCCCAGGTTCGATTCCGGCTTGAGTCACTGTCTGTGCGGAGTCTGCACATCCTCCCCGTGTGTGCGTGGGTTTCCTCCGGGTGCTCCGGTTTCCTCCCACAGTCCAAAGATGTGCGGGTTAGGTGGATTGGCCATGCTAAATTGCCCATAGTGTCCAAAATTGCCCTTTGTGTAGGGTGGGGTTACTGGGTTATGGGGATAGGGTGGAGGTGTTGACCTTGGGTAGGGTGCTCTTTCCAAGAGCCGGTGCAGACTCGATGGGCCGAATGGCCTCCTTCTGCACTGTAAATTCTATGATAATCTATGATAGAATGTTTTGATAAAGTGACCGAGTGTATGGATGAAGGAAGTGCAGTTGATGTACTGTGTATGGATTTAGCAAAGCCTTTGACAAGGTCCCATAGAGGAGACTGATTGAAAAGCACATGGAATTCAAGGAAACTTGTTGAGATGGATCCGAAACTGGCTTAGTAATAGGACACAAAGAGTGGTGGTAGAATGCTGTTGAGTCATTGTAGGCCTGTGTCCAGCGGCGTACCACAATGATCAGTGCTGGGTCCCTTATTGTTTGTTCTATATAAATGATATAGATGAGAACATGGGGGGATAATTAAGTTTGCAGACGGCACAAAGATTGGCAGGGTGGTTAACAGTGAAGAAGAGAGGCAGCACGGTGGCGCAGTGGTTAACACTGCGGTCTCACAGCGCCGAGTTCCCAGGTTCAACCCCTGCTCTGGGTCACTGTCCGTGTGGAGTTTGCACATTTTCCCCGTGTTTGCGTGGGTTTCGCCCCCACAACCCAAAAATGTGCAGTGCTAGGTGAATTGGCCACGCTAAATTGCCCCTTAATTGGAAAAAATGAATTAGGTACTCTAAATTTTTTTTAAAAATAAAATAAAGTAACAGTGAAGAAGCGGGTGGTAGATTACAGGAAGATATAGATGGGTTGGTCAGATGGGCAGAGTAGTGGAAGATTGGTATTTAATGATAAGTGTGAGGTGATGCACTTTGGAAGAAGAAACAAGATAAGGGAGAATGTAATGAATGGCAGGACACAAGGAAGCTCAGAGGGACAGATGGATCTTGGGGTACTTGTTCACTGATCCCTGAAGGGGGCAGAGCAGGTGAATAGGGTAGTTAGGAATGCATATGGGGCACTTGCCTTTATCAGTCGTGGCAGAGGACATAAGGCTGAGGGGCGATATGATTGAGGTTAATACGATTATGAGGGATTTGGTAGGATAAATAGGAAGCAGCTGTTCCCCTTGGTTGAGGGATCAATCACAAGGAAGAATAGTTTTAACGTGAGGGCAGGAGATTCTGAGGGATTTGGGGGGAACATTCACTCAGAGGGTGATGCAAACTGGATTGCACTGCATGGGAAGGTAGTGGAGGCTGGTGGAAACCTCACATTCTTTAAAAACCACTTGGATGAGCACCTGAAACACCATCACATTCAAGAATATGGTAAGTGGGATTAGCGCAAGATTAGGGGTAGCTTCTGGCTGAAAACTACCAGATCGTCGATATATACCGCACAATTGGGTAATCCTGAAATGACTGTATTAGTTAACCATTGAAATGTGGCTGGGGCATTTTTCATGCCAAATGGCATAACTTTGAATTGGTATAAGAACATAAGAACTAGGAACAGGGGTAGGCCATCTGGCCCCTCGAGCCTGCTCCGCCATTTAATGAGATCATGGCTGATCTTTGTGGACTCAGCTCCACTCTCCGGCCCGTTCACCATATCCCCGAATCCCTTTATTCTTTAGAAAGGCATCTATCTTTTTCTTAAAAACGTTTAAAGAAGGAGCCTCAACTGCTTCACTGGGCAAGGAATTCCAGAGATTCACAACCCTTTGGGTGAAGAAGTTCCTCCTAATCTACCTCCCCTTATTTTGAGGCTATGCCCCCTAGTTCTGCTTTCCCCGACCAGTGGAAACAACCTGCCCGCATCTATCCTATCTATTCCCTTCATAATTTTATATGTCTCAATAAGATCCCCCCGCATCCTTCTAAACTCCAATGAGTACAGTCCCAGTCTACTCAACCTCTCGTCATAATCTAATCTCCTCAACTCTAGGATCAACCTAGTGAATCTCCTCTGCACTCCCTCCAGTGCCAATATGTCCTTTCTCAGGTAAGGAGACCAAAACTGAACACAATACTCCAGATGCGGCCTCACCAACACCCAACAGTTGCAGCATAACCTCACTAGTCTTGAACTCCATCCCTCTAGCAATGAAAGACAAAACTCGATTAGCCTTCTTAATCACCTGTTGCACCTGCACAGGATGCAACTTTTTGTGACTCGTGCACCAGCACACCCAGGTCCCTCTGCACAGCAGCATGTTTTAACATCTTACCGTTTAAATAATAATCCATTCTGCTGTTATTCCTCCCAAAATGGATAGCCTCACACTTGGCAACATTGAATTCCATCTGCCAGACCCTAGCCCATTCACCTAACCTATCCAAATCCTTCTGCAGACTTCCGGTATCCTCTGTCCTTTTTGCTTTACCACTCATCTTAGTGTCATCTGCAAACTTCGCCACATTGCACTTGGTCCCCAACTCTAAATCGTCTATGTAAATTGTGAACAACTGCGGGCCCAACACTGATCCTTGAGGGACCCCACTAGTTACAGGTTGGCAACCAGAGAAACACCCATTTATCCCCACTCTCTGCTTTCTGTTAGTTAACCAATCCTCTACCCATGCTACCACTTTACCCTCAATGCCATGCATCTTTAGTTTATGCAGCAACCTTTTGTGTGGCACCTTGTCAAAAGCTTTCTGGAAATCCAGATATACCACATCCATTGGCTCCCCGTTATCTACTGCACTGGTAACGTCCTCAAAGAATTCTACCAAATTAGTCAGACACGACCTACCCTTTCTGAACCCATGCTGCGTCTGCCCAATGGGACAATTTCCCTCCAGGTGCCCCACTATTTCCTCCTTAATGATAGATTCCAGCATTTTCCCTACAACCGAAGTTAAGCTTACCGGCCTATAATTACCCGCTTTCTGCCGACCTCCTTTTTTAAACAGTGGTGTCACGTTTGCTACTTTCCAATCCTCTGGGACCACCCCAGAGTCTAGTGAATTTTGACAAATTATCACTAGTGCGTTTACAATTTCCCTAGCCATCTCTTTTAACACTCTGGGATGCATCCCATCAGGGCCAGGAGATTTGTCTACCTTTAGCCCCATTTGCTTGCCCAATACTGCCTCCTTAGTGATTATAATCATCTCAAGGTTTGTGCTTTGTTTAAGCACAAAACACTAGTGTTTGATTTTACCTATCATATCCTTATTTCCATCAGTCACTGGCATGTTATTTGTGTCCTCCACTGTGAAGACTGACCCAAAAAAACCTGTCCAGCTCCTCAGCCATTTCCCCGTCTCCTATTATTAAATCTCCCTTCTCATCTTCCAAAGGACCAATATTTACCTTAGCCACTCTTTTTTGTCTTATATATTTGTAGAAGCTTTTACTATCTGCTTTTATGTTCTGAGCCAGTTTACTTTCATAGTCTACCTTACTCTTCTTTATGGCTTTTTTAGTAGCTTTCTGTTGTCCCCTAAAGACTTCCCAGTCCTCTAGTCTCCCACTAATTTTTGCCACTGCATATGTTTTTTCCTTCAATTTGATACTCTCCCTCACCTCCTTAGATATCCACGATCAATTTTTCCCCTTTCTACCGTCTTTCTTTTTTGTCGGTATGAACCTTTTCTGAACACTGTGAAAGATCGCTCGGAAGGTTCTCCACTGTTCCTCAACTGCTTCACCACGAAGTCTTTGCTCCCAGTCTACCTTAACTAGTTCTTCTCTCATCCCATTGTAATTGCCTTTGTTTAAGCACAAAACACTAGTGTTTGATTTTACCTTGTCATCCTCCAACTGTATTTTAAATTCCACCATATTGTGGTCGCTCCTTCCAAGAGGATCCCGAACTATGAGATCATTAATCAACCCTGCCTCATTACACAGGACCAGATCTAGGACCGCTTGTTCCCTTGTAGGTTCCATTACATACTGTTCCAGGAAATTATCCCGGGCACATTCTATAAACTCCTCCTCAAGGCTGCCTTTACCAACCTGGTTAAACCAATCGATATGCAGATTAAAATCTCCCATGATAACCGCTGTACCATTTCTACATGCATCCGTTATTTCTTTGCTTATTGCCTGCCCTGCCATCCTGTTACTATTTGGTGGCCTATAGACTACTCCTATCAGTGACCTTTTCGCCTTACTATTCCTGATTTCCACCCAAATTGATTCAACCTTGTCCTCCATAGCACCAATATCATCCCTTACTATTGCCCGGATGCCATCCTTAAACAACAAAGCTACACCACTGCCCTTACCGTCTATTCTATCCTTTGGTATAGTCTGATACCCTTGGATATTTAACTTCCAGTCGTGACCATCTTTTAACCATCTTTTTTTTTTTAAGATATATTACCTTTACAGGAGCAGCCCTTTAGATTTCGGCGGCAGCGGTGCGCAGGGGCCTTCTTGGAGGTGAGTAGTGAATTTAAAAGCACTTACCTTTGCAGGAGCAGCCCTTTGGATTTCGGCGGGAACCGGAAGTTCGACCTCTGGCAAGTGCCCCCCCCCCCCCCCAATAAATTCTGGTGGAGAGGAAACCCGAGACACTACACGTGTAGTGTCTCCCACCCGCCCTCCTCCTCTAACCTAATAATAAGACCCATTGGTGTAAGGTAAGTGCCATATTATATTATTATATTATTAGCATTGTGCAGGTCAAGGATTGGAGGTGGAGGAGCAGTCTCTGTCAGCGAGGGAACCTGAGAACATCTCAGAAGGTAAGCAAGTGATTTTTACTTTTATACCTGTTTTTCAAATTGTGTGTGTCGGGGGGAAACTGAAGTGACATCACAGAAAAGCTGTGACCTGAGTGGCTGGTTGGGATTCTAACCTAAATTTTTTTGAGTATTTGGGATCTAATTAAACATAATAACTTAATTATAATTTAGAGGATATCTAAGCCAGAGATCGGAGAATATTATAGTTAGCTATCGCATTTTTATTAGAAATCTAGTGCTAGGAAACAGATAGTTGACAGTAACTTTGAAATTTAAAAAAGTATTAAAAAAAAAAAAAAAAGACAAATTTTAATTTTAATTAATTGACGCAATGTCAGTTAGAGGGGTGCTGTGCTCTGACTGTGAGATGTGGCAGGTCCGGGAGGCTTCCAGTGTCCCGGATGGCTTCATCTGCAGAAAGTGCACCCAACTGCAGCTCCTCACAGACCGCATGGTTCGGTTGGAGCAGCAATTGGATGCACTTAGGAGCATGCAGGTGGCGGAAAGCGTCATAGATCGCAGTTATGTAAGTGTGGTCACACCCAAGGTGCAGGCAGAGAAATGGGTGACCACCAGAAAGGGCAGGCAGTCAGTGCAGGAATCCCCTGTGGTTGTCCCCCTCTCGAACAGATATACCCCTTTGGATACTGTGGGGGGGGATAGCCTATCAGGGGAAAACAGCAGCAGCCAGAGCAGTGGCACCACGGCTGGCTCTGATGTTCAGAAGGGAGGGTCAAAGCGCAGAAGAGTAATAGTTATAGGGGACTCTATAGTCAGGGGCACAGATAGGCGCTTCTGTGGACGTGAAAGAGACTCCAGGATGGTATGTTGCCTCCCTGGTGCCAGGGTCCAGGATGTCTCCGAACGGGTAGAGGGAATCCTGAAGGGGGAGGGCAAACAGGCAGAGGTCGTTGTACATATTGGTACTAACGACATAGGCAGGAAGGGGCATGAGGTCCTGCAGCAGGAGTTCAGGGAGCTAGGCAGAAAGTTAAAAGACAGGACCTCGAGGGTTGTAATCTCGGGATTACTCCCTGTGCCACGTGCCAGTGAGGCTAGAAATAGGAAGATAGAGCAGACAAACACGTGGCTAAACAGCTGGTGTAGGAGGGAGGGTTTCTGTTATCTGGACCACTGGGAGCTCTTCCGGGGCAGGTGTGACCTGTATAAGATGGACGGGTTGCATCTAAACCGGAGAGGCATAAATATCCTGGCCGCGAGGTTTGCTAGTGTCACACGGGAGGGTTTAAACTAGTATGGCAGGGGGGTGGGCACGGGAGCAATAGGTCAGAAGGTGAGAGCATAGAGGGAGAACTAGGGAATAGGGACAGTGTGGCTCTGAGGCAGCGCAGACGGGGAGAAGTTGCTGAACACAGCGGGTCTGGTGGCCTGAAGTGCATATGTTTTAATGCAAGGAGCATTAAGGGTAAGGCAGACGAACTTAGAGCTTGGATTACTACTTGGAACTATGATGTTGTTGCCAATACAGAGACCTGGTTGAGGGAAGGGCAGGATTGGCAGCTAAACGTTCCAGGATTTAGATGTTTCAGGCGGGATAGAGGGGGATGTAAAAGGGGAGGCGGAGTTGCGCTACTTGTTCAGGAGAGTATCACAGCTATACAGCGAGAGGACACCTCAGAGGGCAGTGAGGCTATATGGGTAGAGATCAGGAATAAGAAGGGTGCAGTCACAATGTTGGGGGTATACTACAGGCCTCCCAACAGCCAGCGGGAGATAGAGGAGCAGATAGGTAGACAGATTTTGGAAAAGAGTAAAAACAACAGGGTTGTGGTGATGGGAGACTTCAACTTCCCCAATATTGACTGGGACTCACTTAGTGCCAGGGGCTTAGACGGGGCAGAGTTTGTAAGGAGCATCCAGGAGGGCTTCTTAAAACAATATGTAAACAGTCCAACTAGGGAAGGGGCGGTACTGGACCTGGTATTGGGGAATGAGCCCGGCCAGGTGGTAGATGTTTCAGTAGGGGAGCATTTCGGTAACAGTGACCACAATTCAGTAAGTTTTAAAGTACTGGTGGACAAGGATAAGAGTGGTCCGAGGATGAATGTGCTAAATTGGGGGAAGGCTAATTATAACAATATTAGGCGGGAACTGAAGAACATAGATTGGGGGCGGATGTTTGAGGGCAAATCAACATCTGACATGTGGGAGGCTTTCAAGTGTCAGTTGAAAGGAATACAGGACAGGCATGTTCCTGTGAGGAAGAAAGATAAATACGGCAATTTTCGGGAACCTTGGATGACGAGTGATATTGTAGGCCTCGTCAAAAAGAAAAAGGAGGCATTTGTCAGGGCTAAAAGGCTGGGAACAGACGAAGCCTGTGTGGCATATAAGGAAAGTAGGAAGGAACTTAAGCAAGGAGTCAGGAGGGCTAGAAGGGGTCATGAAAAGGCATTGGCAAATAGGGTTAAGGAAAATCCCAAGGCTTTTTACACTTACATAAAAAGTAAGAGGGTAGCCAGGGAAAGGGTTGGCCCACTGAAGGATAGGCAAGGGAATCTATGTGTGGAGCCAGAGGAAATGGGCGAGGTACTAAATGAATACTTTGCATCAGTATTCACCAAAGAGAAGGAATTGGTAGATGTTGAGTCTGGAGAAGGGGGTGTAGATAGCCTGGGTCACATTGTGATCCAAAAAGACGAGGTGTTGGGTGTCTTAAAAAATATTAAGGTAGATAAGTCCCCAGGGCCGGATGGGATCTACCCCAGAATACTGAAGGAGGCTGGAGAGGAAATTGCTGAGGCCTTGACAGAAATCTTTGGATCCTCGCTGTCTTCAGGGGATGTCCCGGAGGACTGGAGAATAGCCAATGTTGTTCCTCTGTTTAAGAAGGGTGGCAGGGATAATCCCGGGAACTACAGGCCGGTGAGCCTTACTTCAGTGGTAGGGAAATTACTGGAGAGAATTCTTCGAGACAGGATCTACTCCCATTTGGAAGCAAATGGACGTATTAGTGAGAGGCAGCACGGTTTTGTGAAGGGGAGGTCGTGTCTCACTAACTTGATCGAGTTTTTCGAGGAGGTCACTAAGATGATTGATGCAGGTAGGGCAGTAGATGTTGTCTATATGGACTTCAGTAAGGCCTTTGACAAGGTCCCTCATGGTAGACTAGTACAAAAGGTGAAGTCACACGGGATCAGGGGTGAACTGGCAAGGTGGATACAGAACTGGCTAGGCCATAGAAGGCAGAGGGTAGCAATGGAGGGATGCTTTTCTAATTGGAGGGCTGTGACCAGTGGTGTTCCACAGGGATCAGTGCTGGGACCTTTGCTCTTTGTAGTATATATAAATGATTTGGAGGAAAATGTAACTGGTCTGATTAGTAAGTTTGCAGACGACACAAAGGTTGGTGGAATTGCGGATAGCGATGAGGACTGTCTGAGGATACAGCAGGATTTAGATTGTCTGGAGACTTGGGCGGAGAGATGGCAGATGGAGTTTAACCTGGACAAATGTGAGGTAATGCATTTTGGAAGGGCTAATGCAGGTAGGGAGTATACAGTGAATGGTAGAACCCTCAAGAGTATTGAAAGTCAAAGAGATCTAGGAGTACAGGTCCACAGATCACTGAAAGGGGCTACACAGGTGGAGAAGGTAGTCAAGAAGGCATACGGCATGCTTGCCTTCATTGGCCGGGGCATTGAGTATAAGAATTGGCAAGTCATGTTGCAGCTGTATAGAACCTTAGTTAGGCCACACTTGGAGTATAGTGTTCAATTCTGGTCGCCACACTACCAGAAGGATGTGGAGGCTTTAGAGAGGGTGCAGAAGAGATTTACCAGAATGTTGCCTGGTATGGAGGGCATAAGCTATGAGGAGCGATTGAATAAACTCGGTTTGTTCTCACTGGAACGAAGGAGGTTGAGGGGCGACCTGATAGAGGTATACAAAATTATGAGGGGCATAGACAGAGTGGATAGTCAGAGGCTTTTCCCCAGGGTAGAGGGGTCAATTACTAGGGGGCATAGGTTTAAGGTGAGAGGGGCAAAGTTTAGAGTAGATGTACGAGGCAAGTTTTTTACGCAGAGGGTAGTGGGTGTCTGGAACTCACTACCGGAGGAGGTAGTGGAGGCAGGGACGATAGGGACATTTAAGGGGCATCTTGACAAATATATGAATAGGATGGGAATAGAAGGATACGGACCCAGGAAGTGTAGAAGATTGTAGTTTAGTCGGGCAGTATGGTCGGCACGGGCTTGGAGGGCCGAAGGGCCTGTTCCTGTGCTGTACATTTCTTTGTTCTTTGTTCTTTGTTGTTCTTTATTCAAGATTTTTTGGCCAAACATAACAGTACATAGTGTTTCCTTTATACATCAATAAAGCAATATAAATAACAATGGCCAGTTTTCAACAAATAAATAAATAATATTTGAACAAAATCAAAAACAAAACTAAATGGCAACTGCCTTGTCCACGATAAATACTCTCCAAAAATACAATCCAACAACCCAATATATAATTACATATACCAAATACCTATGCATATACAATAACATCCCTGAGAGTCCTTCTGATTCCTCCCCCCCCCCCCCCCCCCCCCCGCCCCCGGGTTGCTGCTGCTGCCTTCTTCTTTTCCATTCCCTCTATCTTTCTGTGAGGTATTCGACGAACGGTTGCCACCGCCTGCTGAACCTTTGAGCCGACCCCCTTAGAACGAACTTAATCCGTTCCAACTTTATAAACCCTGCCATGTCATTTATCCAGGTCTCCACACCCGGGGGCTTGGCTTCCTTCCACATTAACAATATCCTGCGCCGGGCTACTAGGGATGCAAAGGCCAAAACATCAGCCTCTTTCGCCTCCTGCACTCCCGGCTCTTCTGCAACCCCAAATATAGCCAGCCCCCAGCTTGGTTCGACTTGGACCCCCACCACCTTCGAAAGCACCTTTGCCACCCCCACCCAAAACCCCTGTAGTGCCGGGCATGACCAGAACATGTGGGTGTGATTCGCTGGGCTTCTCGAGCATCTCGCACACCTATCCTCTACTCCAAAAAATTTACTGAGCCGTGCTCCAGTCATATGCGCCCTGTGTAACACCTTAAATTGTATCAGGCTTAGCCTGGCACATGAGGACGATGAGTTTACCCTACTTAGGGCATCAGCCCACAGCCCCTCCTCAATCTCCTGCCCCAGCTCTTCTTCCCATTTCCCTTTCAGCTCATCTACCATGATCTCCCCCTCGTCCCTCATTTCCCTATATATGACTGACACCTTACCGTCCCCCACCCATGTCTCTGAGATCACTCTATCCTGCATCGGGAGCTGCGGGAATTCCCTCACCTGTTGCCTCGCAAAAGCCCTCAGTTGCATATACCGAAATGCATTCCCTTGGGGCAACCCATATTTTTCCGTCAGCGCTCCCAGACTCGCAAACGTCCCATCTACGAACAGATCTCTCAATTGTGTTACCCCTACTCTTTGCCATGCTCCAAATCCCCCATCTATTCTCCCCGGAACAAACCTATGGTTATTTCTTATCGGGGACCGCACCGAGGCTCCCGTCTTTCCCCTATGCTGTCTCCACTGCCCCCAAATTTTTAGTGTAGCCACCACCGGGCTTGTGGTGTATTTCTTCGGTGAGAACGGCAACGGCGCCGTCACCATAGCTTGTAGGCTAGTCCCCCTGCAGGACGCCCTCTCCAATCTCTTCCACGCCGCTCCCTCCTCTTCTCCCATCCACTTACACACCATTGAGATATTTGCGGCCCAGTAGTACTCACTTAGGCTCGGTAGTGCCAGCCCCCTCCTATCCCTACTACGCTGCAAAAATCCCCTCCTCACACTCGGGGTCTTCCCGGCCCACACAAAACTCATAATACTCTTCTCAATTCTTTTAAAATAAGCCTTCGTGACCACCACTGGGAGGCACTGAAACACAAAAAGGAATCTCGGGAGAACCACCATTTTAACCGCCTGCACCCTCCCTGCCAGTGACAGGGACACCATGTCCCATCTCTTAAAGTCCTCCTCCATCTGTTCCACCAACCGCGTTAAATTTAACCTATGCAATGTACCCCAATTCTTGGCTATCTGGATCCCCAAGTACCGAAAGTCCCTTGTTACCTTCCTCAACGGTAAGTCCTCTATTTCTCTGCTCTGCTCCCCTGGATGCACCACAAACAACTCACTTTTACCCATGTTCAATTTATACCCTGAAAAAACTCCAAACTCCCCAAGTATCCGCATTTTCTCTGGCATCCCCTCCGCCGGGTCCGCCACATACAACAACAAATCGTCTGCATACAGAGATACCCGGTGTTCTTCTCCTCCCCTGAGTACTCCCCTCCATTTCCTGGAACCCCTCAATGCTATTGCCAGGGGCTCAATCGCCAGTGCAAACAATAATGGGGACAGAGGACACCCCTGCCTCGTCCCTCTATGGAGCCGAAAATATTCAGACCCCCGTCCATTCGTGACTACGCTCGCCATCGGGGCCCTATACAGCAACTGTACCCATCTAATATACCCATCTCCAAAGCCGAATTTCCTCAGCACCTCCCACAAATAATCCCACTCCACTCTATCAAATGCTTTCTCGGCATCCATCGCCACCACTATCTCCGCTTCCCCCTCTGGTGGGGGCATCATCATTACCCCTAGCAGCCTCCGTATATTCATATTCAGCTGTCTCCCCTTCACAAACCCAGTTTGGTCCTCATGGACCACCCCCGGGACACAATCCTCTATCCTCATTGCCATTACTTTGGCCAGAATCTTGGCGTCCACGTTCAGGAGGGAAATAGGCCTATAGGACCCGCATTGCAGCGGGTCTTTTTCCTTCTTTAGGAGGAGCGATATCGTTGCCTCTGACATAGTCGGGGGCAGCTGCCCCCTTTCCCTCGCCTCATTAAAGGTTCTCATCAGTAGCGGGGCCAGCAAGTCCACATATTTCCTATAAAATTCAACTGGGAATCCGTCTGGTCCCAGGGCCTTCCCCGCCTGCATGCTCCTAATTCCTTTCCCTACTTCCTCCGTTTCAATCTGTGCTCCCAGTCCCACCCTCTCCTGCTCCTCCACCTTAGGAAATTCCAGCTGGTCCAGAACACACATCATTCTCTCCTTCCCATCCGGGGGCTGAGCTTCATATAATCTTTCATAGAATCCCTTGAACACTCCATTCACTCTCTCCGCTCCCCGCTCCATCTCTCCCTCCTCATCTCTCACCCCCCCCTATCTCCCTCGCTGCTCCCCTTTTCCTCAGTTGGTGGGCCAGCAACCTGCTCGCCTTCTCCCCATATTCGTACTGTACACCCTGTGCCTTCCTCCATTGTGCCTCTGCATTGCCCGTAGTCAGCAAATCAAATTCTACATGTAGCCTTTGCCTTTCCCTGTACAGTCCCTCCTCCGGTGCCTCCGCATATTGCCTGTTGACCCTCAGAAGTTCTTTCAGCAACCGCTCCCGTTCCCTACCCTCCTGCTTTCCTTTATGTGCCCTGATTGATATCAGCTCCCCTCTAACCACTGCCTTCAGCGCCTCCCAGACCACTCCCATCTGGACCTCCCCATTATCATTGAGTTCCAAGTACCTTTCAATACACCCCCTCACCCTTAAGCACACCCCCTCGTCCGCCAATAGTCCCATGTCCATTCTCCAGGGTGGACGCTGTTCTTTTTCCTCCCCTATCTCCAAGTCCACCCAATGTGGAGCGTGATCCGAAATAGCTATAGCAGTATACTCCGTCCCCGTCACCTTCGGGATCAGCGCCCTTCCCAAAACAAAAAAGTCTATCCGTGAATAAACTTTGTGGACATAGGAGAAAAACGAAAACTCCTTACTCCGAGGTCTACTAAATCTCCAGGGGTCTACTCCTCCCATCTGCTCCATAAAGTCCTTAAGCACCCTAGCTGCTGCCGGCCTCCTTCCGGTCCTGGACCTCGATCTGTCAAGCCCTGGTTCCAGCACCGTGTTAAAATCTCCACCCATTACCAGCTTCCCCGCCTATAGGTCCGGGATACGTCCTAGCATGCGCCTCATAAAGTTGGCATCATCCCAGTTTGGGGCATATACGTTCACTAAGACCACCGCCTCCCCCTGTAATTTGCCACTCACCATCACGTATCTGCCCCCACTATCCGCCACTATGGTCTTTGCCTCAAACATTACCCGCTTCCCCACTAGTATAGCCACCCCCCTGTTTTTCGCATCTAGCGCCGAATGAAACACCTGCCCCACCCATCCTTTGCGTAGTCTGACCTGGTCTATCAGTTTCAAATGCGTCTCCTGTAGCATAACCACATCTGCCTTAAGTTTCTTTAGGTGTGCGAGTACCCGTGCCCTCTTTATCGGTCCGTTCAGCCCTCTCACATTCCACGTGATCAGCCGGGTTGGGGGGCTCTTTACCCCCTCCCCTTGTGGACTAGCCATCCCCTTTTTTTAACCAGCTCCTCACCCGGTTCCCACGTAGCTGTGTCCCCCCCAGGTGGCGCCCCCCCCGCCCCGCCCACCCCACCCCATACCAGCTCCCCCTTCTCCCCAGCAGCAGCAACCCAGTTAACCCCCCCCCCCCCCACCCTCCCCGCTAGATCCCCCACTAGCGTAATTGCACCCCCCATGTTGCTCCCGGAAGTCAGCAAACTCTGGCCGACCTCGGCTTCCCCCGTGACCTCGGCTCGCACTGTGCGACGCCCCCTCCTTCCTGCTTCCCTGTTCCCGCCATAATTATCATAGCGCGGGAACAAAGCCCGAGCTTCCCTTTTGGCCCCGCCCCCAATGGCTGACGCCCCCAGCTCCTCCACCTCCCTCCCTCCCTCCCCCACAACAAGGGGAAGAGAGAAAAGTTACCGGGTCGCAGGATTAACAACTTAAAAATCATCTCTCCTCTCCCCCCTTTTTCCCCCCTCTTCGCCCCCCATATTCGCCCCACCACTTTGTCTCAAACGTTCTTTTTTTTTATATAGAACATAGAACATAGAACATAGAACAATACAGCACAGTACAGGCCCTTCGGCCCACGATGTTGCACCGAAACAAAAGCCATCTAACCTACACTATGCCATTATCATCCATATGTTTATCCAATAAACTTTTAAATGCCCTCAATGTTGGCGAGTTCACTACTGTAGCAGGTAGGGCATTCCACGGCCTCACTACTCTTTGCGTAAAGAACCTACCTCTGACCTCTGTCCTATATCTATTACCCCTCAGTTTAAAGTTATGTCCCCTCGTGCCAACCATATCCATCCGCGGGAGAAGGCTCTCACTGTCCACCCTATCCAACCCCCTGATCATTTTGTATGCCTCTATTAAGTCTCCTCTTAACCTTCTTCTCTCCAACGAAAACAACCTCAAGTCCATCAGCCTTTCCTCATAAGATTTTCCCTCCATATCAGGCAACATCCTGGTAAATCTCGTCTGCACCCGTTCCAAAGCCTCCACGTCCTTCCTATAATGCGGTGACCAGAACTGTACGCAATACTCCAAATGCGGCCGTACCAGAGTTCTGTACAGCTGCAACATGACCTCCCGACTCCGGAACTCAATCCCTCTCCCAATAAAGGCCAACACTCCATAGGCCTTCTTCACAACCCTATCAACCTGGGTGGCAACTTTCAGGGATCTATGTACATGGACACCTAGATCCCTCTGCTCATCCACACTTTCAAGAACTTTACCATTAGCCAAATATTCCGCATTCCTGTTATTCCTTCCAAAGTGAATCACCTCACACTTCTCTACATTAAACTCCATTTGCCACCTCTCAGCCCAGCTCTGCAGCTTATCTATATCCCTCTGTAACCTGCTACATCCTTCCACACTATCGACAACACCACCGACTTTAGTATCGTCTGCAAATTTACTCACCCACCCTTCTGCGCCTTCCTCTAGGTCATTGATAAAAATGACAAACAGCAACGGCCCCAGAACAGATCCTTGTGGTACTCCACTTGTGACTGTACTCCATTCTGAACATTCCCTCTGTCTTCTTTCAGCTAGCCAATTTCTGATCCACATCTCTAAATCACCCTCAATCCTCAGCCTCCGTATTTTTTGCAATAGCCTACCGTGGGGAACCTTATCAAACGCTTTGCTGAAATCCATATACACCACATCAACTGCTCTATCCTCGTCTACCTGTTCAGTCACCTTCTCAAAGAACTCAATAAGGTTTGTGAGGCATGACCTACCCTTCACAAAGCCATGCTGACTATCCCTGATCATATTATTCCTATCTAGATGATTATAAATCTTGTCTCTTATAATCCCCTCCAAGACTTTACCCACTACAGACGTGAGGCTCACCGGTCTATAGTTGCCGGGGTTGTCTCTGCTCCCCTTTTTGAACAAAGGGACCACATTTGCTGTCCTCCAGTCCTCTGGCACTATTCCTGTAGCCAATGATGACATAAAAATCAAAGCTAAAGGTCCAGCAATCTCTTCCCTGGCCTCCCAGAGAATCCTAGGATAAATCCCATCAGGTCCCGGGGACTTATCTATTTTCAGCCTGTCCAGAATTGCCAACACCTCTTCCCTACGTACCTCAATGCCATCTATTCTATTAGCCTGGGGCTCAGCATTCTCCTCCACAACATTATCTTTTTCCTGAGTGAATACTGACGAAAAATATTCATTTAGTATCTCGCCTATCTCTTCAGACTCCACACACAATTTCCCATCCCTGTCCTTGACTGGTCCTATTCTTTCCCTAGTCATTCGCTTATTCCTGACATACCTATAGAAAGCTTTTGGGTTTTCCTTGATCCTTCCTGCCAAATACTTCTCATGTCCCCTCCTTGCTCGTCTTAGCTCTCTCTTTAGATCCTTCCTCGCTACCTTGTAACTATCCATCGCCCCAACCGAAACTTCACACTTCATCTTCACAAAGGCCTCCTTCTTCCTCTTAACAAGAGATTCCACTTCCTTGGTAAACCACGGTTCCCTCGCTCGATGCCTTCCTCCCTGTCTGACCGGTACATACTTATCAAGAACACGCAGTAGCTGATCCTTGAACAAGCCCCACTTATCCAGTGTGCCCAACACTTGCAGCCTACTTCTCCACCTTTTCCCCCCCAAGTCACGTCTAATGGCATCATAATTGCCCTTCCCCCAGCTATAACCCTTGCCCTGCGGTGTATACTTATCCCTTTCCATCATTAACGTAAACGTCACCGAATTGTGGTCACTGTCCCCAAAGTGCTCTCCTACCTCCAAATCCAACACCTGGCCTGGTTCATTACCCAAAACCAAATCCAACGTGGCCTCGCCTCTTGTTGGCCTGTCAACATATTGTTTCAGGAAACCCTCCTGCACACACTGTACAAAAAACGACCCATCTATTGTACTCAAACTATATCTTTTCCAGTCAATATTTGGAAAGTTAAAGTCTCCCATAATAACTACCCTGTTACTTTCGCTCATATCCAGAATCATCTTCGCCATCCTTTCCTCGACATCCCTAGAACTATTAGGAGGCCTATAAAAAACTCCCAACAGGGTGACCTCTCCTTTCCTGTTTCTAACTTCAGCCCATACTACCTCGGAAGAAGAGCCCCCATCTAGCATCCTCTCCGCCACCGTAATACTGCTCTTGACTAGCAGCGCCACACCTCCCCCTCTTTTGCCTCCTTCTCTGAGCTTACTAAAACACCTAAACCCCGGAACCTGCAACATCCATTCCTGTCCCTGCTCTATCCATGTCTCCGAAATGGCCACAACATCGAAGTCCCAGGCACCAACCCATGCTGCCAGTTCCCCTACCTTGTTTTGTATACTCCTGGCATTGAAGTAGACACACTTCAAACCACCTACCTGAAAACTGGCCCCCTCCTGCAACGTCAAATCTGTGCTCCTGACCTCTATACTCTCATTCTCCCTTACCCTAAAACTACAATCCAGGTTCCCATGCCCCTGCTGCATTAGTTTAAACCCCCCCAAAGAGCACTAACAAATCTCCCCCCCAGGATATTTGTGCCCCTCAGGTTCAGATGTAGACCATCCTGTCTGTAGAGGTCCCACCTTCCCCAGAAAGAGCCCCAGTTATCCAGAAATCTGAATCCCTCCCGCCTGCACCATCCCTGTAGCCACGTGTTTAAATGTTCTCTCTCCCTATTCCTCATCTCACTATCACGTGGCACGGGCAACAACCCAGAGATAACAACTCTGTTTGTTCTAGTTCTGAGCTTCCATCCTAGCTCCCTGAAAGCCTGCCTGACATCCTTGTCCCCTTTCCTACCTATGTCGTTAGTGCCAATGTGGACCACGACTTGGGGCTGCTCCCCCTCCCCCCTAAGGACCCGGAAAACACGATCCGAGGCATCACTTACCCTTGCACCTGGGAGGCAACATACCAAACGTGAGTCTCTCACGCTCCCACAAAATCTCCTATCTGTGCCCCTGACTATAGAGTCCCCAATTACTAATGCTCTGCTCCTCTCCCCCCTTCCCTTCTGAGCAACAGGGACAGACTCCGTGCCAGAGGCCCGTACCCCATGACTTACCCCTGGTAAGTCGTCCCCCCACAAGTATCCAAAGCGGTATACTTGTTTCTCAGGGGAACTACCGCAGGGGATCACTGCACTGACTGCTTTTTCCCAGTCCCTCTTACAGTTACCCACCTATCTCCAATCTTTGGTGTAACTAATTCCCTGAAGCTGCTATCTATGACCCCTTCTGCCTCCCGAATGATCCGAAGTTCTTCCAACTCCAGCTCCAGTTCCCTAACTCGGTCTTGGAGGAGCTGGAGATGGCAGCACTTCCTGCAGGTAAAATCAGCAGGGACACTAACTGCATCCCTCACCTCAAACATCCTGCAGGAGGAACATTGCACTCCCTTCCCTGCCATTCCTCTTACTTTCTACCAAGATCTGGCTAACAACTAAATTAAATTTTTATAAAAAATAATAATAATATAATAAAATATGGTACTTACCTCACACCAATGGGTTTTATTATTAGGTTAGAGGAGGAGGGCGGGTGGGAGACACAACACGTGTAGTGTCTCGGGTTTCCTCTCCACCAGAATTTATTGGTGAGGGTCTTCCCAGACGTCCGCGGGTCGACTTCCTGTTCCCGCCTAAAAAACTAATTTAAAAAAAAAAGAAAAATTCTCAGCTCCTGCTGAAATTTACTAACCAGCCAGCTCCACTCCCGCCGAAATCGACTGGCCTGCCCCTGCAAAGACAAGTGCTTTTAAAGGACAGACTTACCTCCCAGCAACCACTTCCGCAATGCTCCCGCTGAAACTGACTCACCAGCTGTTCTCACGCCGAAATCGACTGGCCTGCCCCTGCAAAGACAAGTGCTTTTAAAGGTTGACTTACCTCCCAGCAGCCACTTCCGCAATGCTCCCGCTGAAACTGACTCACCAGCTGTTCTCACGCCGAAATCGACTGGCCTGCCCCTGCAAAGACAAGTGCTTTTAAAGGTTGACTTACCTCCCAGCAGCCACTTCCGCAATGCTCCCGCTGAAACCCACTTATTCCAATTTCTCTTCGACAATAAATGTCCATGCCTCATCCGTCGTTTCAAAGTAGTGGTGTTTCCCTTGATGTGTGACCCACAGTCTTGCCGGCTGCAGCATTCCAAATTTGACCTTCCTTTTATGAAGCACCGCCTTGGCCCGATTGAAGCCCTCCGCACTCCAATCCTGATATACGCGGATCACCGCGTTCTCCCACCTACTGCTCCGAGTTTTCTTTGCCCATCTGAGGACCATCTCTCTGTCCTTATATCGGAGAAATCTCACCACTATGGCTCGGGGAATTTCTCCAGCCCTCGGTCTTCACGCCATAACTCGATAGGCTCCCTCCACCTCCAACGGACCCGTCGGGGCCTCCGATCCCATTAACGAGTGCAGCATCGTGCTCACATATGCCCCGACGTCCGCCCCCTCTGCATCCTCGGGAAGACCAAGAATCCTTAAATTCTTCCTCCTCGCATTATTCTCCAGCACCTCCAGCCTTTCCACACATCGTTTATGGTGTGCCTCGTGCATCTCTGTCTTCACCACCAGGCCCTGTATATCGTCCTCGTTCTCGGCAGCCTTTGCCTTCACGACTCGAAGCTCCTGCTCCTGGGTCTTTTGCTCCTCCTTTAGCCCTTCAATTGCCTGTAATATCGGGGCCAACAGCTCCTTCTTCATCGCCTTTTTAAGTTCTTCCACGCAGCGCCGCAGGAACTCTTGTTGGTCAGGGCCCCATATTAAACTGCCACCTTCCGACGCCATCTTGGTTTTTGCTTGCCTTCCTTGCCGCTGCTCTAAAGGATCCACCGCAATCCGGCCACTTTCCTCTCCTTTTTCCATCCGTGTCCAGGGGGGGATTCCCTTCTGGTTTACCGCACAGTGCTTTTAGCCGTTAAAATTGCCGTTGGGGCTCTTATTCAGAGCCCAAAAGTCCGTTCCACCGGGAGCTGCCGAAACGTGCGACTTAGCTGGTCATCGCCGCACCCGGAAGTCCCCTATTAACCATGTTTCAGTAATGGCCACTAAATCATAGCCATCAACTCATATACCTTATTTCGTATACTACGAGCATTCAGGTAAAGTCCACTTATGCTGTTTTTTATGTCTTTGTTATGAATCCTAACACCTTGATCAGTAACTTTTCGCAATTTATTTTTCCTCTTACCCTTTCTCCTAATTTTCCTTGTCTTTGAACCCATATCTCTACATAATAACCTGTCACGTAACCTGCTGCCTTGATCTCCATTAACCATTATACTGTCCATGGAACAACAACAAAGAACAAAGAAATGTACAGCACAGGAACAGGCCCTTCGGCCCTCCAAGCCCGTGCCGACCATGCTGCCCGACTAAACTACAATCTTCTACACTTCCTGGGTCCGTATCCCTCTATTCCCATCCTATTCATGTATTTGTCAAGATGCCCCTTAAATGTCACTATCGTCCCTGCTTCCACCACCTCCTCCGATAGCGAGTTCCAGGCACCCACTACCCTCTGCGTAAAAAACTTGCCTCGTACATCTACTCTAAACCTTGCCCCTCTCACCTTAAACTTATGCCTTGCCAATTCTTATACTCAATGCCCCGGCCAATGAAGGCAAGCATGCCGTATGCCTTCTTGACTACCTTCTCCACCTGTGTTGCCCCTTTCAGTGACCTGTGGACCTGTACTCCTAGGTCTCTTTGACTTTCAATACTCTTGAGGGTTCTACCATTCACTGTATATTCCCTACCTGCATTAGACCTTCCAAAATGCATTACCTCACATTTGTCCGGATTAAATTCCATCTGCCATCTCTCCGCCCAAGTCTCCAAACAATCTAAATCCTGCTGTATCCTTTGACAGTCCTCATCGCTATCCGCAATTCCACCAACCTTTGTGTCGTCTGCAAACTTACTAATCAGTAAGCTTTACATAGCTTTACACTTCCCTTCCGCCCAACTTGCTAGTTTAAAGTCCTTGTGACCAACCTATTTATCCTATTCGCTAGAACACTGGTCCCAGAATGGTTCAGGTGAAGACCGTCCCAACGGTACAGGTCCCTCCTGCCCCAGTATTGATGCCAATGCCCCATGAAATGGAATCCCTCTTTCCCGCACCACTCCTTTAGCCACGTGTTAACTTCTCTAATTTTCTCAACCCTATGCCAATTGGCACATGGCTCGGGTACTAATCCAGAGATTATAACCCTGGAGGACCTGCTCTTTAATTTAGTCCCTAGTGTTTGATAATCCCCAAACAGGTCCTCTTTCCTAGTCTTACCTATGTTGTTAGTCCCAACGTGGACCACAACAACTGGATCCTCCCCCTCCCTCTCCAAAATGGTTTCAAGCCGATCAGAGATGTCCCTCGCCCTGGCACCGGGCAGGCAACATACCATGCGGGACTCTCGATCTGGCTTACAAAGGATGCCATCAATCCCCCTAATTATAGAATCCCCTACAACTACCACTTGTCTTTTTGCTCCCCCCTCTTGAATGGCTTCCTGTACCACGGTGCAGTGGTCAGTCAACGCATCCTCCCTACAGCCCTCATCCTCATCCACACAGGGAGCAAGTACCTCATACCTGTTGGACAAGGTCAAGGGCTGAGGCTCCTCAATCCTAAACTCAGGATCCCCCTACCTGCCTCCCTTGCAGTCACACCACTCTGTCCCTGACCACTGACCGAATTAACAGTACTTATTCTACCGGGTGTGACTGCCTCCTGAAACAAAGCGTCCAGGTAATGTTCCCCCTCCCTGATGTGCCGCAGTGTGTGCAGCTCGGTCTCCAACTCATCAATTCTGAGCCGAAATTCCTCGAGCAGCCAACACTTGCTGCAGATGTGGTCACTGACGGTCTCAATGGGATCCACCAGTTCCATCATCATACAGCAACAGCACATCACCTGTCCAGCCATATTCAACTAGTTAATTAATTTAAATATTTTTTAACAAAAATTTTTTTAAATCTAACCTCAAGGATAAACCCGAACACCAACAAAAACACAGCCCTCTCTCGCCACTCACCCGAACTCAACCACTCACCTAAACTCAGATGCACTCTGTTTCAATCAGCACTCCGTGACTAAAGGCACTCCTGCCACACCTTTTGTGCACTCACCTCTCCCATCACTGTCCTGGCTCTCTCCTCCCGCGCTTTTTAAATCTCCCGGCTCTCTGCTTCCGCGCTGTTTTCGCTGTCCCGGCTCTCTCCTCCCGCGCTTTTTAAATCTCCCGGCTCTCTCCTCCGGCGCTGTTTTCGCTGTCCCGGCTCTCTCTGCTCCCGCGCTGTTTCCTCTCCACCAGACTTTATTGGTGAGGGGAGGGGGGTGGGGAAACCTTCCCAGAAGTCCGCGGGTCGAACTTCCTGTTCCCTCCTTAAAAAAATATATATTTTTTAAAAATACAACAGCAAAGAGGAACAGAAACGGGACCAGGTAAGTTATTTTAAACCCAAATACTTACCCACCAGTAGCCTCTGCACTCCGCTCCCGCTGAAACTCCAAGAGCTGTTCCTGCAAGGTAAGTTATTCTAAATTTAAATACTCACCCAGCAGCAGCCTCTGTACTCCACTCCCGCTGAAACTCCAAGTTGATTTAAATTGTTTTATTCCTAAGCTATCCATAACTTCTTTGAATAACTTTGTGGTAAAATTTGATCCTTGATCCGATTGCATTTCTGTGGGTAGTCCATATCTAGTAAAGAATTTAAGTAGCTCCGCCACAATCTTTTTAGCTGTAATATTACGTCCTGGAATGGCCTCTGGTTATAGTGTTATAGTCAAAAGATATTGATTCCCACTTTTTGTTTTCAGAAGCGGTCCTACGCAATCAATTAGGAACCTTGTAAAAGGTTCCTCAAATGCTGGAATGGGTAATAAGGGCGCTGGTTTTATCACTACTTGAGGTTTCCCTATCACTTGACATGTGTGACATGATTGACAAAATTTAACTACATCTTTATGTAGTCCAGGCCAATAAAAATGTTTCTGGATTTTAGCTTGAGTTTTCCTTATTCCCAAATGACCACTGGTACCTCGTGTGCCACTCGCAACACGTCCTTTCTATACCCTACCGGCAATACTGCTTGATGAACTTCTGCCCACTTTTCATCCGCCTGCATTGGTCTCCATTTTCTCATCAAGACATCATTTTTACGGTAATAACATTCTGGTATACTCTCAGATTTCTCTTCCGTATATGCTTTCTGATATATCCATTTTATTTCTACATCTTTCTGTTGTAACTCCGCCAATTTTCCTGAACTGAAAATATCTGCCTTATCCTCCACCTGTTCTTGTTCTTTTTCAACCATCTGATCAAAAATTGTTTCTGACAATTGCACTTCAACTTCATCTTCACTCTTTGATTTCTCCTCTTGTCTTAACCTGTAACTTTGCGACCTTGTTACTACACAATCCGGAAAAATCCCAGGATATTCGTCCTTCAACACTTCAGTTGTCTGATTTTCCACTGGCTTATCAACCACAGTAGGCATCACTCCCACCTGCGATCCAGCTCTATCATTACCCAAGATAAATTGTATTCCTGGACAAGATAGTTTCTCTATTACTCCATTTCACCACTCTTCACTGGACTTTCCAACCTTACCTTATATAATGGAACGCTACTCCTCTCACCCTGAATTCCACATATTACTACCTTTTCTGGCAACATTCTTCCCAAACGACATAATTCCTCATCTCTTAGTAAAGATTGACTAGCTCCTGTATCTCTTAAAATTGTGACTTCTTTACCTGCTCCTCCTGATACACATGAGTAAACTTTACCCACACAAGTAAATTCTTTAAAGAGATCTGGCACCTTCTTATCAATCACCGCTTGATCAGGCTGGAAAATCTTTTGCACCTCCTTCGCTTCACTTGGGCTTTCCTTTACCACTTTAACAAACCCCACTGTCTTATCCTGTTTTACCACATCAGCCTTCCCAGTGCTTTTCTTCAACCACCAACACTGTGACTTTACATGGCCTAATTTATTACAGTGAAAACATTTGAAACTTTTCATTTCTCTTCCACCCTGCTGGATTTCTTTTTTAATCTTTTTTTTAAAAAGATGTTTATTTGATTTTTTTTTAAATCTGAGGTACACGCACCTTATTATCTCCCATCAGATCACCTTTACCTTTACTACTTGAGTATTTCTCATGTCCCCAGTTTCTATCCCTCACCGGCTGAAACTGATGTCAGAAACCAAGCTTTGATTTATGAACTAATTCATAATCATCTGCCATTTCTGCTGCTAACCTCACAGTTTTAACCCTCTGCTCTTCCACATGAGTTCTCATTACATCAGGAATTGAATTTTTAAACTCCTCCAAACGTATAATTTCTCTGAGAGCTTCATACGTTTGGTCTATTTTCAAAGCCCTTATCCACCTATCAAAATTACTCTGTTTGAGCCTTTCAAACTCCATGTATGTTTGACCAAATTCTTTCCTTAAATTTCTAAACCTTTGTCTGTAGGCTTCAGGCGCTAGTTCATATGCACCTAAAATGGATTTTTTTCACCTCCTCATACGTTCCAGATATCTCCTCCGGTAGTGATGCAAAGACTTCACTTGCTCTACCTACCAGCTTTGTTTGAATCAGTAATACCCACATGTCCTGTGGCCATTTCATTTGTTTAGCTACCTTCTCAAATGAAATGAAAAAGGCTTCCACTTCCTTTTCGTCAAACCTTGGCAATGCTTGGACATATTTAAATAGATTCCCACCAAGCCTTCAACGCTCTTTCTCACTATCCTCATCACTATCATCCAACTGTACATTTCCCTTTACATCTGCCAATTTTAACTGACTTTCATATTTCATGGCCATTTTCTGAAGTTCAAACTCTCTCTCTTTATCTTTTTCCCTAATCTGTATCTCCCTTTCTTTTTCTTTTTGTTCTGCTAAGGCTATTCTTCCTTTTCTCCTTTCTTCTCTCTCCTTTTCTTTTTCCTCTCTCTCTCTTTCGTATTCAAGCTGCTTTAATTCTTTCTCATGTTCAAGTTGCTTAATCTGCAACTGGATCTTTGCCATTTCTAATGAGTCAGACTGTATCTCAGGCAATTTTAAATGCTTAGCCACCGCCATAATTACCTCATCTTTTCGCATTTTGTCAGGTAATGTTAACTGCAATGTTTTTGCCAAATCTAACAGTCTGATTTTTCCTCTGTCCGTAAGGTACTGCATGTGACCGTCTCCACCCCCAAAAACGTCTCAGCCTCTGAGAGAGCCACTGTCCACAACACACTCCCCACTTAAACTGAAATACCACACCTGAAAAGCAACCACAATATGCTCACCCCTCACTGTCTTTAAGTTCACAAAGCCAATCCAATAGATAGACTTTTATCCCCCTCGAGCCCCCAATTGTTATGGGTCCGGGTTTACAGAACCCCAAAGTGTTTCATGGAGTTCTACCGACCCAGAACTTTTAATAGAATGTGGTGTGGGAAGCACACGGCGGACTCTCCAGTTGTGATACAGCAATTATGGACAAATGGTTTTTAAAACAAAAAAATGTTTATTCTATGAACTCAATTTAACCTTTAAAAACAAACATTGAATATCTTAACACCCGTTACTTCAAAGATAACCTCAAAAGACTACAACACAAAATAATCCTTCAAACTGTTCTTTTAAACATCCAAAAGACTTCAACCTTCAAAAACAGACAGGAGGTAACATTCAATATATTTATAGTCTTTGGATTTGCAGACATCAACAGACCAGCTCTGTGTTTCTTCATGCAGCTCTCAGCAAAACACACAGACACTCCCAACTTTCTCCTCAAACTGAAACCAAAAGCAGAAGTGAGCTCAGCTCCCCCCACCCTCTGACATCACTTCAGTAATATGATCAGCTCCATTTCTTAAAGGTACAGTGCTTAAACATCCATTTCTTAAAGGTACGCTCACATGTTGTTCCTCTGTTTAAGAAGGGTAGCAAGGATAATCCAGGGAACTACAGGCCGGTGAGCCTTACTTCAGTGGTAGGGAAATTACTGGAGAGAATTCTTCGAGACAGGATCTACTCCCATTTGGAAGCAAATGGATGTATTAGTGAGAGGCAGCATGGTTTTGTGAAGGGGAGGTCGTGTCTCACTAACTTGATAGAGTTTTTCGAGGAGGTCACGAAGATGATGGATGCAGATAGGGCAGTGGATGTTGTCTATATGGACTTCAGTAAGGCCTTTGACAAGGTCCTTCATGGTAGACTAGTACAAAAGATGAAGTCACATGGGATCAGGGGGGAGCTGGCAAGGTGGATACAGAACTGGCTAGGTCATATAAGGCAGAGAGTAGCAATGGAAGGATGCTTTTCTAATTGGAGGGCTGTGACCAGTGGTGTTCCACAGGGATCAGTGCTGGGACCTTTGCTGTTTGTAGTATATATAAATGATTTGGAGGAAAATGTAACTGGTCTGATTAGTAAGTTTGCAGACGACACAAAGGTTGGTGGAATTGCGGAAAGCGATGAGGACTGACAGAGGATACAGCAGGATTTAGATTGTTTGGAGACTTGGGCGGAGAGATGGCAGATGGAGTTTAATCCGGACAAATGTGAGGTAATGCATTTTGGAAGGTCTAATGCAGGTAGGGAATATATAGTGAATGGTAGAACCCTCAAGAGTATTGAAAGTCAAAGAGATCTAGGAGTACAGGTCCACAGGTCATTGAAAGAGGCAACACAGGTGGAGAAGGTAGTCAAGAAGGCATACGGCATGCTTGCCTTCATTGGCCGGGGCATTGAGTATAAGAATTGGCAAGTCATGTTGCAGCTGTATAGAACCTTAGTTAGGCCACACTTGGAGTATAGTGTTCAATTCTGGTCACCACACTACCAGAAGGATGTGGAGGCTTTAGAGAGGATGCAGAAGAGATTTACCAGAATGTTGCCTGGTATGGAGGGTATTAGCTATGAGGAGCGGTTGAATAAACTCGGTTTGTTCTCACTGGAACGAAGGAGGTTGAGGGGAGACCTGATAGAGGTCTACAAAATTATGAGGGGCATAGACAGAGTGGATAGTCAGAGGCTTTTCCCCAGGGTAGAGGTGTCAATTACTAGGGGGCATAGGTTTAAGGTGAGAGGGGCAAGGTTTAGAGTAGATGTACGAGGTAAGTTTTTTACGCAGAGGGTAGTGGGTGCCTGGAACTCGCTACCGGTGGAGGTGGTGGAAGCAGGGACGATAGTGACATTTAAGGGGCATCTTGACAAATACATGAATAGGATGGGAATAGAAGAATACGGACCCAGGAAGTGTAGAGGATTGTAGTTTAGTCGGGCAGCATGGTCGGCACGGGCTTGGAGGGCCGAAGGGCCTGTTCCTGTGCTGTACATTTCTTTGTTGTTCTTTGTATATTGAAAGTATTTTGATTTTGTGAGGGGCAGGTCATGCCTCACAAGCATCATTGAATTCTTTGAGAATGTGACGAAACACATCGATGAAGGTCGGGCAGTGGATGTGGTGTATATGGATTTCATTAAGGCATTTATAAGGTTCCCCATGGTAGGCTTATTCAGAAAGTTAGGGGGCATGGGATAGAGGGAAATTTGGCTCCTCCGTTCTGGCAGCCGGTCAATTGGGTTTCTCATTGTGGCCATCCCACGCCGTCGGGAAACCTGTGGGAGTGGGTGCGCTGCCGGGGAAGCGGAGAATCCCGCTGACGGAGAATCCCACAGCTATTATCTGTTAACTTTCTTTTGGTGGAGAATTTGATATAAATACATTTTCAAGTTTAACTGCGGCATGCCAAACATGTATATTTAACATAAAGTTTTGTGAAATACTACACAATTCAAACTGGACAATTAAGTTCATTGATAGTCAATGGTGTTATATAAGAATGTTTTTTATACTGCATGACTGAATTTATAAATTGCTGCTGCTTATTTTTCAAGTATTGGCTCCGAAATAATTGTCATTTTTACATTGGTTTTGCAGCCTACATTGAGAAAATATCAATTGGAAAAAGATTGAGACAAAACTGGGACACTGAGTAATACTAACATAAACAAGCAGTTTATATTTTAGGATTAAGACATGATTTTTAAATCTCATCTACTGCAAATATTAAACTGTACAAATTCTTTAAAAATGAACTATACATTTGGAAATATGTGTATAATTTAATAACATGCTAAAAAAAATTATTTAGGACACATCAGGGTACTGCAACATTCTGAATCCAGCTGCTGCTGTCATTCTAATAGCTTTGGCATACAAACAATACACTGCTTATGGAGTGAACTGTCTGCTGTCAAATTCTGATTCCTTTTATAAATGAAAAATGACAACCTGGTTAGAAAAGTAATTATATCTGACACACCAAGTGTATTTTGAGATTTGAGTCTCTTTTTCTTTGGAAAAACAATTGTATTAGATCATAGATATAAATAGTGTTTAACCTTTCCTTGGTTTTGTCTCAGGCTGGCTCTGCTGGATTGGAAATGGAATTGTCATCTTCATTATGTACAAGCGAAGACTAGCCCTTGAACCCCAAGATTATCTTGCATTTAATCTTGCCAGCATTTCCATTTTTGGCTACTCACGGGGCATTATTGGAATGGGTTCCTCGTCACATCTGTATGGACTTGTAAAGTGAGTTAATAACTTCAATTCTATCGAATGATGTTGTGAATGTCCTTCTTTATACCCTCAATGATCATTTTGTGCCTACACATGCTGGAAATCAAAATCCATTGACCCAGATATTGTGGTCAGTGTAGTGACCTTGAAAAAAGCTGCCCATAGGTCTTCTATCAATCGAGCAGGTTGAACACTCAATCAGATCATAGAATTCTCAGACAGCAACCTGGAAGCAAAAAGCAGATCAAGATTAATATTTTTATCATTTGACAGAAAGCAAGATAAAGACCGGCACATACATATGAGATAGCTAAGATAAAAATGATGTGGAGATGCTGGTGCTGGACTGGGGTGGGCACAGTAAGAAGTCTTACACCACCAGGTTAAAGTCCAACAGGTTTGTTTGGAATCACTAGCTTTCGAAGCACTGCTCCTTCCTCACCTGATGAGGGAGCGACGCTCCGAAAGCTAGTGATTCCAAACAAACTGTTGGACTTTAACCTGGTGTTGTAAGACGTCTTACTAAGATAAAAATGATATTTATTTATTTTTAAAAGATTAGATAATCTACTGAGGGAGTAAGACTACAGGTGTATTAAATTAATTTTTCAGAGCCAGAGAAACTGTTCAGCAATAATTCTGAATTAGTTAATACACAGTTACACCTGTTTGAATAATTGCACATTAGCACAGTGGTTAGCACTGTTGCTTCACAGCGCCAGGATCCCAGGTTCGATTCCCGGCTTGGGTCACTGTCTGTGTGGAGTCTGCACGTTCTCCCCGTGTCTACGTGGGTTTCCTCCCGCAAGTCCCGAAAGATGTGCTGTTAGGTGAATTGGACATTCTGAATTCTCCCCCAGTGACTTTAACTTTCCAAATATTGATTTGAACCACTATAATTCGAATAGTTTGGATGGGGCTGTTTTTATCCAGTGTGTGCAGGAGGGTTTCCTCACACAATATGTGGATTTGGTACTGGGTAATGAACCGGGCAAAGTGTTAGATTTGGTTGTGGGAGAGCACTTTGGAGATAGTGACCACAATTCGGTGACTTTCATTATAGCAATGGAGAGGAATAGGAACATACGGCAGGGCAACGTTAAGAACTGGGGGAAGGGTAATTACGATGCAATTAGGCAAGAATTGGGGAGCAGAAGATGGAAACAGGAACTGTCAGGGATAGGCACAATTGAGATGTGGAGCTTGTTCAAGGAGCAAATACAGCGTGTCCTTCATATGTACGTCCCTGTCAGGCAGGGAGAAAATGATCGAGTGAGGGAACCATGGTATACAAAAGAGGTTGAATATCTTGTCAAGAGGAAGAAGGGGGCTTATGTAAAGATGAGAAAACAAGGTTCAGTTAGGGCACTTGAGGGATAGAAGATAACTAGGAAGGAGCTCGAGAAAGGGCTTAGGAGAGCTAGGAGGGGGCATGAGAAGTCCTTGGCGGGTAGGATCAAGGAAAACCCCAAGGCCTTTTACACTTATGTGAGGAATAAAAGAATGACCAAGGTGAAGTTAGGGCCTGTCAAGGACAGGAGTGGGAACGTGTGCATGGAGTCTAAGATATAGGAGAGGCCCTAAATACTTTTCTTCAGTGTTAACAAAGGAGTGGGGCCATGTTGTTGAGGAGGATAGTGCGATACAGGCTGGTAGGCTGGAGGAGGTAGATATTCGGAAGGAAGATGTGTTAGAAATTTTGAGAAGCCTGAGGATAGATAAGTCCCCTGGGCCTGATGGGATACATCCTAGGATTCTTTGGGAGGCAAGGGATGAGATTGCAGAGCCTTTGGCTTTGACCTTTATGTCCTCACTGTCTTCAGGAATAGTGCCAGAAGACTGGAGAGAGGTGAATGTTGTCCCCTTGTTCAAGAACAAAGAACAAAGAAATGTACAGCACAGGAACAGGCCCTTCGGCCCTCCAAGCCCGTGCCGAAAGAAAGGGAATAGGTATAGCCCTGGGGATTATAGGTCGGTTAGTCTCACTTCGGTCATAGGTAAATTATTGGAAAGGGTCCTGAGGGATAGGATTTATGATCATTTGGAAAGATACAGCTTAATCCAGGATAGTCAGCACAGATTTATGAGGGGTAAGCCTTGCCTCACAAGTTTGATTGTATTCTTTGAGGAGGTAACTAAGTAGATAGATGAAGGTAGAGCAGTTGATGTCGTATACATGGATTTTAGTAAGGCGTTTGATAAGGTGCCCCATGGTCGGCTCATGCAGAAAGTAAGGAGGCATGGCATAGAGGGAAATGTGGCCGATTGGATCAGTAACTGGCTATCACATAGAAGACAGAGGGTGGTGGTAGATGGCAAATGTTCATCCTGGAGCCCAGTCACCAGCGGTGTACCACAGGGATCAGTGCTGGGTCCTCTGCTATTTGTGATTTTTATCAATGACTTGGATGATGGAGTTGAAGGTTGGGTTAGCAAATTTGCTGATGACACCAAGATTGGTGGAGTAGTGGATAATGTGGAGAGCTGTTGTAGGCTGCAAAGAGACATTGATAGGATGCAGAGCTGGGCTGAAAAATGGCAGATGGAGTTTAACCCTGATAAGTGTGAGGTGATTCATTTTGGTAGAACAAATTTGAACGCAGATTACAGGGTTAACGGCAGGGTTCTGAAGAATGTGGAGGAGCAGAGAGATCTCGGAGTTCATGTCCATAGATCTCTGAAAGTTGCCACCCAAGTGGATAGAGCTGTGAAGAAAGCCTATAGTGTTAGCATTTATTAACAGGGGGATTGAGTTTAAGAGCCGTGAGGTTATGCTGCAACTGTGCAAGACCTTGGTTAGACCACATTTGAAGTATTGTGTGCAGTTCTGGTCACCTCATTATGGGAAGGATGTGGAAGCATTGGAAAGGGTGCAAAGGAGATTTACAAGGATGCTGCCTGGATTGGAGGGTAGGTCTTATGAGGAAAGGTTGAGGGAGCTAGGGCTTTTCTCATTGAAGCGAAGGAGGATGAGAGGTGACTTAATTGAGGTGTATCAGATGATGAGAGGGATAGATAGAGTAGACGTTCAGCGACTTTTTCCTCAGGTGGATGTAGCTGTTACAAGGGGGCATAACTATAAGGTTCATGGTGGAAGATATAGGAGGGATGTCAGAGGTAGGTTCTTTACTCGGAGAGTGGTTGGGGTGTGGAACGCACTCCCAGCTGTGGTAGTGGAGTCGGACACTTTTGGAACTTTCAAGCGGTTGTTGGATAGGCATATGGAGTGCACTAGAATGATTGGGAGTAGGTTGATTTGATCTTAGTTTCAGACTAGTTGGGCACAACATCGTGGGCCGAAGGGCTTGTACTGTGCTGTATAGTTCTATGTTCTATGTACCCGACAAGTGCCGGAGTGTGGCGACTCGGGGCTTTTCACAGTAACTTCATTGCAGTGTTAATGTAAGCCTACTTGTGACAATAATAAAGATTATTTAAAAAAAGGATGAAAAGAATAAAATTGGTTACAGGGAGAACGGTGTGTAAAAATTGAAGCTCAAGCCAAATCAAAACGTGTTGATTGCATGTGCAAAGACTGTGGAAGAACTCCCAGCAAGTTCCACATTTCCATGTTTAACTGTGCACATGGGGGGAGGGGCAGAAATTGCTGTTATTTTGACACATTGTGATGACTGGTGCTTACAGTTTTTCCATCATTACAGCCACTGGTTTAGGCCCAATAAATCAAAAGAATGAGTCAATGGTTGAAAGAACCCATTGAAGTATTTTGTACTGAGGTTCAGAGGATTCTAGCAACTTATGCCTTGGCAATTCTGAAATCTATTTCCATAATAAAGGATTGTTTTCACATGCAATAAAGTTGATATTAATAAAGATATTGAGCTTCTGATGGTGGTGATGTGCTGAGCAGTCGCACATGTGGTGACTCCCGACGATGCACTTGGTTTTTCGGCCCTTCCTGCCCGATGTACAGGTGATTCTTTTGGAGGAGACGGGAATAGTTTGTTTGTGTCATGTATTGTCCAGCAGAAGCAGTTCCAAGCAGAAGTCGGACAAAGGAGTGTCGATGGAGCCCGGAGCCTGAGAGCCCCAGCAGGGGAAAACATGGTGGCGGCAGCGGCTTCTGCTGAGGCTGGGGTCCCTCAATGGATCACCGAGAAGTTGGCTAGCTTCCTGGCCGATTAATTAAGGAAGCAGTGACAGGAGATGACTGGGGACCTAAAGAAGGCAATGGAGGCAACTTTAGCCCCAATCCAGGTGACTATGGAGAAATTGGACCAGCGAATGGAGGAGACGATTCAAAAGGTTGAGGCAGTGCTCTCTGATCACAGTGATCGGATTGCCTCATTGGAGGAAGAGCTGACTGTGGTAATCATCACTGCTGTACGTATTCGAAGATGTGTGGTAAGACCCTGTACTACAGGTACGGGGTAGTCCCTGCCTGCTGGCTCCGCCCAGTAGGCGGAGTATAAATATGTGTGCTCCCTATACAGCAGCCATTTCACCAGCTGCTGGAGGAGGCCACACATCTTAGATTAATAAAGCCTCAGTTGTATTCAACTCTCGGCTCTGTGCAATTGATCGTGCATCAATTTATTACTCTAAGATTTTCAGGAGATGGACCTCCGCATCAAGCCGGATCGTCTACAGCTGGATCCGCAATAAAGCGACGCCAAAAAGGACTTTCAACACTGGCTAGCTTGTTTCGAAGCTTACATCGGGTCTGCACCAGACCCAATCCTGGAAGCTCAGCAGATCCAGATACTCTACTCGCGGCTGAGCTGCAACGTCTTTCCTCTTATCCAGGACGTGCTGAACTCTCACGAAGCCATGGCGCTACTGAAAGAGAATTACGCCCAGCAGACGAACACGCTCTTCACCAGACACTTACTCTCTACTCGCAGTCAACTCCCTGGTGAGTCCATAGAAGATTTCTGGCATGCTTTAATTCCTTTGGTCAGAGACTGTGACTGTCAGGCCGTCACGGCCACGGAACATTCGAACTTCCTCATGCGGGACGCCTTCGTTACGGGGATAGGGTCAGACCTCATACGCCAGCGACTTTTAGAGGGGGCCACACTCGACCTCGCAGCAACAGAAAAACTGGCGCTATCGATGACGGTCGCCTCGCGCAATATTCAGGCCTAAACCCCCACCGCGCGGCACACCCCTCCTACACATCATGGACTCCGCAGACGCCCACCCCACCGGGGGCCTCACCCAGCCAATACGCCTGTGCCACGTGCCAGCCAGCCAACCCCGGGGGCCCCCGATGTTTACTTCTGCGGGCAACAGAAACACCCCCGCCAACGCTGCCCGGCCCGCACCACCCTTTGCAAGGCCTGCGGCAAGAAGGGGCACTTCGCTGCGGTGTGCCAGGCCTGCTCAGTCGGCACTATTGCCCCAATCCCCCTCGCGTACGGACAATGGGCACCTCCATCTTCACCTCCCCGGACCACGCGCGGCCAGTGGGCATCGCCATCTTCTCCCCCTCAGACTACGTGCGGCCCATGGGCGCCGCCATCCTTTTTAACCCCCGCCACCTGCGGCCCGTGTGCGCTGCCATCTTGTCCACCCCAAAATCATCAGGCGCCGCCATCTTGTCTTCCCCACGGCACATGGGCACCACCATTGTTCCCGGACCCGTGCCCACCGGGCACCCCATCGTTCGACACCAGCGACGACCAGCCACGACTCACCTCGGTCATGATCGACCAGTCTCGCCCGCACAATCTAGCCACCGCCTCGACAAGTGTGAAGATCGATGGGCACAAGACCTCTTGCCTGCTGGATTCCGGGAGCACCGAAAGCTTCATCCATCCAGATATGGCAAGGCTCTGCTCCCTTGCGGTACACCCCGCCAATCAAAGAATCTCCCTGGCCTCCGGATCCCACTCCGTGGTGATCCGGGTGTACTGTATAGTCACACTCACGGTCCAGGGCGTAGAATTCAGCGGCTTCCGCCTCTACGTCCTCCCCAACCTCTGCGCTGCCTTGCTACTCGGCCTGGACTTCCAGTGTAACCTCCAGAGCCTAACCTTGAAATTCGGTGGGCCCCTACCACCCCTTACTGTGTGCGGCCTCGCGACCCTAAACGTCGACCCACCTTCCCTACTCGCAAACCTAACCCCGGATTGCAAACCTGTCGCCACCAGGAGCAGACGGTACAGCACCCAGGACAGGACCTTCATCAGGTCCGATGTCCAGCGACTGCTTTGGGAAGGCATCATCGAGGCCAGCAACAGCCCCTGGAGAGCCCAACTGGTAGTGGTGAAAACTGGGGAGAAACACAGAATGGTCGTGGACTACAGCCAGACCATTAATCGGTACTCGCAGCTCGACGCGTACCCCCTCCCACGCATATCTGATATGGTTAATCAGATTGCACAGTACCGGGTCTTCTCAACTGTAGACCTCAAATCCGCCTACCACCAGCTCCCCATCCACAAGGCGGACTGCCCATACACTGCCTTCGAGGCAGATGGCCGCCTCTACATTTTCTCAGGGTTCCCTTCGGCGTCACCAACGGGGTCTCGGTCTTCCAAAGGGAGATGGACCGAATGATTGACCGGTACGGATTGCGGGCCACCTTCCCGTACCTAGACAATGTCACCATCTGCGGCCATGATCAGCAGGACCACGATGCCAACCTTGTCAAATTTCTCCACACCGCCACTCTCCTAAACCTCACCTATAACAAGGAGAAGTGCGTATTCAGAACGAACTGCTTAGCCATCCTCGGCTATGTGGTCCAGAACGGAGTTCTGGGGCCCATTCCCGACCGCATGCGCCCCCTCATGGAGTTCCCCCTTCCCCACTGCCCCAAGGCCCTCAAACGCTGCCTGGGGTTCTTTTCATACTACGTCCAGTGGGTCCCAAACTACGCGGACAAGGCCCGCCCACTCATCCAGTCCACCCTTTTCCCCCTGACGGCCGAGGCTCAATATGCCTTCAACCGTATTAGGGCCGATATCGGCCAGGCCGCGATGCACACAGTAGACGAGACGCTGCCCTTTCAAGTGGAGAGCGACGCATCAGACGTCGCCCTAGCCGCCACGCTCAATCAGGCAGGCCCATGGCATTCTTTTCCCACACCCTTTTTGCCTCCGAAATTGGGCACTCCTCCGTCGAAAAAGAGGCCCAAGCCATCATTGAAGCTATGCGGCACTGGAGGCATTACCTGGTGAGCAGGAGATTCACTCTCCTCACTGACCAACGGTCGGTAGCCTTCATGTTCAATAACACACAGCGGGGTAAGATCAAAAATGATAAAATCTTGAGGTGGAGGATCAAGCTCTCCACCTACAACTATGAGATTTTGTATCGCCCCGGCAAGCTCAACGAGCCCCCAGATGCCATATCCCAAGGTACATGTGCCAGCGCACAGGTGGCCCGACTCCGGACCCTGCACGATAACCTTTGTCACCTGCGAGTCACACGGTTGTATATTTCATAAGGGCCCGCAGTCTGCCCTACTCCGTCGAGGAAGTCAGGGCAGTCACCAGGGACTGCCAGGTCTGTGCGGAGTGCAAACCGCACTTCTACCAGCCGGACCGCGCGCGCCTGATGAAGGCCTCCCACCCCTTTGAAAACCTCAGCATGGATTTCAAAGGGCCCCTCCCCTCCACCAACCGTAACACGTATTCCCTCAGTGTGGTCGATGAATACTCCAGATTCCCCTTCACCATCCCATGCCCAGATATGACGTCTGCCACCGTCATCAAAGCCCTCAACACAATCTTCGCGCTGTTCGGCTTCCCCGCCTACATCCACAGTGACAGGGGATCCTCATTCATGAGCGATGAGCTGCATCAGTTCCTGCTCAGCAGGGGCATCGCCTCCAGCAGGATGATCAGCTATAACCCCCGGGGAAACGGGCAGGTGGAGAGGGAGAACGGGCGGTCTGGAGGGCTGTCCAACTGGCCCTATGGTCCAGAAATCTCCCGGCCCCCCGCTGGCAGGAGGTCCTCCCCAATGCACTGCACACCATCCAGCAGAGGGCAGTAGAGTGGAGCTGCTGATTGGCTGTTGCAAGGGAAATTTGCATACCTCCGTTGTGGGCACCCTAACGTGAAGGTGTACCCGAGCTAGAGACCCCAGCTGTTCAAGTGAAGACAAGCATCCAGCAGAGGGCAGTAGAGCGGTGCTGCTGATTGGCTGTTGCAAGGGAAATTTGCATACCTCTGTTGTGGTCACCCTAACTTGAGGGTGTACCTGAGCTAGAGACACCAGCTGTTCAAGTGAAGACAAGCATCCAGCAGAGGGCAGTAGAGTGGAGCTGCTGATTGGCTGTTGCAAGGGAAAGTTGTATATCTCCGTTGTGGTCACCCTAACTTGAAGGTGTACCTGAGCTAGAGTCCCCAGCTGTTTTCTATAGGCCTCCGAAAAGTTCCAGAGATGTAGAGGAAAGGATTGCAAAGATGATTCTGGATAGGAGCGAAAGCAACAGGGTAGTTGTTATGGGGGACTTTAACTTTCCAAATATTGACTGGAAACGCTATAGTTCGAGTACTTTAGATGGGTCCGTTTTTGGCCAATGTGTGCAGGAGGGTTTCCTGACACAGTATGTAGATAGGCCAACGAGAGGCGAGGCCATATTGAATTTGGTACTGGGTAATGAACCAGGTCAGGTGTTAGATTTGGAGGTAGGTGAGCACTTTGGTGATAGTGACCACAATTCGATTACGTTTACTTTAGTGATGGGAAGGGATTAAGTATATACCGCAGGGCAAGAGTTATATCTGGGGGAAAGGCAATTATGACGCGATGAGGCAAGACTTAGGATGCATCGGATGGAGAGGAAAACTGCAGGGGATGGGCACAATGGAAATGTGGAGCTTGTGCAAGGAACAGCTACTGCATGTCCTTGATAAGTATGTACCTGTCAGGCAGGGAGGAAGTGGTCGAGTGAGGGAACCGTGGTTTACTAAGGCAGTCAAAACACTTGTAAAGAGGAAGAAGGAGGCTTATGTAAAGATGAGACATGAAGGTTCAGTTAGGGTGCTTGAGAGTTACAAGTTAGCTAGGAAGGACCTAAAGAGAGAGCTAAGAAGAGCCAGGATGTGACATGAGAAGTCTTTGGCAGGTAGGATCAAGGATAACCCTAAAGCTTTCTATAGATATGTCAGGAATAAAAGAATGACTAGGGAAGAGTAGGGCCAGTCAACGACAGTAGTGGGAAGTTGTGCTTGGAGTCCGAGGAGATAAGAGAGGTGCTAAATGAATATTTTTCGTCAGTATTCACAAAGGAAAAAGACAATGTTGTCGAGGAGAATACTGAGATTCAGGCTACCAGACTAGAAGGGCTTGAGGTTCATAAGGAGGAGGTGTTAGCAATTTTGGAAAGTGTGAAAACAGATAAGTCCCCTGAGCCAGATGGGATTTATCCTAGGATTCTCTGGGAACCTATGGAGGAGATTGCTGAGCCGTTGGCTTTGATCTTTAAGTCATCTTTGTCTACAGGAATAGTGCAAGAAGACTGGAGGATAGCAAATGTTGTCCCCTTGTTCAAGAAGGGGAGTAGAGACAACCCCGGTAACTATAGACCAGTGAGCCTTACTTCTGTTGTGGGCAAAATCTTGGAAAGTTTTATAAGAGATAGGGTGTATAGTCATCTGGAAAGGAATAATTTGATCAGACATAGTCAACACGGTTTTGTGACGGGTAGGTCGTGCCTCACAAACCTTATTGAGTTCTTTGAGAAGGTGACCAAACAGGTGGATGAGGGTAAAGCAGTTGATGCGGTGAAGATGGATTTCAGTAAAGCGTTTGATAAGGTTCCCCATGGTAGGCTACTGCAGAAAATACGGAAGCATGGGATTCAGGGTGATTTAGCAGTTTGGATCAGAAATTGGCTAGCAGCTAGAAGACAAAGGGTGGTGGTTGATGGGAAATGTTCAGACTGGTGTCCAGTTACTAATGGTGTACCACAAGGATCTGTTTTGGGGCCACTGCTGTTTGTCATTTTTATAAATGACCTGGAGGAGGGCGTAGAAGGATGGGTGAGTAAATTTGCAGATGACACTAAAGTCGGTGGAGTTGTGGAGTGTGCGGAAGGATGTTACAAGCTACAGAGGGACATAGATAAGCTGCAGCGCTGGGCTGAGAGGTGGCAAATGGAGTTTAATGCAGAAAAGTGTGAGGTGATTCATTTTGGAAGGAATAACAGGAATGCAGTGTACTTGGCTAATGGCAAGATTCTTGGCAGTGTGGATGAGCAGAGAGATCTCGGTGTCTATGTACATTGATCCCTGAAAGTTGCCACTCAGGTTGAGAGGGTTGTTAAGAAGGCGTACGGTGTGTTAGCTTTTGTTGGTAGAGGGATTGAGCTTCGGTGCCATGAGGTCATGTTGCAGCTGTACAAAACTCTAGTGCGGCCGCATTTGGAGTATTCTGTGCAATTCTGGTCGCCGCATTATAGGAAGGATGTGGAAGCATTGGAAAGGGTGCAGAGGAGATTTACCAGAATGTTGCCTGGTATGGAGGGAAGATCTTATGAGGAAAGGCTGAGGGACTTGAGGCTGTTTTCGTTAGAGAGAAGAAGGTTAAGAGGTGACTTAATTGAGGCATACAAGATGATCAGAGGATTGGATAGGGTGGACAGTGAGAGCCTTTTTCCTTGGATGGTGATGTCTAGCACGAGGGTCCTTAGCTTTAAATTGAGGGGAGATAGATATAAGACAGATGTCAGAGGTAGATTCTTTACTCAGAGAGTAGTAAGGGTGTGGAATGCCCTGCCTGCAACAGTAGTGGACTCGCCAACACTAAGGGTATTCAAATGGTCATTGGATAGACATATGTGTGGTGTTGGGTGCTCTGAGGTACAGATGAACCAACACGGTTGCAATTGGTACAACGCTGTTTTATTTCAACTTGTTATTTACAGATCTGTCCTGGTACTCAGCACGTGGTGACTCTCTGAGTGTGTTGTTAATCAGGTCCTGTCCTCGTCCTGGTCTGCAGATCTACTGACCACCAGGTGTCGTGTTTCTTGTCTTATACTGTCTCTGTCCTTGTCTGTGATTGGCTGTCGTGTTATGTGTGCTAATTGGTCTGTCTATCATGATGTGTGTGTTTGAATATCATGACATCCCCCCCTTTTTTACAAGATTATGTGCCTACGTGGTTGTAAATATGAAAGTGTCCTGAGTGCAGCTAAAGGTGTGTGTGACCAGCCAGGGTTGGAAACGGGCGCTGAGGCAGATGTTGTAGCCTTCGTCTCGTTGATCACCTGAAGGCGGATCCTGATAGGTTGGAGAACAACCTCTCCACCCTGTGCCCTGGCATGGCGGGGGGACCTGTTAGAATTCTTGACTCTTGAGAAGGTTAAGTTTGAACTGAGGGGAAGGATGGAGGGGTTCTACAATTCATGGGCATTATTCATTATGCACTTTCAAGAACCGGATAACATTGAATATTAGTTGGGGCGGGTGGGTGGGAGGGTTGGCGGGGGGGGGGCGGGGGGGGGCTGTGTGTGTTAATGGTGACTATGGGTAATCCCTGATTCCTTTTTGTCATTTGTTTGTGTAAACATGCGGGCTAATGTTTGGGGTTTGGTGGGAGGATGGGATTGTTGTTAGTGATATGGGGATTGACATATTTGTTACTGATTATTGTTTATTGTTGGTGGGTGTAAATGTGGGAGAAAATGCGAAAAAGGAGTAGAATAAAAAAATATTTTTTTTAAAAAGGGAGTTTTTCTTCAGCGGGCAATATATTAGCGGACCAGGAGGGACTGGGCTGTTTAGCACAGGGCTAAATCGGTGGCTTTGAAAGCAGACCCAGGCAGGCCAGCAGCACGGTTCAATTCCCGTAACTGCCTCCACGAACAGGCGCCGGAATGTGGCGACTAGGGGCTTTTCACAGTAACTTCATTGAAGCCTACGTGGACACATTACTTATGTTTTAGACCCAAGCCTGGGTAGGTTCAGTCCCAAGACCCGGAGTCCATCAGGGGTGGCAAAGGAATTATTGGTGCTCATGGAGCAGATTGGGGTGGCGGGGGGGGCGGGGGGGGGGGGGGGGGGGGGGGGGGGCGTCAGACCTGTGGAGGTATAGGTTTCTGAGGGACAAGGAATTTTTCTTTTTTTCTCATGTCCACTTCCGAATAGATTCCTTGTGGTGGGGAGATCCCTTTTCCCGAGGTGAAGAGGCAGGGTTACTCGGCGATCGCTTTATCGGATAATATCCCGCATTTTGTACATCTGTTGTTGGAGCAGGGCCGCTCTCAGCAACCCTCATGCAGACTGGACACGGTGTTGCTCACAGATAAGAGTTTTTGTGAGCGCGTACCCTTTGCTATTGGGGAGTATGTTAAGTTTAACGGAATGAGGCAGTCTCGCCATCCATGTTCTGGGAGGCGCTGAAGGCAGTGGTTAGGGGGGAAATAATCTTGCTAAAGGTGCAGAGGGATAAATCTGGGAAGGTGGAGAGGCAGAGGCTGGTGGACTCCATCCCGAGGTGGACCGTCAGTACTCGATTGTCGCTCAAGGGGGACTGTCAATGAACAACAACAAAGAACAAAGAAATGTACAGCACAGGAACAGGCCCTTCGGCCCTCCAAGCCCGTGCCGACCATACTGCCCGACTAAACTACAATCTTCTACACTTCCTGGGTCCGTATCCTTCTATTCCCATCCTATTCATATATTTGTCAAGATGCCCCTTAAATGTCCCTATCGTCCCTGCCTCCACTACCTCCTCCGGTAGTGAGTTCCAGGCACCCACTACCCTCTGCGTAAAAAACTTGCCTCGTACATCTACTCTAAACTTTGCCCCTCTCACCTTAAACCTATGCCCCCTAGTAATTGACCCCTCTACCCTGGGGAAAAGCCTCTGACTATCCACTCTGTCTATGCCCCTCATAATTTTGTATACCTCTATCAGGTCGCCCCTCAACCTCCTTCGTTCCAGTGAGAACAAACCGAGTTTATTCAATCGCTCCTCATAGCTTATGCCCTCCATACCAGGCAACATTCTGGTAAATCTCTTCTGCACCCTCTCTAAAGCCTCCACATCCTTCTGGTAGTGTGGCGACCAGAATTGAACACTATACTCCAAGTGTGGCCTAACTAAGGTTCTATACAGCTGCAACATGACTTGCCAATTCTTATACTCAATGCCCCGGCCAATGAAGGCAAGCATGCCGTATGCCTTCTTGACTACCTTCTCCACCTGTGTAGCCCCTTTCAGTGATCTGTGGACCTGTACTCCTAGATCTCTTTGACTTTCAATACTCCTGAGGGTTCTACCATTCACTGTATATTCCCTACCTGCATTAGCCCTTCCAAAATGCATTACCTCACATTTTCCAGGTTAAACTCCATCTGCCATCTCTCCGCCCAAGTCTCCAGACAATCTAAATCCTGCTGTATCCTCAGACAGTCCTCATCGCTATCCGCAATTCCACCAACCTTTGTGTCGTCTGCAAACTTACTAATCAGACCAGTTACATTTTCCTCCAAATCATTTATATATACTACAAAGAGCAAAGGTCCCAGCACTGATCCCTGTGGAACACCACTGGTCACAGCCCTCCAATTAGAAAAGCATCCCTCCATTGCTACCCTCTGCCTTCTATGGCCTAGCCAGTTCTGTATCCACCTTGCCAGTTCACCCCTGATCCCGTGTGACTTCACCTTTTGTACTAGTCTACCATGAGGGACCTTGTCAAAGGCCTTACTGAAGTCCATATAGACAACATCTACTGCCCTACCTGCATCAATCATCTTAGTGACCTCCTCGAAAAACTCGATCAAGTTAGTGAGACACGACCTCCCCTTCACAAAACCGTGCTGCCTCTCACTAATACGTCCATTTGCTTCCAAATGGGAGTAGATCCTGTCTCGAAGAATTCTCTCCAGTAATTTCCCTACCACTGAAGTAAGGCTCACCGGCCTGTAGTTCCCGGGATTATCCCTGCCACCCTTCTTAAACAGAGGAACAACATTGGCTATTCTCCAGTCCTCCGGGACATCCCCTGAAGACAGCGAGGATCCAAAGATTTCTGTCAAGGCCTCAGCAATTTCCTCTCCAGCCTCCTTCAGTATTCTGGGGTAGATCCCATCCGGCCCTGGGGACTTATCTACCTTAATATTTTTTAAGACACCCAACACCTCGTCTTTTTGGATCACAATGTGACCCAGGCTATCTACACCCCCTTCTCCAGACTCAACATCTACCAATTCCTTCTCTTTGGTGAATACCGATGCAAAGTATTCATTTAGTACCTCGCCCATTTCCTCTGGCTCCACACATAGATTCCCTTGCCTATCCTTCAGTGGGCCAACCCTTTCCCTGGCTACCCTCTTGCTTTTTATGTAAGTGTAAAAAGCCTTGGGATTTTCCTTAACCCTATTTGCCAATGACTTTTCATGACCCCTTCTAGCCCTCCTGACTCCTTGCTTAAGTTCCTTCCTACTTTCCTTATATGCCACACAGGCTTCGTCTGTTCCCAGCCTTTTAGCCCTGACAAATGAATATGGGGAAAAGGTCAGCTGTCTGTTGACTCACAGCTGAGGTGGCAGGCAACTTCTCAGGAAAGAGAACAGGTCAGGGTCTCGGGGTTGTCGGGTTGTTTCTGCGTAGAGAAGGTGAATGAGGTGTTTGAGGCTTTCTACCATGCGTTGTATGAATCATAGGCTCAGGCTGGGGACTCATCAATGAGACAATTTTTGGACGTATTGACCTTCCCAAAAGTGGATCAGGAGAAAAGACAGAAATTACAGATGCTGATTAGGCTGGAAGAGATAAGAATCTTTTATTGTTACAAATAGGCTTGCTGGAATAAAGAATAAGAATCTTTTATTGTTACAAATAGGCTTGCTGGATTAAAGATGCTGGAATCTTTCTTCAAGGAAGAAATAGCGAGGCATCTGGATGGAAATTGTCCCATTGGACAGACGCAGCATGGGTTCATAAAGGGCAGGTCGTGCCTAACTAATTTAGTGGAGTTGTTTGAGGACATTACCAGTCCGGTAGACAATGGGGAGGCAATGGATGTGGTATATCTGGATTTACAGAAAGCTTTTGCCAAGATGCTGCACAAAAGGTTGCTGCATAAGATAAGGTTGCTGCATAAGATAAGGATGCATGGCGTTAAGGTAAAGTAGTAGCATGGATAGAGGATTGGTTAATTAATAGAAAGCAAAGAATGGGGATTAATTGGTGTTTCTCTGGTAGGCAATCAGTAGCTAGTGGTGTCCCTCATGGGTCAGTGTTGAGCCCACAATTATTCACAATTTACAGAGATGATTTGGAGTTGGGGACCAAGTGTCCAAGTTTGCAGACGACACGAAGATGAGTGGTAAAGCAAAAAGCAGAAGATACTGGAAGTCTGCAGAGGAATCTAGATAGTTTAAGTGAATGGGCTAGGGTCTGGCAGATGAAATACAATGTTGCCAAATGTGAGGTTATCCATTTTGGTAGGAATAGCAACAAAAGGTATTATTATCTAAATGATAAAATATTAAAACATGCTGTTGTGCAGAGAGACCTGGGTGTGCTAGTGCATGAGTCGCAAAAGGTTGGTTTACAGGTGCAACAGGTGATTAAGAAGGCGAATAGAGTTTTGTGCTTCATTGCTGGAGGGATGGAGTTTAAGACTAGGGAGGTTATGCTGCAACTGTATAAGCTGTTAGTGAGGCCACACCTGGGGTATTGTGTTCCGTTTTGGTCTCCTCACCTGAGAAAGGATGTATTGGCGCAGGAGGGTGTGCAGAGGAGATTCACTAGGTTAATCCCAGAGTTGAGGGGGTTGGATTATGAGGAGAGGTTGAGTAGACTGGGACTGTACTCATTGTGTCATGTGAGAGTACCTTTAAGAAATGGATGTTTATCAAATAGCTGCAGTGATGTCAGTGTGTGGGTGGAGCTGAGCTGTGACTCTGTTTTTACTTTCGCTTTGAGCAAAAAGGCTGGTGTGTGTCTTTTAGTTTAGTTTTGGAGATGAAGAAGCTGCAGTCCCAGCAAGCAGATATGCATTGATCTCTCTCTGCAATCTAAAGACTGTCTCCAGATCATTTGAGGATTTCAAAGTCATACCTGTTTCTGTAGAGAATTTAAACCTGCTGTCTTTCTGTAAAAAGGATCTTTTGGTCTTATGGATGTTGTTAGGAAAGTTATGAAGGGTTACTTATAGAATATTGTACCTGTGGAGATTATTGGTGTTGATAGTTGTTAAGATGTTTACTGTGTGTTTGTAAAGTGTTAACTAGATTCAGAAATAAACATGGTTTTATTTTAAAAGTACTTTAGATCTCTGTTGCATCACACCTGTAAAGTAGACCCTTGTGCTCCCCATAACCACAATCTATTAAAAGTTGTCGGTCAGGTGAACTCCATGATACAGTTTGGTGTTCTCTGAACCCTGGCCCATAACAATTGGAATTTAGAAGGATGCGGGGGGGATCTTATAGAAACATATAAAATTATGAAGGGAATAGACAGGATAGATGCGGGGAGGTTGTTTCCACTGGTCGAGGAAAGCAGAACTAGGAGGCATAGCCTCAAAATAAGGGAAAGTAGATTTAGGACTGAGCTCAGGAGGAACTTCTTCACCCAAAGGGTTGTGAATCTATGGAATTCCTTGCCCAGTGAAGCAGTTGAGGCTCCTTCATTAAATGTTTTCAAGGTAAAGATAGATAGTTTTTGAAGAATAAAGGAATAAAGGGTTATGGTGTTCGGGCGGGAAAGTGGAGCTGAGTCCACAAAAGATCAGCCATGATCTCATTGAATGGCAGAGCAGGCTTGAAAGGCCTGATGGCCTATTTCTGCTCCTAGTTCTTATATTCTTAAAGTTACTGTGAAAATCCCCCAGTCGCCACACTCTGGCACCTGTTCAGATACACAGAGGGAGAATTCAGAATGTCCAGATTACCTAACCTGTACGCCTTTGGACTGTGGGAGGAAACCGTAGCACCTGGAGGAAACCCACGCAGACACAGGGAGAACGTGCAAACTCCGCACAGTGACCCAAGCCGGAATCGAACCTGGGCCCTGGCGCTGTGAAGCAACAGTGCTAACCACTGTGCTACCAGGTGGAGCGGGATAATGCGTGGGTTGAGAGAGCATAGGGTGTCCTTATATCAGGATGATCTGTTACAATATATTATAGACATTCTCTCCAAAGTTGGGAAGATAAAGGAGGTTTGGCTCCTTTACTGGGTACAGGCTAAATCTGAGTAAGAGTGAGGTTTATTCGGTGAACCGTCCGGGGAGGGAGGCTGATCTTGTTAAGTAATGGGTTAAGAGACATTGCAATTAGTTGTCTCATTTATGTTAACATAGAACATAGAACGATACAGCGCAGTACAGTCCCTTCGGCCCACGATGTTGCACCGAAACAAAAGCCATCTAACCTACACTATGCCATTATCATCCATATGGTTATCCAATAAACTCTTAAATGCCCACAATGTTGGCGAGTTCACTACTGTTGCAGGTAGGGCATTCCACGGCCTCACTACTCTTTGCGTAAAGAACCTACCTCTGACCTCTGTCCTATATCTATTACCCCTCAGTTTAAAGCTATGTCCCCTCGTGCCAGCCATTTGCATCCGCGGGAGAAGGCTCTCACTGTCCACCCTATCTAACCCCCTGATCATTTTGTATGCCTCTATTAAGTCTCCTCTTAACCTTCTTCTCTCCAACGAAAACAACCTCAAGTCCATCAGCCTTTCCTCATAAGATTTTCCCTCCATACCAGGCAACATCCTGGTATGGATGTTGCCTGGTATCTCCTCTGCACCCGCTCCAAAGCCTCCACGTCCTTCCTATAATGCGGTGACCAGAACTGGACGCAATACTCGAAATGCGGCCGTACCAGAGTTTTATACAGCTACAACATAACCTCCTGACTCCGGAACTCAATCCCTCTACCAATAAAGGCCAACACTCCATAGGCCTTCTTCACAACCCTATCAACCTGGGTAGCAACTTTCAGGGATCTATGTACATGGACACCTAGATCCCTCTGCTCATCCACACTTCCAAGAACTTCCATTAGCCAAATATTCTGCATTCTTGTTATTCCTTCCAAAGTGAATCACCTGTCTTGTTAAGAGGAAAAAGGTGACTTATGTAAGGCTGAGGAAACAAGGTTCAGACAGGGCATTGGAGGGATACAAGATAGCCAGGAGGGAACTGAAGAAAGGGATTAGGAGAGCTAAGAGAGGGCATGAACAATCTTTGGCGGGTAGGATCAAGGAAAACCCCAAGGCCTTTTACACATATGTGAGAAATATGAGAATGACTAGAGCGAGGGTAGGTCCGATCAAGGACAGTAGCGGGAGATTGTGTACTGAGTCTGAAGAGATAGGGGAGGTCTTGAATGAGTACTTTTCTTCTGTATTTACAAATGAGAGGGGCGATATTGTTGGAGAGGACAGTGTGAAACAGATTGGTAAGCTCGAGGAAATACTTGTCAGGAAGGAAGATGTGTTGGGCATTTTGAAAAACTTGAGGATAGACAAGTCCCCTGGGCCTGATGGGATATATCCAAGGATTCTATGGGAAGCAAGAGATGAAATTGCAGAGCCGTTGGCAATGATCTTTTCGTCCTCACTGTCAACAGGGGTGGTACCAGGGGATTGGAGAGTGGCGAATGTTGTGCCCCTGTTCAAAAAAGGAACTAGGGATAACCCTGGGAATTACAGGCCAGTTAGTCTTACTTCGGTGGTAGGCAAAGTAATGGAAAGGGTACTGAAGGATAGGATTTCTGAGCATCTGGAAAGACACTGCTTGATTAGGGATAGTCAGCACGGATTTGTGAGGGGTAGGTCTTGCCTTACAAATCTTATTGAATTCTTTGAGGAGGTGACCAAGCATGTGGATGAAGGTAAAGCAGTGGATGTAGTGTATGTACATGGATTTTAGTAAGGCATTTGATAAAGTTCCCCATGGTAGGCTTATGCAGAAAGTAAGGAGGCATGGGATAGTGGGAAATTTGGCCAGTTGGATAACAAACTGGCTAACCGATAGAAGTCAGAGAGTGGTGGTGGATGGCAAATATTCAGCCTGGATCCCAGTTACCAGTGGCGTACCGCAGGGATCAGTTCTGGGTCCTCTGCTGTTTGTGATTTTCATTAATGACTTGGATGAGGGAGTTGAAGGGTGGGTCAGTAAATTTGCAGACGATACGAAGATTGGTGGAGTTGTGGATAGTAAGGAGGGCTGTTGTCGGCTGCAAAGAGACACAGATAGGATGCAGAGCTGGGCTGAGAAGTGGCAGATGGAGTTTAACCCTGAAAAGTGTGAGGTTGTCCATTTTGGAAGGACAAATATGAATGCGGAATATAGGGTTAACGGTAGAGTTCTTGGCAATGTGGAGGAGCAGAGAGATCTTGGGGTCTATGTTCATACATCTTTGAAAGTTGCCACTCAAGTGGATAGAGCTGTGAAGAAGGCCTATGGTGTGCTCGCGTTCATTAACAGAGGGATTGAATTTAAGAGCCGTGAGGTGATGATGCAGCTGTACAAAACATTGGTAAGGCCACATTTGGAGTACTGTGTACAGTTCTGGTCGCCTCATTTTAGGAAGGATGTGGAAGCTCTGGAAAAGGTGCAAAGAAGATTTACCAGGATGTTGCCTGGAATGGAGAGTAGGTCTTACGAGGAAAGGTTGAGGGTGCTAGGCCTTTTCTCATTAGAGCGGAGAAGGATGAGGGGCGACTTGATAGAGGTTTATAAGATGATCAGGGGAATAGATAGAGTAGACAGTCAGAGACTTTTTCCCCGGGTGGAACACACCATTACAAGGTGACATAAATTTAAGGTGAAAGGTGGAAGATATAGGAGGGATATCAGAGGTAGGTTCTTTACCCAGAGAGTAGTGGGGGCATGGAATGCACTGCCTGTGGAAGTAGTTGAGTCGGAAACATTAGGGACCTTCAAGCAGCTATTGGATAGGTACATGGATGACGGTAAAATGATATAGTGTAGATTTATTTGTTCTTAAGGGCAGCACGGTAGCATTGTGGATAGCACAATTGCTTCACAGCTCCATGGTCCCAGGTTCGATTCCGGCTTGGGTCATTGTCTGTGCGGAGTGTGCACGTCCTCCCCGTGTCTGCGTGGGTTTCCTCCGGGTGCTCCGGTTTCCTCCCACAGTCCAAAGATGTGCGGGTTAGGTGAATTGGCCAATGATAAATTGCCCTTAATGTCCAAATTGCCCTTGGTGTTGGGTGGAGGTGTTGAGTTTGGGTATGGTGCTCTTTCCAAGAGCCGGTGCAGACTCAAAGGGCCGAATGGCCTCCTTCTGCACTGTAAATTCAATGATAATCTATGATTAATCTAGGACAAAGGTTCGGCACAACATTGTGGGCCGAAGGGCCTGTTCTGTGCTGTATTTTCTATGTTTATGTTACCTCACACTTCTCTACATTAAACTCCATTTGCCACCTCTCAGCCCAGCTCTGCAGCTTATCTATATCCCTCTGTAACCTGCTACATCCTTCCACACTGTCGACAACACCACCGACTTTAGTGTCGTCTGCAAATTTACTCACCCACCCTTCTGCGCCCTCCTCTAGGTCATTTATAAAAATGACAAACAGCAACGGCCCCAGAACAGATCCTTGTGGTACGCCACTTGTAACTGAACTCCATTCTGAACATTTCCCATCAACCACCACCCTCTGTCTTCTTTCAGCTAGCCAATTTCTGATCCACATCTCTAAATCACCCTCAATCCCCAGCCTCCGTATTTTCTGCAATAGTTAAGTATCCATTAATTGACACTGATATGTAAAGGGGCTTCAGGTGGCCTCTGTCAGGAGTAGTTAGAGTTTTGTGCAAAGGCAGTTGGAATGAAATAAATGGGTGTTTGTGAAAAAGGAACAGAACTTTAAACTCTTCAATTCACAGCAACTAAAACGTCTGACAATTGGTAGCAGAGGATAGTTGCTGTGTAAATGTGAAAGTTGAAAGATACAACGTTTCCAGATCAAACCAAGGATTGAGTGAGAAAAGAAGAAAAAAAAAGGGATATATGGCTGAACCGAGGATAAAGATGGCTGGATATGACTATCCTCCCTTATTTTCTGAAAGGGAATCGTACGACCAATGGAGAAGTGCAGTAGTTATGTGGACTAAAGTAACTGCTTTGGGAAAGAGAAAACAAGGTATGGCATTAGCTCTTTCTCTACCATATGGCAGTAAAATCCAAAACGAAGTGCTTTCTGAGCTGGAATTGGAAGAGTTAGACTCAGAAGAAGGTCTGGAGACTTTATTACATTATATGGATAAAATTTATAAGAAAGATGACTTGTTAAGTGCGTATGAAGCATGGTCGGATTTTGATAAGTTCCGGAAAATGGAGGATATCTCCATGGAAGACGATATAATGGAATTTTGCAGACTATATAAAAGGCTACAGAAACACAACCTGGAATTTCCACAGTCTATGTTGGCCTTTAAATTACTTGACTGTGCTAGAGTGAGCAACATGGATAGGCTCCTGGTTTTGACAGGAGTTCAGTTTACTGATAAGGATACCTTATTCGAACAGATGACGAAAGCTTTACAAAAGTTTCTGGGGAAACATTCAATTCCGATGGCTCTGATGACTCAAATAGGTCAGCCTGCAATAAGGCAGAATATGGAAGATACACTACTAACAGGATGGCAAAATCGTATGGCTACGATCAGGGCTCAAGAATATAGAAGGAGACCGAGACAAGGAAATTATGATGACAGAAACCCAGTTAGAACCTACAATAGGAAGATGAACCCCAGAAATGCACGGGGCTTGGTATATCGATGTTTTCGATGTGACTCTCAATACCATTATGCTTTCAACTGTCCAACTCGTTATGATAGAGTGTTTGAAGCGACACATGACACGGAAGAGTCAGAAGAGGAAAAAGATAGTGACCAGAAAGAAGGCATTGTCCTATTGACAAGCAGTTTTACGCCGGTAATGAGGGTGTTGGTTGCAGAATCCTTCAACTGTGCTGTGCTGGACAGTAGCTGCACATCTACTTTGTGTGTGGAATTGACTGGTTAAAATGTTACCTGGACTCTTTGAATGCTGAAAATCGTAACAAGGTTAAGGAATTTGAAAGTTCCACAAGTTTCAGGTTTGGAGATGATAATACTCTGAAGTCGCTGAAAAGAGCAATATTGCCGGAGTGAATCATTTCATTAGCACGGATGTTGTATCAAGTGAGATACCTTTGCTTCTGAGCAGACCGTCGATGAAGAAAGCACACATGAAACTGGATATGGAACAGGATAAGGCAACAGTTTTTGGAAAGATGGTAGACTTACAATTTACACAGTCGGGACACTATTGTATTCCATTACTGACAAATAATATTTCAAGTAGAGTGGTTAAGGATGTGTTAATGACAGTTGAAAATGGGACTTTAGCTGATAAAACGCTTGTGGTATTAAAACTGCAACGGTAATTTGCACATCCGTCTCCTCGGAGGCTGAAACATTTATTAAAGGATGCAGGGGTAAGGGATGACGACTATACTAAACTGATAGAACAGGCTAGTGACCGCTGTGAAGTTTGTAGGAAGTACAGTAGGGCAGTAGATGTTGTCTATATGGACTTCAGTAAGGCCTTTGACAAGGTCCCTCATGGTAGACTAGTACAAAAGGTGAAGTCACACGGGATCAGGGGTGAACTGGCAAGGTGGATACAGAACTGGCTAGGCCATAGAAGGCAGAGGGTAGCAATGGAGGGATGCTTTTCTAATTGGAGGGCTGTGACCAGTGGTGTTCCACAGGGATCAGTGCTGGGACCTTTGCTCTTTGTAGTATATATAAATGATTTGGAGGAAAATGTAACTGGTCTGATTAGTAAGTTTGCAGACGACACAAAGGTTGGTGGAATTGCGGATAGCGATGAGGACTGTCTGAGGATACAGCAGGATTTAGATTGTCTGGAGACTTGGGCGGAGAGATGGCAGATGGAGTTTAATCCGGACAAATGTGAGGTAATGCATTTTGGAAGGGCCAATGCAGGTAGGGAATATACAGTGAATGGTAGAACCCTCAAGAGTATTGAAAGTCAAAGAGATCTAGGAGTACAGGTCCACAGGTCATTGAAAGGGGCAACACAGGTGGAGAAGGTAGTCAAGAAGGCATACGGCATGCTTGCCTTCATTGGCTGGGGCATTGAGTATAAGAATTGGCAAGTCATGTAGCAGCTGTATAGAACCTTAGTTAGGCCACACTTGGAGTATAGTGTTCAATTCTGGTCGCCACACTACCAGAAGGATGTGGAGGCTTTAGAGAGGGTGCAGAAGAGATTTACCAGAATGTTGCCTGGTATGGAGGGCATAAGCTATGAGGAGCGATTGAATAAACTTGGTTTGTTCTCACTGGAACGAAGGAGGTTGAGGGGCGACCTGATAGAGGTATACAAAATTATGAGGGGCATAGACAGAGTGGATAGTCAGAGGCTTTTCCCCAGGGTAGAGGGGTCAATTACTAGGGGGCATAGGTTTAAGGTGAGAGGGGCAAGGTTTAGAGTAGATGTACGAGGCAAGTTTTTTACGCAGAGGGTAGTGGGTGCCTGGAACTCACTACCGGAGGAGGTAGTGGAAGCAGGGACGATAGGGACATTTAAGGGGCATCTTGACAAATATATGAATAGGATGGGAATAGAAGGATACGGACCCAGGAAGTGTAGAAGATTGTAGTTTAGTCGGGCAGTATGGTCGGCACGGGCTTGGAGGGCCGTAGGGCCTGTTCCTGTGCTGTACATTTCTTTGTTCTTTGTTCTTTGTACAGAAGGACACCAGCACGACCGATAGTAACCCTACCTTTGGCCAGGGATTTTAACGACATTGTGGCCATGGACCTTAAGATCTGGGATAAAGCAAATAATATATTTATTTAGCATTTTGTAGATTTAGCAACCAGATTTAGTCAATCAACGATTGTACGAAGTAAAGAAAAGAGAGTAATTCTGGATCAAATCGTGGAAAAATGGATAGGGACAGGAATGGGTCCACCGGCAAAATTCCTTACGGACAATGGGGGAGAATTTGCTAATGATGAGTTTAGGGATATGTGTGAAAACATGAATATCAGAGTTATGAATACAGCTGCAGAAAGCCCATTTAGTAATGGTGTCTGTGAAAGAAATCATGCTGTCATCGATGACATGCTTCGGAAAATTTTGGCAGATCGACCAAATTGCAGGCTAAATTCAGCTTTAGCATGGGCAGTACATGCAAAGAATTCATTGCAGATGGTTGAGAGCTATAGTCTTTATCAATTAGTGTTTGGTAGAAATCCTAAAATTCCGTCCATTTTGGATGACCAGCCTCCAGCTTGGGAGGGGACTACAATTAGCTCTGGTTTTGCTGAACATTTAAATGCATTACAGAGCAGTAGAAAAGCTTTTTTGGAAGCAGAAGTCTCTGAAAGAATTCGCAGAGCTTTAAGACATAACGTACGGCCATCAGATTCCGTTTTTCAGCAAGGAGGCATGGTATACTATAAGAGAGACAATTCTAATGAATCGAAAGGCCCAGGGAAGATCAAAGGCATAGATGGCAAAACAATTATTTAGCAACATGGTAATCAAACTGTTAGAGTACATTCATCAAGGATAATGGGTACAGATTACAAATTTTCAAATTTAGACAGAGCAGACAGACATGACAAGGAACCAGAGTCATCTGGTATGCATGTGTTACATAACTATGAGGACCAATTAACTGATATAGACAGGGTTTCTGTGGAGGAACACAACACCTCTGATGAATTAGAACAGACCATTTTTCCAAAAAAATTTCCAACTGCCAAAAGTTGGTACAAAAGTGACATACTTGCCTGAAGGGTCTCATCAATGAAAGGATGCAACTGTTATTAGTAGAGCAGGGAAGGCCACTGGAAAGTATAAACATTGGTTGAATGTACAGCATTCAGGGGAAGGAGTCAAGACAATGGATTGGGAAAACAAAGTTCAAAAATGGAGGGCACAGAAACGCAGTGCCAATTCAGATAGTACATCGGATAGTGAACAGGTCTGCAGGAAAAGGTTGAGAACTATTGAAAGGACATCCCACAGCAGAAGGGAACGATCAAGCAGTAGCAGTACAGAACGAGATACCAGGCGGGAGAGGGGACGTAGTTTATCAAGACCTCAGAACATGAGTAAGACTACAAATACTAATAGGAGTAGAAGCCCACATGCACGTGAGGTTTTGGTGGCTTCAAATAAATTAGATGAAAAAGTTATCGAAGAAGCTAAACAGCAAGAATTGCATAGTTGGAGTGAATTTGGGGTATACACGGAAGTACCGGATAGGGGACAAAGAGCTCTATCCCACAGATGGATTTGCACAAAAAAGGTTCTTCCAGATGGAACTTATAAGGCAAAGGCCAGGCTTGTGGCAAGGGATTTGAAGAAAACTTAGAAGATCAGGCTTTAAGGGTAGATTCACCTACAGCAGGAAAGGTTATTTTAAAGATCTTCTTGGCTCTATTAACCACAAAGGCATGGGAATGCAAATCTATAGATATAAAAGCTGCCTTTTTGCAGGGGCATCAGCTCCAGAGAGACATTTTTCCCCGTCCTCCTAAAGAAGCAGCTACCACAGAAGGGGTACTCTGGAAGTTGAACAAATGTATATATGGATTAAATGATGCATCTAGACTCTGGTATTTTTCGGTAAGGTCAGTTTTGTTAAAGTTAGGCTGTTGCCAGTTGAAAGCAGATCCTGCATGTTTTACTGGCACTATAAACGAAATCTTTCTGGCATTTTTATGATGCATGTCGATGATTTTTTGTGGGGTGGGACTAGTGAGTTTGAAGCTGTTGTAATCTCTGGTTTGAGGAAAGAATTCAGGGTTGGAAGTCAGGCTTTCGGTGCATTTAAATATATTGGACTGGAAATTGGACAGACTAAATTAGGGGCAACTTTACGTCAGCAATCTTATTTGGAAAGCATCAGCCCAATGGCAATTAGTCGTGGCCAAGTTTCACAAAAAGATGCAATGGTTTCAAAGATAGAAAAAGAGCAACTGCAAAGTTTAATTGGGCAACTGAACTGGCTAGGGAGACAGACTAGATCGGACGTGAGTTTTGATGTCTTAGCAAAACCAAGGGGCTGGTTTAGCACACTGGGCTAAATCGCTGGCTTTTAAAGCAGGCCCAGGCGGGCCAGCAGCACGGTTCAATTCCCATACCAGCCTCCCCGAACAGGCGCCGGAATGTGGCGACTAGAGGCTTTTCACAGTAACATCATTGAAGGCTACTCGTGACAATAAGCGATTTTCATTTCATTTCATTTCATTAGAGTTGAGTACAAAAATGAATGATCCCAAAGTGGAAGACATAATAAGAGCAAATAAAGCGTTGGCCAAACTAAAAATGCCGGAGTGTGTTTTGAAGTTCCCGGTTTTAGGTGACCTTAGGCACTTGAAACTCATAGTTTATAGTGATACGTCCTACGCAAATTTATATGATGGGGTTTCAAGCGCAGGAGGTTTTATAATTTTCCTTTTGGGGAACAATGGTAAATGTTGCCCGCTTGTGTGAGAAACAAAGAAAATAAGGAGAGTGGTAAGAAGCACTTTGGCTGCTGAGACGTTAAGCCTTGTAGAGGCGGTGGATATTAGAAACAGGAAAGGAGAGGTCACCCTGTTAGGGGTTTTCTATAGGCCTCCGAAAAGTTACAGAGATGTAGAGGAAAGATGATTCTGGATAGGAGCGAAAGTTGTTATGGGGGACTTTAACTTTCCAAATATTGATTGGAAACGCTAAAGTTCGAGCACTTTAGATGGGTCTGTTTTTGGCCAATGTGTGCAGGAGGGTTTCCTGACACTGTATGTAGATAGGCCAACGAGAGGTGAGGCCATATTGGATTTGGTACTGAATAATGAACTAGGACAGGTGTTAGATTTGGAGGTAGGGGAGCACTTTAGTGATAGTGACCACAATTCCTTTACGTTTACTTTAGTGATGGAAAGGGATATGTATATACCGCAGGGCAAGAGTTATATCTGGGGGAAAGGCAATTATGATGCAATGAGGCAAGACTTAGGATGCATCAGATGGAGAAGAAAACTGCAGGGGATGGGCACAATGGAAATGTGGAGTTTGTCAAGGAACAGTTACTGCGTGTCCTTGATAAGTATGTACCTGTCAGGCAGGGAGGAAGTGGTCGAGCAAGGGAACCGTGGTTTACTAAAGCAGTCGAAACACTTGTCAAGAGGAAGAAGGAGGCTTATGTAAAGATGAGACATGAAGGTTCAGTTAGGGCGCTCGTGAGTTACAAGTTAGCTAGGAAGGACCTAAAGAGAGAGCTAAGAAGAGCCAGGAGGGGACATGAGAAGTCTTTGGCAGTAGGATCAAGGATAACCCTAAAGCTTTCTATAGATATGTCAGGAATAAACGAATGACTGTGGTAAGAGTAGGGCCAGTCAAGGACAGTAGTGGGAAGTTGTGCTTGGAGTCCGAGGAGATAGGAGAGGTGCTAAATGAATATTTTTCATCAGTATTCACACAGGAAAAAGACAATGTTGTTGAGGAGAATACTGAGATTCGGGCTACTAGACTACATGAGGAGGAGGTGTTAGCAATTCTGGAAAGTGTGAAAATAGGTAGGTCCCCTGGGCTGGATGGGATTTATCCTAGGATTCTCTGGGAAGCTAGGGAGGAGATTGCTGAGACTTTGGCTTTGATCTTTAAGTCATCTTTGTCTACAGGAATAGTGCCCGAAGACTGGAGGATAGCAAATGTTGTCCCCTTGTTCAAAAAGGGGAGTAGAGACAACCCCGGTAACTATAGACCAGTGAGCCTTACTTCTGTTGTGGGCAAAATCTTGGAAAGGTTTATAAGAGATAGGATGTATAATCATCTGGAAAGCAATAATTTGATTAGAGATAGTCAACACGGTTTTGTGAAGGGTAGGTCGTGCCTCACAAGCCTTATTGAGTTCTTTGAGGTGACCAAACAGGTGGATGAGGTTAAAGCAGTTGATGTGGGGTATATGGATTTCAGTGAAGCGTTTGATAAGGTTCCCCACGGTAGGCTGCTGCAGAAAATACGGAGGCATGGGATTCAGGGTGATTTAGCAGTTTGGATCAGAAATTGGCTAGCTGGAAGAAGACAAAGGGTGGTGGTTGATGGGAAATGTTCAGACTGAAGTCCAGTTACTAGTGGTGTACCACAGGGATCTGTTTTGGGGCCACTGCTGTTTGTCATTTTTATAAATGACCTGGAGGAGGGCGTAGAAGGATGGGTGAGTAAATTTGCAGATGACACTAAAGTCGGTGGAGTTGTGGAGTGTGCGGAAGGATGTTACAAGTTACAGAGGGACATAGATAAGCTGCAGCGCTGGGCTGAGAGGTGGCAAATGGAGTTTAATGCAGAAAAGTATGAGGTGATTCATTTTGGAAGGAATAACAGGAAGGCAGAGTACTGGGCTAATGGTAAGATTCTTGGCAGTGTAGATGAGCAGAGAGATCTCGGTGTCCATGTACATAAATCCCTGAAAGTTGCCACCCAGGTTGAGAGGATTGTTAAGAAGGCGTATGGTGTGTTAGCTTTTATTGGTAGAGGGATTGAGTTTCGGAGCCATGAGGTCATGTTGCAGCTGTACAAAACTCTGGTGCGGCTGCATTTGGAGTATTGCGTGCAATTCTGGTCGCCGCATTATAGGAAGGATGTGGAAGCATTGGAAAGGGTGCAGAGGAGATTTACCAGAATGTTGCCTGGTATGGAGGGAAAGGCTGAGGGACTTGAGGCTGTTTTCGTTAGAGAGAAGAAGGTTAAGAGGTGACTTAATTGAGGCATACATGATGATCAGAGGATTGGATAGGGTGGACAGTGAGAGCCTTTTTCCTCGGATGGTGATGTCCAGCACGAGGGGACATAGCTTTAAATTGAGGGGAGATAGATATAGGACAGATGTCAGAGCAGAGGTAGGTTCTTTACTCAGAGAGTAGTCAGGGCGTGGAATGTCCTGCCTGCAACAGTAGTGGACTCGCCAACACTAAGGGCACTCAAATGGTCATTAGACAGATATATGGACGATAAGGGAATAGCGTAGATGGGCTTTAGAGTGGTTTCACAGGTCGGCGCAACATCGAGGGCCGAAGGGCCTGTACTGCGCTGTAATGTTCTATGTTCTATGTTCAATGGTGCCACCGGATGTCAATCCATGTTGTGCCATCCTGAACAGGGTCAGGATGGATGGGAGCAGGGGCGCAGGGGCAGGCAGGGCCTGGTGACAGCTGGTGATCCTGCAAAATGGGCTAGCTGATAGTGTCACTGATGGGGCCTCTGCCCTGAGATGAACCGTGTGCCAGGGAGGGTGCCAAAGGCCACGGTGCATGTGTCCGCTGTCCGGAATGCACTCTGCTCAGCTCCTGCTTTCTCTGCAGTGGGACAGTGCTTCTGATGAGTGAGCTAGGTTCAGAGGGTTCCTGGGGGAGGGTTAGCCTAGGGGAGGAGGCAACCATATGATCAGTGGCACTCTGCACATTAACACGACAGTCAACAGTCAGTGGAGTGCGTAAACAGTTGGTTGCATTGCGGGCCACCCTGGTCCCGAGCCGACCGATCCCATGACCCAACTCCGGGTCGCCTCCCGCTTCTCCCTCTTGCCCTGGCAGACGTTCCATAGCCAGTGACACTGTCAGCCCGCTATTGCGATTTTGGAAACCTATCTCACCTCCTCTCTCTCCCTCAGCAGCCACGGCGCCGAGTCCTGTTTTAAAATATCACAAATGAATGGGCTGGCGTCACTCCCGCTTGGCGGTGGCAGAGCATCGCGGAGTACCGGAGAAGACCGAGCCAAACCCGGGAATGATATGTTAATGTATGCAATGCAGGTTTTGCATGACGATGTTGGCGTGTGGTGTGGAGAGCATTGACGCTGCCAGCGAGGCATTGGTCGGTTCGGCTCCAAATTTGATTTTTGTCTGACACACAATTCTCCCCTGATCACGATTCACGATTCCAGCGTTGCGAAGCGAGAAATCCTGCAAAAATAACTGCAGAATCGCTTAACATTTCTGGTGCCTTGAAAGATTTTGGAGACTGAAATGGTTGGGTTGGGTTGATTACATAGAGCAGCATGGTGTCAGCGTATAGGGATATTTTGTGTTCAGTCCCTCTAGGTCAAACTTCCACACACGCCTGAGTTCACTCTGACATGTGTCTCCAAGCGTTCCATGAACAGGACCAAGAGATGGGCAGATAGAGGACCAGTGATGGAATGGGATGTAGGGGAACTAGTGGTGTGAGCTCAGGATTTTAAACTCCTGTCAAATATGTCGGCAAAAGCCATTTTCTTGAGTGCTACAGGGAAGAATTTGTAGTCAATTATGATTTCTCCATCCAAAAGGGTACCAGAGCAAGCTTGTTAGAATTGGTGAGGTACACCACATTAAATTACTGCTGTTACAACACGCTGGGCAAGTGTGCAGTCAATCACAGCCCCACAGACCCTGGAGTCCTAACATAATTGAATTAACCAATAATTTGTGTATTTTCCTGAAATCTTTAACCATTGATTGATCCAGTGAGTTATAGGCACCTTATAAGCAAAACATTAAAAAATAGTTTTTAACAATAAGAGTAAAAGATGAACTTATAATGGAAATAATGGATCAATGGTCTACTAGTCTAACTATTCCCAAAGCCCCATCCCACCCTCCACCCAGACACATACACACAGTGGAGGGGGTAGGAAGGGTTGAAAAATAACAGGGATTAAGAGGTCTGAGAGATTTGAGGATCTTCACTGCTGAGGTTATGGTTTTTGTGGTCTGTGATCTTCCAAGGACAAGAAATGGTTGAACTCCTTGGTTGGTTTGCCTTTCCTCATGATTTTCTTCAATCAGAATATGGTGGTAGAATTCCCTTCAGAGAGTCACTTGCATTTGTAAGACCTCTGCCAGTCTAACCATAGAATTAAAGAACCTACAGTGCAGAAGGAGGCCATTCGGCCCATCCAGTCTACACTGGCACTTGGAAAGAGCACCCTACTTAAGCCCACACCTCCACCCTATCCCCGTAACCCAGTAACTCCACCCAACCATTTTGGAAATTAAGGGCAATTTAGAATGGCCAATCCATCTAACCTACACATCATTGGACTGTGGGAGGAAACCGGAGCACCCGGAGGAAACCCACGCAGACATGTGGAGAACGTGCAGACTCCGCACAGACAGTGACCCAAGCCAGGAATCGAACCTGGGACCCTGGCGCTGTGAAGCAGCATTGCTAACCACTGAGCTACCATGCCGCCCCAAACACTCAAACCCGCTGAGATAATGTTAGAAATCTTCTCCTGAAGATTTCACTAGGTTTCTAAACACCCACTTCTTCCTGCAGGTGGCGATGGACTTGGTCCTTCCGCAGGTTGCAGAGTGAAAGGTTTTTAACCGCAGATCATCAGTTGAGAAAAGACAGTTTCAGTTCCCCAGCCTTTTACTCAGAAGTGGAACATTCACAGGCCAGCTGGAGGGTACTTTAATTGCCAGCCTTAGCTAATAGAGTGTCTTACATCACCAGCCCTCCCAAACAGAAATTTAAAATTCTCACAGATCTGACTACTTTTAAACTGGAGGGACCTCCACAGACCTGGCTGGAACCAGTTTCAATCGACCAGCTGCCTTCTGGGTCGAGCCCCAAAAGTGAAACTACTTTACAAAATGGCTTGCCTGTGTTCTCTAGAACATTCTGAAGTCCTTGAGCAATCACCAGTGAAAATATGAAAAGGTACGGAATTCCAGAAGAGGTGATTGGCTGGTAGCCGAGTCCATCAAAATGACATCAGGGGCTATACCACAGGTATACTGAATCCAAGGGATCTGCTGGATCAGGCTACATAGCAGCTTGTATCAGTGGGGAGGGTGGGGGGTCATCTCAAATCCAAAAGGCTGTAATGTTGCGCAGGACAGGGATTAAAAAGAGAAACATGAAACAGACAAGGATTAAACAAGTTCCTTACACTGCCCAATGATATTACTGGGCTGCTGCAAATAAAGTCAATGCCACATCTGGAACCAGCTTTTCAATGACTGCGTCTAATTTGGAGGCTAGGATTGTCAATGTTGAGGTGGAGAAATATTTTTTTTACAATAAGAAGAGCTATTGGGAATACATTTCAGAATCTGAAATATACTTTAGCTGCGCAAATATTGGTGTAAGTATTAATTTCAGGTAGCAGTGCAAAACAGGCAGTGTTGCTTCAACCGCCTGTTATACTCCCCACCCCATACTCAGTTCCATTCTCTTCATCAGAATCAAATACTGGAGAGTGTGTTTAAGTGATTCATATTGCCTGTACTATCGCCCAAGACAAACTTCTAACCTCTGAGCCAGAAGCTCTGGGTTCGAGTCACACCCCAGGACTTGATGGCCAAGTTCATAATGTCGCCAAGCAGGTTAGATATCAACCTGCACAATCCTTCCAACATGCCAATGGCTGCCAGTAAGAACCGGGAGAGGGACTCCTGGTCAACCATGCTTGATGTGGAGTCGCGCCCCTCAAGCTATAAGCCTCTGGTGACAGACTAGTGACCTATTTCAGGTAAACCTTGCTACGGAAACAGGCAAAAGTCTGCCTTGTGCACCACTAGGTGCGAGAAGAGAAACAAGATAGAAATCGGATGAAACTAAGTCATTGTAAAGACATAACACGCATGTGTTGAGATAGATGATATAGAACATAGAACATAGAACATAGAAAATACAGCACAGAACAGGCCCTTCGGCCCACGATGTTGTGCCGAACCTTTGTCCTAGATTAATCATAGATTATCATTGAATTTCCAGTGCAGAAGGAGGCCATTCGGCCCTTTGAGTCTGCACCAGCTCTTGGAAAGAGCACCCTACCCAAACTCAACACCTCCACCCAACACCAAGGGCAATTTGGACATTAAGGGCAATTTATCATTGGCCAATTCACCTAACCTGCACATCTTTGGATTGTGGGAGGAAACCGGAGCACCCGGAGGAAACCCACGCAGACACGGGGAGGACGTGCAGACTCCGCACAGACAATGACCCAAGCCGGAATCGAACCTGGGACCATGGATCTGTGAAGCAATTGTGCTATCCACAATGCTACCGTGCTGCCCTTAAGAACAAATAAATCTACACTATATCATATTACCGTAATCCATGTACCTATCCAACAGCTGCTTGAAGGTCCCTAATGTTTCCGACTCAACTACTTCCACAGGCAGTGCATTCCATGCCCCCACTACTCTCTGGGTAAAGAACCTACCTCTGATATCCCTCCTATATCTTCCACCTTTCACCTTAAATTTATGTCCCCTTGTAATGGTGTGTTCCACCCGGGGAAAAAGTCTCTGACTGTCTACACTATCTATTCCACTGATCATCTTATAAACCTCTATCAAGTTGCCCCTCATCCTTCTCCGCTCTAATGAGAAAAGGCCTAGCACCCTCAACCTTTCCTTGTAAGACCTACTCTCCATTCCAGGCAACATCCTGGTAAATCTTCTTTGCACCTTTTCCAGAACTTCCACATCCTTCCTAAAATGAGGCGACCAGAACTGTACACAGTACTCCAAATGTGGCCTTACCAAAGTTTTGTACAGCTGCATCATCACCTCACAGCTCTTAAATTCAATCCCTCTGTTAATGAACGCGAGCACACCATAGGCCTTCTTCACAGCTCTATCCACTTGAGTGGCAACTTTCAAAGATGTATGAACATAGACCCCAAGGTCTCTCTGCTCCTCCACAATGCCAAGAACTCTACCGTTAACCCTGTATTCCGCATTCATATTTGTCCTTCCAAAATGGACAACCTCACACTTTTCAGGGTTAAACTCCATCTGCCACTTCTCAGCCCAGCTCTGCATCCTATCTATGTCTCTTTGCAGCCGACAACAGCCCTCCTTACTATCCACAACTCCACCAATCTTCGTATCGTCTGCAAATTTACTGACCCACCCTTCAACTCCCTCATCCAAGTCATTAATGAAAATCACAAACAGCAGAGGACCCAGAACTGATCCCTACGGTACACCACTGGTAACGGGGATCCAGGCTGAATATTTGCCATCCACCACCACTCTCTGACTTCTATCGGTTAGCCAGTTCGTTATCCAACTGGCCAAATTTCCCACTATCCCATGCCTCCTTACTTTCTGCATAAGCCTACCATGGGGAACTTTATCAAATGCCTTACTAAAATCCATGTACATACACTACATCCACTGCTTTACCTTCATCCACATGCTTGGTCACCTCCTCAACGAATTCAATAAGATTTGTAAGGCAAGACCTACCCCTCACAAATCCGTGCTGACTATCCCGAATCAAGCAGTGTCTTTCCAGATGCTCAGAAATCCTATCCTTCAGTACCCTTTCCATTACTTTGCCTACCACCGAAGTAAGACTAACTGGCCTGTAATTCCCAGGGTTATCCCTAGTCCCTTTTTTGAACAGGGGCACGACATTCGCCACTCTCCAATCCCCTGGTACCACCCCTGTTGACAGTGAGGACGAAAAGATAATTGCCAACGGCTCTGCAATTTCATCTCTTGCTTCCCATAGAATCCTTGGATATATCCCGTCAGGCCCGGGGGACTTGTCTATCCTCAAGTTTTTCAAAATGTCCAACACATCTTCCTTCCTAACAAGTATTTCCTCGAGCTTACCAATCTGTTTCACACTGTCCTCTCCAACAATATCGCCCCTCTCATTTGTAAATACAGAAGAAAAGTACTCATTCAAGACCTCTCCTATCTCTTCAGACTCAATACACAATCTCCCGCTACTGTCCTTGATTGGACCTACCCTCGCTCTAGTCATTCTCATATTTCTCACATATGTGTAAAAGGCCTTGGGGTTTTCCTTGATCCTACCCGCCAAAGATTGTTCATGCCCTCTCTTAGCTCTCCTAATCCCTTTCTTCAGTTCCCTCCTGGCTATCTTGTATCCCTCCAATGCCCTGTCTGAACCTTGTTTCTTCAGCCTTACATAAGTCACCTTTTTTCTCTTAACAAGACATTCAACCTCTCTTGTCAACCATGGTTCCCTCACTCGACCATCTCTTCCCTGCCTGACAGGGACATACATATCAAGGACACGTAGCACCTGTTCCTTGAACAAGTTCCACATTTCACTTGTGTCCTTCCCTGCCAGCCTATGTTCCCAACTTATGCACTTCAATTCTTGTCTGACAACATCGTATTTACCCTTCCCCCAATTGTAATATAGGAGCATACGGGCAAATAATGGAACTGATGTGGGCAATTAAACAATCGAATCATAGAATTTACAGTGCAGAAGGAGGCCATTCGGCACATCAAGTCTGCACCGGCCCTCAGAAAGAGCACCCTACCTAAGCCCATACCTCCACCCTATGCCCACACCTCCACCCTATCCCCGTTACCCCACCTAAACCTTTTTTGACACTAACGGCAATTTAGCATAGCCAATCCACCTAACCTGCACATCTTTGGACTGTGGGAGGAAACCGGAGCACCCGGAGGAAAACCACGCAGACCCGGAGAGAACGTGCAAACTCCGCACAGACAGTGACGCAAGCCGGGAATTGAACCTGGGACCCTGGAGCTGTGAAGCAACTGTGCTAACCACTGTGCTACCGTGCTGCCCACTACCATCGACCATTGATTCAAGTCAATAGGTGTTTGTTTGGATCACAGTGATACTCATGGGACATTTCAATGGCCTGAGAAGTAAAGTGCATAAAGCAGAGAAGGGCTGACAAATAACAGTTTCATCAGTGGTATTTAGTGACAAATGGAAACTGTAGCAATGAATATGTTAAATTAATGTAAGTGATCATACTGCTAAACGGGACATTTGAATAGTATTTTTTCACTTCTTAGAATCCAGTCCAATAAGAGCCAAAAGCATCACTCTCACATTCTCTGCAATAAGAATTGAATTCAATGAAATTATCCTGAACATAATTCCTACTTAATGGGTGGGCCTCTCTCAGCCCGGGGCCGGAGAATCTGCAGAGCGAGAATCAGCGCCGTTGGCGCCGGCGTGGTCGGCGTGACGCTGGTCGGGGACCGCTCTACCTGGCCCCTCCGCCGATTCTCAGCCCGGAATGGGCCGAGCAGCCGTAACAAAAACCCGAGTCCCGGTGGCGCCATCTACGTGTGGTATTACCCGGCAGGACCTCAGCGTGGGAGGGTCCGGGGGCGGCCTGTGGGGGGGGCCGAGGCTAGGTCCGACCCTGGGGGGGGGGCCTCCGCTGTGGCCTGGCCCGTGATCGGAGTCTACCGATCTGGCGGGCCAGCCTCTCAGGCTGGGGGCCTCATTTCTTCCGCGCCGGCCCCTGTAGCCCCACACCATGTTGCATTGGGGCCGGCGCGGAGAAGGGAGCCACTGTGCATGCACGCGTTGGCGCCGGTGCCACTGCGCATGCGCGGACCCCGCGGCACCCAGTTGACGCCGGGATCGGGAGCTGAAGCGGCGTAGGTCACTCCAGTGCCGTGCTGACCCCCTGTAGGGGCCAGAATTGCTGATCCTGAGGCCATGTTGACGCCGTCGGGAAACGCGACGGCATTTACGATGGCGTCAACATTTCGCCTCGGGATCACAGAATCCCGCCCAATGTGTCAACTGCACAAAACTTCCAGTAATTCACCATTGGTTAAGAGGTTTGCTCGAAGAAAGCTCCAAGAATGACCATTTTCTAGCATTGCATGGTAACTTTATAAATGGTCATCTTTAGCTAGAGAATGATTAGAATGTGGATCTCACAGCCACAATACTTAGCTAAGGTGAACAGTATGGATGCATTCAAAGTGTTATGCCCCTTTGTAACAGTTACATCCACCTGAGGAAAAAGTCGCTGAACGTCCACTCTATCTATCCCCCTCATCATCTTATACACCTCAATTAAGTCACCTCTCATCCTCCTTCGCTCCAATGAGAAAAGCCCTAGCTCCCTCAACCTTTCCTCATAAGACCCATCCACCAATCCAGGCAGCATCCTGGTAAATCTCCTTTGCACCCTTTCCAATGCTTCTACATCCTTCCTAAAATGAGGTGACCAGAACTGCACACAATACTCCAAATGTGGTCCCACTAAGGCCCTGTACATAACCCCACGGCTTTTAAACCCAAGCCCCTGTTAATAAACGCTAACACATTATAGGCCTTCTTCTTGGTTCTATCCACTTGAGTGGCAACCTTTAGAGAACTGTGGACAGGAACTCCAAGATATCTCTGCTCCTCCACATTCCTCAGAACCCTGCCGTTGACCCTGTTATCCGCATTCAAATTTGTCCGACCAAAATGAATCACCTCGCACTTATCAGGGTTAAACTCCATCTGCCATTTTTCAGCCCAGCTCTGCATCCTATCAATGTCTCTTTGCAGCCTACAACAGCCCTCCACCTCATCCACCAATCTTGGTGTCATCAGCAAATTTACTGACCCACCCTTCAGCCCCCTCCTCCAAGTCATTGATAAAAATCACAAATAGCAGAGGACCCAGCACTGATCCCTGTGGTACACCGCTGGTAACTGGTCTCCAGTCTGAAAATTTTCTATCCACCACCACCCTCTGTCTTCTATGTGATAGACAGTTACTTATCCAATTGGCCAAATTTCCCTCTACATCACACCTCCTTACTTTCTTCATGAGCTCACCATGGGGAATCTTATCAAACACCTTACTGAAATCCATGTATACGACATCAACTTCTCTACCTTCATCTACACACTTAGTTACCTCCTCAAAGAATTCAATCAAATTTGTGAGGCAAGACTTACCCTTCACGAATCCGTGTTGACTAGGTCCTGGTATGATGTGCGGTGCCGGTACACACGGGGCCTCATCGGGCGCCTCCGTCACCATGGCACCACCACCTCCTCCTCCTCCTCCTCCTCGTTCTCATCCTGTCTGGCGGTCAGCCCTCCAGCCTGTGCGGCTGCCAAATGCCCCTCTGCATCACGCTCCTCTGCGGCAGCCTCTGCCGTCTCCCTGGCACGTCCCTGCTCCAGATCCCATAGGGCTAGATGCAGGACAGTGGCTCCCGCCATGGTGCCCCACAACTTTCCCCAAAAAACGCTTCTCTCCACAACTTTCTCCACAAACCGTTTCTCTGAACAGCTTTCTCCAAAAACCGCTTCTCTCCACAACGTTCCCCAAAAACCGCTTCACTCCATAACTTTCCCCCAAAACCGCTTCTCTCCATAACTTTCCCCAAAAACCACTTCTCTCCACAACTTTCTCCAAAAACCGGTTCTCTCCACAACGTTCCCCAAAAAACCGCTTCTCTCCATAACTTTCCCCAAAAACCGCTGCTCTCCATAACTTTCCCCAAAAACCGCTTCTCTCCACATCGTTCTCTCTCCTCCGGTCAGCATTTTGCAGGGTCCGCTCCCTCCGGGATAGCCTGTGGTCCACTCATCCATCATCCCCAACACCTCACCCTCGTCCCATGGCACCTTCCCATGCATTCGCAAAGGTGTAACACCTGACCCTTTCTCCTCCCTGCTCACCATCTCAGGCCCTAAACAATCTTTTCATGTGAGGCAGCGCTTCATGTGTACCTCCTTCAATCTGGTCTATTGCATTTGCTGCTCCCAGTGCAGTCTACTCTACATGGGAGAGACTAAACGCAGACTGGATGACTGCTTTGCAAATCACCTCCGGTCCGTCCGCAAGCAAACAACTGCGCAACGTCCGCAAGCAAACAACCGCGCAACCTCAAACAAACCATTGTTTGTAGCAAACTATCCAGCCTTCAGAAGAGCGACCACGACACCACACAACCCTGCCATGGCAATCTCTGCAAGACGTGCCAGATCATCGACATGGGTACCACCATTACACGTGGGAACACCACCCACCAAGTACGCGGTACATACTCGTGCGATTTGGCCTCTACCTCATACGCTGCAGGAAAGGATGTCCTGAAGTGTGGTACATTGGTGGGACCATGCAGACGCTGCGACACGGATGAATGAACATCGCGCGACAGTCACCAGGCAGGAATGTTCCAGTCCAGTCAGGGAACACTTCAGCAGTCAAAGACATTCAGCCTCTGATCTTCGGGCAAGCGCTCTCCAAGGCAGCTTTCAGAACGCGCGACAACGCAGAATCGGCGAGCAGAAACTTATAGCCAAGTTCTGCACACATGAGTATGGCCTCAACCGGGACCTTGGATTCATGTCCGTCCCCCCCCACCATCTGGCCTGGGCTTGCGAAATCCTACCTTGAGACAATTCGCACCTCTTTAACCTGGGGTTACCCCTCTTTCTGGATCTGTAAAGACGTAATCACCTGCAAATGCTCACATTAAAGTATCGTCTTGCATCTTTGACTTTGCCTATATATATATATGTTTCTGGAACCTACCTCTTCATTCACCTGAGGAAGGAGCAGCGCTCCGAAAGCTAATGATTTGAAACAAACCTGTTAGACTTTAACCTGGTCTTAGTAAGACTTTTTAATATCCCTCATTTACATTCCTTTTGTCTTCTGTCCTTGACATCTTTGTCCATCTCCACCTATCGCTGGCCCCCTATCCAGCCCCACCACTCCACACCACACCCTCTCCCGCTGTAGTATAAATCTGACCCCATTTCCTGTTCCCTCTAGCTTTGACAAAGAGTCATCCAGACTCGAATGTTAGGTCCCTTCTCTCTCCACAGATGCTGTCAGAACTGCTAAGATTGTCCAGTGTTTTTTGTTTCAGATTCCAGCATCTGCTGTAATTTGCTTTTGCGTTCTGAAAGTTGATGTATACAATGTCAAAAGCATTACATCATCGGCTTTCTCAAAAAGCTCCAGCAAGTTAATTAAACACAATTTCCCATTTAGAAATCCACGCTGACTCTTCCTAATCAACCCATATTTTCCATGTGACGAATTCGATCCTGAATAATAGTCTGAAGCTTGCCCAGACACATATTTAACTGATGGGCCTGTAATTGCTGGGGCTATCCTTACAACCTTTTTGAAACAACAACGTAACATTTGCAATTCTCCAGTCCTCTAACACCTCCCCTGAGTAAGAAGTCTTACAACAGCAGATTGAAGTCCAACAGGTTTGTTTCGAATCACTAGCTTTCCGAGCGCAGCTCCTTCCTGAGGTGATCTCCACATCATGACCTCCCCTGACTCGAGAGAAGATGGACGATCGTGGTCAGCACTCCTGAAACTTCCATTCTCACTTCCTTCAATATCCTTGGTTACATCTCATCCGGTCCCAGTGTCTTGTTAACCTTCAGTACTGACAGTTTTTTCAACACATCCTCCTTATCAATTTTGAACCCTTCTAGGGAACAAAATTCCTTGTCTGTTGCCCTGCCAAAGTAGTATCTATCGCCTTGGTAAAGACTGATGCAAAGCATTAATTTAATACCTCAGCCATGCCCTCTGCCTCCATGTGTAAACTCCCTTTGAGGTCCTGAATTGACCCTACTCCTCCTTTTACCACCGTTTTACTATTTATACATGTTTATAGAAGACTTTGGGATTTCCCTTTATGTTGGCTGCCAGTCCTTTCTCAGTTTCTCTTCATTTCGCACCTCTTCTCTCCTCTGAACCTTCTGGATTCCTCTTGGTTTTCATCTGTATTTTCTACCTGACACCTGTCAAAAGCACATTTTTTCTTCCTTATCTTAATTCTATCTCCTTTATCATCCAGGAACATAGAACATAGAAAATACAGCACAGAACAGGCCCTTCGGCCCACGATGTTGTGCCGAACCTTTGTCCTAGATTAATCATAGATTATCATTGAATTTACAGTGCAGAAGGAGGCCATTCGGCCCTTTGAGTCTGCACCGGCTCTTGGAAAGAGCACCCTACCCAAACTCAACACCTCCACCCAACACCAAGGGCAATTTGGACATTAAGGGCAATTTATCATTGGCCAATTCACCTAACCCGCACATCTTTGGACTGTGGGAGGAAACCGGAGCACCCGGAGGAAACCCACGCAGACACGGGGAGGACGTGCAGACTCCGCACAGACAATGACCCAATCCGGAATCGAACCTGGGACCATGGAGCTGTGAAGCAATTGTGCTATGCACAATGCTACCGTGCTGCCCTTAAGAACAAATAAATCTACACTATATCATTTTACCGTAATCCATGTACCTATCCAATAGCTGCTTGAAGGTCCCTAATGTTTCCGACTCAACTACTTCCACAGGCAGTGCATTCCATGCCCCCACTACTCTCTGGGTAAAGAACCTACCTCTGATATCCCTCCTATATCTTCCACCTTTCACCTTAAATTTATGTCCCCTTGTAATGGTGTGTTCCACCCGGGGAAAAAGTCTCTGACTGTCTACTCTATCTATTCCCCTGATCATCTTATAAACCTCTATCAAGTCGCCCCTCATCCTTCTCCGCTCTAATGAGAAAAGGCCTAGCACCCTCAACCTTTCCTCGTAAGACCTACTCTCCATTCCAGGCAACATCCTGGTAAATCTTCTTTGCACCTTTTCCAGAGCTTCCACATCCTTCCTAAAATGAGGCGACCAGAACTGTACACAGTACTCCAAATGTGGCCTTACCAAAGTTTTGTACAACTGCATCATCACCTCACGGCTCTTAAATTCAATCCCTCTGTTAATGAACGCGAGCACACCATAGGCCTTCTTCACAGCTCTATCCACTTGAGTGGCAACTTTCAAAGATGTATGAACACAGACCCCAAGATCTCTCTGCTCCTCCACATTGCCAAGAACTCTACCGTTAACCCTGTATTCCGCATTCATATTTGTCCTTCCAAAATGGACAACCTCACACTTTTCAGGGTTAAACTCCATCTGCCACTTCTCAGCCCAGCTCTGCATCCTATCTATGTCTCTTTGCAGCCGACAACAGCCCTCCTTACTATCCACAACTCCACCAATCTTTGTATCGTCTGCAAATTTACTGACCCACCCTTCAACTCCCTCATCCAAGTCATTAATGAAAATCACAAACAGCAGAGGACCCAGAACTGATCCCTGCAGTACGCCACTGGTAACTGGGATCCAGGCTGAATATTTGCCATCCACCACCACTCTCTGACTTCTATCGGTTAGCCAGTTTGTTATCCAACTGGCCAAATTTCCCACTATCCCATGCCTCCTTACTTTCTGCATAAGCCTACCATGGGGAACTTTATCAAATGCCTTACTAAAATCCATGTACACTACATCCACTGCTTTACCTTCATCCACATGCTTGGTCACCTCCTCAAAGAATTCAATAAGATTTGTGAGGCAAGACCTACCCCTCACAAATCCGTGCTGACTATCCCTAATCAAGCAGTGTCTTTCCAGATGCTCAGAAATCCTATCCTTCAGTACCCTTTCCATTACTTTGCCTACCACCGAAGTAAGACTAACTGGCCTGTAATTCCCAGGGTTATCCCTAGTTCCTTTTTTGAACAGGGGCACGACATTCGCCACTCTCCAATCCCCTGGTACCACCCCTGTTGACAGTGAGGATGAAAAGATAATTGTCAACGGCTCTGCAATTTCATCTCTTGCTTCCCATAGAATCCTTGGATATATCCCGTCAGGCCCGGGGGACTTGTCTATCCTCAAGTTTTTCAAAATGCCCAACACATCTTCCTTCCTAACAAGTATTTCCTCGAGCTTACCAATCTGTTTCACACTGTCCTCTCCAACAATATCGCCCCTCTCATTTGTAAATACAGAAGAAAAGTACTCATTCAAGACCTCTCCTATCTCTTCAGACTCAATACACAATCTCCCGCTACTGTCCTTGATTGGACCTACCCTCGCTCTAGTCATTCTCATATTTCTCACATATGTGTAAAAGGCCTTGGGGTTTTCCTTGATCCTACCCGCCAAAGATTGTTCATGCCCTCTCTTAGCTCTCCTAATCCCTTTCTTCAGTTCCCTCCTGGCTATCTTGTATCCCTCCAATGCCCTGTCTGAACCTTGTTTCCTCAGCCTTACATAAGTCACCTTTTTCCTCTTAACAAGACATTCAACCTCTCTTGTCAACCATGGTTCCCTCACTCGACCATCTCTTCCCTGCCTGACAGGGACATACATATCAAGGACACGTAGCACCTGTTCCTTGAACAAGTTCCACATTTCACTTGTGTCCTTCCCTGCCAGCCTATGTTCCCAACTTATGCACTTCAATTCTTGTCTGACAACATCGTATTTACCCTTCCCCCAATTGTAAACCTTGCCCTGTTGCACGTACCTATCCCTCTCCATTACTAAAGTGAAAGTCACAGAATTGTGGTCACTATCTCCAAAATGCTCCCCCACTAACAAATCTATCACTTGCCCTGGTTCATTACCAAGTACTAAATCCAATATTGCCCCTCCTCTGGTCGGACAATCTACATACTGTGTTAGAAAAGCTTCCTGGACACACTGCACACCACCCCATCCAAACTATTTGATCTAAAGAGTTTCCACTCAATATTTGGGAAGTTAAAGTCACCCATGACTACTACTCTGTGACTTCTGCACCTTTCCAAAATCTGTTTCCCAATCTGTTCCTCCACATCTCTGCTACTATTGGGGGGCCTATAGAAAACTCCTAACAAGGTGACTGCGCCTTTCCTATTTCTGACTTCAACCCATACTACCTCAATAGGGTGATACTCCTTGAACTTCCTTTCTGCAGCTGTTATACTATCTCTAATTAACAATGCCACCCCCCCCCCCACCTCTTTTACCACCCTCCCTAATCTTATTGAAACATCTGTAACCAGGGACCTCCAACAACCATTTCTGCCCCTCTTCTATCCAGGTTTCCGTGATGGCCACCACATCGTAGTCCCAAGCACTGATCCATGCCTTAAGTTCACCCACCTTATTCCTGATGCTTCTTGCGTTGAAGTATACACACTTCAACCCATCTCCGTGCCTGCAAATACTCTCCTTTGTCAGTGTTCCCTTCCCCACTGCCTCATTACACGCTTTGGCGTCCTGAATATCGGCTACCTTAGTTGCTGGACTACAAATCCGGTTCCCATTCCCCTGCCAAATTAGTTTAAACCCTCCCGAAGAGTACTAGCAAACCTCCCTCCCAGGATATTGGTGCCCCTCTGGTTCAGATGCAACCCGTCCTGCTTGTACAGGTCCCACCTTCCCCAGAATGCGCTCCAATTATCCAAATACCTGAAGCCCTCCCTCCTACACCATTCCTGCAGCCACGTGTTCAACTGCACTCTCTCCCTATTCCTAGCCTCGCTATCACGTGGCACCGGCAACAAACCAGAGATGACAACTCTGTCTGTCCTGGCTTTCAACTTCCAGCCTAACTCCCTAAACTTGTTTATTACCTCCACACCACTTTTCCTACCTATGTCGTTGGTACCAATGTGCACCACGACTTCTGGCTGCTCCCCCTCCCCCTTAAGGATCCTGAAGACACGATCCGAGACATCCCTGGCCCTGGCACCCGGGAGGCAACATACTTTCCGGGAGTCTCGCTCGCGACCACAGAATCTCCTATCTATTCCCCTAACCATTGAATCTCCTACAACTATTGCTTTTCTATTCTCCCCCCTTCCCTTCTGAGCCCCAGAGCCAGACTCCGTGCCAGAGACCTGATCGCTAGGGCCTTCCCCCGGTAGGTCATCCCCCCCATCAGCATCCAAAACGGTATACTTGTTTTGAAGGGGAACGGCCACGAGGGATCCCTGCACTGTCTGCCTGTTTGTTTTTTTCCCCCTGACTGTAACCCAGCTATTCTTGTCCAGTACCTTGGGTGTGGTTACCTCCCTGTAACTCTACTCAATCACCCCCTCTGCCTCCCGGATGATCCGAAGTTCATCCAGCTTCAGCTCCAGTTCCCTAACACGGTCTTTGAGGAGCTGAAGTTGGGTGCACTTCCCGCAGGTATAGTCAGTGGGGACACCGGTGGTATCCCTCACCACCCACATCCTACAGGAGGAGCATGTAACTGGCCTAGCCTCCATCCCCTCTTACCTTACAGAATATAGCTGCTGTGTGGACTAACTAGATCTCCGCCCTCCGACTCTGCTCCCAGTCAGCTACACTTCCTGTAAACTCCTGGCTCTCTTCGCACTCTTTGCGGAAATGTCGGAAACAAAATGAAAGGAGCACCTTACTCCCTCCTCACCTAACTCCCTCGGTCACCAAACTCTCACTATCGCACTCAAAAAGCACCAAATTCAGCACTCAGTGCAAAAAAAAAAAAAAACTTCTGATTTGTTTGCCCTACCTTTCTCTTTTAAAGGAATATTCTTTGACTGTGTCTGGACCATTTATATTTTGAAGGTAGCCATTGTTCAGCTACAGTTTTTCCCACCAACATTTTGTTCCAGTCTAACGCCCCATCTCTGTTCTTGCCCATTGAGGTTGGCTCTCCCCCAGTTAATTGTTTTTACTCTGAATCCTTCAGAGGGCCGGTGCAGATTCATTGGGCTGAATGGCCTCCTTCTGCACTGCAGGGATTCTGTGATTCTATGATTTTCTATTATCCTTTTCTATCATCATCCTAAACTTTAAAATACAATGATCATTGTCTCTAACACTTGATCTACTTGGCCCGCCTTATTTCTCAAAAAGTGGTCCAACAGTGAATCCTTTCTCGTTGGACTGGGCACATAGGGTAGAAATTTACGTTGACTGGGCAAGTGCACACGCGATATTTTGGTTGGCAAGTGCATGCGTGGATCGGCAGTCACCCGCCGACAATGATGGAGGTAGTTAAGGGGATTTAAACCCCAACTGGGCATAATTTAATGTTGCCTGTGCTATTTTAAGCTTGTCGCATGAGAACCAGGGGCAGATGGACCAATCAAGTTTGATCTTTTTCTATGCAACGACAGGATAAAAGGGACCTGATGCAGACACTGGCTGAGGATTTAGGAATTTCTAAGAGTGAGGTGAGGTGATGTTTTGAAATGTTGATAGACTGTTTTCTGTGTTGGGTTCATAAGAGTGGGGAACTCATTGGACATATCTGTCCCCAGGCATGGGAGTATTGGGTCTTGTGCATGAAGATGTTGGCATATTGAGGTGCGAACTTGGTCCCCATGGCTGTGCTGTGTGTCTGGGTGAAGAACTGGTTGTCGAGGGTGAAGGGGATGAGATGTAGGATTGCGTCTGGAGATTGGCAGTTGTCGGTGTTGAGTACTGAGGCCATTGAGGCCAATGCCATTGTTGTTAGGGGATGCTGGTGTTGAGTGCCGAGACGTCCCTTGTGACGAGGAATGTCCCTGGTTCAACTGGTCCAATGCCAACGTCTTCACAAGTTCGAACAAGACCTCTTCGCCGCATAGGACCTTCAACCAACACTATACACTAGATACATCAATGAGATTTTCTTCCTTTGGACTCACGACAAAGAATCACTGAAACAACTATACAATGACATCAACAATTTCCATCCCACCAACAGACTCACCATGGACTACTCTCCAGAATCGGTTGCATTCTTGGTCACACTCATCTCCATCAAAGATGGACATTTCACTACCACAAGCTAAGGATAACCTCATAATGCTCCACTTCTCCAGCTTCAACCCTAAACACATTAAAGAAGCCATCCCCTACAGGCATATACTCCGTATACTCAGGATCTTCTCGGACGAGGAGGAACACAACAGGCACCTACAGATGCTGAAAGATACCCTCGTAAGAACGGATATATGCGCTCAACCCATCAATCATCAATTCCGATGCGCCACAGCAAACAAACGCACCAACCTCCTCAGAAAACGAACATGGGACACGGCTGACAGAGTACCTTTCATTGTCCAGTACTTCCCCGGACCAGAGAAACTGCGATATCTTCTTCAGAGTCCTCAACATGTTATCGATGATGACAAACATCTCATCAAGGCCATCCTCACACCTCCACTACTTGCCTTCAAACAACCACCTAACCTCAAACAGATATTGATTGATTGATTTATTGTCACATGTACCGAAGTACAGTGAAAAGTATTTTTCTGCGGCCAAGGGAACATACACAATACATACACAGAAGACAAAAAGAATAATCAAGAAAATACATTGACAAATAAGTAATTGGTTACAGTGCGGACCAAACAAAGCAAATACGACATGAGAGAGAGCAGCATAGGCCGCCGTGAATAGTGTTCTTACAGGGAACAGATCAGTCCGAGGGGGAGTCGCTGAGGAGTCTCGTAGCTGTGGGGAAGAAGCTGTTCCTATGTCTGGATGTGTGGGTCTTTAGACTTCTGTACCTTCTGCCTGATGGAAGGGTCTGGAAGAGGGCAAAGCCTGGGTGGGAAGGGTCGCTGATAATTCTGCCTGCTTTCCTGAGGCAGCGGGAGGTATATACAGAATCAATGGGAGGATGGCAAGCTTGTGTGATACGTTGGGCTGAGTTCACCACACTCTGCAGTTTCTTGTGATCTTGGGCCGAGCAGTTGCCATACCAGCCTGTGATGCAGCCGGATAGGATGCTCTCTTATGCGACCATCAATTCACGCGAAACAAAGAATGGATGTAAAATGTGGCTTTAATCGACTAGAACAGTGCCTGCCTGCGACTGCTCAGCTAGTGAGAGCCGCCTATAGGGCTGCTGCTCTTTATACCGCCCCTCAAGGGGCGGGGCCAGGGGCAGAGCCCACAAGGGCACCAACGTGATACATTCCATGTAATATCGTACAATGGTCCATTGGTGGAGCCCACATGGGCAACAGAGTGATACAGTGACATGCATGGTGAATAGTTAATACAATACGTTCACCACACTCTCTATGTCACATCTATATAAGTTTGTGAGAGTCGATGCAGACATGACAAATTTCTTCAGCTTCTGAAGCAAGTAGAGATGTTGTTGGGCTTTCTTGACTCTTGCATTGTTCACAGCAAACTACCCAGCCTTCAGGAGATCAGCGACCACAACACCACACAACCCTGCCATGGCAACGTCTGCAAGACCTGCCAGTCAACGACATGAGAACACCACTCACCAAATACACGGTACATACTCATGCGACTCGGCCAACTTTGTCTACCTCATATGCTGCAGGGAAAAATGTCCCGAGGCATGGGGCGCGATTCTCCACTCCCGCGCCGGTTGGGAGAATCGCCTGGGCTGCCAAAACTTCCAGGGACGCCGGTCCGATGCCCTCCCGATTCCCCCAAGCGGCGGGAACGGCCCGGTCGAATTTCACGGGCCGCAGGCCGGAGAATCGCCGGAGATACCGAAAATGGCGATTCTCCGGCACCCCCGCTATTCTGAGGCCCGGATGGGCCGAGCGGCCAGGCCAAAACGGCAGGTTCCCCCCGGCGCCGTCCACACCTGGTCGCTGCAGTCGTGGGCGGTGCGTGAACGCTGGGGGGGGCGGCCTGTGGGGGGGTGAGGGGGGATCCTGCACCGGGCTTCACCTGGAATGTGGGGTGGCCCGTGATCGGTGCCCACCGATCGTCGGGCCGTCCACTCTGAAGGAGGACCTCCTTCCTTCTGCGGCCCCGCAAGATCCGTCACCCATCTTCTTGCGGGGCGGACTTAGAGAGGACGGCAACCACGCATGCGCGGATGACGTCCGTTATGCGGCGCCGGCCGCGTCATCTATGCGGCGCCGCTTTTACGCGGGCGACAAGGCCTGGCGCGTGTAGATGACGCGGCCCCGATACTGGCCCATTGTCATGGCCTGAATCGGTCGGGACCGGGGCCGTTCCGCGCCGTCGTGAACCTCGACGGCGCTCACGACGGCGCGGCCACTTCGGCGTGGGAGTGGAGAATCCCGCCCATGGTACATCGGCGGGATCATGTAGACACTATGACAACGGATGAACGGATAACGCACAACGATCGCCAGGCAGGAATGTTCCCTTCCAGTCAGGGAACACTTCAGCAGTCAAGGACATTCAGCCGCCGATCTTAGGGTAAACATTCTCCAAGGTGGCCTTCAAGACACACGCAGAATTGCCGAGCAGAAACTGGCAGCCAAGTTCCGTAACCTCAACCGGCATCTCGGATTCATGTCATATTACATATAACCCCCACCATACTGCCCGGGTTCACACAATCATACTAACTGTCCTGGCTTGAGATAATTCACACCTCAATACCTGTGATTCTCCCTCACTCCACTCACTGTTTGTGTTTTGATAAAGAGTCATCCACTTTCGAAACGTTATCTCCCTTTTCTCTCCACAGATGCTGTCAGACCTGCTGAGGTTGTCCAGTATTTTCTGTTTTTGTACCTGTAAAGACTTGTTTGTCTGTAAAGACTCACATTCCAATAATCTTTCGCATTCCAATCTGTAATTATCTTGAAATTGTGTCTCTGCCTATAAATGCTGTGTTTGTGAACCTGCCTCCACTTCACCTGATCATAGATTCACAGAATTTACAGTGCAGAAGGAGGCCATTCAACCCATCGGGTCTGCACCGGCCCTTGGAAAGAGCACCCCATTTAAGCCCACACCTCCACCCCATCCCCGTAACCCTGTAACCCCACCGAACCTTTTTTTTGGCCAGTAAGGGACAATTTAGCAAGGCCAATCCACCTAACCTGCACGTCTTTGGACTGTGGGAGGAAACCAGAGCACCCGGAGGAAACCCACACAGACACGCTGTGAACATGCAGACTCCGCACAGACATTGACCCAGCGGGGAATCAAACCTGGGACCCTGGAGCTGTGAAGCAACTGATGAAGGAGCTGCGCTCTGAAAGCTTGTGATTTCAAATAAACCTGTTGGACTTTAACCTGGTGTTCTGAGACTTCTTACTGTGCCAAACCCCAGTCCAACGCCAGCATCTCCACATCATGCCTGAATAGGAGTGACCAGCTAGACACAACTGTGTGCGGCTAACTGGGAGACTCCACAGAGATCACCCACAGCGCCCAAGAATAACCTGGAGGCAGAAATGTTTAGTGCCAAAATGACTTCAGAGCCATGGGTGTACACCCACACAGTTGGAGGCGACCTCTGGCCCAATCATCTGGCAGATTCTCGTCACAACTTCCCTTGAAAGCCAGAGTCTCCTGCAGTAGTGGACGTCTGTCATGTCAAGGTAGTTTGAGCACTGCCTCTATACCCAGGCAGATGAGTAGTGGTGTATTCTATGAAGATGGTCTCCTTGCTGTCTCTGCTCGCTCTGATCATCCTGTGCCTGCACCTCTACCTGTGACCACCGGGTCTTCTTCACTCTTTGTTCCCTCTCCTCCTCCTCAGAGAAGGTGCTCCCTGCTGAGTAGACAATACTCATCTGCAGGTTGACAAAAGAGGCTCTCACTTGCATAAAGGGTGACAGAGAGACCAATCATTCACACCCACGTTCCAAGGGGTAGGTTGGGGGCCATCGGCATCTTAAGGGAAGAGGAGGTGATGGGGCCCGAGCTGGTGACACCCACAGGGGTGATGCCGGAACACATCGCCTCGGACTCCGCCCCTCCTGTCCCCAGCTAATGTGATGGGCAGAGGGCAGAACAGGGTGGCACCATGCCACCAGGCATACCTGAGCAGCAGCGCTCCAGAAGTCAGCTGCAAAAGAGGACCCAGGTCACAGTGCGGGAACTGTGTCCGTGCTGCAGGCCAGGCCCCCTGGATGGTGAACTTGGAGGCGATAAGAGCGGCCCGTGCGCACGGCCCATGGGCCTCATGTCTCGCCCATCCTCGCTCTGCCACGCATCCTCCTCATCGGACAAGGCCTGGCTTTCATCCTCCTCCCCCAGCACTTCGCCCCTCTGCTGCACGATGTTGTGGAGGACGCAGCAGACCACCACGATGTGAGAGACTCTCCTAGCGCTATACTGGAATGCCCAACCACTCCCAAGGGGCTAGCATGGGTGTAATGTGGAATCCCCAAACACTCCCAGGGGGCTAGCACGAGTGGAATGTGGAATGCCCAACCACTCCCAGTGAGCTAGATTCGGTGTTATGTGGAATACCCAACCACTCCCAGGGGGTTGGCATAGGTGTAACGTGAAATGCCCAGCCACTCTCAGGTGCCTAGCACGGGTGTAATGTGGAACGTCCAACCACGCTCAGGGGGCTAGCACATGTATAATGAGGAATGCCCAACCACTCCCAGGGGGCTAGCACGAGTGTAAAGTGGAATACACATCCACTCCCAGGGGGTTAGCACGAGTGTAAAGTGGAATGCCCAACCACTCCCAAGGGGCCAGGATGGGTGTAATGTGGAACACCCAGCCACTTTCAGGGGGCTAGCGCAAGTGTGATGTGGAATGCCCAACCACTCCCAGGGGTCAAGCATGAGTATAATGTGGAATACCCAACCACCCCCAGGGGGCTAGCATAGGTGTAGCGTGGAATGCCCAACCACTCTCAGGATGTGAGCACGGGTGTAATGTGGAACACCAAACCACTCCCAGCGGGCTAGCATGAGTGTAATGTGGAATGCCAACCACTCCCAGAGGGCTAGCAAGAGTGTAATGTGGAATACCCAACCAGTCCAAGGGGGCTAGCTTGGGTGCAATGTGGAATACCCAACCACTCCCAAGGGGTTAGGATGGGTGTAATGTGGAACACCCAGCCACTCCCAGGGGGCTAGCATAGGTGTAGCGTGGAATTCCCAACCACTCTCAGGGCGTGAGCACGGGTGTAATGTGGAACGTCCAATCACTCCCAGGGGGCTAGCATAGGCGTACTGTGGAATACCCAACCAGTCCAAGGGGGCGAGCTTGGGTGCAATGTGGAATGCCCAACCACTCCAAAGCGGCTAGCATGGGTGTGATGTGGAATACCCAACCACTCCCAAGGGGCTAGCACGAGTGTAATGCGGATTACCCAACCACTCCAAGGGTGCTGGCACGAGTGTAAAGTGGAATGCCCAACCACTCCCAAGGGGCTAGGATGGGTGTAATGTGGAACGCCCAGCCACTTTCAGGCAGCTAGCGCAAGTGTGATGTGGAATGCCCAACCAATCCCAGGGGGCTAGCATATGTGGAATGCCCAACCACTCCAAGGGGGCTAGCATAGGTGTAATGTGGACCACCCAACCACTCCCAGTGAGCGAGCTTGGGTGTAATGTGGAACGCCGAACTACTCTCAAGGTGCTAGCATAGGTGCAATGTGGAATGCCCAACCACTCCCAGGGGGTTGGCATAGGTGTAGCGTGGAATGCCCAACCACTCTCAGGGGGTGAGCACAGGTGTAATGTGGAATGCCCAACCACTCCCAAGCGGCTAGCACAGGTGTAAAGCCCAACCACTCCCAAGCGGCTAGCATAGGTGTAATGTGGAATGCCCAACCACTCTCAGGGGGCTAGCATGAGTGTAATGTGGAATGCCCAACCAGTCCCAGGGGGCTAGCACGAGTGTAATGTGGAATTCCCAACTACTCCCAGGGGGCTAGCATGGGTATAATGTGGAATGCCCAATCACTCCCAGGGGGTTAGCATAGGTGTAATGTGGAATGCCCAACCACTCCCAGCGAGCTAGCACGAGTGTAATGGAGAATGCACAACCACTCCTCGGGGGCTAGCACGAGTGTAATGTGGAATGCCCAACCACTCCCAAGGGGTTGGCACCAGTGTAATGTGGAATGCCCAACCACTCTCAGGGGGCTAGCACGGGTGGAATGCGAATGCCCAACCACTCCCAAGGGGCTAGCATAGGTGTAATGTGGAATGCCCAACCACTCTCAGGGGGCTAGCATGGGTGTAATGTGAAATGCCCAACCATTTCCAGGCAAGCGCGAGTGTAATGTGGAATGCCCAGCCACTCCCAAAGGGTTAGCACGAGTGTAATGTGGAATGCCCAACCACACCAAGGGGGCTAGCATAAGTGTAATGTGGAATACCCAACCACTCCCAAGGGGCTAGCATAGGTCTAATGTGGAACACCCAGCCACTCCCAGGGGGCTACCATAGGTATTTTGTGGAATGCCCAACATCTCCCAGGGGGCTAGCACGAGTGTAATGTGGAATGCCCAACCACTCTGAGGGGGCTAACATAGGTGTAATGTGGAATGCCCAACCATTCTCAGGGGGCTAACATAGGTGTAATGTGGAATGCCCAACCACTCCCAGGGGGCTAGCATAGGAATAATGAGGAATGCCCAGTCTCTCCCAAGGGGCAAGCACGGGTATAATGTGAACGCCCAACCACTCCAGGGGGCTAGCATGAGTGTAATGTGTAATGCCCAACCACTCCCAGGGTGCTGGCACGAGTGTAATGTGGAATACACATCCAGTCCCAGGGGGCTAGCGCGAGTGTAAAATGGAATGCCCAGCCACTCCCAAGGGGCTAGGATGGGTGTAATGTGGAACGCCCAGCCACTTTCAGGGGGCTACCTCAAGTATGATGTGGGATGCCCAACCACTCCCAGGGGGCTAGCATAGGCGTAATGTGGAATGCCCAACCACTCCCAGGGGGCTACCTCAAGTGTGATGTGGGATGCCCAACCACTCCCAGGGGGCTAGCATAGGCGTAATGTGGAATGCCCAACCACTCCCAGGGGGCTAGCATCAGTGTAGCGTGGAATGCCCAACCACTCTCAGGGCGTGAGCGCGGGTGTAATGTGGAACGTCCAACCACTCCGAGCGGGCTAGCATGAGTGTATTGTGGAATGCCAACCACTCCCAGGGGGCTAGCAAGAGTGTAATGTGGAATACGCAACCACTCCCAAGGGGCTAGCACGAGTGTAATGTGGAATGCCCAGCCACTCTCAGGGGGCTAGCAAGAGTGTAATGTGGAATACGCAACCACTCCCAGGGGGCTAGCATGGGCGTACTGTGGAATGCCCAACCATTCCCAAGCGGCTAGCATAGGTGTAATGTGGATTACCCAACCACTCCCAAGGGGCTAGCACGAGCGTAATGTGGAATGCCCAGCCACTTTAAGGGGGCTAGCGCAAGTGTGATGTGGAATGCCCAACCACTCCGAGGGGGTTAGCACGAGTGTAATGTGGAATGCCCAACCACTTTCAGGGGGTTGGCATTGGTGTAGCGTGGAATGCCCAACCACTCTCAGGGTGCTGGCACGAGTGTAAAGTCGAATGCCCAACCACTCCCAGGGGGCTAGGATGGGTGTAATGTGGAATGCCCAGCCACTTTCAGTGGCGAGCGCAAGTGTGATGTGGAATGCCCAACCACTCCCAGGGGGCTAGCATAGGTGTAATTTGGAATGCGCAATCACTCCTAGGGGGATAGCACGGGTGCAATGTGGAATGCCCAAACACTCTCAGGGGGTTAGCATAGGTGTAATGCCCAACCACTCCCAGGGAGCTAGCACGAGTGTAATGTAGAATGCACAACCACTCCTAGGGGGCGAGCACGAGTGTAATGTGGAATGCCCAACCACTCTCAGGGGGCTTGCATGGGTGTAATGTGGAATCCCCAACCGCTCCAAGGGGGCTAGAACGAGTGTAATGTGGAATGCCCAACCACTCCCAGGGGGCTTGCATGGGTGTAATGTGGAATCCCCAACCGCTCCAAGGGGGCGAGCACGAGTGTAATGTGGAATGCCAACCACTTCCAGGGGGCAAGTATGGGTGTAATCTGAATGCCCAACCACTCCAGGGGGCTAGCACGAGTGTAATCTGGAATGCCCAGCCACTCCCAGGGTGCTGGCTCGAGTGTAAAATGGAATGCCCAACCACTCTCAAGGGGCTAGAATGGGTGTAATGTGGAACGCCCAGCCACTTTCAGGGGCTAGCGCAAGTGTGATGTGGAATGCCCAACCACTCCCAAGGGGCTAGGATGAGTATAATGTGGAATACCCAACCACTCCCAGGGGGCTAGCATAGGTGTAGCGTGGAATGCCCAACCACTCTCAGGGCGTGAGCACGGGTGTATTGTGGAACGCCCAACCACTCCCGGCGGGCTAGGAAGAATGTAATGTGGAATACGCAACCACTCCCAGGGGGCTAGCACTGTGTACTGTGGAATACCCAACCAGTCCAAGGGGGCTAGATTGGGTGCAATGTGGAATGCCCAACCACTCCCAAGCGGCTAGCACGAGAGTAATGTGGATTACACAACCACTCCGAGGGGGCTAGCACGAGTGTAAAGTGGAATGCCCAACCACTCCCAAGGGGCTAGCATGGGTGTAATGCCCAACCACTCCCAAGGAGCTAGCATGAGTGTAATGTGGATTACACAACCACTCCGAGGGGGCTAGCACGAGTGTGATGTGGAATGCCCAACCACTCCCAGGGGGCTAGCATAGGTGTAATGTGGAATTCCCATCCACTCCCAGGGGGCTAGCATAGGTATAATGTGGAATGCCCAACTACTCCCAGGGGGCTAGCATAGGTATAATGTGGAATACCCAACCACTCCCAGGGGGCTAGCACGAGTGTAAAATGGAATGCCCAACCACTCCCAAGGGGCTAGGATGGGTGTAATGTGGAACGCCCAGCCACTTTGAGGGGGCTAGAGTAAGTGTGATGTGGAATGCCCAACCACTTCCAGGGGGCTAGCATCGGTGTAATGTGGAATGCCCAACCACTCCAAGGGGGCTAGCATGAGTATAATGTGGAATACCCAACCATTCCCAGGGGACTAGCTTGGGTGTAGTGTAGAACGCCCAACCACTCCCAAGGTGCTTGCATGGGTGCAATGTGGAATGCCCAACCACACCCAGGAGGTTGGCATAGGTGTAGCGTGGAATGCCCAACCACTCTCAGGGGTCTAGCACAAGTGTAATGTGGAATGTCCAACCACTCCCAGGGGGCTAGCAAGAGTGTAACGTGGAATGCCCAACTACTCCCAGCGGGCTAGCATGGGTATAATGTGGAATGCCCAATCACTCCCAGGGGGATAGCACGGGTGCAATGTGGAATGCCCAACCACTCCCAGGGGGCTAGCACGAGTGTAATGTGGAATGCCCAACCGCTTTTAGGGGGTTAGTATAGGTGTAATGTGGAATGCCCAACCACTCCCAAGGGGCTAGCATGGGTGTAATGTGCAATGTCCAACCACTCCCAGGGAACTAGCACGAGTGTGATGTAGAATGCACAACCACTCCCAAGGGGTTGACATGTATGTAACGTGGAATGCCCGACAACTCTCAGGGGGTTAGCATAGGTGTAATGTGGAATGCCCAACCACTCCCAAGGGGTTCGCACAAGTGTAATGTGGAATGCCCAACTACTCCCAAGGGGTTGGCATGTATGTAACGTGGGATGCCCAACCACTCTCAGGGGGCTAGCACGGGTGTAATGCGAATGCCCAACCACTCCCAAGGGGCTAGCATAGGCGTAATGTGGAAAGCCCAACTGCTCCCAGGGGGTTGGCATGTATTTAACGTGGAATGCCCAACCACTCTCAGGGGGCTAGCATGGGTGTAATGTGGAATGCCCAACCACTCCCAAGCTTGCACGAGTGTGATGTGGAATGCCCAACCACTCCTAAGGGGCTAGAACGAGTGTAATGTGGAATGCCCAACCACTCTCAGGGGGCTAGCATGCGTGTAATGTGGAATGCCCAACCACTCCCAGGCTTGCACGAGTGTAATGTGGAATGCCCAACCACTCCCAAGGGGTTAGAACGAGTGTAATGTGGAATGCCCGACCACTCTCACGGACTAGCGCCAGTGTAATGTGGAACGCCCAACCACTCCCAGGGGGCGAGCATAGGTTTAATGTGGAATGCCCAACCACTCCCAGGGGGTTAGCTCGAGTGTAATGTGAAATGCCCAAACACTCCCAGGGGATTAGCACGGGTGTAATGTGAAATGCCCAAACACTCCCAGGGGGCTTGCATGGGTGTAATGTGGAATGCCCAACCACTCCCAATGGGTTGGCATGTATGTAACGTGGAATGCCCAAACACTCTCAGGGGGCTAGCACGGGTGTAATACAAAAGCCCAACCACTCCCAAGGTGCTAGCATGGATGCAATGTGGAATGCCCAACTAAACCCAGGAGGTTGGCATAGGTGTAGCGTGGAATGCCCAACCACTCTCAGGGGGTCAGCACGGGTGTAACGTGGAATGCCCAACTACTCCCAGCGGGCTAGCATCGGTATAATGTGGAATGCCCAATCACTCCCAGGGGGATAGCACGAGTGTGATGTAGAATGCACAACCACTCCTAGAGGGCTAGCACGTGTGTAATGTGGAATGCCCAACCACTCCCAAGGGGTTGGCATGTATGTAACGTGGAATGCCCGACCACTCTCAGGGGGCTAGCACGGGTGTAATGTGAATGCCCAACCACTCCCAAGGGTCTAGCATAGGTGTAATGTGGAATGCCCAACCACTCCCAGGGGGCTCGCACAAGTGTAATGTGGAATGCCCAACCACTCCCAAGGGGTTGGCATGTATGTAACGTGGAATGCCCAACCACTCTCAGGGGGCTACCATGGGTGTAATGTGGAATGCCCAACCACTTCCAGGCTAGCACGAGTGTAATGTGGAATGCCCAACCACTGCCAAGGGGCTAGCACGAGTGTAATGTGGACTGCCCAACCACTCCCTAGGGGCTAGCACGAGTGGAATGCCCAGCCACTCTCAGGGGGCGAGCATGAGTGTAATGTGAAATGCCCAGCCACTCACAAGGGGCTGGCACCAGTGTAATGTGGAATGCCCAACCACTCCCAGTGAGCTAGATTCGGTGTTATGTGGAATACCCAACCACTCCCAGGGGGCTAGCATGAGTGGAATGCCCAACCACTCCCAGGGGGTTGGCATAGGTGTAACGTGAAATGCCCAGCCACTCTCAGGTGCCCAGCACGGGTGTAATGTGGAACGTCCAACCACACTCAGGGGGCTAGCACATGTATAATGAGGAATGCCCAACCACTCCCAGGGGGCTAGCACGAGTGTAATGTGGAATACACATCCACTCCCAGGGGGTTAGCACGAGTGTAAAGTGGAATGCCCAACCACTCCCAAGGGGCCAGGATGGGTGTAATGTGGAACACCCAGCCACTTTCAGGGGGCTAGCGCAAGTGTGATGTGGAATGCCCAACCACTCCCAGGGGTCAAGCATGAGTATAATGTGGAATACCCAACCACCCCCAGGGGGCTAGCATAGGTGTAGCGTGGAATGCCCAACCACTCTCAGGGTGTGAGCACGGGTGTAATGTGGAACACCAAACCACTCCCAGTGGGCTAGCATGAGTGTAATGTGGAATGCCAACCACTCCCAGAGGGCTAGCAAGAGTGTAATGTGGAATACCCAACCAGTCCAAGGGGGCTAGCTTGGGTGCAATGTGGAATACACATCCACTCCCAGGAGGCTAGGATGGGTGTAATGTGGAATACACATCCACTCCCAGGGGGCTGGCACGAGTGTAAAATGGAATACCCAACCACTCCCAAGGGGTTAGGATGGGTGTAATGTGGAACACCCAGCCACTCCCAGGGGGCTAGCATAGGTGTAGCGTGGAATTCCCAACCACTCTCAGGGCGTGAGCACGGGTGTAATGTGGAACGTCCAATCACTCCCAGGGGGCTAGCATGGGCGTACTGTGGAATACCCAACCAGTCCAAGGGGGCGAGCTTGGGTGCAATGTGGAATGCCCAACCACTCCAAAGCGGCTAGCACGAGTGTAATGCGGATTACCCAACCACTCCAAGGGTGCTGGCACGAGTGTAAAGTGGAATGCCCAACCACTCCCAAGGGGCTAGGATGGGTGTAATGTGGAACGCCCAGCCACTTTCAGGCAGCTAGTGCAAGTGTGATGTGGAATGCCCAACCAATCCCAGGGGGCTCGCATATGTGGAATGCCCAACCACTCCAAGGGGGCTAGCATAGGTGTAATGTGGACCACCCAACCACTCCCAGTGAGCGAGCTTGGGTGTAATGTGGAACGCCCAACTACTCTCAAGGTGCTAGCATAGGTGCGATGTGGAATGCCCAACCACTCCCAGGGGGTTGGCATAGGTGTAGCGTGGAATGCCCAACCACTCTCAGGGGGTGAGCACAGGTGTAATGTGGAATGCCCAACCACTCCCAAGCGGCTAGCACAGGTGTAAAGCCCAACCAATCACAAGCGGCTAGCATAGGTGTAATGTGGAATGCCCAACCACTCTCAGGGGGCTAGCACAAGTGTAATGTGGAATGCCCAACCAGTCCCAGGGGGCTAGCACGAGTGTACTGTGAAATTCCCAACTACTCCCAGGGGGCTAGCATGGGTATAATGTGGAATGCCCAATCACTCCCAGGGGGTTAGCATAGGTGTAATGTGGAATGCCCAACCACTCCCAGCGAGCTAGCACGAGTGTAATGGAGAATGCACAACCACTCCTCGGGGGCTAGCACGAGTGTAATGTGGAATGCCCAACCACTCCCAAGGGGTTGGCACCAGTGTAATGTGGAATGCCCAACCACTCTCAGGGGGCTAGCACGGGTGGAATGCGAATGCCCAACCACTCCCAAGGGGCTAGCATAGGTGTAATGTGGAATGCCCAACCACTCTCAGGGGGCTAGCATGGGTGTAATGTGAAATGCCCAACCATTTCCAGGCTAGCGCGAGTGTAATGTGGAATGCCCAACCACTCCCAAAGGGTTAGCACGAGTGTAATGTGGAATGCCCAACCACACCAAGGGGGCTAGCATGAGTATAATGTGGAATACCCAACCACTCCCAAGGGGCTAGCATATGTCTAATGTGGAACACCCAGCCACTCCCAGGGGGCTAGCATAGGTCTAATGTGGAACACCCAGCCACTCCCAGGGGGCTACCATAGGTATTTTGTGGAATGCCCAACATCTCCCAGGGGGCTAGCACGAGTGTAATGTGGAATGCCCAACCACTCTGAGGGGGCTAGCGCATGTGTAATGTGGAATGCCCAACCATTCTCAGGGGGCTAACATCGGTGTAATGTGGAATGCCCAACCACTCCCAGGGGGCTAGCATAGGAATAATGAGGAATGCCCAATCTCTCCCAGGGGGCAAGCACGGGTATAATGTGAACGCCCAACCACTCCAGGGGGCTAGCATGAGTGTAATGTGGAATGCCCAACCACTCCCAGGGTGCTGGCACGAGTGTAATGTGGAATACACATCCAGTCCCAGGGGGCTAGCGCGAGTGTAAAATGGAATGCCCAGCCACTCCCAAGGGGCTAGGATGGGTGTAATGTGGAACGCCCAGCCACTTTCAGGGGGCTACCTCAAGTGTGATGTGGGATGCCCAACCACTCCCAGGGGGCTAGCATAGGCGTAATGTGGAATGCCCAACCACTCCCAGGGGGCTAGCATCAGTGTAATGTGGAATGCCAACCACTCCCAGGGGGCTAGCATCAGTGTAGCGTGGAATGCCCAACCACTCTCAGGGCGTGAGCGCGGGTGTAATGTGGAACGTCCAACCACTCCGAGCGGGCTAGCATGAGTGTAATGTGGAATGCCAACCACTCCCAGGGGGCTAGCAAGAGTGTAATGTGGAATACCCAACCACTCCCAGGGGGCTAGCATGGGCGTACTGTGGAATGCCCATCCATTCCCAAGCGGCTAGCATAGGTGTAATGTGGATTACCCAACCACTCCCAAGGGGCTAGCACGAGTGTAATGTGGAATGCCCAACCATTCCCAGGGTGCTGGCATGAGTGTAATGTAGAATACACATCCACTCCCAGGGGGCTAGGATGGGTGTAATGTGGAATGCCCAACCACTTTAAGGGGGCTAGCGCAAGTGTGATGTGGAATGCCCAACCACTCCGAGGGGGTTAGCACGAGTGTAATGTGGAATGCCCAACCACTTTCAGGGGGTTGGCATTGGTGTAGCGTGGAATGCCCAACCACTCTCAGGGTGCTGGCACGAGTGTAAAGTCGAATGCCCAACCACTCCCAGGGGGCTAGGATGGGTGTAGAACATAGAACAATACAGCGCAGTACAGGCCCTTCGGCCCACGATGTTGCACCGAAACAAAAGCCATCTAACCTACACTATGCCATTATCATCCATATGTTTATCCAATAAACTTTTAAATGCCCTCAATGTTGGCGAGTTCACTACTGTAGCAGGTAGGGCATTCCACGGCCTCACTACTCTTTGCGTAAAGAACCTACCTCTGACCTCTGTCCTATATCTATTACCCCTCAGTTTAAAGTTATGTCCCCTCGTGCCAGCCATATCCATCCGCGGGAGAAGGCTCTCACTGTCCACCCTATCCAACCCCCTGATCATTTTGTATGCCTCTATTAAGTCTCCTCTTAGCCTTCTTCTCTCCAACGAAAACAACCTCAAGTCCGTCAGCCTTTCCTCATAAGATTTTCCCTCCATACCAGGCAACATCCTGGTAAATCTCCTCTGCACCCGCTCCAAAGCCTCCACGTCCTTCCTATAATGCGGTGACCAGAACTGTACGCAATACTCCAAATGCGGCCGGACCAGAGTTCTGTACAGCTGCAACATGACCTCTCGACTCCGGAACTCAATCCCTCTACCAATAAAGGCCAACACTCCATAGGCCTTCTTCACAACCCTATCAACCTGGGTGGCAACTTTCAGGGATCTATGTACATGGACACCTAGATCCCTCTGCTCAGCCACACTTTCAAGAACTTTACCATTAGCCAAATATTCTGCATTCCTGTTATTCCTTCCAAAGTGAATCACCTCACACTTCTCTACATTAAACTCCATTTGCCACCTCTCAGCCCAGCTCTGCAGCTTATCTATATCCCTCTGTAACCTGCTACATCCTTCCACACTATCGACAACACCACCGACTTTAGTATCATCTGCAAATTTACTCACCCACCCTTCTGTGCCTTCCTCTAGGTCATTGATAAAAATGACAAACAGCAACGGCCCCAGAACAGATCCTTGTGGTACGCCACTTGTGACTGTACTCCATTCTGAACATTTCCCATCAACCACCACCCTCTGTCTTCTTTCAGCTAGCCAATTTCTGATCCACATCTCTAAATCACCCTCAATCCCCAGCCTCCGTATTTTTTGCAATAGCCTACCGTGGGGAACCTTATCAAACGCTTTGCTGAAATCCATATACACCACATCAACTGCTCTACCCTCGTCTACCTGTTCAGTCACCTTCTCAAAGAACTCAATAAGGTTTGTGAGGCATGACCTACCCTTCACAAAGCCATGCTGACTATCCCTGATCATATCATTCCTATCTAGATGATTATAAATCTTGTCCCTTATAATCCCCTCCAAGACTTTACCCACTACAGACGTGAGGCTCACCGGTCTATAGTTGCCGGGGTTGTCTCTGCTCCCCTTTTTGAACAAAGGGACCACATTTGCTGTCCTCCAGTCCTCTGGCACTATTCCTGTAGCCAATGATGACATAAAAATCAAAGCCAAAGGTCCAGCAATCTCTTCCCTGGCCTCCCATAGAATCCTAGGATAAATCCCATCAGGTCCCGGGGACTTATCTATTTTCAGCCTGTCCAGAATTGCCAACACCTCTTCCCTACGTACCTCAATGCCATCTATTCTATTAGCCTGTGTAATGTGGAATGCCCAGCCACTTTCAGTGGCGAGCGCAAGTGTGATGTGGAATGCCCAACCACTCCCAGGGGGCTAGCATAGGTGTAATTTGGAATGCGCAATCACTCCTTGGGGGATAGCACGGGTGCAATGTGGAATGCCCAAACACTCTCATGGGGTTAGCATAGGTGTAATGGCCAACCATTCCCAAGGGGCTAGCATGGGTGTAATGTGCAATGCCCAACCACTCCCAGGGAGCTAGCACGAGTGTAATGTAGAATGCACAACCACTCCGAGGGGGCGAGCACGAGTGTAATGTGGAATGCCCAACCACTCCCAGGGGGCTAGCACGAGTGTAATGTGGAATGCCCAACCACTCCCAAGGGGTTGGCATGTATGTAGCGTGGAATGCCCAACCACTCCCAGGCTTGCACGAGTGTAATGTGGAATGCCCAACCACTCTCAGGGGGCTAGAACGAGTGTAATGTGGAATGCCCAACCACTCCCAGGGGGCTAGCATAGGTGTAATGTGGAATCCCGAACCGCTCCCAGGGGGCTAGCACGAGTGTAATGTGGAATGCCCAACCACTCCCAAGGGGTTGGCATGTATGTAGCGTGGAATGCCCAACCACTCCCAGGCTTGCACGAGTGTAATGTGGAATGCCCAACCACTCCCAGGGGGCCAGCATAGGTGTAATGTGGAATCCCCAACCGCTCCCAGGGGGCTAGCACGAGTGTAATGTGGAATGCCCAACCACTCCCAAGGGGTTGGCATGTATGTAGCGTGGAATGCCCAACCACTCCCAGGCTTGCACGAGTGTAATGTGGAATGCCCAACCACTCTCAGGGGGCTTGCATGGGTGTAATGTGGAATGCCCAACCGCTCCAAGGGGGCTAGAACGAGTGTAATGTGGAATGCCCAACCACTCCCAGGGGGCTTGCATGGGTGTAATGTGGAATCCCCAACCGCTCCAAGGGGGCTAGCACGAGTGTAATGTGGAATGCCCAACCACTCCCAAGGGGTTGGCATGTATGTAGCGTGGAATGCCCAACCACTCCCAGGCTTGCACGAGTGTAATGTGGAATGCCCAACCACTCCCAGGGGGCCAGCATGGGTGTAATGTGGAATCCCCAACCGCTCCCAGGGGGCTAGCACGAGTGTAATGTGGAATGCCCAACCACTCCCAAGGGGTTGGCATGTATGTAGCGTGGAATGCCCAACCACTCCCAGGCTTGCACGAGTGTAATGTGGAATGCCCAACCACTCTCAGGGGGCTTGCATGGGTGTAATGTGGAATGCCCAACCGCTCCAAGGGGGCTAGAACGAGTGTAATGTGGAATGCCCAACCACTGCCAGGGGGCTTGCATGGGTGTAATGTGGAATCCCCAACCGCTCCAAGGGGGCTAGCACGAGTGTAATGTGGAATGCCAACCACTTCCAGGGGGCAAGTATGGGTGTAATCTGAATGCCCAACCACTCCAGGGGGCTAGCACGAGTGTAATCTGGAATGCCCAGCCACTCCCAGGGTGCTGGCTCGAGTGTAAAATGGAATGCCCAACCACTCTCGAGGGGCTAGAATGGGTGTAATGGGGAACGCCCAGCCACTTTCAGGGGCTAGCGCAAGTGTGATGTGGAATGCCCAACCACTCCCAAGGGGCGAGGATGAGTATAATGTAGAATACCCAACCACTCCCAGGGGGCTAGCATAGGTGTAGCGTGGAATGCCCAACCACTCTCAGGGCGTGAGCACGGGTGTATTGTGGAATGCCCAACCTCTCCCGGCGGGCTAGGAAGAATGTAATGTGGAATACGCAACCACTCCCAGGGGGCTAGCACTGTGTACTGTGGAATACCCAACCAGTCCAAGGGGGCTAGATTGGGTGCAATGTGGAATGCCCAACCACCCCCAAGCGGCTAGCATAGGTGTAATGCCCAACCACTCCCAAGCGGCTAGCACGAGTGTAATGTGGATTACACAACCACTCCGAGGGGGCTAGCACGAGTGTAAAGTGGAATGCCCAACCACTCCCAAGGGGCTAGCATGGGTGTAATGCCCAACCACTCCCAAGGAGCTGGCATGAGTGTAATGTGGATTACACAACCACTCCGAGGGGGCTAGCACGAGTGTGATGTGGAATGCCCAACCACTCCCAGGGGGCTAGCATAGGTGTAATGTGGAATTCCCATCCACTCCCAGGGGGCTAGCATAGGTGTAATGTGGAATGCCCAACTACTCCCAGGGGGCTAGCATAGGTATAATGTGGAATACCCAACCACTCCCAGGGGGCTAGCACGAGTGTAAAATGGAATGCCCAACCACTCCCAAGGGGCTAGCATAGGTGTAATGTGGAATGCCCAACCACTCTCAGGGGGCTAAAACGGGTGCAATGTGGAATCCCCAAACACTCCCAGGGGGCTAGCACGAGTGGAATGTGGAATGCCCAACCACTCACAAGGGGCTGGCACCAGTGTAATGTGGAATGCCCAACCACTCCCAGTGAGCTTGATTCGGTGTTATGTAGAATACCCAACCACTCCCAGGGGGCTAGCACGAGTGGAATGCCCAACCACTCCCAGGGGGTTGGCATAGGTGTAACGTGAAATGCCCAGCCACTCTCAGGTGCCTAGCACGGGTGTAATGTGGAACGTCCAACCACGCTCAGGGGGCTAGCACATGTATAATGAGGAATGCCCAACCACTCCCAGGGGGCTAGCACGAGTGTTAAGTGGAATACACATCCACTCCCAGGGGGTTAGCACGAGTGTAAAGTGGAATGCCCAACCACTCACAGGGGGCTAGCACGAGTGTAATGTGGAATACACATCCACTCCCAGGGGGTTAGCACGAGTGTAAAGTGGAATGCCCAACCACTCCCAAGGGGCCAGGATGGGTGTAATGTGGAACACCCAGCCACTTTCAGGGGGCTAGCGCAAGTGTGATGTGGAATGCCCAACCACTCCCAGGGGTCAAGCATGAGTATAATGTGGAATACCCAACCACCCCCAGGGGGCTAGCATAGGTGTAGCGTGGAATGCCCAACCACTCTCAGGGTGTGAGCACGGGTGTAATGTGGAATGCCAACCACTCCCAGAGGGCTAGCAAGAGTGTAATGTGGAATACCCAACCAGTCCAAGGGGGCTAGCTTGGGTGCAATGTGGAATACACATCCACTCCCAGGAGGCTAGGATGGGTGTAATGTGGAATACACATCCACTCCCAGGGGACTAGCACGAGTGTAAAATGGAATACCCAACCACTCCCAAGGGGTTAGGATGGGTGTAATGTGGAACACCCAGCCACTCCCAGGGGGCTAGCATAGGTGTAGCGTGGAATTCCCAACCACTCTCAGGGCGTGAGCACGGGTGTAATGTGGAACGTCCAATCACTCCCAGGGGGCTAGCATGGGCGTACTGTGGAATACCCAACCAGTCCAAGGGGGCGAGCTTGGGTGCAATGTGGAATGCCCAACCACTCCAAAGCGGCTAGCATGGGTGTGATGTGGAATACCCAACCACTCCCAAGGGGCTAGCACGAGTGTAATGCGGATTACCCAACCACTCCAAGGGTGCTGGCACGAGTGTAAAGTGGAATGCCCAACCACTCCCAAGGGGCTAGGATGGGTGTAATGTGGAACGCCCAGCCACTTTCAGGCAGCTAGCGCAAGTGTGATGTGGAATGCCCAACCAATCCCAGGGGGCTAGCATATGTGGAATGCCCAACCACTCCAAGGGGGCTAGCATAGGTGTAATGTGGACCACCCAACCACTCCCAGTGAGCGAGCTTGGGTGTAATGTGGAACGCCCAACTACTCTCAAGGTGCTAGCATAGGTGCAATGTGGAATGCCCAACCACTCCCAGGGGGTTGGCATAGGTGTAGCGTGGAATGCCCAACCACTCTCAGGGGGTGAGCACAGGTGTAATGTGGAATGCCCAACCACTCCCAAGCGGCTAGCACAGGTGTAAAGCCCAACCATCCCAAGCGGCTAGCATAGGTGTAATGTGGAATGCCCAACCACTCTCAGGGGGCTAGCACGAGTGTAATGTGGAATGCCCAACCAGTCCCAGGGGGCTAGCACGAGTGTAATGTGGAATTCCCAACTACTCCCAGGGGGCTAGCATGGGTATAATGTGGAATGCCCAATCACTCCCAGGGGGTTAGCATAGGTGTAATGTGGAATGCCCAACCACTCCCAGCGAGCTAGCACGAGTGTAATGGAGAATGCACAACCACTCCTCGGGGGCTAGCACGAGTGTAATGTGGAATGCCCAACCACTCCCAAGGGGTTGGCACCAGTGTAATGTGGAATGCCCAACCACTCTCAGGGGGCTAGCACGGGTGGAATGCGAATGCCCAACCACTCCCAAGGGGCTAGCATAGGTGTAATGTGGAATGCCCAACCACTCCCAAAGGGTTAGCACGAGTGTAATGTGGAATGCCCAACCACACCAAGGGGGCTAGCATGAGTGTAATGTGGAATACCCAACCACTCCCAAGGGGCTAGCATAGGTCTAATGTGGAACACCCAGCCACTCCCAGGGGGCTACCATAGGTATTTTGTGGAATGCCCAACATCTCCCAGGGGGCTAGCACGAGTGTAATGTGGAATGCCCAACCACTCTGAGGGGGCTAACATAGGTGTAATGTGGAATGCCCAACCATTCTCAGGGGGCTAACATAGGTGTAATGTGGAATGCCCAACCACTCCCAGGGGGCTAGCATAGGAATAATGAGGAATGCCCAGTCTCTCCCAGGGGGCAAGCACGGGTATAATGTGAACACCCAACCACTCCAGGGGGCTAGCATGAGTGTAATGTGTAATGCCCAACCACTCCCAGGGTGCTGGCACGAGTGTAATGTGGAATACACATCCAGTCCCAGGGGGCTAGCGCGAGTGTAAAATGGAATGCCCAGCCACTCCCAAGGGGCTAGGATGGGTGTAATGTGGAACGCCCAGCCACTTTCAGGGGGCTACCTCAAGTGTGATGTGGGATGCCCAACCACTCCCAGGGGGCTAGCATAGGCGTAATGTGGAATGCCCAACCACTCCCAGGGGGCTAGCATCAGTGTAGCGTGGAATGCCCAACCACTCTCAGGGCGTGAGCGTGGGTGTAATGTTGAACGTCCAACCACTCCGAGCGGGCTAGCATGAGTGTAATGTGGAATGCCAACCACTCCCAGGGGGCTAGCAAGAGTGTAATGTGGAATACGCAACCACTCCCAAGGGGCTAGCACGAGTGTAATGTGGAATGCCCAGCCACTCTCAGGGGGCTAGCAAGAGTGTAATGTGGAATACGCAACCACTCCCAGGGGGCTAGCATGGGCGTACTGTGGAATGCCCAACCATTCCCAAGCGGCTAGCATAGGTGTAATGTGGATTACCCAACCACTCCCAAGGGGCTAGCACGAGTGTAATGTGGAATGCCCAGCCACTTTAAGGGGGCTAGCGCAAGTGTGATGTGGAATGCCCAACCACTCCGAGGGGGTTAGCACGAGTGTAATGTGGAATGCCCAACCACTTTCAGGGGGTTGGCATTGGTGTAGCGTGGAATGCCCAACCACTCTCAGGGTGCTGGCACGAGTGTAAAGTCGAATGCCCAAACACTCCCAGGGGGCTAGGATGGGTGTAATGTGGAATGCCCAGCCACTTTCAGTGGCGAGCGCAAGTGTGATGTGGAATGCCCAACCACTCCCAGGGGGCTAGCATTGGTGTAATTTGGAATGCGCAATCACTCCTAGGGGGATAGCACGGGTGCAATGTGGAATGCCCAAACACTCTCAGGGGGTTAGCATAGGTGTAATGCCCAACCACTCCCAGGGAGCTAGCACGAGTGTAATGTAGAATGCACAACCACTCCTAGGGGGCGAGCACGAGTGTAATGTGGAATGCCCAACCACTCTCAGGGGGCTTGCATGGGTGTAATGTGGAATCCCCAACCGCTCCAAGGGGGCTAGAACGAGTGTAATGTGGAATGCCCAACCACTCCCAGGGGGCTTGCATGGGTGTAATGTGGAATCCCCAACCGCTCCAAGGGGGCGAGCACGAGTGTAATGTGGAATGCCAACCACTTCCAGGGGGCAAGTATGGGTGTAATCTGAATGCCCAACCACTCCAGGGGGCTAGCACGAGTGTAATCTGGAATGCCCAACCACTCTCAAGGGGCTAGAATGGGTGTAATGTGGAACGCCCAGCCACTTTCAGGGGCTAGCGCAAGTGTGATGTGGAATGCCCAACCACTCCCAAGGGGCTAGGATGAGTATAATGTGGAATACCCAACCACTCCCAGGGGGCTAGCATAGGTGTAGCGTGGAATGCCCAACCACTCTCAGGGCGTGAGCACGGGTGTATTGTGGAACGCCCAACCACTCCCGGCGGGCTAGGAAGAATGTAATGTGGAATACGCAACCACTCCCAGGGGGCTAGCACTGTGTACTGTGGAATACCCAACCAGTCCAAGGGGGCTCGATTGGGTGCAATGTGGAATGCCCAACCACTCCCAAGCGGCTAGCACGAGTGTAATGTGGATTACACAACCACTCCGAGGGGGCTAGCACGAGTGTAAAGTGGAATGCCCAACCACTCCCAAGGGGCTAGCATGGGTGTAATGCCCAACCACTCCCAAGGAGCTAGCATAAGTGTAATGTGGATTTCACAACCACTCCGAGGGGGCTAGCACGAGTGTGATGTGGAATGCCCAACCACTCCCAGGGGGCTAGCATAGGTGTAATGTGGAATTACCATCCACTCCCAGGGGGCTAGCATAGGTATAATGTCGAATGCCCAACTACTCCCAGGGGGCTAGCACGAGTGTAAAATGGAATGCCCAACCACTCCCAAGGGGATAGCATGGGTGTAATGTGGAATGCCCAACCACTCTCAGGGGGCTAAAACGGGTGCAATGTGGAATCCCCAAACACTCCCAGGGGGCTAGCATGAGTGGAATGTGGAATGCCCAACCACTCACAAGGGGCTGGCACCAGTGTAATGTGGAATGCCCAACCACTCCCAGTGAGCTTGATTCTGTGTTATGTGGAATACCCAACCACTCCCAGGGGGCTAGCACGAGTGGAATGCCCAACCACTCCCAGGGGGTTGGCATAGGTGTAACGTGAAATGCCCAGCCACTCTCAGGTGCCTAGCACGGGTGTAATGTGGAACGTCCAACCACGCTCAGGGGGCTAGCACATGTATAATGAGGAATGCCCAACCACTCCCAGGGGGCTAGCACGAGTGTAAAGTGGAATACACATCCACTCCCAGGGGGTTAGCACGAGTGTAAAGTGGAATGCCCAACCACTCACAGGGGGCTAGCACGAGTGTAATGTGGAATACACATCCACTCCCAGGGGGTTAGCACGAGTGTAAAGTGGAATGCCCAACCACTCCCAAGGGGCCAGGATGGGTATAATGTGGAACACCCAGCCACTTTCAGGGGGCTAGCGCAAGTGTGATGTGGAATGCCCAACCACTCCCAGGGGTCAAGCATGAGTATAATGTGGAATACCCAACCACCCCCAGGGGGCTAGCATAGGTGTAGCGTGGAATGCCCAACCACTCTCAGGGTGTGAGCACGGGTGTAATGTGGAACACCAAACCACTCCCAGCGGGCTAGCATGAGTGTAATGTGGAATGCCAACCACTCCCAGAGGGCTAGCAAGAGTGTAATGTGGAATACCCAACCAGTCCAAGGGGGCTAGCTTGGGTGCAATGTGGAATACACATCCACTCCCAGGAGGCTAGGATGGGTGTAATGTGGAATACACATCCACTCCCAGGGGACTAGCACGAGTGTAAAATGGAATACCCAACCACTCCCAAGGGGTTAGGATGGGTGTAATGTGGAACACCCAGCCACTCCCAGGGGGCTAGCATAGGTGTAGCATGGAATTCCCAACCACTCTCAGGGCGTGAGCACGGGTGTAATGTGGAACGTCCAATCACTCCCAGGGGGCTAGCATGGGCGTACTGTGGAATACCCAACCAATCCAAGGGGGCGAGCTTGGGTGCAATGTGGAATGCCCAACCACTCCAAAGCGGCTAGCATGGGTGTGATGTAGAATACCCAACCACTCCCAAGGGGCTAGCACGAGTGTAATGCGGATTACCCAACCACTCCAAGGGTGCTGGCACGAGTGTAAAGTGGAATGCCCAACCACTCCCAAGGGGCTAGGATGGGTGTAATGTGGACGCCCAGCCACTTTCAGGCAGCTAGCGCAAGTGTGATGTGGAATGCCCAACCAATCCCAGGGGGCTAGCATATGTGGAATGCCCAACCACTCCAAGGGGGCTAGCATAGGTGTAATGTGGACCACCCAACCACTCCCAGTGAGCGAGCTTGGGTGTAATGTGGAACGCCCAACTACTCTCAAGGTGCTAGCAGAGGTGCAATGTGGAATGCCCAACCACTCCCAGGGGGTTGGCATAGGTGTAGCGTGGAATGCCCAACCACTCTCAGGGGGTGAGCACAGGTGTAATGTGGAATGCCCAACCACTCCCAAGCGGCTAGCACAGGTGTTAAGCCCAACCATCCCAAGCGGCTAGCATAGGTGTAATGTGGAATGCCCAACCACTCTCAGGGGGCTAGCACGAGTGTAATGTGGAATGCCCAACCAGTCCCTGGGGGCTAGCACGAGTGATATGTGGAATGCCCAACCACTCTCAGGGGGCTAGCACGGGTGGAATGCGAATGCCCAACCACTCCCAAGGGGCTAGCATAGGTGTAATGTGGAATGCCCAACCACTCTCAGGGGGCTAGCATGGGTGTAATGTGAAATGCCCAACCATTTCCGGGCTAGCGCGAGTGTAATGTGGAATGCCCAACCACTCCCAAAGGGTTAGCACGAGTGTAATGTGGAATGCCCAACCACACCAAGGGGGCTAGCATGAGTGTAATGTGGAATACCCAACCACTCCCAGGGGGCTACCATAGGTATTTTGTGGAATGCCCAACATCTCCCAGGGGGCTAGCACGAGTGTAATGTGGAATGCCCAACCACTCTGAGGGGGCTAACATAGGTGTAATGTGGAATGCCCAACCACTCCCAGGGGGCTAGCATAGGAATAATGAGGAAAGCCCAGTCTCTCCCAGGGGGCAAGCACGGGTATAATGTGAACGCCCAACCACTCCAGGGGGCTAGCATGAGTGTAATGTGTAATGCCCAACCACTCCCAGGGTGCTGGCACGAGTGTAATGTGGAATACACATCCAGTCCCAGGGGGCTAGCGCGAGTGTAAAATGGAATGCCCAGCCACTCCCAAGGGGCTAGGATGGGTGTAATGTGGAACGCCCAGCCACTTTCAGGGGGCTACCTCAAGTGTGATGTGGGATGCCCAACCACTCCCAGGGGGCTAGCATAGGCGTAATGTGGAATGCCCAACCACTCCCAGGGGGCTAGCATCAGTGTAGCGTGGAATGCCCAACCACTCTCAGGGCGTGAGCGCGGGTGTAATGTGGAACGTCCAACCACTCCGAGCGGGCTAGCATGAGTGTAATGTGGAATGCCAACCACTCCCAGGGGGCTAGCAAGAGTGTAATGTGGAATACGCAACCACTCCCAAGGGGCTAGCACGAGTGTAATGTGGAATGCCCAGCCACTCTCAGGGGGCTAGCAAGAGTGTAATGTGGAATACGCAACCACTCCCAGGGGGCTAGCATGGGCGTACTGTGGAATGCCCAACCATTCCCAAGCGGCTAGCATAGGTGTAATGTGGATTACCCAACCACTCCCAAGGAGCTAGCACGAGTGTAATGTGGAATGCCCAGCCACTTTAAGGTGGCTAGCGCAAGTGTGATGTGGAATGCCCAACCACTCCGAGGGGGTTAGCACGAGTGTAATGTGGAATGCCCAACCACTTTCAGGGGGTTGGCATTGGTGTAGCGTGGAATGCCCAACCACTCTCAGGGTGCTGGCACGAGTGTAAAGTCGAATGCCCAACCACTCCCAGGGGGCTAGGATGGGTGTAATGTGGAATGCCCAGCCACTTTCAGTGGCGAGCGCAAGTGTGATGTGGAATGCCCAACCACTCCCAGGGGGCTAGCATAGGTGTAATTTGGAATGCGCAATCACTCCTAGGGGGATAGCACGGGTGCAATGTGGAATGCCCAAACACTCTCAGGGGGTTAGCATAGGTGTAATGCCCAACCACTCCCAGGGAGCTAGCACGAGTGTAATGTAGAATGCACAACCACTCCTAGGGGGCGAGCACGAGTGTAATGTGGAATGCCCAACCACTCTCAGGGGGCTTGCATGGGTGTAATGTGGAATCCCCAACCGCTCCAAGGGGGCTAGAACGAGTGTAATGTGGAATGCCCAACCACTCCCAGGGGGCTTGCATGGGTGTAATGTGGAATCCCCAACCGCTCCAAGGGGGCGAGCACGAGTGTAATGTGGAATGCCAACCACTTCCAGGGGGCAAGTATGGGTGTAATCTGAATGCCCAACCACTCCAGGGGGCTAGCACGAGTGCAATCTGGAATGCCCAGCCACTCCCAGGGTGCTGGCTCGAGTGTAAAATGGAATGCCCAACCACTCTCAAGGGGCTAGAATGGGTGTAATGTGGAACGCCCAGCCACTTTCAGGGGCTAGCGCAAGTGTAATGTGGAATGCCCAACCACTCCCAAGGGGCTAGGATGAGTATAATGTGGAATACCCAACCACTCCCAGGGGGCTAGCATAGGTGTAGCGTGGAATGCCCAACCACTCTCAGGGCGTGAGCACGGGTGTATTGTGGAACGCCCAAACACTCCCGGCGGGCTAGGAAGAATGTAATGTGGAATACGCAACCACTCCCAGGGGGCTAGCACTGTGTACTGTGGAATACCCAACCAGTCCAAGGGGGCTAGATTGGGTGCAATGTGGAATGCCCAACCACTCCCAAGCGGCTAGCACGAGTGTAATGTGGATTACACAACCACTCCGAGGGGGCTAGCACGAGTGTAAAGTGGAATGCCCAACCACTCCCAAGGGGCTAGCATGGGTGTAATGCCCAACCACTCCCAACGAGCTAGCATGAGTGTAATGTGGATTACACAACCACTCCGAGGGGGCTAACACGAGTGTGATGTGGAATGCCCAACCACTCCCAGGGGGCTAGCATAGGTATAATGTGGAATGCCCAACTACTCCCAGGGGGCTAGCATAGGTATAATGTGGAATACCCAACCACTCCCAGGGGGCTAGCACGAGTGTAAAATGGAATGCCCAACCACTCCCAAGGGGCTCGGATGGGTGTAATGTGGAACGCCCTGCCACTTTGAGGGGGCTAGCGTAAGTGTGATGTGGAATGCCCAACCACTTCCAGGGGGCTAGCATCGGTGTAATGTGGAATGCCCAACCACTCCAAGGGGGCTAGCATGAGTATAATGTGGAATACCCAACCATTCCCAGGGGGCTAACTTGGGTGTAGTGTAGAACGCCCAACCACTCCCAAGGTGCTTGCATGGGTGCAATGTGGAATGCCCAACCACACCCAGGAGGTTGGCATAGGTGTAGCGTGGAATGCCCAACCACTCTCAGGGGTCTAGCACAAGTGTAATGTGGAATGTCCAACCACTCCCAGGGGGCTAGCAAGAGTGTAACGTGGAATGCCCAACTACTCCCAGCGGGCTAGCATGGGTATAATGTGGAATGCCCAATCACTCCCAGGGGGATAGCACGGGTGCAATGTGGAATGCCCAACCACTCCCAGGGGGCTAGCACGAGTGTAATGTGGAATGCCCAACCGCTCTTAGGGGGTTAGTATAGGTGTAATGTGGAATGCACAACCACTCCCAAGGGGCTAGCATGGGTGTAATGTGCAATGTCCAACCACTCCCAGGGAACTAGCACGAGTGTGATGTAGAATGCACAGCCACTCCCAAGGGGTTGGCATGTATGTAACGTGGAATGCCCGACAACTCTCAGGGGGTTAGCATTGGTGTAATGTGGAATGCCCAACCACTCCCAAGGGGTTCGCACAAGTGTAATGTGGAATGCCCAACCACTCCCAAGGGGTTGGCATGTATGTAACGTGGGATGCCCAACCACTCTCAGGGGGCTAGCACGGGTGTAATGCGAATGCTCAACCACTCCCAAGGGGCTAGCATAGGCGTAATGTGGAAAGCCCAACTGCTCCCAGGGGGTTGGCATGTATTTAACGTGGAATGCCCAACCACTCTCAGGGGGCTAGCATGGGTGTAATGTGGAATGCCCAACCACTCCCAAGGGGCTAGAACGAGTGTAATGTGGAATGCCCAACCACTCTCAGGGGGCTAGCATGCGTGTAATGTGGAATGCCCAACCACTCCCAGGCTTGCACGAGTGTAATGTGGAATGCCCAACCACTCCCAAGGGGTTAGAACGAGTGTAATGTGGAATGCCCGACCACTCTCAGGGACTAGCGCCAGTGTAATGTGGAATGCCCAATCACTCCCAGGGGGCAAGCATGGGTGTAATGTGGAACGCCCAACCACTCCCAGGGGGCGAGCATAGGTTTAATGTGGAATGCCCAACCACTCCCAGGGGGTTAGCTCGAGTGTAATGTGAAATGCCCAAACACTCCCAGGGGGCTTGCATGGGTGTAATGTGGAATGCCCAACCACTCCCAAGGGGTTGGCATGTATGTAACGTGGAATGCCCAAACACTCTCAGGGGGCTAGCACGGGTGTAATACAAAAGCCCAACCACTCCCAAGGTGCTAGCATGGATGCAATGTGGAATGCCCAACTAAACCCAGGAGGTTGGCATAGGTGTAGCGTGGAATGCCCAACCACTCTCAGGGGGTCAGCACGGGTGTAACGTGGAATGCCCAACTACTCCCAGCGGGCTAGCATCGGTATAATGTGGAATGCCCAATCACTCCCAGGGGGATAGCACGGGTGCAATGTGGAATGCCCAACCACTCCCAGGGGGCTAGCACGAGTGTAATGTGGAATGCCCAACCACTCCCAAAGGGCTAGCATGGGTGTAATGAGCAATGCCCAACCACTCCCAGGGAACTAGCACGAGTGTGATGTAGAATGCACAACCACTCCTAGAGGGCTAGCACGTGTGTAATGTGGAATGCCCAACCACTCCCAAGGGGTTGGGATGTATGTAACGTGGAATGCCCGACCACTCTCAGGGGGCTAGCACGGGTGTAATGTGAATGCCCAACCACTCCCAAGGGTCTAGCATAGGTGTAATGTGGAATGCCCAACCACTCCCAGGGGGCTCGCACAAGTGTAATGTGGAATGCCCAACCACTCCCAAGGGGTTGGCATGTATGTAACGTGGAATGCCCAACCACTCTCAGGGGGCGACCATGGGTGTCATGTGGAATGCCCAACCACTTCCAGGCTAGCACGAGTGTAATGTGGAATGCCCAACCACTGCCAAGGGGCTAGCACGAGTGTAATGTGGACTGCCCAACCACTCCCTAGGGGCTAGCACGAGTGGAATGCCCAGCCACTCTCAGGGGGCGAGCATGAGTGTAATGTGAAATGCCCAGCCACTCACAAGGGGCTGGCACCAGTGTAATGTGGAATGCCCAACCACTCCCAGTGAGCTAGATTCGGTGTTATGTGGAATACCCAACCACTCCCAGGGGGCTAGCACGAGTGGAATGCCCAACCACTCCCAGGGGGTTGGCATAGGTGTAACGTGAAATGCCCAGCCACTCTCAGGTGCCCAGCACGGGTGTAATGTGGAACGTCCAACCACACTCAGGGGGCTAGCACATGTATAATGAGGAATGCCCAACCACTCCCAGGGGGCTAGCACGAGTGTAATGTGGAATACACATCCACTCCCAGGGGGTTAGCACGAGTGTAAAGTGGAATGCCCAACCACTCCCAAGGGGCCAGGATGGGTGTAATGTGGAACACCCAGCCACTTTCAGGGGGCTAGCGCAAGTGTGATGTGGAATGCCCAACCACTCCCAGGGGTCAAGCATGAGTATAATGTGGAATACCCAACCACCCCCAGGGGGCTAGCATAGGTGTAGCGTGGAATGCCCAACCACTCTCCGGGTGTGAGCACGGGTGTAATGTGGAACACCAAACCACTCCCAGCGGGCTAGCATGAGTGTAATGTGGAATGCCAACCACTCCCAGAGGGCTAGCAAGAGTGTAATGTGGAATACCCAACCAGTCCAAGGGGGCTAGCTTGGGTGTAATGTGGAATACACATCCACTCCCAGGAGGCTAGGATGGGTGTAATGTGGAATACACATCCACTCCCAGGGGGCTGGCACGAGTGTAAAATGGAATACCCAACCACTCCCAAGGGGTTAGGATGGGTGTAATGTGGAACACCCAGCCACTCCCAGGGGGCTAGCATAGGTGTAGCGTGGAATTCCCAACCACTCTCAGGGCGTGAGCACGGGTGTAATGTGGAACGTCCAATCACTCCCAGGGGGCTAGCATGGGCGTACTGTGGAATACCCAACCAGTCCAAGGGGGCGAGCTTGGGTGCAATGTGGAATGCCCAACCACTCCAAAGCGGCTAGCATGGGTGTGATGTGGAATACCCAACCACTCCCAAGGGGCTAGCACGAGTGTAATGCGGATTACCCAACCACTCCAAGGGTGCTGGCACGAGTGTAAAGTGGAATGCCCAACCACTCCCAAGGGGCTAGGATGGGTGTAATGTGGACCACCCAACCACTCCCAGTGAGCGAGCTTGGGTGTAATGTGGAACGCCCAACTACTCTCAAGGTGCTAGCAGAGGTGCAATGTGGAATGCCCAACCACTCCCAGGGGGTTGGCATAGGTGTTGCGTGCAATGCCCAACCACTCTCAGGGGGGAGCACAGGTGTAATGTGGAATGCCCAACCACTCCCAAGCGGCTAGCACAGGTGTAAAGCCCAACCACTCCCAAGCGGCTAGCATAGGTGTAATGTGGAATGCACAACCACTCTCAGGGGGCTAGCACGAGTGTAATGTGGAATGCCCAACCAGTCCCAGGGGGCTAGCACGAGTGTACTGTGAAATTCCCAACTACTCCCAGGAGGCTAGCATGGGTATAATGTGGAATGCCCAATCACTCCCAGGGGGTTAGCATAGGTGTAATGTGGAATGCCCAACCACTCCCAGCGAGCTAGCACGAGTGTAATGGAGAATGCACAACCACTCCTCGGGGGCTAGCACGAGTGTAATGTGGAATGCCCAACCACTCCCAAGGGGTTGGCACCAGTGTAATGTGGAATGCCCAACCACTCTCAGGGGGCTAGCACGGGTGGAATGCGAATGCCCAACCACTCCCAAGGGGCTAGCATAGGTGTAATGTGGAATGCCCAACCACTCTCAGGGGGCTAGCATGGGTGTAATGTGAAATGCCCAACCATTTCCAGGCTAGCGCGAGTGTAATGTGGAATGCCCAACCACTCCCAAAGGGTTAGCACGAGTGTAATGTGGAATGCCCAACCACACCAAGGGGGCTAGCATGAGTATAATGTGGAATACCCAACCACTCCCAAGGGGCTAGCAATGGTCTAATGTGGAACACCCAGCCACCCCCAGGGGGCTACCATAGGTATTTTGTGGAATGCCCAACATCTCCCAGGGGGCTAGCACGAGTGTAATGTGGAATGCCCAACCACTCTGAGGGGGCTCGCGCATGTGTAATGTGGAATGCCCAACCATTCTCAGGGGGCTAACATAGGTGTAATGTGGAATGCCCAACCACTCCCAGGGGGCTAGCATAGGAATAATGAGGAATGCCCAATCTCTCCCAGGGGGCAAGCACGGGTATAATGTGAACGCCCAACCACTCCAGGGGGCTAGCATGAGTGTAATGTGGAATGCCCAACCACTCCCAGGGTGCTGGCACGAGTGTAATGTGGAATACACATCCAGTCCCAGGGGGCTAGCGCGAGTGTAAAATGGAATGCCCAGCCACTCCCAAGGGGCTAGGATGGGTGTAATGTGGAACGCCCAGCCACTTTCAGGGGGCTACCTCAAGTGTGATGTGGGATGCCCAACCACTCCCAGGGGGCTAGCATAGGCGTAATGTGGAATGCCCAACCACTCCCAGGGGGCTAGCATCAGTGTAGCGTGGAATGCCCAACCACTCTCAGGGCGTGAGCGCGGGTGTAATGTGGAACGTCCAACCACTCCGAGCGTCTAGCATGAGTGTAATGTGGAATGCCAACCACTCCCAGGGGGCTAGCAAGAGTGTAATGTGGAATACCCAACCACTCCCAGGGGGCTAGCATGGGCGTACTGTGGAATGCCCAACCATTCCCAAGCGGCTAGCATAGGTGTAATGTGGATTACCCAACCACTCCCAAGGGGCTAGCACGAGTGTAATGTGGAATGCCCAACCATTCCCAGGGTGCTGGCATGAGTGTAATGTAGAATACACATCCACTCCCAGGGGGCTAGGATGGGTGTAATGTGGAATGCCCAACCACTTTAAGGGGGCTAGCGCAAGTGTGATGTGGAATGCCCAACCACTCCGAGGGGGTTAGCACGAGTGTAATGTGGAATGCCCAACCACTTTCAGGGGGTTGGCATTGGTGTAGCGTGGAATGCCCAACCACTCTCAGGGTGCTGGCACGAGTGTAAAGTCGAATGCCCAACCACTCCCAGGGGGCTAGGATGGGTGTAATGTGGAATGCCCAACCACTCCCAGGGGGCTAGCATAGGTGTAATTTGGAATGCGCAATCACTCCTAGGGGGATAGCACGGGTGCAATGTGGAATGCCCAAACACTCTCAGGGGGTTAGCATAGGTGTAATGCCCAACCATTCCCAAGGGGCTAGCATGGGTGTAATGTGCAATGCCCAACCACTCCCAGGGAGCTAGCACGAGTGTAATGTAGAATGCACAACCACTCCGAGGGGGCGAGCACGAGTGTAATGTGGAATGCCCAACCACTCCCAGGGGGCTAGCACGAGTGTAATGTGGAATGCCCAACCACTCCCAAGGGGTTGGCATGTATGTAGCGTGGAATGCCCAACCACTCCCAGGCTTGCACGAGTGTAATGTGGAATGCCCAACCACTCCCAGGGGGCCAGCATGGGTGTAATGTGGAATCCCCAACCGCTCCCAGGGGGCTAGCATGAGTGTAATGTGGAATGCCCAACCACTCCCAAGGGGTTGGCATGTATGTAGCGTGGAATGCCCAACCACTCCCAAGCTTGCACGAGTGTAATGTGGAATGCCCAACCACTCTCAGGGGGCTTGCATGGGTGTAATGTGGAATGCCCAACCGCTCCAAGGGGGCTAGAACGAGTGTAATGTGGAATGCCAACCACTTCCAGGGGGCAAGTATGGGTGTAATCTGAATGCCCAACCACTCCAGGGGGCTAGCACGAGTGTAATTTGGAATGCCCAGCCACTCCCAGGGTGCTGGCTCGAGTGTAAAATGGAATGCCCAACCACTCTCAAGGGGCTAGAATGGGTGTAATGTGGAACGCCCAGCCACTTTCAGGGGCTAGCGCAAGTGTGATGTGGAATGCCCAACCACTCCCAAGGGGCTAGGATGAGTATAATGTGGAATACCCAACCACTCCCAGGGGGCTAGCATAGGTGTAGCGTGGAATGCCCAACCACTCTCAGGGCGTGAGCACGGGTGTATTGTGGAATGCCCAACCACTCCCGGCGGGCGAGGAAGAATGTAATGTGGAATACGCAACCACTCCCAGGGGGCTAGCACTGTGTACTGTGGAATACCCAACCAGTCCAAGGGGGCTAGATTGGGTGCAATGTGGAATGCCCAACCACCCCCAAGTGGCTAGCACGAGTGTAATGTGGATTACACAACCACTCCGAGGGGGCTAGCACGAGTGTAAAGTGGAATGCCCAACCACTCCCAAGGGGCTAGCATGGGTGTAATGCCCAACCACTCCCAAGGAGCTAGCATGAGTGTGATGTGGATTACACAACCACTCCGAGGGGGCTAGCACGAGTGTGATGTGGAATGCCCAACCACTCCCAAGGGGCTAGCATGGGTGTAATGCCCAACCACTCCCAAGGAGCTAGCATGAGTGTAATGTGGATTACACAACCACTCCGAGGGGGCTAGCACGAGTGTGATGTGGAATGCCCAACCACTCCCAGGGGGCTAGCATAGGTGTAATGTGGAATTCCCATCCACTCCCAGGGGGCTAGCATAGGTGTAATGTGGAATGCCCAACTACTCCCAGGGGGCTAGCATAGGTATAATGTGGAATACCCAACCACTCCCAGGGGGCTAGCACGAGTGTAAAATGGAATGCCCAACCACTCCCATGGGGCTAGGATGGGTGTAATGTGGAACGCCCAGCCACTTTGAGGGGGCTAGCGTAAGTGTGATGTGGAATGCCCAACCACTTCCAGGGGGCTAGCATCGGTGTAATGTGGAATGCCCAACCACTCCAAGGGGGCTAGCATAAGTATAATGTGAAATACCCAACCATTCCCAGGGGCCAACTTGGGTGTAGTGTAGAACGCCCAACCACTCCCAAGGTGCTTGCATGGGTGCAATGTGGAATGCCCAACCTCACCCAGGAGGTTGGCATAGGTGTAGCGTGGAATGCCCAACCACTCTCAGGGGTCTAGCACAAGTGTAATGTGGAATGTCCAACCACTCCCAGGGGGCTAGCAAGAGTGTAACGTGGAATGCCCAACTACTCCCAGCGGGCTAGCATGGGTATAATGTGGAATGCCCAATCACTCCCAGGGGGATAGCACGGGTGCAATGTGGAATGCCCAACCACTCCCAGGGGGCTAGCACGAGTGGAATGCCCAACCGCTCTTAGGGGGTTAGTATAGGTGTAATGTGGAATGCCCAACCACTCCCAAGGGGCTAGCATGGGTGTAATGTGCAATGTCCAACCACTCCCAGGGAACTAGCACGAGTGTGATGTAGAATGCACAACCACTCCCAAGGGGTTGGCATGTATATAACGTGGAATGCCCGACAACTCTCAGGGGGTTAGCATAGGTGTAATGTGGAATGCCCAACCACTCCCAAGGGGTTCGCACAAGTGTAATGTGGAATGCCCAACCACTCCCAAGGGGTTGGCATGTATGTAACGTGGGATGCCCAACCACTCTCAGGAGGCTAGCACGGGTGTAATGCGAATGACCAACCACTCCCAAGGGGCTAGCATAGGCGTAATGTGGAAAGCCCAACTGCTCCCAGGGGGTTGGCATGTATTTAACGTGGAATGCCCAACCACTCTCAGGGGGCTAGCATGGGTGTAATGTGGAATGCCCAACCACTCCCAAGCTTGCACGAGTGTGATGTGGAATGCCCAACCACTCCTAAGGGGCTAGAACGAGTGTAATGTGGAATGCCCAACCACTCTCAGGGGGCTAGCATGCGTGTAATGTGGAATGCCCAACCACTCCCAGGCTTGCACGAGTGTAATGTGGAATGCCCAACCACTCCCAAGGGGTTAGAACGAGTGTAATGTGGAATGCCCGACCACTCTCAGGGACTAGCGCCAGTGTAATGTGGAATGCCCAATCACTCCCAGGGGGCAAGCATGGGTGTAATGTGGAACGCCCAACCACTCCCAGGGGGCGAGCATAGGTTTAATGTGGAATGCCCAACCACTCCCAGGGGGTTAGCACGAGTGTAATGTGAAATGCCCAAACACTCCCAGGGGGCTTGCATGGGTGTAATGTGGAATGCCCAACCACTCCCAAGGGGTTGGCATGTATGTAACGTGGAATGCCCAAACACTCTCAGGGGGCTAGCACGGGTGTAATACAAAAGCCCAACCACTCCCAAGGTGCTAGCATGGATGCAATGTGGAATGCCCATCTAAACCCAGGAGGTTGGCATAGGTGTAGCGTGGAATGCCCAACCACTCTCAGAGGGTCAGCATGGGTGTAACGTGGAATGCCCAACTACTCCCAGCGGGCTAGCATCGGTATAATGTGGAATGCCCAATCACTCCCAGGGGGATAGCACGGGTGCAATGTGGAATGCCCAACCACTCCCAAAGGGCTAGCATGGGTGTAATGAGCAATGCCCAACCACTCCCAGGGAACTAGCACGAGTGTGATGTAGAATGCACAACCACTCCTAGAGGGCTAGCACGTGTGTAATGTGGAATGCCCAACCACTCCCAAGGGGTTGGCATGTATGTAACGTGGAATGCCCGACCACTCTCAGGGGGCTAGCACGGGTGTAATGTGAATGCCCAACCACTCCCAAGGGTCTAGCATAGGTGTAATGTGGAATGCCCAACCACTCCCAGGGGGCTCGCACAAGTGTAATGTGGAATGCCCAACCACTCCCAAGGGGTTGGCATGTATGTAACATGGAATGCCCAACCACTCTCAGGGGGCTACCATGGGTGTAAAGTGGAATGCCCAACCACTTCCAGGCTAGCACGAGTGTAATGTGGAATGCCCAACCACTGCCAAGGGGCTAGCACGAGTGTAATGTGGACTGCCCAACCACTCCCTAGGGGCTAGCACGAGTGGAATGCCCAACCACTCTCAGGGGGCGAGCATGAGTGTAATGTGAAATGCCCAGCCACTCCCAGGGGGCTTGCATGGGTGTAATGTGGAATGCCCAACCACTACCATGGGGCTAGCTTGGGTGTAATCTGGAATAGCCAACCACACCCAGGGGGCTGGCACGAGTGTAATGTGGAATGCCCAACTACTCCCAGGGGGCTAGCTTAGGTGTAATGTGGAATGCCCAACCACTCCCAGGGGCTAGCACGAGTGTAATGTGAAATGCCCAACCACTCCCAGGGCGCTTGCATGGGTGTAATGTGGAATGCCCAACCGCTCTCAGGAGGCTTGCACGAGTGTAATGTGGAATACCCAACCACTCCCAGGGGGCTAGCATGGGAGTAATGTGAAATACCCAACCACTCCCAAGGGGCTAGCATAGGTGTAATGCGTAATGCCCAACCACACCCAGGGGGTTGGCATGGGTGTAATGTGGAATGCCCAGCCACTCCCAGGGGGCTAGCACGAGTGTAATGTAGAATGTCCAACCACTCCCAGTGGGCTAGCATGAGCGTAATGTGGAATGGCCAACCACTGCCATGGGGCTCGCTTGGGTGTAATCTGGAATAGCTAACCACTCACAGGAGGCTAGCACGAGTGTAATGTGGAATGCCCAACCACTGCCTGGGGGCGAGCAGGAGCATAATGTGGAATGCCCACCCACTCTCAGGGCTAGCACAAGTATAATGTGGAATGCCCAACCACTCCCAGGGGGTTGGCATGGGTGTCATGTGGAATGTCCAACCACTCTCAGGGGGCTGGCAAGAGAAAATGTGAAATAAACAACCACTCCCAGGGGGCTAGCATGAGTGCAATGTGGAATGCTCAGCCAAGGCCAGGGGGCTAGCATGGGTGTAATGTGGATGCCCAACCACTCCCAGGGGGCTAGCAAGAGAAAATGTGGAATACGCAACCTTTCCCAGAGGGCTAGCATGGGTGTAATGTGGAATAGCCAACCAGTCCCAGGGGGCTAGCTTGGGTGCAATCAGGAATGCCCAACCACTCCCAAGAGGGTAGCATCAGTGTAATGTGGAATACCCAACCACTTCCAGGGGGCTGGCACGAGTGAAATGTAGAATACACATCAACTCCCAGGGGGCTAGCGTAGGTGCAATGTGGAATACCCAACCATACCCAACCACTCCCAAGGGGCTAGCATAGGTATAAAGTGGAATGCCCAACCACTCCCAGGGGGCTAGCACGAGTGTAATGTGGAATGCCCAACCACTCCCAAGGGGCTAGCATAGGTATAATGTGGAATGCCCAGCCACTCCCAGGAGGCTAGCACGAGTGTAATGTGGAATGCCCAACCACTCCCAGGGGGTTGGTATGGGTGTAACGTGGTATGCCCAACCGCTATCAGGGGGCGAGCACGGGTGTAATGTGGAATGCCCAACCACTCCCAAGGGGCTAGCATAGGTATAATGTGGAATGCCCAGCCACTCCCAGGAGGCTAGCACGAGTGTAATGTGGAATGCCCAACCACTCCCAGGGGTTTGGTATGGGTGTAACGTGGTATGCCCAACCGCTATCAGGGGGCGAGCACGGGTGTAATGTGGAACGCCCAACCACTCCCAAGGGGCTAGCATAGGTGCAATGTGGAACGCCTAACCACTCCCAGGGGGCAAGCACGAGTGTAATGTGGAATGCCCAACCACTCCCACGGGGCTAGCATATGTGTAATGTAGAACAGCCAACCACTCCCAGATGGTTAGCACAAGTGTAATGCGTAAGGCCCAACCACTCCCAGAGGGTTGGCATGGGTGTAATGTGGAACGCCCAACCACTCCCAAGTGGCTAGCACGGGTGCGATGTGTAATGCCCAACCACTCCCAGTGAGCTAGCTTCGGTGTAATGTGGAATGCCCAACCAGTCCCAAGGGGCTCGCACCAGTGTAATGTGGAATGCCCAACCACTCCCAGGGGGCTAGCATAGGTGTAATGTGGAATGCCCAACCACTCCCAGGAAGCTAGCATGAGTGTAATGTGGAATGTCCAACCACTCCCCGGGGGCTAGAAAGAGAGTAATGTGGAATAAGCAACCACTCCCAGGGGGCTAGCATGAGTGTAATGTGGAATAGACAACCACTCCCAGATGGCTAGCACAAGTGTAATGCGGAATGCCCAACCACTCCCAGGGGGCTGACACGAGTGTAATGTGGAATAGACAACCACTCCCAGATGGCTAGCACGGGTGTGATGTGTAATGCCCAAGCACTCCCAGGGGACTAGCACGAGTGTAATGTGGAATGAACAACCAGTCCCAAGGGGCTGGCACCAGTGTAATGTGGAATGCTCAACCACTCCCAGAAGGCTCGCATGGGTGTAATGTGGAATGCCCAACTACTCGCAGGGGGCTAGCATAGGTGTAATTTGAAATACACAACCACTCCCAAGGGGCTAGCACGGATGCAATGTGGATGTACCCATGTGTACATCCACTCCCAGGCGGGTAGCACGAGTGTAATGTGGAATGTTCAACCACTCACAGGGGGTTAGCGCAAGCGTAATGTGGAATGCCCAACCACTCTCAGGGGGCTAGCATAAGTGGAATATCCAACCACTCCCAAGAGGCGAGCAGGGGTATAAGGTGGAATGCCCAATCACTCCCAGAGGGCGAGCACAGGTGCAATGTGGAATGCCCAACCACTCCTAGAGGGCTAGCACGAGTGTAATGTGGAATGCCCAACCACTCCCAGGAGGCTAGCATGAGTGTAATGTGGAATGCCCAACCACTCCCAGGGGGTTGGCAAAGGTGTAATGTGGAACGCCCAACCACTCCCAAGTGGCTAGCACGGGTGCGTTGTGTAATGCCCAACAACTCCCAGGGGGCTTGCATAGGTGTAATGTGGAATGCTCAACCACTCCCAGGGGGCTAGCAAGAGTGTAAAGTGGAATGCCCAACCACTCACAAGGGGCTAGCATCGGAGTAATGTGGAATGCCCAACCGCTCCCAAGGGGCTAGCATGGGTGTAATGTGGAACATCCAGCCACTCCCAGGGGGCTAGCGCATGTGTAATGCGGAATGCCCAATCACTCCCAGGGGGTTAGCATACGTGTAATGTGGAACAGACAACCACTCCCAGATGGCTCGCACAAGTGTAATGCGGAATGCCCAACCACTCCCAGGGGGTTGGCATGGGTGTAATGTGGAACGCCCAACCACTCCCAAGTGGCTAGCACGGGTGCGATGTGTAATGCACAAGCACTCCCAGGGGGCTAGCACGAGTGTCATGTGGAATGCCCAACCACTCCCAGTGAGCTAGCTTCGGTGTAATGTGGAATGCCCAACCAGTCCCAAGGTGCTGGCACCAGTGTAATGTGGAATGCCCAACCTCTCCCAAGGGGCTAGCATTGGTGTAATGTGGAATGCCCAACCACTCCCAGGGGGCTAGCAGAGGTATAATTTGAAATTCACAACCACTCCCAAGGGGCTAGCATAGGTGTAATGTGGAATGCCCAACCACTCCAAGGTGGCTAGCACGAGTGTAATGTGGAATGCCCAGCCACTCCCAGGGGGTTGGTATGGGTGTAACGTGGAATGCCCAACCGCTATCAGGGGGCGAGCACGGGTGTAATGTGGAATGCCCAACCACTTCCAAGGGGCTAGCATTGGTGCAATGTGGAATGCCTAACCACTCCCAGGGGGCTAGCACGAGTGTAATGTGGAATACCCAACCACTCCCAGGGGGCGAGCGCGAGTGGAATGTGGAATGCCCAACCACTCCCAGGGGGCTAGCAAGAGTGTAATGTGGAATGCTCAACCACTCCCAGGGGGCTAGCATAGGTGTAATGTGGAATGCCCAACCACTCCCAGGGGGCTTGCGTAGATGTAATGTGGAATGCCCAACCACTCCCAGGGGGCTAGCATAGGTGTAATGTGGAATGCCCAACCACTCCCAGGAGACTAGCATAGGTGTAATGTGGAATGCCCAACCACTCCCACGCGGCTAGCACGGGTACGATGTGTAATGCCCAAGCACTCCCAGGGGGCTAGCACGAGTGTCATGTGGAATGCCCAACCACTCCCAGTGAGCTAGCATTGGTGTAATGTGGAATGCCCAACCACTCCCAGGGGGCTAGCAGAGGTGTAATTTGAAATTAACAACCGCTATCAGGGGGCGAGCACGGGTGTAATGTGGAATGCCCAACCACTTCCAAGGGGCTAGCATTGGTGCAATGTGGTATGCCTAACCACTCCCAGGGGGCTAGCAAGAGTGCAATGTGGAATGCCCAACCACTCCCAGGGGGCTAGCACGAGTGTAATGTGGAATGCCCAACCACTCCCAGGGGGCTAGCACGAGTGTAATCTGGAATTGCCAACCACTCCCTGGGGGCTAGCAAGAGTGTAATGTGGAATACACAACCACTCCCAGGGGGCTAGCACGAGTGTAAAGTGGAATGCCCAACCACTCACAAGGGGCTAGCATGGGAGTAATGTGGAATGCCGAACCACTCCCAAGGGGGTAGCATAGGTGTAATGTGGAACACCCAGCCACTCCCAGGGGGCTAGCGTAGATGTAATGTGGAATGCCCAACCACTCCCAGGGGGCTAGCATAGGAGTAATGTGGAATGCCCAACCACTCCCAGGGGGCTAGCATAGGTGTAATGTGGAATACCCAACAATCCCAGGGGGCTAGCATAGGTGTAATGTGGAATACCCAACCACTCCCAGGGGGCTAGCATAGGTGTAATGCGGAATGCCCAATCACTCCCAGGGGGCTAGCATGGGTGTAATGTGGAATGCCCAACCTCACCCAGGGGGCTAGCATAGGTGTAATGTGGAATGCCCAACCACTCCCAGGGGGCTAGCGTGGGTGTAATGTGGAATACCCAACCACTCCCAGGAGACTAGCATAGGTGTAATGTGGAATGCCCTACCACTCCCACGCGGCTAGCATAAGTGTAATGTAGAACAGCCAACCACTCCCAGATGGCTAGCACAAGTGTAATGCGTAAGGCCCAACCACTCCCAGGGGGTTGGCATGGGTGTAATGTGGAACGCCCAACCACTCCCAAGTGGCTAGCACGGGTGCGATGTGTAATGCCCAACCACTCCCAGGGGGCTAGCATAGGTGTAATGTGGAATGCCCAACCACTCCCAGTGAGCTAGCTTCGGTGTAATGTGGAATGCCCAACCAATCCCAAGGGGCTCGCACCAGTGTAATGTGGAATGCCCAACCACTCCCAGATGGCTAGCACAAGTGTAATGCGGAATGCCCAACCACTCCCAGGGGGTTGGCATGGGTGTAATGTGGAACGCCCAACCACTCCCTAGTGACTAGCACGGGTGTGTTGTGTAATGCCCAGGTACTCCCAGGGGACTAGCACGAGTGTAATGTGGAATGAACAACCAGTCCCAAGAGGCTGGCACCAGTGTAATGTGGAATGCCCAACCACTCCCAGGGGGCTAGCATAGGTGTAATGTGGAATACCCAACCACTCCCAGGGGGCTAGCATAGGTGTAATGCGGAATGCCCAATCACTCCCAGGGGGCTAGCATGGGTGTAATGTGGAATGCCCAACCTCACCCAGGGGGCTAGCATAGGTGTAATGTGGAATGCCCAACCACTCCCAGGGGGTTGGCATGGGTGTAATGTGGAACGCCCAACCACTCCCTTGTGACTAGCACGGGTGTGATGTGTAATGCCCAGGTACTCCCAGGGGACTAGCACGAGTGTAATGTGGAATGAACAACCAGTCCCAAGGGGCTGGCACCAGTGTAATGTGGAATGCCCAACCACTCCCAGGGGGCTAGCATAGGTGTAGTGTGGAATGCCCAACCACACCCAGAGGGCAAGCACGGGTGTAATGTGGAATGCCCAACCACTCCCAGGAGGCTAGCACAAGTGTAATGTGGAATGCCCAACCACTCCCCGGGGGCTAGCATGAGTGTAATGTGGAATAGACAACCACTCCCAGATGGCTAGCACAAGTGTAATGCGGAATGCCCAACCACTCCCAGGGGGTTGGCATGGGTGTAATGTGGAACGCCCAACCACTCCCTAGTGACTAGCACGGGTGTGATGTGTAATGCCCAAGTACTCCCAGGGGACTAGCACGAGTGTAATGTGGAATGAACAACCAATCCCAAGGGGCTGGCACCAGTGTAATGTGGAATGCTCAACCACTCCCAGAAGGCTCGCATGGGTGTAATGTGGAATGCCCAACTACTCGCAGGGGGCTAGCATAGGTGTAATTTGAAATACACAACCACTCCCAAGGGGCTAGCACGGATGCAATGTGGATGTACCCATGTGTACATCCACTCCCAGACGGGTAGCACAATCGTAATGTGGAATGCCCAACCACTCTCAGGGGGCTAGCATAAGTGGAATATCCAACCACTCCCAAGAGGCTAGCATGGGTATAAGGTGGAATGCCCAATTACTCCCAGAGGGCTAGCACGGGAGCAATGTGGAATGCCCAACCACTCCTCGAGGGCTAGCACGAGTGTAATGTGGAATGCCCAACCACTCCCAGGAGGCAAGCACGGGTACAATGTGGAACGCCCAGCCACTTTCAGGGGGCTAGCGCAAGTGTGATATGGAATGCACAACCACTCCCAGGGGGCTAGCATGAGTATAATGTGGAACAGTCAACAACTCCCAGGGGGCTAGCATAGGTGTAGCGTGGAATACCCAACCACTCTCAGGGCGTGAGCACTGGTGTAATGTGGAACGGCCAACCACTCCCAGTGGGCTAGCATGAGTGTAATGTGGAATGCCAACCACTCCCAGGGGGCTCGCAAGAGTGCAGTCTGGAATACCCAACCAGTCCAAGGGAACTAGCTTGGGTGCAATGTGGAATGCCCAACCACTCCCAAGGGGCTAGCACGAGTGTAATGTGGATTATCCAACCACTCCCAGGGTGCTGGCACAAGTGTAATGTGGAATGCCCATCCACTCCCAAGGGGCTAGCACGAGTGTAATGTGGATTATCCAACCACTCCCAGGGTGCTGGCACAAGTGTACTGTGGAATACACATCCACTCCAATGGGGCTAGCATAGGTGTAATGTGGAATGCCAATAGGTGTAACGTGGAATGCCTGACCACTCTCAGAGGGCTAGCATAGGTGTAATGAGAAACGCCCAACCACTCCCAAGGGGCTAGCAAGAGGGTAATGTGGAATGCCCAACCACTCCCAGGGGGCTAGCACAAGTGGAATGTGGAATGCCCAACCAATGCCAGGGGGCTAGCATAGGTATAATGTGGAATGCCCAACCACTCCCAGGGGGCTAGCATGGGAATAATGTGGAATGCCCAACCACTCCCAGGGGGATAGCGTGGGTGTAATGTGCAATGCCCAACCACTCCCAGGGAGCTAGCACGTGTGTAATGTGGAATGCCCAACCATTCCCAGGGGGCTCGCACAAGTGTAATGTGGAATGCCCAACCACTCCCAAGGGGGTAGCATGCTAGTAATGTGCAATGCCCAACAACTCCCAGGGGGCTAGCATGGGTGCGATGTGGAATGCCCAAGCATTCCCAGGGGGCTAGCACGAGTGTAATGTAGAATGCACAACCACTGCCAGGGGGCTAGCACAAGTGTGATGTGGAATGCCCACCCACTCTCAGGGGGCTTGCAAGAGTGTAATGTGGAATGCCCAACCACTCCCAGGGGGCTAGCATGAGTGCAATGTGGAATGCTCAACCAAGGCCAGGGGGCTAGCATGGGTGTAATGTGGAATGCCCAACCACTCCCAGTGGGCTAGCAAGAGAAAATGTGGAATACACAACCACTCCCAGGGGGCTAGCATGGGTGTAATGTGGAATAGCCAATCAGTACAAGGGGGCTAGCTTGGGTGCAATATGGAATGCCCAACCACTCCCAAGAGACTAGCATGAGTGTAATGTGGAATACCCAACCACTCCCCGGGGGCTGGCACGAGTGTAATATGGAATACACATCAACTCCCAGGGGGCAAGCACGAGTGTAAATTGGAATGCCCAACCACTCCCAGGGGGCTAGCATGGGTGCAATGTGGAACGCAAACCACTCCCAGGGGCAAGCATAGGTGTAATGTGGAATGCCCAACCACTCCCAGGGGGCTAGCATGGGTGCAATGTGGAATGCAAACCACTCCCAGGGGCAAGCATAGGTGTAATGTGGAATACCCAACCACTCCCAGGGGACTAGCATCGGTGTATTGTGGAATGCCCAACCACTCCCAGGGGGCTAGCATCGGTGTAATGTGGAATGCCCAACCACTCCCAGGGGGCTAGCACGGGTGCAATGTGGAATGCCCAACCACTCCCAGGGGGTTGGCATAGGTGTAATGTGGAACGCACAACCACTCCCAAGTGGCTAGCACGGGTGCGTTGTGTAATGCCCAACAACTCCCAGGGGGCTAGCATAGGTGTAATTTGAAATACACAACCACTCACAAGGGGCTAGCATCGGAGTAATGTGGAATGCCCAACTGCTCCCAAGGGGCTAGCATAGGTGTATTGTGGAACACACAGCCACTCCCAGGGGGCTAGCGCATGTGTAATGCGGAATGCCCAATCACTCCCCGGGGGTTGGCATAGGTGTAATGTGGAACGCCCAACCACTCCCAAGTTGCTAGCACGGGTGCGATGTGTAATGCCCAAGCACTCCCTGGGGGCTAGCACGAGTGTCATGTGGAATGCCCAACCACTCCCAGTGATCTAGCTTCGGTGTAATGTGGAATGCCTAACCAGTCCCAAGGGGCTGGCACCAGTGTAATGTGGAATGCCCAACCTCTCCCAAGGGGCTAGCATTGGTGTAATGTGGAATGCCCAACCACTCCCAGGGGGCTAGCAGAGGTGTAATTTGAAATTCACAACCACTCCCAAGGGGCTAGCATAGGTGTAATGTGGAATGCCCAACCACTCCATGGGGGCTAGCACGAGTGTAATGTGGAATGCCCAACCACTCACAGGGGGTTGGTATGGGTGTAACGTGGAATGCCCAACCGCGATCAGGGGCCGAGCACGGGTGTAATGTGGAACGCCCAACCACTCCCAAGGGGCTAGCATTGGTGCAATGTGGAATGCCTAACCACTCCCAGGGGGCTAGCACGAGTGTAATGTGGAATGCCCAACCACTCCCAGAGGGCTAGCAAGAGTGTAATGTGGAATGCCCAACCACTCCCAGAGGGCTCGCACAATTGTAATGTGCAATGCCCAACCACTCCCAGGGGGCTAGCACGAGATTAATGTAGAATGCACAACCACTGCCAGGGGGCTAGCACGAGTGTAATGTGGCATGCCCAACCACTCCCAGGGGGCTAGCATGATTGCAATGTGGAATGCTCAACCAATGCCGGGGGGCTAGCATGGGTGTAATGTGGAATGCCCAACCACTCCCAGTGGGCTAGCAAGAGAAAATGTGGAATACACAACCACTCCCAGGTGGCTAGCATGGGTGTAATGTGGAATAGCCAATCAGTACCAGGGGGCTAGCTTGGGTGCAATATGGAATACCCAACCACTCCCAAGAGACTAGCATGAGTGTAATGTGGAATACCCAACCACTCCCAGGGGACTAGCACGAGTGTAAAGTGTAATGCCCAACCACTCACAAGGGGCTAGCATAGATGTAATGCGGAATACCCAACCACTCCCAGGGGGCTGGCACAGGTGTAATGTGGAATACACATCCACTCCCAGGTGACTGTCACGAGTGTAAAGTGGAATGTCCAACCACTCCCAAGGGGCTAGCATATGTGGAATGTACAACCACTCCCAGGGGGCTAGCATGGGTGTAATGTGGAATACCCAACCACTCCCAGGGGGCTAGCATCGGTGTATTGTGGAATGCCCAACCACTCCCAGGGGGCTAGCATAGGTGTAATGTGGAATGCCCAACCACTCCCAGGGGGCTAGCATAGGTGTAATTTGGAATGCCCCACCACTCCCAGGGGGCTAGCACGAGTGCAATGTGGAATGCCCAACCACTCCCAGGGGGCTAGCATAGGTGTAATTTGAAATACACAACCACTCCCAAGGGGCTAGCATAGGTGTAATGTGGAACGCACAACCACTCCCAAGTGGCTAGCACGGGTGCGTTGTGTAATGCCCAACAACTCCCAGGGGGCTAGCATAGGTGTAATTTGAAATACACAACCACTCCCAAGGGGCTAGCATAGGTGTAATGTGGAATGCCCAACCACTCCCAGGTGGCTAGCACGGGTGCGTTGTGTAATGCCCAACAACTCCCAGGGGGCTAGCATAGGTGTAATTTGAAATACACAACCACTCCCAAGGGGCTAGCATAGGTGTAATGTGGAACGCACAACCACTCCCAAGTGGCTAGCACGGGTGCGTTGTGTAATGCCCAACAACTCCCAGGGGGCTAGCATAGGTGTAATTTGAAATACACAACCACTCCCAAGGGGCTAGCATAGGTGTAATGTGGAATGACCAACCACTCCCAGGGGGCAAGCAAGAGTGTAATGTAGAATACACAACCACTCCCAGGGGTCTAGCATGAGTGTAAAGTGGAATGCCCAACCACTCACAAGGGGCTAGCATCGGAGAAATGTTGAATGCCCAACTGCTCCCAAGGGGCTAGCATGGGTGTATCGTGGAACACACAGCCACTCCCAGGGGGCTAGCGTAGATGTAATGTGGAATGCCCAACCACTCCCAGGGGGCTAGCATAGGAGTAATGTGGAATGCCCAACCACTCCCAGGGGGCTAGCATAGGTGTAATGTGGAATACCCAACAATCCCAGGGGGCTAGCATAGGTGTAATGTGGAATACCCAACCACTCCCAGGGGGCTAGCATAGGTGTAATGCGGAATGCCCAATCACTCCCAGGGGGCTAGCATGGGTGTGATGTGGAATGCCCAACCTCACCCAGGGGGCTAGCATAGGTGTAATGTGGAATGCCCAACCACTCCCAGGGGGCTAGCGTGGGTGTAATGTGGAATACCCAACCACTCCCAGGAGACTAGCATAGGTGTAATGTGGAATGCCCTACCACTCCCACGCGGCTAGCATAAGTGTAATGTAGAACAGCCAACCACTCCCAGATGGCTAGCACAAGTGTAATGCGTAAGGCCCAACCACTCCCAGGGGGTTGGCATGGGTGTAATGTGGAACGCCCAACCACTCCCAAGTGGCTAGCACGGGTGCGATGTGTAATGCCCAACCACTCCCAGGGGGCTAGCATAGGTGTAATGTGGAATGCCCAACCACTCCCAGTGAGCTAGCTTCGGTGTAATGTGGAATGCCCAACCAATCCCAAGGGGCTCGCACCAGTGTAATGTGGAATGCCCAACCACTCCCAGATGGCTAGCACAAGTGTAATGCGGAATGCCCAACCACTCCCAGGGGGTTGGCATGGGTGTAATGTGGAACGCCCAAACACTCCCTAGTGACTAGCACGGGTGTGTTGTGTAATGCCCAGGTACTCCCAGGGGACTAGCACGAGTATAATGTGGAATGAACAACCAGTCCCAAGGGGCTGGCACCAGTGTAATGTGGAATGCCCAACCACTCCCAGGGGGCTAGCATAGGTGTAATGTGGAATACCCAACCACTCCCAGGGGGCTAGCATAGGTGTAATGCGGAATGCCCAATCACTCCCAGGGGGCTAGCATGGGTGTAATGTGGAATGCCCAACCTCACCCAGGGGGCTAGCATAGGTGTAATGTGGAATGCCCAACCACTCCCAGGGGGTTGGCATGGGTGTAATGTGGAACGCCCAACCACTCCCTTGTGACTAGCACGGGTGTGATGTGTAATGCCCAGGTACTCCCAGGGGACTAGCACGAGTGTAATGTGGAATGAACAACCAGTCCCAAGGGGCTGGCACCAGTGTAATGTGGAATGCCCAACCACTCCCAGGGGGCTAGCATAGGTGTAATGTGGAATGCCCAACCACACCCAGAGGGCAAGCACGGGTGTAATGTGGAATGCCCAACCACTCCCAGGAGGCTAGCACAAGTGTAATGTGGAATGCCCAACCACTCCCCGGGGGCTAGCATGAGTGTAATGTGGAATAGACAACCACTCCCAGATGGCTAGCACAAGTGTAATGCGGAATGCCCAACCACTCCCAGGGGGTTGGCATGGGTGTAATGTGGAACGCCCAACCACTCCCTAGTGACTAGCACGGGTGTGATGTGTAATGCCCAAGTACTCCCAGGGGACTAGCACGAGTGTAATGTGGAATGAACAACCAATCCCAAGGGGCTGGCACCAGTGTAATGTGGAATGCTCAACCACTCCCAGAAGGCTCGCATGGGTGTAATGTGGAATGCCCAACTACTCGCAGGGGGCTAGCATAGGTGTAATTTGAAATACACAACCACTCCCAAGGGGCTAGCACGGATGCAATGTGGATGTACCCATGTGTACATCCACTCCCAGACGGGTAGCACAATCGTAATGTGGAATGCCCAACCACTCTCAGGGGGCTAGCATAAGTGGAATATCCAACCACTCCCAAGAGGCTAGCATGGGTATAAGGTGGAATGCCCAATTACTCCCAGAGGGCTAGCACGGGAGCAATGTGGAATGCCCAACCACTCCTCGAGGGCTAGCACGAGTGTAATGTGGAATGCCCAACCACTCCCAGGAGGCAAGCACGGGTACAATGTGGAACGCCCAGCCACTTTCAGGGGGCTAGCGCAAGTGTGATATGGAATGCACAACCACTCCCAGGGGGCTAGCATGAGTATAATGTGGAACAGTCAACAACTCCCAGGGGGCTAGCATAGGTGTAGCGTGGAATACCCAACCACTCTCAGGGCGTGAGCACTGGTGTAATGTGGAACGGCCAACCACTCCCAGTGGGCTAGCATGAGTGTAATGTGGAATGCCAACCACTCCCAGGGGGCTCGCAAGAGTGCAGTCTGGAATACCCAACCAGTCCAAGGGAACTAGCTTGGGTGCAATGTGGAATGCCCAACCACTCCCAAGGGGCTAGCACGAGTGTAATGTGGATTATCCAACCACTCCCAGGGTGCTGGCACAAGTGTAATGTGGAATGCCCATCCACTCCCAAGGGGCTAGCACGAGTGTAATGTGGATTATCCAACCACTCCCAGGGTGCTGGCACAAGTGTACTGTGGAATACACATCCACTCCAATGGGGCTAGCATAGGTGTAATGTGGAATGCCAATAGGTGTAACGTGGAATGCCTGACCACTCTCAGAGGGCTAGCATAGGTGTAATGAGAAACGCCCAACCACTCCCAAGGGGCTAGCAAGAGGGTAATGTGGAATGCCCAACCACTCCCAGGGGGCTAGCACAAGTGGAATGTGGAATGCCCAACCAATGCCAGGGGGCTAGCATAGGTATAATGTGGAATGCCCAACCACTCCTCGAGGGCTAGCACGAGTGTAATGTGGAATGCCCAACCACTCCCAGGAGGCAAGCACGGGTACAATGTGGAACGCCCAGCCACTTTCAGGGGGCTAGCGCAAGTGTGATATGGAATGCACAACCACTCCCAGGGGGCTAGCATGAGTATAATGTGGAACAGTCAACAACTCCCAGGGGGCTAGCATAGGTGTAGCGTGGAATACCCAACCACTCTCAGGGCGTGAGCACTGGTGTAATGTGGAACGGCCAACCACTCCCAGTGGGCTAGCATGAGTGTAATGTGGAATGCCAACCACTCCCAGGGGGCTCGCAAGAGTGCAGTCTGGAATACCCAACCAGTCCAAGGGAACTAGCTTGGGTGCAATGTGGAATGCCCAACCACTCCCAAGGGGCTAGCACGAGTGTAATGTGGATTATCCAACCACTCCCAGGGTGCTGGCACAAGTGTAATGTGGAATGCCCATCCACTCCCAAGGGGCTAGCACGAGTGTAATGTGGATTATCCAACCACTCCCAGGGTGCTGGCACAAGTGTACTGTGGAATACACATCCACTCCAATGGGGCTAGCATAGGTGTAATGTGGAATGCCAATAGGTGTAACGTGGAATGCCTGACCACTCTCAGAGGGCTAGCATAGGTGTAATGAGAAACGCCCAACCACTCCCAAGGGGCTAGCAAGAGGGTAATGTGGAATGCCCAACCACTCCCAGGGGGCTAGCACAAGTGGAATGTGGAATGCCCAACCAATGCCAGGGGGCTAGCATAGGTATAATGTGGAATGCCCAACCACTCCCAGGGGGCTAGCATGGGAATAATGTGGAATGCCCAACCACTCCCAGGGGGATAGCGTGGGTGTAATGTGCAATGCCCAACCACTCCCAGGGAGCTAGCACGTGTGTAATGTGGAATGCCCAACCATTCCCAGGGGGCTCGCACAAGTGTAATGTGGAATGCCCAACCACTCCCAAGGGGGTAGCATGCTAGTAATGTGCAATGCCCAACCACTCCCAGGGGGCTAGCATGGGTGCGATGTGGAATGCCCAAGCATTCCCAGGGGGCTAGCACGAGTGTCATGTAGAATGCACAACCACTGCCAGGGGGCTAGCACAAGTGTGATGTGGAATGCCCACCCACTCTCAGGGGGCTTGCAAGAGTGTAATGTGGAATGCCCAACCACTCCCAGGGGGCTAGCATGAGTGCAATGTGGAATGCTCAACCAAGGCCAGGGGGCTAGCATGGGTGTAATGTGGAATGCCCAACCGCTCCCAGTGGGCTAGCAAGAGAAAATGTGGAATACACAACCACTCCCAGGGGGCTAGCATGGGTGTAATGTGGAATAGCCAATCAGTACAAGGGGGCTAGCTTGGGTGCAATATGGAATGCCCAACCACTCCCAAGAGACTAGCATGAGTGTAATGTGGAATACCCAACCACTCCCCGGGGGCTGGCACGAGTGTAATATGGAATACACATCAACTCCCAGGGGGCAAGCACGAGTGTAAATTGGAATGCCCAACCACTCCCAGGGGGCTAGCATGGGTGCAATGTGGAATGCAAACCACTCCCAGGGGCAAGCATAGGTGTAATGTGGAATGCCCAACCACTCCCAGGGGGCTAGCATGGGTGCAATGTGGAATGCAAACCACTCCCAGGGGCAAGCATAGGTGTAATGTGGAATACCCAACCACTCCCAGGGGACTAGCATCGGTGTATTGTGGAATGCCCAACCACTCCCAGGGGGCTAGCATCGGTGTAATGTGGAATGCCCAACCACTCCCAGGGGGCTAGCACGGGTGCAATGTGGAATGCCCAACCACTCCCAGGGGGTTGGCATAGGTGTAATGTGGAACGCACAACCACTCCCAAGTGGCTAGCACGGGTGCGTTGTGTAATGCCCAACAACTCCCAGGGGGCTAGCATAGGTGTAATTTGAAATACACAACCACTCCCAAGGGGCTAGCATAGGTATAATGTGGAATGCCCAACCACTCCCAGGAGGCTAGCATGAGTGTAATGTAGAATACACAACCACTCACAAGGGGCTAGCATCGGAGTAATGTGGAATGCCCAACTGCTCCCAAGGGGCTAGCATAGGTGTATTGTGGAACACACAGCCACTCCCAGGGGGCTAGCGCATGTGTAATGCGGAATGCCCAATCACTCCCCGGGGGTTGGCATAGGTGTAATGTGGAACGCCCAACCACTCCCAAGTTGCTAGCACGGGTGCGATGTGTAATGCCCAAGCACTCCCTGGGGGCTAGCACGAGTGTCATGTGGAATGCCCAACCACTCCCAGTGATCTAGCTTCGGTGTACTGTGGAATGCCTAACCAGTCCCAAGGGGCTGGCACCAGTGTAATGTGGAATGCCCAACCTCTCCCAAGGGGCTAGCATTGGTGTAATGTGGAATGCCCAACCACTCCCAGGGGGCTAGCAGAGGTGTAATTTGAAATTCACAACCACTCCCAAGGGGCTAGCATAGGTGTAATGTGGAATGCCCAACCACTCCATGGGGGCTAGCACGAGTGTAATGTGGAATGCCCAACCACTCACAGGGGGTTGGTATGGGTGTAACGTGGAATGCCCAACCGCGATCAGGGGCCGAGCACGGGTGTAATGTGGAACGCCCAACCACTCCCAAGGGGCTAGCATTGGTGCAATGTGGAATGCCTAACCACTCCCAGGGGGCTAGCACGAGTGTAATGTGGAATGCCCAACCACTCCCAGAGGGCTAGCAAGAGTGTAATGTGGAATGCCCAACCACTCCCAGAGGGCTCGCACAATTGTAATGTGCAATGCCCAACCACTCCCAGGGGGCTAGCACGAGATTAATGTAGAATGCACAACCACTGCCAGGGGGCTAGCACGAGTGTAATGTGGCATGCCCAACCACTCCCAGGGGGCTAGCATGATTGCAATGTGGAATGCTCAACCAATGCCGGGGGGCTAGCATGGGTGTAATGTGGAATGCCCAACCACTCCCAGTGGGCTAGCAAGAGAAAATGTGGAATACACAACCACTCCCAGGGGGCTAGCATGGGTGTAATGTGGAATAGCCAATCAGTACCAGGGGGCTAGCTTGGGTGCAATATGGAATACCCAACCACTCCCAAGAGACTAGCATGAGTGTAATGTGGAATACCCAACCACTCCCAGGGGACTAGCACGAGTGTAAAGTGTAATGCCCAACCACTCACAAGGGGCTAGCATAGATGTAATGCGGAATACCCAACCACTCCCAGGGGGCTGGCACAGGTGTAATGTGGAATACACATCCACTCCCAGGTGACTGTCACGAGTGTAAAGTGGAATGTCCAACCACTCCCAAGGGGCTAGCATATGTGGAATGTACAACCACTCCCAGGGGGCTAGCATGGGTGTAATGTGGAATACCCAACCACTCCCAGGGGGCTAGCATCGGTGTATTGTGGAATGCCCAACCACTCCCAGGGGGCTAGCATAGGTGTAATGTGGAATGCCCAACCACTCCCAGGGGGCTAGCATAGGTGTAATTTGGAATGCCCCACCACTCCCAGGGGGCTAGCACGAGTGCAATGTGGAATGCCCAACCACTCCCAGGGGGCTAGCATAGGTGTAATTTGAAATACACAACCACTCCCAAGGGGCTAGCATAGGTGTAATGTGGAACGCACAACCACTCCCAAGTGGCTAGCACGGGTGCGTTGTGTAATGCCCAACAACTCCCAGGGGGCTAGCATAGGTGTAATTTGAAATACACAACCACTCCCAAGGGGCTAGCATAGGTGTAATGTGGAATGCCCAACCACTCCCAGGTGGCTAGCACGGGTGCGTTGTGTAATGCCCAACAACTCCCAGGGGGCTAGCATAGGTGTAATTTGAAATACACAACCACTCCCAAGGGGCTAGCATAGGTGTAATGTGGAACGCACAACCACTCCCAAGTGGCTAGCACGGGTGCGTTGTGTAATGCCCAACAACTCCCAGGGGGCTAGCATAGGTGTAATTTGAAATACACAACCACTCCCAAGGGGCTAGCATAGGTGTAATGTGGAATGACCAACCACTCCCAGGGGGGAAACAAGAGTGTAATGTAGAATACACAACCACTCCCAGGGGTCTAGCATGAGTGTAAAGTGGAATGCCCAACCACTCACAAGGGGCTAGCATCGGAGAAATGTTGAATGCCCAACTGCTCCCAAGGGGCTAGCATGGGTGTATCGTGGAACACACAGCCACTCCCAGGGGGCTAGCGCATGTGTAATGCGGAATGCCTAATCACTCCCAGGGGGTTGGCATAGGTGTAATGTGGAACGCCCAACCACTCACAAGTGGCTAGCACGGGTGCGATGTGTAATGCCCAAGCACTCCCTGGGGGCTAGCACGAGTGTCATGTGGAATGCCCAACCACTCCCAGTGAGCTAGCTTCGGTGTAATGTGGAATGCCCAACCACTCCCAGTGAGCTAGCTTCGGTGTAATGTGGAATGCCCAACCAGTCCCAAGGGGCTGGCACCAGTGTAATGTGGAATGCCCAACCTCTCCCAAGGGGCTAGCATTGGTGTAATGTGGAATGCCCAACCACTCCCAGGGGGCTAGCAGAGGTGTAATTTGAAATTCACAACCACTCCCAAGGGGCTAGCATAGGTGTAATGTGGAATGCCCAACCACTCCATGGGGGCTAGCACGAGTGTAATGTGGAATGCCCAACCACTCACAGGGGGTTGGTATGGGTGTAACGTGGAATGCCCAACCGCGATCAGGGGCCGAGCACGGGTGTAATGTGGAACGCCCAACCACTCCCAAGGGGCTAGCATTGGTGCAATGTGGAATGCCTAACCACTCCCAGGGGGCTAGCACGAGTGTAATGTGGAATGCCCAACCACTCCCAGAGGGCTAGCAAGAGTGTAATGTGGAATGCCCAACCACTCCCAGAGGGCTCGCACAATTGTAATGTGCAATGCCCAACCACTCCCAGGGGGCTAGCACGAGATTAATGTAGAATGCACAACCACTGCCAGGGGGCTAGCACGAGTGTAATGTGGCATGCCCAACCACTCCCAGGGGGCTAGCATGATTGCAATGTGGAATGCTCAACCAATGCCGGGGGGCTAGCATGGGTGTAATGTGGAATGCCCAACCACTCCCAGTGGGCTAGCAAGAGAAAATGTGGAATACACAACCACTCCCAGGGGGCTAGCATGGGTGTAATGTGGAATAGCCAATCAGTACCAGGGGGCTAGCTTGGGTGCAATATGGAATACCCAACCACTCCCAAGAGACTAGCATGAGTGTAATGTGGAATACCCAACCACTCCCAGGGGACTAGCACGAGTGTAAAGTGTAATGCCCAACCACTCACAAGGGGCTAGCATAGATGTAATGCGGAATACCCAACCACTCCCAGGGGGCTGGCACAGGTGTAATGTGGAATACACATCCACTCCCAGGTGACTGTCACGAGTGTAAAGTGGAATGTCCAACCACTCCCAAGGGGCTAGCATATGTGGAATGTACAACCACTCCCAGGGGGCTAGCATCGGTGTATTGTGGAATGCCCAACCACTCCCAGGGGGCTAGCATAGGTGTAATGTGGAATGCCCAACCACTCCCAGGGGGCTAGCATAGGTGTAATTTGGAATGCCCCACCACTCCCAGGGGGCTAGCACGAGTGCAATGTGGAATGCCCAACCACTCCCAGGGGGCTAGCATAGGTGTAATTTGAAATACACAACCACTCCCAAGGGGCTAGCATAGGTGTAATGTGGAACGCACAACCACTCCCAAGTGGCTAGCACGGGTGCGTTGTGTAATGCCCAACAACTCCCAGGGGGCTAGCATAGGTGTAATTTGAAATACACAACCACTCCCAAGGGGCTAGCATAGGTGTAATGTGGAATGCCCAACCACTCCCAGGTGGCTAGCACGGGTGCGTTGTGTAATGCCCAACAACTCCCAGGGGGCTAGCATAGGTGTAATTTGAAATACACAACCACTCCCAAGGGGCTAGCATAGGTGTAATGTGGAACGCACAACCACTCCCAAGTGGCTAGCACGGGTGCGTTGTGTAATGCCCAACAACTCCCAGGGGGCTAGCATAGGTGTAATTTGAAATACACAACCACTCCCAAGGGGCTAGCATAGGTGTAATGTGGAATGACCAACCACTCCCAGGGGGCAAGCAAGAGTGTAATGTAGAATACACAACCACTCCCAGGGGTCTAGCATGAGTGTAAAGTGGAATGCCCAACCACTCACAAGGGGCTAGCATCGGAGAAATGTTGAATGCCCAACTGCTCCCAAGGGGCTAGCATGGGTGTATCGTGGAACACACAGCCACTCCCAGGGGGCTAGCGCATGTGTAATGCGGAATGCCTAATCACTCCCAGGGGGTTGGCATAGGTGTAATGTGGAACGCCCAACCACTCACAAGTGGCTAGCACGGGTGCGATGTGTAATGCCCAAGCACTCCCTGGGGGCTAGCACGAGTGTCATGTGGAATGCCCAACCACTCCCAGTGAGCTAGCTTCGGTGTAATGTGGAATGCCCAACCACTCCCAGTGAGCTAGCTTCGGTGTAATGTGGAATGCCCAACCAGTCCCAAGGGGCTAACATTGGTGTAATGTGGAATGCCCAACCACTCCCAGGGGGCTAGCAGAGGTGTAATTTGAAATTCACAACCACTCCCAAGGGGCTAGCATAGGTGTAATGTGGAATGCCCAACCACTCCATGGGGGCTAGCACGAGTGTAATGTGGAATGCCCAACCACTCACAGGGGGTTGGTATGGGTGTAACGTGGAATGCCCAACCGCGATCAGGGGCCGAGCACGGGTGTAATGTGGAACGCCCAACCACTCCCAAGGGGCTAGCATTGGTGCAATGTGGAATGCCTAACCACTCCCAGGGGGCTAGCACGAGTGTAATGTGGAATGCCCAACCACTCCCAGAGGGCTAGCAAGAGTGTAATGTGGAATGCCCAACCACTCCCAGAGGGCTCGCACAATTGTAATGTGCAATGCCCAACCACTCCCAGGGGGCTAGCACGAGATTAATGTAGAATGCACAACCACTGCCAGGGGGCTAGCACGAGTGTAATGTGGCATGCCCAACCACTCCCAGGGGGCTAGCATGATTGCAATGTGGAATGCTCAACCAATGCCGGGGGGCTAGCATGGGTGTAATGTGGAATGCCCAACCACTCCCAGTGGGCTAGCAAGAGAAAATGTGGAATACACAACCACTCCCAGGGGGCTAGCATGGGTGTAATGTGGAATAGCCAATCAGTACCAGGGGGCTAGCTTGGGTGCAATATGGAATACCCAACCACTCCCAAGAGACTAGCATGAGTGTAATGTGGAATACCCAACCACTCCCAGGGGACTAGCACGAGTGTAAAGTGTAATGCCCAACCACTCACAAGGGGCTAGCATAGATGTAATGCGGAATACCCAACCACTCCCAGGGGGCTGGCACAGGTGTAATGTGGAATACACATCCACTCCCAGGTGACTGTCACGAGTGTAAAGTGGAATGTCCAACCACTCCCAAGGGGCTAGCATATGTGGAATGTACAACCACTCCCAGGGGGCTAGCATGGGTGTAATGTGGAATACCCAACCACTCCCAGGGGGCTAGCATCGGTGTATTGTGGAATGCCCAACCACTCCCAGGGGGCTAGCATAGGTGTAATGTGGAATGCCCAACCACTCCCAGGGGACTAGCATAGGTGTAATTTGGAATGCACCACCACTCCCAGGGGGCTAGCACGAGTGCAATGTGGAATGCCCAACCACTCACAGGGGGCTAGCATAGGTGTAATTTGAAATACACAACCACTCCCAAGGGGCTAGCATAGGTGTAATGTGGAATGCACAACCACTCCCAAGTGGCTAGCACGGGTGCGTTGTGTAATGCCCAACAACTCCCAGGGGGCTAGCATAGGTGTAATTTGAAATACACAACCACTCCCAAGGGGCTAGCATAGGTGTAATGTGGAATGCCCAACCACTCCCAGGTGGCTAGCACGGGTGCGTTGTGTAATGCCCAACAACTCCCAGGGGGCTAGCATAGGTGTAATTTGAAATACACAACCACTCCCAAGGGGCTAGCATAGGTGTAATGTGGAACGCACAACCACTCCCAAGTGGCTAGCACGGGTGCGTTGTGTAATGCCCAACAACTCCCAGGGGGCTAGCATAGGTGTAATTTGAAATACACAACCACTCCCAAGGGGCTAGCATAGGTGTAATGTGGAATGACCAACCACTCCCAGGGGGCAAGCAAGAGTGTAATGTAGAATACACAACCACTCCCAGGGGTCTAGCATGAGTGTAAAGTGGAATGCCCAACCACTCACAAGGGGCTAGCATCGGAGAAATGTTGAATGCCCAACTGCTCCCAAGGGGCTAGCATGGGTGTATCGTGGAACACACAGCCACTCCCAGGGGGCTAGCGCATGTGTAATGCGGAATGCCTAATCACTCCCAGGGGGTTGGCATAGGTGTAATGTGGAACGCCCAACCACTCACAAGTGGCTAGCACGGGTGCGATGTGTAATGCCCAAGCACTCCCTGGGGGCTAGCACGAGTGTCATGTGGAATGCCCAACCACTCCCAGTGAGCTAGCTTCGGTGTAATGTGGAATGCCCAACCACTCCCAGTGAGCTAGCTTCGGTGTAATGTGGAATGCCCAACCAGTCCCAAGGGGCTGGCACCAGTGTAATGTGGAATGCCCAATCTCTCCCAAGGGGCTAGCATTGGTGTAATGTGGAATGCCCAACCACTCCCAGGGGGCTAGCAGAGGTGTAATTTGAAATTCACAACCACTCCCAAGGGGCTAGCATAGGTGTAATGTGGAATGCCCAACCACTCCATGGGGCCGAGCACGGGTGTAATGTGGAACGCCCAACCACTCCCACGGGGCTAGCATTGGTGCAATGTGGAATGCCTAACCACTCCCAGGGGGCTAGCACGAGTGTAATGTGGAATACCCAACCACTCCCAGGGGGCTAGCAAGAGTGTAATGTGGAATGCCCAACCACTCCCAGGGGGCTAGCATGGGTGCAATGTGGAACACCCAACCACTCCCAAGGGGCGAGCAGAGGTATAATGTGGAATGCCCAACCACTCCCAGGGGGCTAGCACGCGTGCAATGTGGAATGCAAACCACTCCCAGGGGCAAGCCTAGGCGTAATGTGGAATGCCCAACCACTCCCAGGGGGCAAGCACCGGTGTATTGTGGAATGCCCAACCACTCCCAGGGGCTTACCATAGGTGAAATGTGGAATGCCCAACCACTCCCAGGGGGCTAGCACGGGTGCAATGTGGAATGCCCAACCACTCCCAGGGGGTTGGAATAGGTGTAATGTGGAACGCCCAACCACTCCCAAGTGGCTAGCACGGGTGCGTTGTGTAATGCCCAACAACTCCCAGGGGGCTAGCATAGGTGTAATGTGGAATGCCCAACCACTCCCAAGGGGCTAGCATCGGTATAATATGGAATGCCCAACCACTCCCAGGAGGCTAGCATGAGTGTCATGTGGAATGCCCAACCATTCCCAGGGGGCTAGCACGAGTGTAATGTAGAATACACAACCACTCCCAGGGGGCTAGCACGAGTGTAAAGTGCAATGCCCAACCACTCATAAGGGGCTAGCATCGGAGCAATGTGGAACACCCAGCCACTCCCAGGGGGCTGGCACGTGTGGAATGCCCAACCACTCCCAGGGGGCTAGCATAGGTGTAATGTGGAATGCCCAACCTCTCCCAGGGAGCTAGCATAGGTGTAATGTGGAATGCCCAACCACTCCCATGGGGCTAGCATGGGTGTAATGTGGAATGACCAACCACTCCCAGGGGTCGAGAATAGGTGTAATGTGGAATGCCCAAACGCTCCCTGGGGGCTAGCATAGGTGTAATGTGGAATGCCCAACCACTCCCAGGGGGCTAGCACGGGTGCAATGTGGAATGGCCAACCACTCCCAGGGGGCTAGCATGAGTGTAATGTGGAATGCCGAACCACTCCCAGGGGGCTAGCACGGGTGCAATGTGGAATGGCCAACCACTCCCAGGGGGCTAGCATGGGTGTAATGTGGAATGCCCAACCACTCCCACGGGGTTAGCATGAGTGCAATGTGGAACAAACAACCACTCCCAGATGGCTAGCACAAGTGTAATGCGGAATGCCCAAGCACTCCCAAGTGACTTGCACGGATGCGATGTGTAATGCCCAAGCACTCCCAGGGGGCTAGCACGAGTGTAATGTGGAATGCCCAACCACTCCCAGTGAGCTAGCTTCGGTGTAATGTGGAATGCCCAGCCAATCCCAAGGGGCTGGCACCAGTGTAATGTAGAATGCCCAACCACTACCAGAGGGCTAGCATGGGTGTAATGTGGAATGCCCAACCACTCCCAGGGGGCTAGCATAGGTGTAATTTGAAATACCCAACCACTCCCAAGGGGCTAGCATAAGTGTAATGTGGAATGCCCAACCACTCCAAGGGGGCTAGCACGGGTGCGATGTGTAATGCCCAAGCACTCCTAGGGGGCTTGCACGAGCGTAATGTGGAATATCCAACCACTCCAAGGGGGCTAGCATAAGTATAGCGTGGAATACCCAACCACTCCCAGTGAGCTGGCTTCGGTGTAATGTGGAATGCCCAACCTCTCCCAAGGGGCTGGCACCAGTGTAATGTGGAATAGCCAACCATTCCCAGGGAGCTGGCACCAGTGTAATGTGGAATACCCAACCACTCCCAGGGGGCTGACAAGTGTGGAATGCCTAACCACTCCCGGGGGACTAGCACGAGTGTAATGTAGAATGCCCAACCACTCTCAAGGGGTTAGCACAAGTGTAATGTGGAATACCCAACCACTCCCAGGGGGCTGACACGTGTGGAATGCCTAACCACTCCCAGGGGGCTAGCACGGGTGTAATGTGGAATGCCCAACCACTCCCATGGGGCTAGCACGGGTGTAATGTGGTATGCCCAACCACTCGCAGGGGGCTAGAATAGGTGTAATGTGGAATGCCCAACCGCTCCCTGGGGGCTAGCATGAGTGTAATGTGGAATGCCCAACCACTCACAGGGGGCTAGCACGGGCGCAATGTGGAATGCCCTACCTCCCGCAGGGGACTAGCATAGGTGTAATGTGGAATGCCCAACCACTCCCACGGGGTTAGCATGAGTGCAATGTGGAACAGACAACCACTCCCAGATGGCTAGCACGAGTGTAATGCGGAATGCCCAAGCACTCCCAAGTGACTAGCACGGATGCGATGTGTAATGCCCAAGCACTCCCAGTGAGCTAGCTTCGGTGTAATGTGGAATGCCCAGCCAATCCCAAGGGGCTGGCACCAGTGTAATGTAGAATGCCCAACCACTACCAGAGGGCTAGCATGGGTGTAATGTGGAATGCCCAACCACTCCCAGGGGACTAGCATAAGTGTAATGTGGAATGCCCAACCACTCCAAGGGGCTAGCATAAGTGTAATGTGGAATGCCCAACCACTCCAAGGGGGCTTGCATGAGCGTAATGTGGAATATCCAACCGCTCCAAGGGGGCTAGCATAAGTATAGCGTGGAATACCCAACCACTCCCAGTGAGCTGGCTTCGGTGTAATGTGAAATGCCCAACCTCTCCCAAGGGGCTGGCACCAGTGTAATAGCCAACCATTCCCAGGGAGCTGGCACGGGTGTAATGTGGAATGCCCAACCACTCGCAAGGGGCTAGCATATGTAGAATGCCCAACCTCTCCCAAGGGGCTGGCACCAGTGTAATGTGGAATGTCCAACCAGTGCCAGGGGGCTAGCATAGGTGTAATGTGGAATGCCCAACCACTCCCAAGGGGCTAGCATGGGTGTAATGTGGAATGCCGAACCACTCTCAGGGGGCTAGCACAAGTGTAATGTGGAATGCCGAACCACTCCCAGGGGGCTAGCACGGGTGTAATGTTAAATGCACAACCACTCCCAAGGGGCTTGCATAGGTGTAATGTGAAATGCCCAACCACTCCAAGGGGGTTGGCATAGGTGTAATGTGGAATGCCCAACCACTCGCAAGGGGCTAGCGTATGTGGAATGCCCAACCACTCTCAGGCGGTTAGCATAGGTGTAATGTGGAATGCCCAACCACTCTCAGGTGGTGAGCACGGGTGTTATGTGGAACGCCCAACCACTCCCAGCAGGCTAGCATGAGTGTAATGTGGAATGCCAACCACTCCCAGGGGGCTAGCAAGAGTGTAATGTGGAATACGCAACCACTCCCAAGTGGCTAGCATGGGTGTAATGCCCAACCTCTCCCAAGGGACTAGCACGAGTGTAATGTGGAATGCCCAACCACTCCCAGTGAGCTAGCTTCGGTGTAATGTGGAATGCCCAGCCAATCCCAAGGGGCTGGCACCAGTGTAATGTAGAATGCCCAACCACTACCAGAGGGCTAGCATGGGTGTAATGTGGAATGCCCAACCACTCCCAGGGGGCTAGCATAAGTGTAATGTGGAATGCCCAACCACTCCAAGGGGCTAGCATAAGTGTAATGTGGAATGCCCAACCACTCCAAGGGGGCTTGCATGAGCGTAATGTGGAATATCCAACCACTCCAAGGGGGCTAGCATAAGTATAGCGTGGAATACCCAACCACTCCCAGTGAGCTGGCTTTGGTGTAATGTGAAATGCCCAACCTCTCCCAAGGGGCTGGCACCAGTGTAATAGCCAATCATTCCCAGGGAGCTGGCACGAGTGTAATGTGGAATGCCCAACCACTCGCAAGGGGCTAGCATATGTGGAATGTACAACCACTCTCAGGGGGCTAGCAAAAGAGTAATGTGGAATGTCCAACCAGTGCCAGGGGGCTAGCATAGGTGTAATGTGGAATGCCCAACCACTCCCAAGGGGCTAGCATAGGTGTAATGTGGAATGCCCAACCACCGCCAGGGGGCTAGCATAGGTGTAATGTGGAATGCCCAACCACTCCCAAGGGGCTAGCATGGGTGTAATGTGGAATGCCCAACCACTCTCAGGGGGCTATCACAAGTGTAATGTGAAATGGCCATACACTTCCAGGGGGCTTGCATGGGTGTAACGTGAATGCCCAACCACTCCCAGGGGGCTAGCATGAGTGTAATGTGGAATGCCGAACCACACCCAGGGGGCTAGCACGGGTGTAATGTTAAATGCACAACCACTCCCAAGGGGCTAGCATAGGTGTAATGTGAAATGACCAACCACTCCCAGGGGGTTGGCATAGGTGTAATGTGGAATGCCCAACCACTCGCAAGGGGCTAGCGTATGTGGAATGCCCAACCACTCTCAGGGGGCTAGCTAAAGTGGATGGTGGAATGTCCAACCACTCCCAGGGGGTTAGCATAGGTGTAATGTGGAATGCCCAACCACTCCCAAGGGGCTGGCACCAGTGTAATGTGGAATAGCCAACCATTCCCAGGGAGCTGGCACGAGTGTAATGTGGAATACCCAACCACTCCCAGGGGGCTGGCACGAGTGTAAAGTGGAATACAGATCCACTCCCGGGGGAGTAGCACGAGTGTAAAGTGGACTGCCCAACCACTCTGAAAGGGTCAGCACGAGTGTAATGTGGAATACCCAACCACTCCCAGGGGGCTGGCACGTGAGGAATGCCCAACCACTCCAAGGGGGCTAGCATAGGTGTAATGTGGAATGCCCAACCTCTCCCAGAGGGCTAGCATAGGTGTAATGTGGAATGCCCAACCACTCCCATGGGGCTAGCACAGGTGTAATGTGGAATGCCCAACCGCTCCCTGGGGGCTAGCATAGGTGTACTGTGGAATGCCGAACCACTCCCAGGGGGCTAGCACGGGTGCAATGTGGAATGTCAAACCACTCCCAGGGGGCTAGCATGAGTGTAATGTGGAATGCCCAACCACTCACAGGGGGCTAGCACGGGCGCAATGTGGAATGCCCTCCTCCCGCAGGGGACTAGCATAGGTGTAATGTGGAATGCCCAACCGCTCCCACGGGGTTAGCATAAGTGCAATGTGGAACAGACAACCACTCCCAGATGGCTAGCACAAGTGTAATGCGGAATGCCCAAGCACTCCCAAGTGACTAGCACGGATGCGATGTGTAATGCCCACGCACTCCCAGGGGGCTAGCACGAGTGTAATGTGGAATGCCCAACCACTCCCAGGGAGCTAGCATAGGTGTAATTTGAAATACCCAACCACTCCCAAGGGGCTAGCATAAGTGTAATTTGAAATACCCAACCACTCCAAGGGGGCTAGCATAAGTAGAGCGTGGAATACCCAACCACTCCCAGTGAGCTGGCTTCGGTGTAATGTGGAATGCCCAACCTCTCCCAAGGGGCTGGCACCAGTGTAATGTGGAATAGCCAACCATTCCCAGGGAGCTGGCACGGGTGTAATGTGGAATGCCCAACCACTCGCAAGGGGCTAGCATATGTAGAATGCACAACCACTCTCAGGGGGCGACCAAAAGAGTAATGTGGAATGTCCAACCAGTGCCAGGGGGCTAGCATAGGTGTAATGTGGAATGCCCAACCACTCCCAAGGGGCTAGCATGGGTGTAATGTGGAATGCCCAACCACTCTCAGGGGGCTAGCACAAGTGTAATGTGGAATGCCGAACCACTCCCAGGGGGCTAGCACGGGTGTAATGTTAAATGCACAACCACTCTCAAGGGGCTTGCATAGGTGTAATGTGAAATGCCCAACCACTCCAAGGGGGTTGGCATAGGTGTAATGTGGAATGCCCAACCACTTGCAAGGGGCTAGCGTATGTGGAATGCCCAACCACTCTCAGGGGGTTAGCATAGGTGTAATGTGGAATGCCCAACCACTCTCAAGTGGTGAGCACGGGTGTTACGTGGAACGCCCAACCACTCCCAGCAGGCTAGCATGAGTGTAATGTGGAATGCCAACCACTCCCAGGGGGCTAGCAAGAGTGTAATGTGGAATACGCAACCACTCCCAGGGGGCTAGCACAGGTGTACTGCGGAATACCCAACCAGTCCAAGGGGGCTAGCTTGGGTGCAATGTGGAATGCCCAACCACTCCCAAGTGGCTAGCATGGGTGTAATGCCCAACCTCTCCCAAGGGACTAGCACGAGTGGAATGTGGATGACCCAACCACTCCCAGGGTGCTGGCACGAGTGTAATGTGGAATACACATCCGCTCCCAGGGGGCTAGCATGGGTATAATGTGGAATGCCCAACCACTCCCAGAGGGATAGCATGGGTGTAATGTGCAATGCCCAACCACTCCCAGGGAGCTAGCACGAGTGTAATGAAGAATTCACAACCATTCCTAGGGGGCTAGCACGAGTGTAATGGGAATGCCCAACCACTCCCAGGGGGCTAGCACGAGTGTAATGTGGAATGCCCAACCACTGTCAGGGGGCTAGCGCAATTGTAATGTGGAATGCCCAACCACTCACGGGGGGCTAGCACGAGTGTAATGTGGCATGCCCAACCACTCCCTTGGTGCTCGCACAAGTGTAATGTGGGATGCCCAACCACTCCTAAGGGGTTGGCATGTATATAACGTGGAATGCCCAACCACTCTCAGGGGGCTAGCACGGGTGTAATGCGAATGCACAACCACTCGCAAGGGGCTAGCATCGGTGTAATGTGGAATGCCCAACCACTTCCAGGCTTGCACGAGTGTAATGTGGAATGCCCAACCACTCCCAAGGGGCTAGCACGAGTGTAATGTGGAATGCCCAACCACTCTCAGGGGACTAGCGCAATTGTAATGTCGAATGCCCAACCACTCCCAGGGGGCTAGCATAGGTGTAATGTGGAATGCCTAACCACTCCAAGGGTGTTAGCATGAGTATGACGTGGAATATCCAATCACTCCCAGGGGGATAGCATAGTTGTAATGTGGACTACCCGACCACTCCCAGTGAGCTAGCTTGGGTGTAATGTGGAACGCCCAACCACTCCCAAGGTGCTACCATGGGTGCAATGTGGAATGCCCAACCACTCCCAGGGGGTTGGCATAGGTGTAGCGTGGAATGCCCAACCGCTCTCAGGGGGTGAACACAGATGTAATGTGGAACGCCCAACCAATCCCAGCGGGCTAGCATGAGTGTAATGTGGAATGCCAACCACTCCTAGGGGGCTAGCAAGAGTGTAATGTGGAATATGCAACCACTCCGAGGGGGCTAGCATAGGTGTGCTGTGGAAAGCCCAACCTCTCACAAGGGGCTAGCATGGGAGTAATGTGGAATACCCAGCCACTCCCAGGGGGCTAGCACGAGTGTAATGTGGAATGCCCAACCACTCTCAGGGGACTAGCGCATGTGTAATGTGGAATGCCCTACCACTTCCAGGGGGCAAGCACGGGTGTAATGTGAACGCCCAACCACTCCAGGGGGCTAGCACGAGTGTAATGTGGAATGCCCAACCACTCCCAGGGAGCTAGCATGAGTATAAAATGGAAAGATCAACCACTCCCAAGGGGCTAGGATGGGTGTAATGTGGAGCGCCCAGCCACTTTCAGGGGGCTAGCATAGGTATAGCGTGGAATGCCCAACCACTCCCAGGGGGCTAGCATACGTGTAATGTGGAATGCCCAACCACTCTCAGGGGGGTCAGCATAGGTGTAATGTGGAATGCCCAACCACTCCCAAGGGGCCAGCATAGGTGTAATGTGCAATGCCCAACGCCCAACCACTCACAGGGAGCTAGCACGAGTGTAATGTGGAATGCCCAACCACTCCCAGGGGGCTAGCACAAGTGTAATGTGGAATGCCCAACCACTCCCAAGGGGTTGGCATGTATGTAACGTGGAATTGCCAACCACTCTCAGGGTGCTAGCATGGGTGCAATGTGGAATGCCGAACCACTCCCAGGGGGTTGGCGTAGGTGTAACGTGGAATGCCCAACCACTCCCAGGGGGCTAGCACAAGTGTAATGTTGAGTGCCCAACCATTCCCAGGGAGTTGGCATAGGTGTAACGTGGAATGCCCAACCACTCTCAGGGGGTGAGCACGGGTGTTATGTGGAACGCCCAATTTGAAATGTTTCTGTAATGCTCATGATAAATTTTTATGAATAAAGTATATTTTTTTGAAAAACAAAACAAAAAATGTGGAACGCCCAACCACTCCCAGCGGGCTAGCATGAGTGTAATGTGGAATGCCCAACCTCTCCCAAGAGACTAGCACGAGTGTAATGTGGATTACCCAACCACTCCCAGGGAGCTGGCACGAGTGTAATGTGGAATACACATCCACTCCCAGGGGGCTAGCATGGGTATAATGTGGAATGCCCAACCACTCCCAGAGGGATAGCATGGGTGTAATGTGCAATGCCCAACCACTCCCAGGGAGCTAGCACGAGTGTAATGAAGAATGCACAACCATTCCTAGGGTGCTAGCACGAGTGTAATGGGAATGCCCAACCACTCCCAGGGGGCTAGCACGAGTGTAATGTGGAATGCCCAACCACTCTCAGGGGGCTAGCGCAATTGTAATGTGGAATGCCCAAACACTCCCAGGGGGCTACCACGAGTGTAATGTGGCATGCCCAACCACTCCCTTGGTGCTCTCACAAGTGTAATGTGGTACGCCCAACCACTCCCAAGGGGTTGGCATAGATAACGTGGAATGCCCAACCACTCTCAGGGTGCTTGCACGGGTGTAATGCGAATGCACAACCACTCGCAAGGGGCTGGCATCGGTGTAATGTGGAATGCCCAACCACTCCCAGGGGGCTAGCATAGGTGTATTGTGGAATGCCCAACCACTCCCAGGGGGCTAGCACGAGTGTAATGTGGAATGCCCAACCACTCTCAGGGGGCTAGCACGGGTGTAATGTTAAATGCACAACCACTCTCAAGGGGCTTGCATAGGTGTAATGTGAAATGCCCAACCACTCCAAGGGGGTTGGCATAGGTGTAATGTGGAATGCCCAACCACTTGCAAGGGGCTAGCGTATGTGGAATGCCCAACCACTCTCAGGGGGTTAGCATAGGTGTAATGTGGAATGCCCAACCACTCTCAAGTGGTGAGCACGGGTGTTATGTGGAACGCCCAACCACTCCCAGCAGGCTAGCATGAGTGTAATGTGGAATGCCAACCACTCCCAGGGGGCTAGCAAGAGTGTAATGTGGAATACGCAACCACTCCCAGGGGGCTAGCACAGGTGTACTGCGGAATACCCAACCAGTCCAAGGGGGCTAGCTTGGGTGCAATGTGGAATGCCCAACCACTCCCAAGTGGCTAGCATGGGTGTAATGCTCAACCTCTCCCAAGGGACTAGCACGAGTGGAATGTGGATGACCCAACCACTCCCAGGGTGCTGGCACGAGTGTAATGTGGAATACACATCCGCTCCCAGGGGGCTAGCATGGGTATAATGTGGAATGCCCAACCACTCCCAGAGGGATAGCATGGGTGTAATGTGCAATGCCCAACCACTCCCAGGGAGCTAGCACGAGTGTAATGAAGAATTCACAACCATTCCTAGGGGGCTAGCACGAGTGTAATGGGAATGCCCAACCACTCCCAGGGGGCTAGCACGAGTGTAATGTGGAATGCCCAACCACTGTCAGGGGGCTAGCGCAATTGTAATGTGGAATGCCCAACCACTCACAGGGGGCTAGCACGAGTGTAATGTGGCATGCCCAACCACTCCCTTGGTGCTCGCACAAGTGTAATGTGGGATGCCCAACCACTCCTAAGGGGTTGGCATGTATATAACGTGGAATGCCCAACCACTCTCAGGGGGCTAGCACGGGTGTAATGCGAATGCACAACCACTCGCAAGGGGCTAGCATCGGTGTAATGTGGAATGCCCAACCACTTCCAGGCTTGCACGAGTGTAATGTGGAATGCCCAACCACTCCCAAGGGGCTAGCACGAGTGTAATGTGGAATGCCCAACCACTCTCAGGGGACTAGCGCAATTGTAATGTCGAATGCCCAACCACTCCCAGGGGGCTAGCATAGGTGTAATGTGGAATGCCTAACCACTCCAAGGGTGTTAGCATGAGTATGACGTGGAATATCCAATCACTCCCAGGGGGATAGCATAGTTGTAATGTGGACTACCCGACCACTCCCAGTGAGCTAGCTTGGGTGTAATGTGGAACGCCCAACCACTCCCAAGGTGCTACCATGGGTGCAATGTGGAATGCCCAACCACTCCCAGGGGGTTGGCATAGGTGTAGCGTGGAATGCCCAACCGCTCTCAGGGGGTGAGCACAGATGTAATGTGGAACGCCCAACCAATCCCAGCGGGCTAGCATGAGTGTAATGTGGAATGCCAACCACTCCTAGGGGGCTAGCAAGAGTGTAATGTGGAATATGCAACCACTCCGAGGGGGCTAGCATAGGTGTGCTGTGGAAAGCCCAACCTCTCACAAGGGGCTAGCATGGGAGTAATGTGGAATACCCAGCCACTCCCAGGGGGCTAGCACGAGTGTAATGTGGAATGCCCAACCACTCTCAGGGGACTAGCGCATGTGTAATGTGGAATGCCCTACCACTTCCAGGGGGCAAGCACGGGTGTAATGTGAACGCCCAACCACTCCAGGGGGCTAGCACGAGTGTAATGTGGAATGCCCAACCACTCCCAGGGAGCTAGCATGAGTATAAAATGGAAAGATCAACCACTCCCAAGGGGCTAGGATGGGTGTAATGTGGAGCGCCCAGCCACTTTCAGGGGGCTAGCATAGGTATAGCGTGGAATGCCCAACCACTCCCAGGGGGCTAGCATACGTGTAATGTGGAATGCCCAACCACTCTCAGGGGGGTCAGCATAGGTGTAATGTGGAATGCCCAACCACTCCCAAGGGGCCAGCATAGGTGTAATGTGCAATGCCCAACGCCCAACCACTCACAGGGAGCTAGCACGAGTGTAATGTGGAATGCCCAACCACTCCCAGGGGGCTAGCACAAGTGTAATGTGGAATGCCCAACCACTCCCAAGGGGTTGGCATGTATGTAACGTGGAATTGCCAACCACTCTCAGGGTGCTAGCATGGGTGCAATGTGGAATGCCGAACCACTCCCAGGGGGTTGGCGTAGGTGTAACGTGGAATGCCCAACCACTCCCAGGGGGCTAGCACAAGTGTAATGTTGAGTGCCCAACCATTCCCAGGGAGTTGGCATAGGTGTAACGTGGAATGCCCAACCACTCTCAGGGGGTGAGCACGGGTGTTATGTGGAACGCCCAATTTGAAATGTTTCTGTAATGCTCATGATAAATTTTTATGAATAAAGTATATTTTTTTGAAAAACAAAACAAAAAATGTGGAACGCCCAACCACTCCCAGCGGGCTAGCATGAGTGTAATGTGGAATGCCCAACCTCTCCCAAGAGACTAGCACGAGTGTAATGTGGATTACCCAACCACTCCCAGGGAGCTGGCACGAGTGTAATGTGGAATACACATCCACTCCCAGGGGGCTAGCATGGGTATAATGTGGAATGCCCAACCACTCCCAGAGGGATAGCATGGGTGTAATGTGCAATGCCCAACCACTCCCAGGGAGCTAGCACGAGTGTAATGAAGAATGCACAACCATTCCTAGGGTGCTAGCACGAGTGTAATGGGAATGCCCAACCACTCCCAGGGGGCTAGCACGAGTGTAATGTGGAATGCCCAACCACTCTCAGGGGGCTAGCGCAATTGTAATGTGGAATGCCCAAACACTCCCAGGGGGCTACCACGAGTGTAATGTGGCATGCCCAACCACTCCCTTGGTGCTCTCACAAGTGTAATGTGGTACGCCCAACCACTCCCAAGGGGTTGGCATAGATAACGTGGAATGCCCAACCACTCTCAGGGTGCTTGCACGGGTGTAATGCGAATGCACAACCACTCGCAAGGGGCTGGCATCGGTGTAATGTGAAATGCCCAACCACTCCCAGGGGGCTAGCATAGGTGTATTGTGGAATGCCCAACCACTCCCAGGGGGCTAGCACGAGTGTAATGTGGAATGCCCAACCACTCTCAGGGGACTAGCGCATGTGTAATGTGGAATGCCCAACCACTTCCAGGGGGCAAGCACGGGTGTAATGTGAACGCCCAACCACTCCAGGGGGCTAGCACGAGTGTAATGTGGAATGCCCAACCACTCCCAGGGAGCTAGCACGAGTATAAAATGGAAAGATCAACCACTCCCAAGGGGCTAGGATGGGTGTAATGTGGAGCGCCCAGCCACTTTCAGTGGGCTAGCATAGGTATAGCGTGGAATGCCCAACCACTCCCAGGGGGCTAGCATACGTGTAATGTGGAACGCCCAACCACTCCCAAGGGGCTAGCATAGATGTAATGTGCAATGCCCAACCACTCCCAGGGAGCTAGCATGAGTGTAATGTAGAATGCACAACCACTCCTAGGGGGCTAGCACGAGTGTAATGTGGAATTCCCAACCACTCCCAGGGGGCTCGCACAAGTGTAATGTGGAATGCCCAACCACTCCCAAGGGGTTGGCATGTATGTAACGTGGAATGCCCAACCACTCTCAGGGTGCTAGCATGGGTGCAATGGAAGGGCTAATGCAGGTAGGGAATATACAGTGAATGGTAGAACCCTCAAGAGTATTGAAAGTCAAAGAGATCTAGGAGTACAGGTCCACAGGTCATTGAAAGGGGCAACACTGGTGGAGAAGGTAGTCAAGAAGGCATACGGCATGCTTGCCTTCATTGGCCGGAGCATTGAGTATAAGAATTGGCAAGTCATGTTGCAGCTGTATAGAACCTTAGTTAGGCCACACTTGGAGTATAGTGTTCAATTCTGGTCGCCACACTACCAGAAGGATGTGGAGGCTTTAGAGAGGGTGCAGAAGAGATTTACCAGAATGTTGCCTGGTATGGAGGGCATTAGCTATGAGGAGCGATTGAATAAACTCGGTTTGTTCTCTCTGGAACGAAGGAGGTTGAGGGGCGACCTGATAGAGGTATACAAAATTATGAGGGGCATAGACAGAGTGGATAGTCAGAGGCTTTTCCCCAGGGTAGAGGGGTCAATTACTAGGGGGCATAGGTTTAAGGTGAGAGGGGCAAGGTTTAGAGTAGATGTACGAGGCAAGTTTTTTACGCAGAGGGTAGTGGGTGCCTGGAACTCACTACCGGAGGAGGTAGTGGAAGCAGGGACGATAGGGACATTTAAGGGGCATCTTGACAAATATATGAATAGGATGGGAATAGAAGGATACGGACCCAGGAAGTGTAGAAGATTGTAGTTTAGTCGGGCAGTATGGTCGGCACGGGCTTGGAGGGCCGAAGGGCCTGTTCCTGTGCTGTACATTTCTTTGTTCTTTGTTCTTGTTCAATGTGGAATGCCGAACCACTCCCAGGGGGTTGGCGTAGGTGTAGCGTGGAATGCCCAACCACTCTCAGGGGGTGAGCACGGGTGTAATGTGGAATGCCCAACCACTCTCAGCGGGCTAGCAAGAGTATAATGTGGAATGCCAACCACTCCGAGGGGGCTAGCCAGAGTGTAACGTGGAATACGCAACGACTCCCAGGGGGCTAGCATAGGTGTAATGTGGAATGCCCAACTACTCCCAGGGGGCTAGCATAGGTATAATGTGGAATGCCCAATCACTCCCAGAGGGATAGCATGAGTGCAATGTGGAATGCCCAACCACTCCCAGGGGGCTAGCACGAGTATAATGTGGAATACACAACCACTCCCAGGGGGCTAGTATAGGTGTGATGTGGAATGCCCAACCACTCCCAATGGGCTAGCATGGGTGTAATGTGCAATGCCCAACCACTCCCAGGGAGCTAGCACGAGTGTAATGGAGAATGCCCAACCACTCCCAGGGGGCTCGCACAAGTGTAATGTGGAAGGCCCAACCACTCCCAAGGGGTTGGCATGTATGTAACGTGGAATGCCCAACCACTCTCAGGGTGCTAGCATGGGTGTAATTTGAATGCCCAACCACTCCCAAGGGGCTAGCATGTGCGTAATGTGGAATGCCCAACTGCTCCCAGGGGGTTGGCATGTATGTAACGTGGAATGCCCAACCACTCTCAGGGGGCTAGCACGGGTGTAATGTGGAATGCCCAACCACTCTCAGGGGGCTAGCGCATGTGTAATGTGGGACACACAGCCACTCCCAGGGGGCGAGCATAGGTATATTGTGGAATGACCAACCACTCCCAGGGGGCAAGCACGGGTGTAATGTGAAGGCCCAACCACTCTCAGGGGGCTAGCACGAGTGTAATGTGGAATGTCCAACCACGCCCAGGGTGCTGGCACGAGTGTAATGTGGAATACACATCCATTCCCAGGGTGCTAGCACGAGTATAAAATGGAATGCCCAACCACTCCCAAGGGGCTAGGATGGGTGTAATGTGGAACGTTCAACCACTCCCAGCGGGCTTGAATGAGTGTAATGTGGAATGCCCAACCACTCCCAGGGGGCTGGCACGAGTGTAATGTGGAATACACATCCACTCCCAGGGGGTTGGTATGAGTGTAAAGTGGAATGCCCAACCTCTAGAAGGGGTCATGAAACCCGGCTAGAAGGGGTCATGAAAAGTAATTGACAAATAGAGTTAAGGAAAATCCCAAGGCTTTTTACACGCACATAAAAAGCAAGAGGGTAGCCAGGGAAAGGGTTGGCCCACTGAAGGATAGGCAAGGGAATCTATGTGTGGAGCCAGAGGAAATGGGCGAGGTACTAAATGAATACTTTGCATCAGTATTCACCAAAGAGAAGGAATTGGTAGATGTTGAGTCTGGAGAAGGGGGTGTAGATAGCCTGGGTCACATTGTGATCCAAAAAGACGAGGTGTTGGGTGTCTTAAAAAATATTAAGGTAGATATGTCCCCAGGGCCGGATGGGATCTACCCCAGAATACTGGAGGAGGCTGGAGAGGAAATTGCTGAGGCCTTGACAGAAATCTTTGGATCCTCGCTGTCTTCAGGGGATGTCCCGGAGGACTGGAGAATAGCCAATGTTGTTCCTCTGTTTAAGAAGGGTAGCAAGGATAATCCCGGGAACTACGGGCCGGTGAGCCTTACTTCAGTGGTAGGGAAATTACTGGAGAGAATTCTTCGAGACAGGATCTACTCTCATTTGGAAGCAAATGGACGTATTAGTGAGAGGCAGCACGGTTTTGTGAAGGGGAGGTCGTGTCTCACTAACTTGATAGAGTTTTTCGAGGAGGTCACTAAGATGATTGATGCAGGTAGGGCAGTAGATGTTGTCTATATGGACTTCAGTAAGGCCTTTGACAAGGTCCCTCATGGTAGACTAGTACAAAAGGTGAAGTCACACGGGATCAGGGGTGAACTGGCAAGGTGGATACGGAACTGGCTAGGCCATAGAAGGCAGAGGGTAGCAATGGAGGGATGCTTTTCTAATTGGAGGGCTGTGACCAGTGGTGTTCCACAGGGATCAGTGCTGGGACCTTTGCTCTTTGTAGTATATATAAATGATTTGGAGGAAAATGTAACTGGTCTGATTAGTAAGTTTGCAGACGACACAAAGGTTGGTGGAATTGCGGATAGCGATGAGGACTGTCTGAGGATACAGCAGGATTTAGATTGTCTGGAGACTTGGGCGGAGAGACGGCAGATGGAGATTAATCCGGACAAATGTGAGGTAATGCATTTTGGAAGGGCTAATGCAGGTAGGGAATATACAGTGAATGGTAGAACCCTCAAGAGTATTGAAAGTCAAAGAGATCTAGGAGTACAGGTCCACAGGTCATTGAAAGGGGCAACACAGGTGGAGAAGGTAGTCAAGAAGGCATACGGCATGCTTGCCTTCATTGGCCGGGGCATTGAGTATAAGAATTGGCAAGTCATGTTGCAGCTGTATAGAACCTTAGTTAGGCCACACTTGGAGTATAGTGTTCAATTCTGGTCGCCACACTACCAGAAGGATGTGGAGGCTTTAGAGAGGGTGCAGAAGAGATTTACCAGAATGTTGCCTGGTATGGAGGGCATAAGCTATGAGGAGCGATTGAATAAACTCGGTTTGTTCTCACTGGAACGAAGGAGGTTGAGGGGCGACCTGATAGAGGTATACAAAATTATGAGGGGCATAGACAGAGTGGATAGTCAGAGGCTTTTCCCCAGGGTAGAGGGGTCAATTACTCGGGGGCATAGGTTTAAGGTGAGAGGGGCAAAGTTTAGAGTAGATGTACGAGGCAAGTTTTTTACGCAGAGGGTAGTGGGTGCCTGGAACTCACTACCGGAGGAGGTAGTGGAAGCAGGGACGATGGGGACATTTAAGGGGCATCTTGACAAATATATGAATAGGATGGGAATAGAAGGATACGGACCCAGGAAGTGTAGAAGATTGTAGTTTAGTCGGGCAGTATGGTCGGCACGGGCTTGGAGGGCCGAAGGGCCTGTTCCTGTGCTGTACATTTCTTTGTTCTTTGTTCTTTGTTCTCTCCCAGGGTGATAGCGTGGTGTAATGTGGCATGCCCAACCACTCCCAAGGGGCAAGCATGGGTGCAATATGGCATATCCAACCTCTCCTAGGGGGCTAGCATGGTGTAATGTGGCATGCCCAACCACTCCCAAGGGGCTAGGATGTGTGTAATGTGGAACGCCCAGCCACTTTCAGGGGGCTAGCGCAAGTGTGATGTGGAATGCCCAACCATCCCAGGGGGCTAGCATGAGTGTAATGTGGAATGTCCACCCACTCCAAGGCGGCTAGCATGCGTATAATGTGGAATACACAACCACTCCCAGTGAGCTAGCTTGGGTGTCATGTGGAACGCCCAACTACTCTCAAGGTGCTAGCATAGGTGCAATGTGGAATGCTGAACCACTCCCAGGGGGTTGGCATAGGTGTAGCGTAGAATGCCCAACCACTCTCAGGGGGTGAGCACAGGTGTAATGTGGAATACGCAACCACTTCCAGGGGGCTAGCATAGGTGTAATGTGGAATGCCCAACTACTCCCAGGGGGCTAGCATGGGTATAATGTGGAATGCCCAATCACTCCCAGGGGGATAGCGTAGGTGCAATGTGGAATGCCCAACCACTCCCAAGGGGTTGGCATGTATGTAGCGTGGAATGCCCAAACACTCTCAGGGTGCTAGCACGGGTGTAATTTGAATGCCCAACCACTCCCAAGGGGCTAGCATATGTGTAATGTGGAATGCCCAACTGCTCCCAGGGGGTTGGCATGTATGTAACGTGGCATGCCCAACCACTCTCAGGGGGCTAGCATGAGTGTAATGTGAAATGACCAACCACTACCATGGGGCTAGCTTGGGTGTAATCTGGAATAGCCAACAACTCCCAGGGGGCTGGCACGAGTGTAATGTGGAATGCCCAACTACTCCCAGAGGGCTAGCATAGGTGTAATGTGGAATGCCCAACCTCTCCCAGGGGGCTAGCATAGGTGTAATGTGGAATAGACAACCAGTCGCAGATGGCGAGCACAAGTGTAATGTGGAACGCCCAACCACTCCCAAGTGGTTAGCACGGGTGCGATGTGTAATGCCCAACAACTCCCAGGGGGCTAGCATAGGTGTAATATGAAATACACAACCACTCCCAAGGGGCTAGCATAGGTATAATGTGGAATGCCCAGCCACTCCCAGGGGGTTAGCACGAGTGTAATGTGGAATGCCCAACCACTCCCAGGGGGTTGGTATGGGTGTAACGTGGAATGCACAACCACTCCCAGGGGGCTAGCACGAGTTTCATGTGCAATGCCCAACCACTCCCAGGGGGTTGGTATGGGTGTAACGTGGAATGCCCAACCGCTATCAGCGGGCGAGCACGGGTGTTATGTGGAATGCCCAACCACTCCCAAGTGGCTAGCAAGAGTGCAATGTGGAATACCCAACCACTCACAAGGGGCTAGCATAGGTATAATTTGGAATGCCCAACCACTCCCTGGTGGCTAGCACGAGTGTAATGTGCAATGCCCAACCACTCCCAAGGGGCTAGCAAGAGTGCAATGTGGAATGCCCAATCACTCCCTGGGGGCTGGCACGAGTGTAATGTGCAATGCCCAACCACTCCCAGGGGGTTGGTGTGGGTGTAACGTGGGATGCCCAACCGCTATCAGGGGGCGAGCATGGGTGTAATGTGGAATACACAACCAGCCGCAGGGGGCTAGCTTGGGTGCAAAATGGATTGCCCAACCACTCCCAAGAGGCTAGCATGAGTGTAATGTGGAATACCCAACCACTCCCAGGGGGCTGGCACGCGTGTAATGTGGAATACACATCCACTCCCAGGGGACTAGCACGAGTGTAAAGTGGACTGCCCAACCACTCACAAGGGGCTAGCACGAGTGTAATGTGGAATACCCAACCACTCCCAGGGGGCTGGCACGTGTGGAATGCCTAACCACTCCCAGGGGGCTAGCATAGGTGTAATGTGGAATGCCCAACCACTCCCAGGGGGCTAGCATAGGTGAAATGTGGATTGCCCAACCACTCCCAGGGGGCTATCACGGGTGTAATGTGGAATGCATAACCACTCCCAGTGGGCTAGCTAAAGTGGGTGGTGGAATGTCCAACCACTCCCAGGGGGCTAGCACGAGTGGAATGTGGAATGCCTAACCACTCCCAAGGGGCTAGCATAGGTGCAATGTTGAATGCCCAACCACTCCCAAGGGGCTAGCAAGATTGTAATGTGGAATACCTACCCACTCCCAAGGGGCTAGCATAGGTATAATGTGGAATGCCCAACCACTCCCAGGGGGCTAGCACGAGTGTAATGTGGAATGCCCAACCACTCCCAGGGGGTTGGCATAGGTGTAACGTGGAATGCCCAACCACTCCCAGGGGGCTAGCACGAGTGGAATGCCCAACCACTCCCAGGGGGTTGGCATGGGTGCGATGTGGACTGCCTAAGCACTCCCAGGGGGCTAGCACGAGTGTAATGTGGAATGCCCAACCACTCCCAGGGGGCAAGCATGAGTGGAATGTGGAATGCTCAACCAATGCCAGAGAGCTAGCATGGGTGTAATGTGGAATGCCCAACCACTCCCAGGGGGCTAGCAAGAGAAAATGTGGAATACACAACCACTCCCAGGGGGCTGGCATAGGTGTATTGGGGAATACCCAATAAGTCCCAGGAGGCTTGCTTGGGTGCAATATGGAATGGCCAACCACTCCTAAGAGGCTAGCACGAGCGTAATTTGGAATACCCAACCACTCCCAGGGGGCTGGCACGAGTGTAATGTGGAATACACATCAACTCCCAGGGGACTAACACGAGTGTAAAGTGGAATGCCCAACCACTCACAAGGGGCTAGCATGGGTGTAATGTGGAATACCCAACCACTCACAGGGGGCTGGCACGAGTGTAATGTGGAATACACATCCGCTCCCATGGGACTAGCACGAGTGTAAGGTGGAAAGCCCAACCACTCCCAGGGGGCTAGCTTAGGTGTAAAGTAGAATGCCCAACCACTCCCACGGGGCTAGCATGAGTGTAATGTGGAATAGACAACCACTCCCAGACGGCGAGCACAAGTGTAATGCGGAATGCCCTACCACTCCCAGGGGGTTGGTATGGGTGTAACGTGGAATGCACAATCACTCGCAGGGGGCTGGCACGAGTGGAATGCCCAACCGCTCCCAGGGGGTTGGCATGGGTGTAACGTGGAATGCCCAACCACTCCCAGGGGGCTAGCACAAGTGTAATGTTGAGTTCCCAACCACTCCCAGGGAGTTGGCATAGGTGTAACGTGGAATGCCAACCACTCTCAGGGGGTTAGCACGGGTGTTATGTGGAACGCCCAACCACTCCCAGCGGGTTAGCATGAGTGTAATGTGGAATGCCAACCACTCCCAGGGGGCTAGCAAGAGTGTAATGTGGAGTACCCAACCAGTCCAAGGTGGCTAGCTTGCGTGCAATGTGGAATGCCCAACCACTCCCAAGTGGCTAGCATAGGTGCAATGCCCAACCTCTCCCAAGGGACTAGCACGAGTGTAATGTGGATTACCCAACCACTCCCAGGGTGCTGGCACGAGTGTAATGTCGAATGCACGACCATTTCTAGGGGGCTAGCACGAGTGTAATGTGGAATGCCCAACCACTCGCAGGGGGCTTGCACAAGTGTAATGTGGAATGCCCAACCACTCCCAGGGGGCTAGCACGAGTGTAATGTAGAATGCACAACCACTTCCAGGGTGCTAGCGCAAGTGTAATGTGGAATGCACACCCACTCTCAGGGGGCTAGCATAGGTGTAATGTGGAATGCCCAACCATTCCCAGGGGGCTAGCACGGGTGCAATGTGGAATGCCCAACCACTCCCAGGGGGCTAGCATAAGTGTAACGTGGAATGCCCAACCACTCCCACGGGGCTCGCATGAGTGCAATGTGGAATAGACAACCACTCCCAGATGGCGAGCACAAGTGTAATGCGGAATGCCCAACCACTCCCAGGGGGTTGGCATAGGTGTAATGTGGAACGCCCAACCACTCCCAGGTGGCTAGCACGGGTGCGTTGTGTAATGCCCATCCACTCCCAGGGGGCTAGCATAGGTGTAATTTGAAATACACAACCACTCCCAAGGGGCTAGCACGGATGCAATGTGGAATGCCCAACCACTCCCAGGGGGCTAGCATAGGTGTAACGTGAAATGCCCAACCACTCCAAGGGGGCTAGCACGAGTGTAATGTGGAATGCCCAACCACTCTCCGGAGGTTGGTATGGGTGTAACCTGAAATGCCCAACCGCTATCAGGGGGCGAGCACTCCCAAGGGGCTAGCAAGAGTGTAATGTGAAATACCCAACCACTCACAAGGGGCTAGCATGGGTGTAATGTGGAATGCCCAACCACTCCCAGGGGGCGAGCATCGGTGTAATATGAAATAGCTAACCACTCCCAAGGGGCTAGCATAGGTATAATGTGGAATGCCCAACCACTCCCAGGGGACTAGCACGAGTGTTATGTGGAATTCCCAACCACTCCCAGGGGGCTAGCACAGGTGTAACGTGGAATGCCCAACCACTCCCACGGGGCTAGCATGAGTGTAATGTGGAATAGACAACCACTCCCAGATGGCGAGCACAAGTGTAATGCGGAATGCCCAACCACTCCCAGGGGGTTGGCATGGGTGTAATGTGGAACGCCCAACCACTCCCAGGTGGCTAGCACGGGTGCGTTGTGTAATGCCCATCCACTCCCAGGGGGCTAGCATAGGCGTAATTTGAAATACAGAACCACTCCCAAGGGGCTAGCATCGGTGTAATGTGGAATGCCCAACCACTCCCAAGGGGCTAGCATAGGTATAATGTGGAATGCCCAACTGCTCCCAGGGGGCTAGCACGAGTGCAATGTGGAATGCCCACCACTCCCAGGGGGTTGGTATGGGTGTTATGTGGAATGCCCAAGCACTCCCAAGGGGCTAGCAAGAGTGTAATGTGGAATACCCAACCACTGACAAGGGGCTAGCATGGGTATAATGTGGAATACCCAACCACTCCCAAGGGGCTAGCATAGGTATAATGTGGAATGCCCAACCGCTCCCAGGGGGCTAGCATGAGTTGAATGTGGAATGCTCAACCAATGCCAGGGGGCTAGCATGGGTGTAATGTGGAATGCCCAACCAGTCTCAGGGGGCTAGCTTGGGTGCAATATGGAATGCCCAACCACTCCCAAGAGGCTAGCATAAGTGGAATACCCAAACACTCCCAGGGGACTCGCACGAGTGTAAAGTGGAATGCCCAACCACTCACAAGGGGCTAGCATAGATGTAATGTGGAATACACATCCACTCCCAGGGGACTAGCACGAGTGTAAAGTGGACTGCCCAACCACTCACAAGGGGCTAGCACGAGTGTAATGTGGAATACCCAACCACTCCCAGGGGGCTGGCACGGGAGGAATGCACAACCACACCCAGGGGACAAGCATAGGTGTAATGTGGAATGCCCAACTATTCCCAGGGGGCTAGCACGGATGCAATGTGGAATGCCCAACCACTCCCAAGGGGCAAGCATAGGTGTAATGTGGAATGCCTAACCACTCCCAGGGGGCTAGCATAGGTGTTATGTGGAATGCCCAACCACTCCCAGGGGGCTTGCATAGGTGTAATTTGGAATGCCCAACCACTCCCAGGGGGCTAGCACGGATGCAATGTGGAATGCCCAACCACTCCCAGGGGGCTAGCAAGAGTGTAATGTGGAATACCCAACCACTCACAAGGAGCTAGCATGGGTGTAATGTGGAATGCCCAACCACTCCCAGGGGGCTAGCACGAGTGTAATGTGGAATACACATCAACTCCCAGGGGACTAGCACGAGTGTAAAGTGGAATGCCCAACCACTCCCAGGGGGCTGGCACGAGTGTAATGTGAAATACACATCAACTCCCAGGGGACTAGCACGAGTGTAAAGTGGAATGCCCAACCACTCACAAGGGGCTAGCATAGGTGTAATGTGGAATACCCAACCACTCCCAGGGGACTAGCACCAGTGTGATGAGGAATACCCAACCACTCCCAGGGGGCTGGCACGGGTGGAATGCCCAACCACACCCAGGGGGCTAGCATAGGTGTAATGTGGAATGCCCAACCACTCCCAGGGGGCTAGCATAGGTGTAATGTGGAATGCCCAACCATTCCCAGGGGGCTAGCACGGGTGCAATGTGGAATGCCCAACCACTCCGAGGGGGCGAGCATAGGTGTTATGTGGAATGCCCAACCACTCCCAGGGGGCTTGCATAGGTGTAATTTGGAATGCCCAACCACTCCCAGGGGGCTAGCACGGATGCAATGTGGAATGCCCAACCACTCCCAGGGGGCTAGCATAGGTGTAACGTGAAATGCCCAGCCACTCCAAGGGGGCTAGCACGATTGTAATGTGGAATGCCCAACCACTCCCAGGGGGTTGGTATGGGTGTAACGTGAAATGCCCAACTGCTATCAGGGGGCGAGCACGGGTGTAATCTGGAACGCCCAACCACTCCCAAGGGGCTAGCAAGAGTGTAATGTGGAATGCCCAACCACTCCCAGGGGGCTAGCACGAGTGTAACGTGGAATTCCCAACCACTCCCAGGGGGCTAGCATAGGTGTAACGTGGAATGCCCAACCACTCCCACGGGGCTCGCATGAGTGCAATGTGGAATAGACAACCACTCCCAGATGGCGAGCACAAGTGTAATGCGGAATGCCCAACCACTCCCAGGGGGTTGGCATAGGTGTAATGTGGAACGCCCATCCACTCCCAGGGGGCTAGCATAGGTGTAATTTGAAATACACAACCACTCCCAAGGGGCTAGCATCGGTGTAATGTGGAATGCCCAACTGCTCCCAGGGGGCTAGCACGAGTGTAATGTGGAATGCCCAACCACTCCCAGGGGGTTGGTATGGGTGTAACGTGGAATGCACAATCACTCCCAGGGGGCTGGCATGTTTTTCATGTGCAATGCCCACCACTCCCAGGGGGTTTGTATGGGTGTAACGTGGAATGCCGAACTGCTATCAGGGGGCGAGCACGGGTGTTATGTGGAATGCCCAACCACTCCCAAGGGGCAAGCAAGAGTGTAATGTGGAATACCCAACCACTGACAAGGGGCTAGCATAGGTGTAATGTGAAAGACCTAGCCACTCCTAAGGGGCTGGCATAGGTATAATGTGGAATGCCCAACCACTCCCAAGGGGCTAGCATAGGTATAATGTGGAATGCCCAACTGCTCCCAGGGGGCTAGCACGAGTGTAATGTGGAATGCCCATCCACTCCCAGGGGGCTAGCATGAGTTGAATGTGGAATGCTCAACCAATGCCAGGGCGTTAGCATGGGTGTAATGTGGAATGCCCAACCAGTCCCAGGGGGCTAGCTTGGGTGCAATATGGAATGCCCAACCACTCCCAAGAGGCTAGCATAAGTGGAATACCCAACCACTCCCAGGGGGCTGGCACGAGTCTAATGTGGAATACACATCAACTCCCAGGGGACTAGCACGAGTGTAAAGTGGACTGCCCAACCACTCACAAGGGGCTAGCATAGATGTAATGTGGAATACCCAACCACTCCCAGGGGGCTGGCACGAGTGTAATGTGGAATACACATCCACTCCCAGGGGACTAGCACGAGTGTAAAGTGGACTGCCCAACCACTCACAAGGGGCTAGCACGAGTGTAATGTGGAATACCCAACCACTCCCAGGGGGCTGGCACGGGTGGAATGCCCAACCACACCCAGGGGAGAAGCATAGGTATAATGTGGAATGCCCAACTATTCCCAGGGGGCTAGCACGGATGCAATGTGGAATGCCCAACCACTCCCAAGGGGCAAGCATAGGTGTAATGTGGAATGCCTAACCACTCCCAGGGGGCTAGCATAGGTGTTATGTGGAATGCCCAACCACTCCCAGGGGGCTAGCATAGGTGTAATTTGGAATGCCCGACCACTCCCAGGGGGCTAGCAAGAGTGTAATGTGAAATACCCAACCACTCACAAGGAGCTAGCATGCATGTAATGTGGAATGCCCAACCACTCCCAGGGGGCTGGCACGAGTGTAACGTGGAATACACATCAACTCCCAGGGGACTAGCACGAGTGTAAAGTGGAATGCCCAACCACTCACAAGGGGCTAGCATAGGTGTAATGTGGAATACCCAACCACTCCCAGGGGACTAGCACCAGTGTAAAGTGGACTGCCCAACCACTCACAAGGGGCTAGCACGAGTGTGATGAGGAATACCCAACCACTCCCAGGGGGCTGGCACGGGTGGAATACCCAACCACACCCAGGGGGCTAGCATAGGTGTAATGTGGAATGCCCAACCACTCCCAGGGGGCTAGCATAGGTGTAATGTGGAATGCCCAACCATTCCCAGGGGGCTAGCACGGGTGCAATGTGGAATGCCCAACCACTCCGAGGGGGCGAGCATAGGTGTTATGTGGAATGCCCAACCACTCCCAGGGGGCTAGCATAGGTGTAATGTGGAATGCCCAACCATTCCCAGGGGGCTAGCACGGGTGCAATGTGGAATGCCCAACCACTCCGAGGGGGCGAGCATAGGTGTTATGTGGAATGCCCAACCACTCCCAGGGGGCTAGCATAGGTGTAATGTGGAATGCCCAACCATCCCAGGGGGCTAGCATAGGTGTTATGTGGAATGCCCAACCACTCCCAGGGGGCTTGCATAGGTGTAATTTGGAATGCCCAACCACTCCCAGGGGGCTAGCACGGATGCAATGTGGAATGCCCAACCACTCCCAGGGGGCTAGCATAGGTGTAACGTGAAATGCCCAGCCACTCCAAGGGGGCTAGCACGATTGTAATGTGGAATGCCCAACCACTCCCAGGGGGTTGGTATGGGTGTAACGTGAAATGCCCAACTGCTATCAGGGGGCGAGCACGGGTGTAATCTGGAACGCCCAACCACTCCGAAGGGGCTAGCAAGAGTGTAATGTGGAATACCCAACCACTCACAAGGGGCTAGCATGGGTGTAATGTGGAATGCCCAACCACTCCCAGGGGGCTAGCACGAGTGTAACGTGGAATTCCCAACCACTCCCAGGGGGCTAGCATAGGTGTAACGTGGAATGCCCAACCACTCCCACGGGGCTCGCATGAGTGCAATGTGGAATAGACAACCACTCCCAGATGGCGAGCACAAGTGTAATGCGGAATGCCCAACCACTCCCAGGGGGTTGGCATAGGTGTAATGTGGAACGCCCAACCACTCCCAGGTGGCTAGCACGGGTGCGTTGTGTAATGCCCATCCACTCCCAGGGGGCTAGCATAGGTGTAATTTGAAATACACAACCACTCCCAAGGGGCTAGCACGGATGCAATGTGGAATGCCCAACCACTCCCAGGGGGCTAGCATAGGTGTAACGTGAAATGCCCAACCACTCCAAGGGGGCTAGCACGAGTGTAATGTGGAATGCCCAACCACTCCCCGGGGGTTGGTATGGGTGTAACCTGAAATGCCCAACCGCTATCAGGGGGCGAGCACTCCCAAGGGGCTAGCAAGAGTGTAATGTGAAATACCCAACCACTCACAAGGGGCTAGCATGGGTGTAATGTGGAATGCCCAACCACTCCCAGGGGGCGAGCATCGGTGTAATATGAAATACCTAACCACTCCCAAGGGGCTAGCATAGGTATAATGTGGAATGCCCAACCACTCCCAAGGGGCTAGCATCGGTGTAATGTGGAATGCCCAACCACTCCCAAGGGGCTAGCATAGGTATAATGTGGAATGCCCAACCGCTCCCAGGGGGCTAGCACGAGTGCAATGTGGAATGCCCAACCACTCCCAGGGGGTTGGTATGGGTGTAACGTGGAATGCACAATCACTCCCTGGGGGCTGGCACGAGTTTCATGTGCAATGCCCACCACTCCCAGGGGGTTGGTATGGGTGTAACGTGGAATGCCCAACCGCTATCAGGGGGCGAGCACGGGTGTAACGTGGAATGCCCGCTTCTCGGCCTTTTGGCTAAGATCAAGTGTAGTCTCATTTGATTGAGGGAAGCTGAGGATTTCCATGTTAATCGTGGATTGGAGAACTCGGAGGGATTGAAGTCGTCAAAGAGGAAACGTTTGGAGCTTGGCTGCTATTGGTGGATCTACATGCTGGCCTAGACCTCGGGTTTAGGCCTAACGCCGATACAGTTTCGCACCCAACGTACGAGCTATGGATGCAGCTGCATCCCGACCACCAGGCTGGGGAGTGCGAAACACTGTCCGAGTCACAGTGAAGAAAACGGAAGGAGAGTCACCTTTGGACCGGAAACACTTCGTGAAGAGGGTGCTGCTCGAGTGTTGTGGGTTTAAAGCAACAGAGATCTTCTGCTTGCAAAACTTCCCCAAGAATGGTTTCTTTGATGTCACCTTCAAGAGCGTCGCAGCGTGCATCAAATTCTTGAACGTCTTCAAGGAAAAAGGTAACCAGAGTCCCTTGTCGATCCTGACTGCGGAGCCTCTGTTTACGCTACCGGCACAGCGAAATCGGGTTGTTACACTGCACACGTACAACCCCCACGTCCCTGTGTCTGATGTACTCACGTTCCTCGCCAGGTACGCTGAGCTGAAAAGTGACAGCGTGCAAGTGAAAGACACCTTCGGCATCTGGACAAGTGAGCACCAGGTCAAGGTGACCCTAAGAACGGACAGCAACGGAGCCATCCTGCATCCCCCCTCCAATTTCGCTATTGGAGTAAATCGTGGCTACCTCTACTACGTGGGACAGCCACGAGTATGCCACACCTGTGGCAAAACGGGGCATGTTGCCGCAAACTGCAGTGTGACCTTCTGCAAGAACTGCAGGCAGGAGGACACATGACTAAGGACTGCAAGGAAGACAAGTGCTGCAACCTGTGTGGGGAGGCCGGCCATCTTTACAGGGCCTGCCCGAAACGCGGGGCGACATATGCACAGGTCATCAGCAGCGGAGTCAAAAAGGCGACCAGAGAGGAGGTGCATACACCCTCCACCGAAAAAGACACCACGGTTCAGAATGAGGAAAAGCAACAGAAGGGCCTCCAACAAAAAGAGGAGGCCCCAGCACCTCCTGACAACCCAACCCCACCCCAGCCCCATCTGATGAGGAACACTCAATGGAAGAGGAAGAGGATGGGACAAAGAATAAAGAGCCCTGGGAAACCGTGAACAGGGACAAACGAAAGAGAAAACAAAAAAACAAACTGAAGAACCCCCTGAGGGGTAGTGGCAAAAAGCGACACCTCTCAGCCGGCGCACTTAGTGCCGACACCTCATCCGATGAGGGAAAACAGGACAAGAATCGGCCTCAGATAAAGAGGCAAAGCACCAACGTGGAACGGAAGGCACAGACCCCCCAGACCACCGACCGGGAAGAAAACAAGGTCACAGACCAACCCCCGATAGCAACGAGCAGCAACAACCCAGGTGAAGACCGGCCTGCAACCCCAACACCTACTGACTGCCACGACGAACCCCAGGGCTACACCACCCCCCCAATGCATCTGCATCAAAATCACGGGGCCAGTACGGACCAGAACAGTTTTCTCAGCCCTGCAACTGTGCTAAAGTTTGCGAGCACCACCGGCATGCTGGGGAACATTCAACAGCTGGAGCAGCCAACTGTATAGACTCTGGACTCTTGAGACTGGTAAATCTACCTTTTTATAATGGGTTTGAAAATTGCATCCATAAATGTGCGAAGCATCAAAGATACTTCGCGGTGTGTAGCCACACTCAACTATTTGGCAAATGTAAAAGCTGACCTACTGTTCCTGCAGGAGTGCGGAATTCCGCACCTCAGCAACTACAGGCGCTGGTCGAGCTGGTGGTCCCACGGGCCATCCATCTGGTCAGGAGGAAACGACGGCCGCTCCTCCGGCCTGGGTATTCTGCTGCGGGGAGGCAACTTCACCATCTCCGACGTTAAGGAGGTGGTGGGCGGGCGCCTCCTCGTAGCAGACGTGAAATACAAAAACACCCCTCTCAGACTTATTAATGTGTACGCCCCGGCCGTAAAAAGTGAGCGGCTGGCAGTCCTTCAGCAACTCCCACTGCTGTTGGCCACCTCCAAGCCGGTCATCCTGGGTGGTGACTTCAACTGCATCATCGATGCGGCTGGACGATCCAGCAAAGCCGACAGCAAACTAGACGCTACGTCCAGACTCCTGATGGAAACGGTAAAAGACGCCAAGCTGCTCGACGTCTGCAGCAACCCTGCAGACGGCGCGCAGCGTAGATACACATGGTCACGGCCAGACGGGTCCGTCCGCTCCAGGATAGACTTCTTCTTTGTGTCCCGAGCTTTCACGGTCAGGTCCACCGACGTAACGCCGGTGTTCTTCTCTGACCACTGCCTCCTACTGGCCGACTGCCACCTGCAGGAAGACCAGGGGGTAGGCAGGGGGACGTGGAAGCTAAATGTAAAACTGCTGACCCCTGAGAACATCGAGGAACTCAGGAGGGATTACAAAGGTTGGAGAACCGTGAAACCCCTCTTTGAGGCCCCACATCTCTGGTGGGAAGCAATCAAGGGGAATATCAAGAGGTTTTTCATCCTCAAGGGCGTTCAAAAGGTGAGAGGGAGACGAGGGGTCATGTCCAGGCTCCAGAAAAGTATGCAAAATTTGCTCCAGCTGCAGTCGATGGGGGTGGATGTCAAGGAGGATCTCCAAGAGGTGAAGAGCCAGCAAGCCTCGCTCTACACCTCGGAGGCCTCCAAGGTTATCTTCCGTTCCAGAGTCCGCTCCGTGGAACAGGACGAAAAGTGCTCACGCTTCTTCTTCCAAAAGGTGCACAGAGAGACCTCTGTGATCAGCAGCCTGAAGGAAGAAGATGGCTCTGAAAAGTCATCGCAGTCTGACATCCTGAGGATCAGCCAATCCTTTTATGCCAGACTGTATGACCTGAAGCCAACAGATAGCACTGTTTCCCAGACCTTCCTGTCGACTATCACGGAGGTCATAGGCGACAGCGAGCTGGAAAACCTGGACAAACCACTAACTCTGGACGAGCTGACAAAGGCCGCCAAGTCCTTCGAGACGAGTAAAACTCCCGGAAGCGACGGCTTACCGGTTGAGTTGTATTCGGCTCTGTGGGACTGGATGGGCCCAGATCTGCTGGAAGTGTACGAGAGTATGCTTCTGGAAGGCAGCATGTCAGAGTCCATGAGGAAAGGCATCATCACCCTCATCTACAAGCAGAAGGGGGAAAGGGAAGAAATTCGAAATTGGCGACCCATTTCACTGTTGAATGTGGACTACAAAATTCTAGCAAAGGTCATCGCCAATCGGGTCAGGTCTGCTCTGGAGTCGGTGATCCACCCTGACCAGACCTGTGCTGTACCCGGCAGAAAGATCTCTGATAGCCTCGCGCTACTCAGGGATACGATCGCCTACGTGCAGGACAGGGGGGTGGACACTTGCCTCATCAGCCTTGACCAGGAGAAGGCTTTTGACAGAATATCACACACCTACATGATGGATGTGCTCTCCAAAATGGGGTTTGGGGAGGGAATTCGCAATTGGATCAAACTGCTCTACACAAACATCTATAGCGCAGTCTCAATCAATGGGTGGGAATCAGAAAAGTTCCAGATCAAATCTGGAGTCAGGCAGGGCTGCCCTCTCTCCTCTGCCCTTTTTGTGTGCTGCATAGAACCTTTTGCCGAGTCCATCAGGAGGGATCCGGGCATAAGAGGAGTGACGATCCCAGGCAGTGGAGGCATGCAAGTCAAGGCCTCCCTGTACATGGACGACGTTGCCGTCTTCTGCTCGGATCCTGCGTCTGTGCGCAGGCTCTTGACCACCTGCGACCAGTTTGAACTGGCCTCGGGAGCCAAGGTAAACCGTGGCAAGAGCGAGGCCATGTTCTTTGGGAACTGGGCCGACCGGTCCTTTGTCCCCTTCACCGTCAGGTCAGATTACCTGAAGGTGCTGGGGATATGGTTCGGAGCTGCTGGGGCGTGCACCAAAAACTGGGAGGAGCGCATAGGAAAGGTAAGACAGAAACTGGGCTGGTGGGAGCAACGCTCCCTCTCCATTGCGGGCAAAACCCTGGTCATCAGGTGTGAGGTACTCTCGGTGCTACTGTACGTGGCGCAGGTCTGGCCCATAACCCGACCCTACGCCACAGCAGTCACCCGGGCCATCTTCAAATTTATCTGGCGATCCAAGATGGACCGTGTCCGAAGGGACACCATGTACAAACCTCTGGAGAAGGGAGGGCGGAGCGTACCCAACGCCTCCCTCATCCTGTTGGCCACCTTTGTGTCCAGCTGCATCAAGCTGTGCGTGGACCCCCAGTATGCAAACACCAAGTGTCACTACATACTGAGGTTCTACCTGTCCCCGGTGTTGCGAAGGATGGGCCTGGCCTCATTGCCGCGGAACGCTCCAAGTAGTTGGACCGTACCGTACCACCTGTCCTTTGTGGAAAAGTTTTTGAAGGAAAACACCTTTGACCACAAGGCAATGAAGCAGTGGTCAGCACGTAATGTCCTCGAGGCCCTCAGGGAAAAGGAGACCGTGGAGGACGTTGGATGGTTCCCTGAGCAGACTGCCAGAGTCATCTGGCAGAACGCCTCATCACCAGAACTTTCAAACAAGCACCAAGACCTAGCTTGGCTGGTGGTGAGAAGGGCCCTCCCTGTCAGATTCTTCATGCACACCCGAAGGCTCTGCACCAATGCACGCTGCCCTCGGAGTGGCTGTGGGGGAAATGAGACGGTCACACACCTCCTTGTGGAATGTGCCTTTGCAAAGAAGGTCTGGAGAGAGATGCAGTGGTATTTGTCAAGGTTTATCCCAAACAGATCTGTGACACAGGACTCTGTGCTCTACGGACTGTTTCCAGGGACACACACCGAGACAAATATCAACTGCTGCTGGAAGGTCATCAACTCGGTAAAAGACGCTCTTTGGTCTGCCCGAAACTTGCTGATCTTCCAGTGCAAAGAATTGTCCTCGACCGAGTGTTGCAGACTGGCACATTCCAAGGTCCAGGACTACGTGCTGAGGGACGCACTCAAGCTTGGGGCAGCTGCCGCCAAGGCGCAATGGGGAAAGACCACTGTGTAAAGTCTTTCCAGCAAATGTACACCGAGGGGCGGGTAACAGTGTAAAGCCCCTCGGTCGGGGCAACCAACACTCCAATGTACAAAAAAAACTGGCACTGTAAATATTTAAGAAGGAATTGTAATGTAAAGAGTGATATGTGTATGACAATATCAAAATTGAATGGAAGAAAGTCAAGGCAACATGTAACCCTGCCGGAAATGTACTTCAAGACAATTTGAAATGTTTCTGTAATGCTCATGATAAATTTATATGAATAAAGTATATTTAAAAAACGTGGAATGCCCAACCGCTATCAGGGGGCGAGCACGGGTGTAATGTGGAATGCCCAACCACTCCCAAGGGGCTAGCGTAGGTGCAATGTGGAATGCCCAACCACTCCCAGGGGGCTAGCACAAGTGTAATGTGGAATACACAACCACTCCCAGGGGGCTAGCATAGGTGTAAGGTGGAATGCCCAACCACTCCCAGGGGGCTGGCATGAGTGTAATGTGGAATACACATCCACTCCCAGGGGGCAAGCACGGGTGTAATGTGGAATGACCAACCACACTCAGGGGGTTAGCATTGGTGTAATGTGGAATGCCCAACCACTCCCAGAGGGCTAGCACAAGTGTAATGTGGAGTGCCCAACCACTCCCAGGGGGGAGGTATAGGTGTAATGTGGAATGCCCAATCACTCTCAGGGGGTGAGTATGGGTGTAATGTGGAAAGCCCAGCCGCTCCCAGCGTGCTAGCATGAGTGTAATGTGGAATGCCAACCACTCCCAGGGGGCTAGCAAGAGTGTAATGTGGAATACCCAACCACTCCCAAGCAGCTAGCAAGGGTGTAATGCCCAAACACTCCCAAGGGGCTAGCACGAGTGTAATGTGGATTATCCAACCACTCCCAGGGTGCTGGCACAAGTGTAATGTGGAATACACATCCACTCCCAGGGGGCTAGCACGAGTGTAAAGTGGAATGCCCAACCACTCACAGGGGGCTAGCGCGAGTGTAAAATGGAATGCCCAACCACTCCCAAGGGGCTAGGATGGGTGTAATGTGGAATGCCCAACCACTCCCAAGGGGCTAGGATGGGTGTAATGTGGAATGCCCAACCACTCCAAAGGGGCTAGGATAGGTGCAATGTGGAATGCCACCAACTCCCAGGGGGCTAGCTCGACTGTAAAATGGAATGCCCAACCACTCCCAAGGGGCTAGGATAGGTGTAATGTGGAACGCCCAGCCACTTTCGGGGGCTAGCGCAAGTGTGATGTGGAACGCCCAACCACTCCCAGAGGGCTAGCATAGGTGTAATGTGGAATGCCCAACCACTTTCGGTGGCTAGCGCAAGTGTGATGTGGAACGCCCAACTACTCCCAGAGGGCTAGCATGGGTATAATGTGGAACGCCCAACCACTCCCAGGAAGCTAGCACGAGTGTAATGTAGAATGCACAACTATTCCTAGGGGGCTAGCACGAGTGTAATGTGGAGTGCCCAACCACTCTCAAGGGGGTAGCATGGTAGTAATGTGCAATGCCCAACCACTCCCAGGGGGCTAGCACGAGTGTAATGTAGAATGCACAACCACCGCCATGGGGCTAGCACAAGTGTAATGTGGAATTCCCACCCACTCTCAGGGGGCTAGCACGGGTGCGATGTAGACTGCCGAAGCACTCCTAGGGGGCTAGCACGAGTGTAATGTGGAATGCCCAACCACTCCCAGGGGGCAAGCATGAGTGGAATGTGGAATGCTCAACCAATGCCAGGGGGCTAGCATAGGTGTAATGTGGAATGCCCAACCACGCCCAGGGGGCTAGCAAGAGAAAATGTGGAATACACAACCACTCCCAGGGGGTTAGCATAAGTGTATTGTGGAATACCCAATAAGTCCCAGGAGGCTTGCTTGGGTGCAATATGGAATGGCCAACCACTCCTAAGAGGCGAGCACGAGCGTAATTTCGAATACCCAACCACTCCCAGGGGGCTGGCACGAGTGTAATGTGGAATAGACATCAACTCCCAGGGGACTAACACGAGTGTAAAGTGGAATGCCCAACCACTCACACGGGGCGAGCATGGGTGTAATGTGGAATACCCAACCACTCCCAGGGGGCTGGCACGAGTGTAATGTGGAATACACATCCACTCCCATGGGACTATAGAGTATTACTCAAGAGTTTACTCAAGAGTATTGAAAGTCAACTCAAGAGTATTGAAAGTCAAAGAGATCTAGGAGTACAGGTCTACAGGTCATTGAAAGGGGCAACACAGGTGGAGAAGGTAGTCAAGAAGGCATACGGCATGCTTGCCTTCATTGGCCGGGGCATTGAGTATAAGAATTGGCAAGTCATGTTGCAGCTGTATAGAACCTTAGTTAGGCCACACTTGGAGTATAGTGTTCAATTCTGGTCGCCACACTACCAGAAGGATGTGGAGGCTTTAGAGAGGGTGCAGAAGAGATTTACCAGAATGTTGCCTGGTATGGAGGGCATAAGCTATGAGGAGCGATTGAATAAACTCGGTTTGTTCTCACTGGAACGAAGGAGGTTGAGGGGCGACCTGATAGAGGTATACAAAATTATGAGGGGCATAGACAGAGTGGATAGTCAGAGGCTTTTCCCCAGGGTAGAGGGGTCAATTACTAGGGGGCATAGGTTTAAGGTGAGAGGGGCAAAGTTTAGAGTAGATGTACGAGGCAAGTTTTTTACGCAGAGGGTAGTGGGTGCCTGGAACTCACTACCGGAGGAGGTAGTGGAAGCAGGGACGATAGGGACATTTAAGGGGCATCTTGACAAATATATGAATAGGATGGGAATTGAAGGATACGGACCCAGGAAGTGTAGAAGATTGTAGTTTAGTCGGGCAGTATGGTCGGCACGGGCTTGGAGGGCCGAAGGGCCTGTTCCTGTGCTGTACATTTCTTTGTTCTTTGTTGTTTTGACTAGCACGAGTGTAAGGTGGACTGCCCAACCACTCACAAGGGGGTAGCATGAGCATAATGTGGCATACACAACCACTCCCAAGGGGGCTGGCACGAGTGTAATGTGGAATACACATCCACTCCCATGGGACTAGCACGAGTGTAACGTGGAATGCCCAACCGCTCCCAGGGGGCTAGCACGAGTGCAATGTGGAATGCCCAACCGCTCCCAGGGGGTTGGTATGGGTGTAACGTGGAATGCACAATCACTCCCAGGGGGCTAGCACGAGTTTCATGTGCAATGCCCACCACTCCCAGGGGGTTGGTATGGGTGTAACGTGGAATGCCCAACTGCTATCAGGGGGCGAGCACGGGTGTTATGTGGAATGCCCAACCACTCCCAAGGGGCTAGCAAGAGTGTAATGTGGAATACCCAACCACTGACAAGGGGCTAGCATGGGTGTAATGTGAAAGACCTAACCACTCCCAAGGGGCTAGCATAGGTATAATGTGGAATGCCCAACCACTCCCATGGGACTAGCACGAGTGTAATGTGGAAAGCCCAACCACTCCCAGGGGGCTAGCATAGGTGTAACGTGGAATGCCCAACCACTCCCACGGGGCTAGCATAAGTGTAATGTGGAATAGACAACCACTCCCAGATGGCGAGCACAAGTGTAATGCGGAATGCCCAACCACTCCCAGGGGGTTGGCATAGGTGTAATTTGAAATACACAACCACTCCCAAGGGGCTAGCATAGGTGTAATGTGGAATGCCCAACCACTCCCAGGGGGCTAGCACGAGTGTAATGTGGAATGCCCAACCAGTCCCAGGGGGTTGGTATGGGTGCAACGTGGAATGCACAATCACTCCCAGGGGGCTGGCACGAGTTTCATGTGCAATGCCCACCACTCCCTGGGGGTTGGTATGGGTGTAACGTGGAATGCCCAACCGCTATCAGGGGGCGAGCACGGGTGTTATGTGGAATGCCCAACCACTCCCAAGGGGCTAGCAAGAGTGCAATGTGGAATACCCAACCACTCCCAAGGGGCTAGCAAGAGTGTAATGTGGAATACCCAACCACTGACAAGGGGCTAGCATGGGTGTAATGTGAAAGACCTAACCACTCCCAAGGGGCTAGCATAGGTATAATGTGGAATGCCCAACCACTCCCAGGGGGCTAGCAAGAGTGTAATGTGGAATGCCCAACCACTCCCAGGGGGTTGGTACGGGTGTAACGTGGAATACACAACCACTCCCAGGGGGCTAGCACGGGTGCTATGTCGAATGCCCAACCATTCCCAAGGTGCTAGCATAGGTGTAATGTGGAATGCCCCACCACTCCCAGGGGGCTAGCACGAGTGTAATGTGGAATGCAGACCATCCCCCAAGGGGGCTAGCACGATTGTAATGTGGAATGTCCAACCACTCCCAGACGGCTAGCATAAGTGTAATGTGGAATACCCAACCACTCCCAGTGAGCGAGCTTGGGTGTAATGTGGAACGCCCAACCACTCCCAATGGGCTAGCATAGGTGCAATGTGGAATGCACAACCACTCCCAGGGAGCTAGCGCAAGTGTAATGTGGAATTCCCACCCACTCTCAGGGGGCTAGCACGTGTGTAATGTGGAATGTACAATCTCTCCCAAGGGGCTAGCACAGGTGTGATGTGGAATGCCCAAGCACTCCCAGGGGGCTAGAACGAGTGTAATGTGGAATGTACAACCACTCCAAAGTGGCTAGCAAGAGTATAATGTGGAATACCCAACCACTCCCTGGGGGCTAGCGTGGGCGTAATGTAGACTGCCCGACCACTCACAAGGGGCTAGCATAGGTGTAATGTGGACTACCCAATCACTCCCAGGGGGCTAGCACGAGTGTGACGTGGAATGCACAACCACGGCCAGGGGGCTAGCACAAGTGTAATGTGGAATGCCCAACAAGTTCCAGGGGGCTAGCACGTGTGCAATGTGGAATACACAACCACTCCCACGGAGGCAGCATGGGTGTAATGTGGAATGCACCACCACTCCCAGGGGGCTAGCACGAGTGTAATGTGGAATGCCCAACCACTCCCAGGGGGCTGGCACGAGTGTAAAGTGGAACGCCCAACCACTCCCAAGGGGCTAGCACGGGTGCAATGTGGAACGCCCAGCCACTCTCAGGGGATTAGCATGGGTGTAATGTAGATTGCACGACCACTCCCAGGGGGCTAACACAAGTGTAATGAGGAATGCACAACCACTCCCAAGGGGGTAGCATAGGTGTAATGTGGAATGCCCAACCACTCCCAAGTAGCTAGCACGGGTGCGATGTGGAATCCCAAAGCACTCCCAGGGGGCTAGCACGAGTGTAATGTGGAATGTCCAACCACTCCCAGGGGGCTACCATTAGTGTAATGTGGAATGCCCAACCACTCCCAGGGGGCTAGCACGAGTGTAATGTGGAATGCCCAACCACTCCCAGGGGGCTAGCATAGGTGTAATGTGGAATGCCCAACTGCTCCCAAAGGGCTGGCACGAGTGTAATGTGGAATAGCCAACCACTCCCAGGGGGCTGGCACGAGTGTAATGTGGAATGCCTAACCACTGCCAGGGGGCTAGCATGGGTGTAATGGGGAATGTCCAACCACTCCCAAGGGGCTAGCATAGGTGCAATGTGGAATGCCCAACTACTGCCAGGGGGCTAGCATGGCTGTAATGTGGAATGCCGAACTACTGCCAGGGGGCTAGCATGGTTGTAATGTGGAATGCCCAACCACTCCCAGGGGGCTAGCACGGGTGTAATGTGGAACGCCCAACCACTCCCAAGGGGCTAGCATAGGTGCAATGTGGAATGCCCAACCACTCCCAAGGGGATAGCAAGATTGTAATGTGGAATACCCAACCACTCCCAAGAGGCTAGCATAGGTATAAATGTGGAATGCCCAACCACTCCCAGGGGGTTGGCATAGGTGTAACGTGGAATGCCCAACCACTCCCAGGGGGCTAGCACGAGTGGAATGCCCAACCACTCACAGGGGGTTGGCATGGGTGGAACGTGGAATGCCCAACCACTCCCAGGGGGCTAGCACAAGTGTAATGTTGAGTGCCCAACCACTCCCAGGGAGTTGGCATAGGTGTAACGTCGAATGCCCAACCACTCTCAGGGGGTGAGCACGGGTGTTATGTGGAACGCCCAACCACTCCCAGCGGGCTAGCATAAGTGTAATGTGGAATGACCAACCACTCCCAAGTGGCTAGCATAGGTGTAATGCCCAATTTCTCCCAAGGGACTAGCACGAGTGTAATGTGGATTACCCAACCACTCCCAGGGGGCTGGCACGAGTGTATTGTGGAATGCCCAACCACTCCCAGGGGGCTAGCACGAGAGTAATGTAGAATGCACAACCACTTCCAGGGTGCTTGCGCAGGTGTTATGTGGAATGCCCACCCACGCTCAGGGGGCCAACATGGGTGCGATGTGGAATGCCCAAGCACTCCCAGGGGGCTAGCACGAGTGTAATGTGGAATACACATCAACTCCCAGGGGGCTAGCACGAGTATAAAGTGGAATGCCCAACCACTCACATGGGGCGAGCGTGGGTGTAATGTGGAATACCCAACCACTCCCAGGGGGTTGGTATGGGTGTAACGTGGAATGCACAATCACTCCCAGGGGGCTAGCACGAGTTTCATGTGCAATGCCCACCACTCCCAGGGGGTTGGTATGGGTGTAATGTGGAATGCCCAACCGCTATCAGGGGGCGAGCACGGATGTTATGTGGAATGCCCAACCACTCCCAAGGGGCTAGCAAGAGTGTAATGTGGAATACCCAACCACTGACAAGGGGCTAGCATGACTGTAATGTGAAAGACCTAACCACTCCCAAGGGGCTAGCATAGGTATAATGTGGAATGCCCAACCACTCCCTGGAGGCTAGCACGAGTGTAATGTGCAATGCCCAACCACCCCCAGGGGGTTGGTACGGGTGTAATGTGGAATGCCCAACCGCTATCAGGGGGTGAGCAGGGGTGTAATCAGCAACTACAGGTGCTGGTCGAGCTGGTGGTCCCACGGGTCGTCCATCTGGTCAGGAGGAAATGACTGCCGCTCCTCCGGCCTGGGTATTCTGCTGCGGGGAGGCAACTTCACCATCTCCGACGTTAAGGAGGTGGTGGGCGGGCGCCTCCTCGTAGCAGACGTGAAATACAAAAACACCCCTCTCAGACTTATTAATGTGTACGCCCCGGCCGTAAAAAGTGCGCGGCTGGCAGTCCTTCAGCAACTCCCACTGCTGTTGGCCACCTCCAAGCCGGTCATCCTGGGTGGTGACTTCAACTGCATCATCGATGCGGCTGGACGATCCAGCAAAGCCGACAGCAAACTAGACGCTACGTCCAGACTCCTGATGGCAACGGTAAAAGACGCCAAGCTACTCGACGTCTGCAGCAACCCTGCAGACGGAGCGCAGCGTAGATACACATGGTCACGGCCAGACGGGTCCGTCCGCTCCAGGATAGACTTCTTTTTTGTGTCCCGAGCTTTCACCGTCAGGTCCACCGACGTAACGCCGGTGTTCTTCTCTGACCACTGCCTCCTACTGGCCGACTGCCACCTGCAGGGTGACCAGGGGGTAGGCAGGGGGACGTGGAAGCTAAATGTAAAACTGCTGACCCCTGAGAACATCGAGGAACTCAGGAGGGATTACAAAGGTTGGAGAACCGTGAAACCCCTCTTTGAGGCCCCACATCTCTGGTGGGAAGCAATCAAGGGGAATATCAAGAGGTTTTTCATCCTCAAGGGTGTTCAAAAGGTAAGAGAGAGACGAGGGGTCATGTCCAGGCTCCAGAAAAGTATGCAAAATTTGCTCCAGCTGCAGTCGATGGGGGTGGATGTCAAGGAGCATCTACAAGAGGTGAAGAGCCAGCAAGCCTAGCTCTGCACCTCGGAGGCCTCCAAGGTTATCTTCCGTTCCAGAGTCCGCTCCGTGGAGCAGGACGAAAAGTGCTCACGCTTCTTCTTCCAAAAGGTGCACAGAGAGACCTCTGTGATCAGCAGCCTGAAGGAAGAAGATGGCTCTGAAAAGTCATCGCAGTCTGACATCCTGAGGATCAGCCAATCCTTTTATGCCAGACTGTATGACCTGAAGCCAACAGATAGCACTGTTTCCCAGACCTTCCTGTCGACTATCAGGGAGGTCATAGGCGACAGCGAGCTGGAAAACCTGGACAAACCACTAATTCTGGACGAGCTGACAAAGGCCGCCAAGTCCTTCGAAACGAGTAAAACTCCCGGAAGCGACGGCTTACCGGTTGAGTTGTATTCGGCTCTGTGGGACTGGATCGGCCCAGACCTGCTGGAAGTGTACGAGAGTATGCTTCTGGAAGGCAGCATGTCAGAGTCCATGAGGAAAGGCATCATCACCCTCATCTACAAGCAGAAGGGGGAAAGGGAAGAAATTCGAAATTGGCGACCCATTTCACTGTTGAATGTGGACTACAAAATTCTAGCAAAGGTCATCGCCAATCGGGTCAGGTCTGCTCTGGAGTCGGTGATCCACCCTGACCAGACCTGTGCTGTACCCGGCAGGAAGATCTCTGATAGCCTCGCGCTACTCAGGGATACGATCGCCTACGTGCAGGACAGGGGGGTGGACACTTGCCTCATCAGCCTTGACCAGGAGAAGGCTTTTGACAGAATATTACACACCTACATGATGGATGTGCTCTCCAAAATGGGGTTTGGGGAGGGAATTCGCAATTGGATCAAACTGCTCTACACAAACATCTATAGCGCAGTCTCAATCAATGGGTGGGAATCAGAAAAGTTCCAGATCAAATCTGGAGTCAGGCAGGGCTGCCCTCTCTCCTCTGCCCTTTTTGTGTGCTGCATAGAACCTTTTGCCGAGTCCATCAGGAGGGATCCGGGCATAAGAGGAGTGACGATTCCAGGCAGTGGGGGCATGCAAGTCAAGGCCTCCCTGTACATGGACGACGTTGCCGTCTTCTGCTCGGATCCTGCGTCTGTGCGCAGGCTCTTGACCACCTGCGACCAGTTTGAACTGGCCTCGGGAGCCAAGGTAAACCGTGGCAAGAGCGAGGCCATGTTCTTTGGGAACTGGGCCGACCGGTCCTTTGTCCCCTTCACTGTCAGGTCAGATTATCTGAAGGTGCTGGGGATATGGTTCGGAGCTGCTGGGGCGTGCACCAAAAACTGGGAGGAGCGCATAGGAAAGGTAAGACAGAAACTAGGCTGGTGGGAGCAACGCTCCCTCTCCATGGTGGGCAAAACCCTGGTCATCAGGTGTGAGGTACTCTCGGTGCTACTGTACGTGGTGCAGGTCTGGCCCATAACCCGACCCTACGCCACAGCAGTCACCCGGGCCATCTTCAAATTTATCTGGCGATCCAAGATGGACCGTGTCCGAAGGGACACCATGTACAAATCTCTGGAGAAAGGAGGGCGGAATGTACCCAACGCCTCTCTCATCCTGTTGGCCACCTTTGTGTCCAGCTGCATCAAGCTGTGCGTGGACCCCCAGTATGCAAACACCAAGTGCCACTACATACTGAGGTTCTACCTGTCCCCGGTGTTACGAAGGATGGGCCTGGCCTCATTGCCGCGGAACGCTCCAAGTAGTTGGACCGTACCGTACCACCTGTCCTTCGTGGAAAAGTTTTTGAAGAAAAACACCTTTGACCACAAGGCAATGAAGCAGTGGTCAGCACGTAATGTCCTCGAGGCCCTCAGGGAAAAGGAGACCGTGGAGGACGTTGGATGGTTCCCTGAGCAGACTGCCAGAGTCATCTGGCAGAACGCCTCATCACCAGAACTTTCAAACAAACACCAAGACCTAGCTTGGCTGGTGGTGAGAAGGGCCCTCCCTGTCAGATTCTTCATGCACACCCGAAGGCTCTGCACCAATGCACGCTGCCCTCGGAGTGGCTGTGGGGGAAATGAGACGGTCACACACCTCCTTGTGGAATGTGCCTTTGCAAAGAAGGTCTGGGGAACGATGCAGTGGTATTTGTCAAGGTTTATCCCAAACAGATCTGTGACACAGGACTCTGTGCTCTACGGACTGTTTCCAGGGACACACACCGAGACAAATATCAACTGCTGCTGGAAGGTCATCAACTCGGTAAAAGACGCTCTTTGGTCTGCCCGAAACTTGCTGATCTTCCAGTGCAAAGAATTGTCCTCGACCGAGTGTTGCAGACTGGCACATTCCAAGGTCCAGGACTACGTGCTGAGGGACGCACTCAGGCTTGGGGCAGCTGCCGCCAAGGAGCAATGGGGAAAGACCACTGTGTAAAGTCTTTCCAGCAAATGTACACCGAGGGGCGGGTAACAGTGTAAAGCCCCCTCGGTCTGGGCAACCAACACTCCAATGTACAAAAAACAAACATGCCACTGTAAATATTTAGGAAAGAATTGTAATGTAAAGAGTGATATGTGTATGACAATATCAAAATTGAATGGAAGAAAGTCAAGGCAACATGTAACCCTGCCGGAAATGTACAGTCAAGACAATTTGAAATGTTTCTGTAATGCTCATGATAAATTTTTACGAATAAAGTATATTTTTTTTGAAAAAAAAAAAAAAAATCTGGTCATCAGGTGTGAGGTACTCTCGGTGCTACTGTACGTGGCGCAGGTCTGGCCCATAACCCGACCCTACGCCACAGCAGTCACCCGGGCCATCTTCAAATTTATCTGGCGATCCAAGATGGACCGTGTCCGAAGGGACACCATGTACAAACCTCTGGAGAAGGGAGGGCGGAGCGTACCCAACGCCTCCCTCATCCTGTTGGCCACCTTTGTGTCCAGCTGCATCAAGCTGTGCGTGGACCCCCAGTATGCAAACACCAAGTGTCACTACATACTGAGGTTCTACCTGTCCCCGGTATTACGAAGGATGGGCCTGGCCTCATTGCCGCGGAACGCTCCAAGTAGTTGGACCGTACCGTACCACCTGTCCTTCGTGGAAAAGTTTTTGAAGGAAAACACCTTTGACCACAAGGCAATGAAGCAGTGGTCAGCACGTAATGTCCTCGAGGCCCTCAGGGAAAAGGAGACCGTGGAGGACGTGGGATGGTTCCCTGAGCAGACTGCCAGAGTCATCTGGCAGAACGCCTCATCACCAGAACTTTCAAACAAGCACCAAGACCTAGCTTGGCTGGTGGTGAGAAGGGCCCTCCCTGTCAGATTCTTCATGCACACCCGAAGGCTCTGCACCAATGCACGCTGCCCTCGGAGTGGCTGTGGGGGAAATGAGACGGTCACACACCTCCTTGTGGAATGTGCCTTTGCAAAGAAGGTCTGGAGAGAGATGCAGTGGTATTTGTCAAGGTTTGTCCCGAGCAGCTCTGTGACACAGGACTCTGTGCTCTACGGACTGTTTCCAGGGACACACACCGAGACAAATGTCAACTGCTGCTGGAAGGTCATCAACTCGGTAAAAGACGCTCTTTGGTCTGCCCGAAACTTGCTGATCTTCCAGTGCAAAGAATTGTCCTCGACCGAGTGTTGCAGACTGGCACATTCCAAGGTCCAGGACTACGTGCTGAGGGACGCACTCAAGCTTGGGGCAGCTGCCGCCAAGGCGCAATGGGGAAAGACCACTGTGTAAGGTCTTTTCAGCAAATGTACACCGAGGGGCGCGTAACAGTGTAAAGCCCCTCGGTCTGGGCAACCAACACTCCAATGTATAAAACAAACATGACACTGTAAATATTTAAGAAGGAATTGTAATGTAAAGAGTGATATGTGCATGATAATATCAAAATTGAATGAAAGAAAGTCAAGGCAACATGTAACCCTGCCGGAAATGTACAGTCAAGACAATTTGAAATGTTTCTGTAATGCTCATGATAAATTTTTATGAATAAAGTATATTTTTTTGAAAAAAAAAAAAAAATGCAGAACGCCCATACACTCCCAAGTGGCTAGCATGAGTGTGATGTGGAATTCCCAAGCACTCCCAGGGGGCTAGCACAAGTGCAATGTGGAATGTACAGCCACTCGAACGGGGCTAGCACGTGTGCACTGTAGAATGCCCAACCACTCCCAAGGAGGCAGCATGGGTGTAATCTGGAATGCGCCACCACTCCCAGGGGGCTAGCACGAGTGTAATGTGGAATGCCCAACCACTCCCAGGGGGCTAGCATAGGTGTAATGTGGAATACCCAACCACTGCCAGGGGGCTGGCACGAGTGTAAAGTGGAACGCGCAACCACTCCCAACGGGCTAGCACGGGTGGAATGTGGAACGCCCAGCCACTCTCAGGGGATTAGCATAGGTGTAATGTGGAATGCCCAACCACTGCCAGGGGGCTAGCATGGGTGTAATGTGGAATGCCCAACCACTGCCAGGGGGCTAGCATGGCTATAATGTGGAATGCCCAACCACTCCCAGAGGGCTAGCAGGGGTATAATGTGGAATGCCCAACCACTCCCCGGGGGCTTGCATGGGTGTAATGTGGAATGCACAACCACTCCCCGGGTGCTAGCATAGGTGTAATGTGGAATGCCCAACCAGTTCCAGGGGGCTAGCATAGGTGTAATGTGGAATGCCCAACCACTCCCAGGGGGCTAGCATAGGTGTAATGTGGAATGCCCAACCACTCCCAGGGGGCTAACACGAGTGTAATGTGGAATGCCCAACCACTCCCAGGGGGCTAGCAGGGGTATAATGTGGAATGCCCAACCGCTAGCATGGCTATAATGTGGAATGCCCAACCACTCCCAGAGGGCTAGCAGGGGTATAATGTGGAATGCCCAACCACTCCCCGGGGGCTTGCATAGGTGTAATGTGGAATGCACAACCACTCCCCGGGTGCTGGCATAGGTGTAATGTGGAATGCCCAACCAGTTCCAGGGGGCTAGCATAGGTGTAATGTGGAATGCCCAACCACTCCCAGGGGGCTAGCATAGGTGTAATGCGGAATGCCCAACAACTCTCAGGGGGCTAACATGGCTGTAATGTGGAATGCCCAACCACTCCCAAGGGGCTAGCAGGGGTATAATGTGGAATGCCCAACCGCTAGCAGGGTTATAATGTGGAATGCCCAACCACTCCCAGGGGGCTAGCACGGGTGTAATGTGGAATGCCCAACCACTCCCAGGGGGCTAACACGAGTGTAATGTGGAATGCCCAACCACTCCCAGGGGGCTAACACAAGTGTAATGTGGAATGCAGAACAGCTCCCAGGGGGCTAGCGCGATTGTGATGTGGAATGTACAACCACACCCAGAGGGCTAGCATAAGTGTAATGTGGAACACGCAACCGCACCCAGTGAGCTAGCTTGGGTGTAATGTGGAGCGCCCAACCACTCCCAATGGGCTAGCATGAGTGCAATGTGGATTGCACAACCATTCCCAGGGGGCTTGCGTGAGTGCATTGTGGCATGCACAACCACTCTCAGGGGGCTAGCACAAGTGTAATGTGGAATGCACAACCACTCCCAAGGGGCTAGCATGGGTGTGATGTGGAAAGCCCAACCAGTTCCAGGGGGCTAGCACGTGTGCAATGTGGAATGCCCAACCACTCCCATGGCGGCAGCATGGGTGTAATGTGGAATGCACCACCACTCCCAGGGGGCTGGCACGAGTGTAAAGTGGAATGCCCAGCCACTCTCAGGGGATTCGCATGGGTGTAATGTGGAATGCTCAACCACTCCCAGAGGGATAGCACGAGTGTAATGTGGAATGTCCAACCGCTCCCAGGGGGCTAGCATGAGTGTAATGTGGAATGTCCAACCACTCCGAGGGGGCTAGCACGAGTGTAATCTGGAATACCCAACCATTCCCTGGCGCCTAGCATAGGTGTAATCTGGAATACCCAACCACTCCCAAGCGGCTAGCATAGGTGTAATGCCCAACCACTCAGAGGGGGCTACCAGGGGTATAATGTGGAATACCCAACCACACCCAGGGGGCTAGCAGGCGTATAATGTGGAATGCCCAACCACTCCCAGGGGGCTAGCTTGAGTGTAATGTGGAATACCCAACCGGTCCCACGGGGCGAGCTTGGGTGCAATGTGGAATGCCCAACCACTCCAATGGGGCTAGCACGAGTGGATTGCCCAAACCCTCCCACGGGGCTGGCACGAGTGTAATGTGGAATGCCCAACCACTCCCACGGGGCTAGCACGAGTGTAATGTGGAATACACAACCAGTCCCACGGGGCTAGCTTGGGTGCAATGTGGAATGCCCAACCACTCCCAAGGGGCTGGCACGAGTGTAATGTGGAATACACATACCCTCCCGGGGGGCTAGCACGAGTGTAATGTGGAATGTCCAACCATTCCCAAGGGGTTAGGATGGGGGTAACGTCGAATGCCCAACTACTCCCAAGGGGGCTTGCATAGGTTTAAGGTGGAATACGCACCCACTTCAAAGAGGCTAGCATAGTTATAATGTTGAATGCCCAACCACTCCCAGGGGGCTAGCACGAGTGTAATGTGGAATGCCCAACAGCTCTCAGGGGGTTATCATGGGTGTAATGTGAAATACACAAACACTCACGGGGGCTAGCACAAGTGTAATGTGGATTGCCCAACCACTCCCAGGGAGTTGGCATAGGTGTAACGTGGAATGCCCACCCACTCTCAGGGGGCTAGCACGGGTGTAATGTGGAATGGCCACCCACTCCAAAGGGGCTAGCACGGGGGCGATGTGGAATACCCAACCACACCCAGGGGGCTAGCATGAGTGTAATGTGGAATGCCCAACCATTCCCAAGGGGCTAGCACAAGTGTAATGTGGAATGCCCAACCACTCCCAGGGAGCTAGCAAGAGTGTAATGTGGAATGCCCAACCACACCCAGGGGGCTAGCATGAGTGTAATGTGGAATGCCCAATCACTCCCAGAGGGCTAACACGAGTGGAATGCCTAACCACTTCACGGGGCTAGCACGAGTGTAATGTGGAATACCCAACCACTCCCACGGGGCTAGCATGAGTGTAATGTGGAATACCCAACCACTCCAAGGGGGATGGCACCAGTGTAATGTGGAATGCCCGCAAGCATTGGTGTAATGTGGAATGCCCAACCACTCTCAGGGGGTTAGCACAAGTGGAATGCCCAACCATTCCCAAGGGGCTAGCATAGGTGTAATATGGAATGCCCAACCACTCCCAGGGGGCAAGCATAAGTGTAATGTGGAATACCCAACCTCTCCCAAGGGGGTAGCATAGGTGTAATGTGGAATGCCCAACCACTCCCAAATGGGTAGCATAGGTGTAATGTGGAATGCCCAACCACTCCCAGGGGGCTAGCACGAGTGCAATGTGGAATGCCCAACCACTCCCAGGGGATTAGCATGGGTGTAATGTGGAATGCCCAACCACTGCCAGGGGGTTAGCATAGGTGTATTGTGGAATACCCAACCACTCCCAGGGGGCTTGCACGAGTGTAAAGTGGATCGCGCAACCACTCCCAAGGGGCTAGCATAGGTGCAATGTGGAACGCCCAGCCACTCCCAGGGGATTAGCACGGGTGTAATGTGGAATGCCCAACCACTCACAGGGGGCTGGCACGAGTGTAATGTGGAATGCCCAACCACTCACAGGGGGCTGGCACGAGTGTAATGAGGAATGCCCAACCACTCCCAAGGGGGTAGCATAGGTGTAATGTGGAATGCCCAACCACTCCCAGGGGGCTAGCACGAGTGCAATGTGGAATGCACAACCACCCCCGAGGGGGCTAGTACAAGTGTAATGTGGAATGCCCAACCACTCCCAGGGGGCTAGCACGAGTGTAATGTGGAATGTCCAACCACTCCTAGGGGGCTAGCTTGAGTGTAATGTGGAATACCCAACCGCTCCCAAGGGGCTAGCATGAGTGGAATGCCCAACCTCTCCCAGGGGGCTAGCATGGTGTAATGTGGAATGTCCAAAACTGCCAGGGGGCTAGCATGGGTGTAATGTGGAATGCCCAAACACTGCCAGGGGGCTAGGATGGCTGTAATGTGGAATGCCCAACCGCTCCCAGGGGGCCAGCATAGGAGTAATGTGGAATACCCAACCACTCCCAAGCGGCTAGCATGGGTGTAATGCCCAACCACTCAGAGGGGGCTACCAGGGGTATAATGTGGAATACCCAACCACACGCAGGGGGCTAGCAGGCGTATAATGTGGAATGCCCAACCACTCCCAGGGGGCTAGCTTGAGTGTAATGTGGAATACCCAACCGGTCCCACGGGGCGAGCTTGGGTGCAATGTGGAATGCCCAACCACTCTAATGGGGCTAGCACGAGTGGATTGCCCAAACCCTCCCACGGGGCTGGCACGAGTGTAATGTGGAATGCCCAACCACTCCCACGGGGCTAGCACGAGTGTAATGTGGAATACCCAACCAGTCCCACGGGGCTAGCTTGGGTGCAATGTGGAATGCCCAACCACTCCCAAGGGGCTGGCACGAGTGTAATGTGGAATACACATACCCTCCCGGGGGGCTAGCACGAGTGTATTGTGGAATGTCCAACCATTCCCAAGGGGTTAGGATGGGGGTAACGTCGAATGCCCAACTACTCCCAAGGGGGCTTGCATGGGTTTAAGGTGGAATACGCACCCACTTCAAAGAGGCTAGCATAGTTATAATGTTGAATGCCCAACCACTCCCAGGGGGCTAGCACGAGTGTAATGTGGAATGCCCAACAGCTCTCAGGGGGTTATCATGGGTGTAATGTGAAATACACAAACACTCACGGGGGCTAGCGCAAGTGTAATGTGGATTGCCCAACCACTCCCAGGGAGTTGGCATAGGTGTAACGTGGAATGCCCACCCACTCTCAGGGGGCTAGCACGGGTGTAATGTGGAATGGCCACCCACTCCAAAGGTGCTAGCACGGGTGCGATGTGGAATACCCAACCACACCCAGGAGGCTAGCATGAGTGTAATGTGGAATGCCCAACCATTCCCAAGGGGCTAGCACAAGTGTAATGTGGAATGCCCAACCACTCCCAGGGAGCTAGCAAGAGTGTAATGTGGAATGCCCAACCACACCCAGGGGGCTAGAATGAGTGTAATGTGGAATGCCCAATCACTCCCAGAGGGCTAACACGAGTGGAATGCCTAACCACTTCACGGGGCTAGCACGAGTGTAATGTGGAATACCCAACCACTCCCACGGGGCTAGCATGAGTGTAATGTGGAATACCCAACCACTCCCAGGGGGCTGGCACCAGTGTAATGTGGAATGCCCGCAAGCATTGGTGTAATGTGGAATGCCCAACCACTCTCAGGGGGTTTGCACAAGTGGAATGCCCAACCATTCCCAAGGGGCTAGCATAGGTGTAATATGGAATGCCCAACCACTCCCAGGGGGCAAGCATAAGTGTAATGTGGAATACCCAACCTCTCCCAAGGGGGTAGCATAGGTGTAATGTGGAATGCCCAACCACTCCCAAATGGGTAGCATAGGTGTAATGTGGAATGCCCAACCACTCCCAGGGGGCTAGCACGAGTGCAATGTGGAATGCACAACCACCCCCAGGGGGCTAGCACAAGTGTAATGTGGAATGCCCAACCACTCCCAGGGGGCTAGCACGAGTGTAATGTGGAATGTCCAACCACTCCTAGGTGGCAAGCTTGGGTGTAATGTGGAATGCCCAACCGCTCCCAAGGGGCTAGCACGACTGGAATGCCCAACCTCTCCCAGGGGGCTAGCATGGTGTAATGTTTGATGCCCCACCACTCCCAAGGGGCAAGCATGGGTGAAATGTGGAATGTCCAAACACTGCCAGGGGGCTAGCATGGGTGTAATGTGGAATGCCCAACCACTCCCAGGGGGCCAGCATAGGAGTAATGTGGAATGCCCAACCACTCCCAAGCGGCTAGCATGGGTGTAATGCCCAACCACTCAGAGGGGGCTAGCAGGCGTATAATGTGGAATGCCCAGCCACTCCCAGGGGGCTAGCTTGAGTGTAATGTGGAATGCCCAACCACTCCCAGGGGGCTAGCATAGGTGTAATGTGGAATGCCCAACCATTCCCAAGGTGCTAGCATAGGCGTAATGTGGAATGCCCAACCACTCCCAGGGGGCTAGCACGAGTGTAATGTGGAAAGCAGAACATCTCCCAGGGGGCTAGCACGATTGTAATGTGGAAAGTCCAACCACTCCCAGAGGGCTAGCATGGGTGTAATGTGGAACGCCCAACCACTCCCAATGGGCTAGCATAGGTGCAATGTGGAATGCACAACCACTTCCAGGGGGCTAGCACGAGTGCATTGTGGCATGCCCAACCACTCCCAGGGTGCTAGCACAAGTGTAATGTGGAATAAATAGATGGCATTGAGGTACGAATAGATGGCATTGAGGTACGTAGGGAAGAGGTGTTGGCAATTCTGGACAGGCTGAAAATAGATAAGTCCCCGGGACCTGATGGGATTTATCCTAGGATTCTATGGGAGGCCAGGGAAGAGATTGCTGGACCTTTGGCTTTGATTTTTATGTCATCATTGGCTACAGGAATAGTGCCAGAGGACTGGAGGACAGCAAATGTGGTCCCTTTGTTCAAAAAGGGGGGCAGAGACAACCCCGGCAACTATAGACCGGTGAGCCTCACGTCTGTAGTGGGTAAAGTCTTGGAGGGGATTATAAGGGACAAGATTTATAATCATCTAGATAGGAATGATATGATCAGGGATAGTCAGCATGGCTTTGTGAAGGGTAGGTCATGCCTCACAAACCTTATTGAGTTCTTTGAGAAGGTGACTGAACAGGTAGACGAGGGTAGAGCAGTTGATGTGGTGTATATGGATTTCAGCAAAGCGTTTGATAAGGTTCCCCACGGTAGGCTATTGCAAAAAATACGGAGGCTGGGGATTGAGGGTGATTTAGAGATGTGGATCAGAAATTGGCTAGCTGAAAGAAGACAGAGGGTGGTGGTTGATGGGAAATGTTCAGAATGGAGTACAGTCACAAGTGGAGTACCACAAGGATCTGTTCTGGGGCCGTTGCTGTTTGCCATTTTTATCAATGACCTAGAGGAAGGCACAGAAGGGTGGGTGAGTAAATTTGCAGATGATACTAAAGTCAGTGGTGTTGTCGATAGTGTGGAAGGATGTAGCAGGTTACAGAGGGATATAGATAAGCTGCAGAGCTGGGCTGAGAGGTGGCAAATGGAGTTTAATGTAGAGAAGTGTGATTGATTCACTTTGGAAGGAATAACAGGAATGCGGAATATTTGGCTAATGGTAAAGTTCTTGAAAGTGTGGCTGAGCAGAGGGATCTAGGTGTCCATGTACATAGATCCCTGAAAGTTGCCACCCAGGTTGATAGGGTTGTGAAGAAGGCCTATGGAGTGTTGGCCTTTATTGGTAGAGGGATTGAGTTCCGGAGTCGAGAGGTCATGTTGCAGCTGTACAGAACTCTGGTCCGGCCGCATTTGGAGTATTGCGTACAGTTCTGGTCACCGCATTATAGGAAGGACGTGGAGGCTTTGGAGCGGGTGCAGAGGAGATTTACCAGGATGTTGCCTGGTATGGAGGGAAAATCTTATGAGGAAAGGCTGACGGACTTGAGGTTGTTTTCGTTGGAGAGAAGAAGGCTAAGAGGAGACTTAATAGAGGCATACAAAATGATCAGGGGGTTGGATAGGGTGGACAGTGAGAGCCTTCTCCCGCGGATGGATATGGCTGGCACGAGGGGACATAACTTTAAACTGAGGGGTAATAGATATAGGACAGAGGTCAGAGGTAGGTTCTTTACGCAAAGAGTAGTGAGGCCGTGGAATGCCCTACCTGCTACAGTAGTGAACTCGCCAACATTGAGGGCATTTAAAAGTTTATTGGATAAACATATGGATGATAATGGCATAGTGTAGGTTAGATGGCTTTTGTTTCGGTGCAACATCGTGGGCCGAAGGGCCTGTACTGCGCTGTATTGTTCTATGTTCTATGTTCTATGAATGCCCAACCACTCCCAGGGGGCTAGCACAAGTGTAATGTGGAATGCCCACCCACTCTCAGGGGGCTAGCACGTGTGTAATGTGGAATGCCCAAGCACTCCCAGGGGGATAGCACGAGTGTAATGTGGAATGCCCAACCAGTTCGAGGGGGCTAGCGTGTGTGCAATGTGGAATGCCCAACCACTCCCAAGGAGGCAGCATAGGTGTAATGTGGAATGCACCACCACTCCCAGGGGGCTAGCACGAGTGTAATGTGGAATGCCCACCCACTAGCAGGGGGCTAGCATAGGTGTAATGTGGAATACCCAACCACTCCCAGGGGGCTAGCACGAGTGTAATGTGGAATGCCCGACCACTCCCAGGGGGCTAGCATGGGTGTAATGTGGAATCCCCGACCACTCCCAGGGGGCTGGCATGAGTGTAAAGTGGAATGCCCACCCACTCCCAAGGGGCTAGCATGGGTGTAATGTGGAATACCCAACCACTCCCAGGGGGCTGGCACGGGTGTAAAGTGGAACGCCCAACCACTCCCAAGGGGGTAGCATAGGCGTAATGTGGAATGCCCAACCACTCCCAGGGGGCTAGCACAAGTGGAATGCCCAACCTCTGAGGTTTGCACTGAGTGCTGAATTTGGTGCATTTGAGTGCGATAGTGAGAGTTTGGTGACCGAGGGAGTTATGTGAGGAGGGAGTAAGGTGCTCCTTTCATTTTGTTTCCGACATTTCCGCGAAGAGAGCCAGGAGTTTACAGGAAGTGTAGCTGACTGGGAGCAGAGTCAGAGGGCGGAGATCTAGTTAGTCCACACAGCAGCTATATTCTGTAAGGTAAGAGGGGATGGAGGCTAGGCCAGTTACATGCTCCTCCTGTAGGATGTGGGTGGTGAGGGATACCACCGGTGTCCCCACTGACTATACCTGTGGGAAGTGCACCCAACTTCAGCTCCTCAAAGACCGTGTTAGGGAACTGGAGCTGAAGCTGGATGAACTTCGGATCATCCGGGAGGCAGAGGGGGTGATTGAGAAGAGTTACAAGGAGGTAACCACACCCAAGGTACTGGACAAGAATAGCTGGGTTACAGTCACGGGGAAAAAAACAAACAGGCAGAAAGTGCAGGGATCCCTCGTGGCCGTTCCCCTTCAAAACACGTATACCGTTTTGGATGCTGTTGGGGGGGATGACCTACAGGGGGAAGGCCCTAGCGGCCAGGTCTCTGGCACTGAGTCTGGCTCTGGGGCTCAGAAGGGAAGGGGGGAGAATAGAAAAGCAATAGTTGTAGGAGATTCAATGGTTAGGGGAATAGATAGGAGATTCTGTGGTCGCGAGCGAGACTCCCGGAAGGTATGTTGCCTCCCGGGTGCCAGGGCCAGGGATGTCTCGGATCGTGTCTTCAGGATCCTTAAGGGGGAGGGGGAGCAGCCAGAAGTCGTGGTGCCCATTGGTACCAACGACATAGGTAGGAAAAGGGGTGTGGAGGTAATAAACAAGTTTAGGGAGTTAGGCTGGAAGTTAAAAGCCAGGACAGACAGAGTTGTCATCTCTGGTTTGTTGCCGGTGCCACGTGATAGCGAGGCTAGGAATAGGGAGAGAGTGCAGTTGAACACGTGGCTGCAGGAATGGTGTAGGAGGGAGGGCTTCAGGTATTTGGATAATTGGAGCGCATTCTGGGGAAGGTGGGACCTGTACAAGCAGGACGGGTTGCATCTGAACCAGAGGGGCACCAATATCCTGGGAGAGAGGTTTTCTAGTACTCTTCGGGAGGGTTTAAACTAATTTGGCAGGGGAATGGGAACCGGATTTGTAGTCCAGCAACTAAGGTCGCCGATATTCAGGACGCCAAAGCGTGTAATGAGGCAGTGGGGAAGGGAACACTGACAAAGGAGAGTACTTGCAGGCACGGAGAGGGGTTGAAGTGTGTATACTTCAACGCAAGAAGCATCAGGAATAAGGTGGGTGAACTTAAGGCATGGATCGGTACTTGGGACTACGATGTGGTGGCCATCACGGAAACTTGGATAGAAGAGGGGCAGAAATGGTTGTTGGAGGTCCCTGGTTATCGATGTTTCAATAAGATTAGGGAGGGTGGTAAAAGAGGTGGGGGGGTGGCATTATTAATTAGAGATAGTATAACAGCTGCAGAAAGGCAGTTCGAGGAGTATCAGCCTACTGAGGTAGTATGGGTTGAAGTCAGAAATAGGAAAGGAGCAGTCACCTTGTTAGGAGTTTTCTATAGGCCCCCCAATAGTCGCAGAGATGTGGAGTAACAGATTGGGAAACAGATTTTGGAAAGGTGCAGAAGTCATAGGGTAGTAGTCATGGGCGACTTTAACTTCCCAAATATTGAGTGGAAACTCTTTAGATCAAATAGTTTGGATGGGGTGGTGTTTGTGCAGTGTGTCCAGGAAGCTTTTCTAACGCAGTATGTAGATTGTCCGACCAGAGGAGGGGCAATATTGGATTTAGTACTGGGTAATGAGCCAGGGCAAGTGATAGATTTGTTAGTGGGGGAGCATTTTGGAGATAGTGACCACAATTCTGTGACTTTCACTTTAGTAATGGAGAGGGATAGGTACGTGCAACAGGGCAAGGTTTACAATTGGGGGAAGGGTAAATACGATGTTGTCAGACAAGAATTGAAGTGCATAAGTTGGGAACATAGGCTGGCAGGGAAGGACACAAGTGAAATGTGGAACTTGTTCAAGGAACAGGTGCTACGTGTCCTTGATATGTATGTCCCTGTCAGGCAGGGAAGAGATGGTCGAGTGAGGGAACCATGGTTGACAAGAGAGGTTGAATGTCTTGTTAAGAGGAAAAAGGTGACTTATGTAAGGCTGAGGAAACAAGGTTCAGACAGGGCATTGGAGGGATACAAGATAGCCAGGAGGGAACTGAAGAAAGGGATTAGGAGAGCTAAGAGAGGGCATGAACAATCTTTGGCGGGTAGGATCAAGGAAAACCCCAAGGCCTTTTACACATATGTGAGAAATATGAGAATGACTAGAGCGAGGGTAGGTCCGATCAAGGACAGTAGCGGGAGACTGTGTATTGAGTCTGAAGAGATAGGAGAGGTCTTGAACGAGTACTTTTCTTCGGTATTTACAAATGAGAGGGGCGATATTGTTGGAGAGGACAGTGTGAAACAGATTGGTAAGCTCGAGGAAATACTTGTTAGGAAGGAAGATGTGTTGGGCATTTTGAAAAACTTGAGGATAGACAAGTCCCCCGGGCCTGACGGGATATATCCAAGGATTCTATGGGAAGCAAGAGATGAAATTGCAGAGCCGTTGGCAATGATCTTTTCGTCCTCACTGTCAACAGGGGTGGTACCAGGGGATTGGAGAGTGGCGAATGTCGTGCCCCTGTTCAAAAAAGGGACTAGGGATAACCCTGGGAATTACAGGCCAGTTAGTCTTACTTCGGTGGTAGGCAAAGTAATGGAAAGGGTACTGAAGGATAGGATTTCTGAGCATCTGGAAAGACACTGCTTGATTAGGGATAGTCCGCACGGATTTGTGAGGGGTAGGTCTTGCCTTACAAATCTTATTGAATTCTTTGAGGAGGTGACCAAGCATGTGGATGAAGGTAAAGCAGTGGATGTAGTGTACATGGATTTTAGTAAGGCATTTGATAAAGTTCCCCATGGTAGGCTTATGCAGAAAGTAAGGAGGCATGGGATAGTGGGAAATTTGGCCAGTTGGATAACGAACTGGCTAACCGATAGAAGTCAGAGAGTGGTGGTGGATGGCAAATATTCAGCCTGGATCCCAGTTACCAGTGGCGTACCGCAGGGATCAGTTCTGGGTCCTCTGCTGTTTGTGATTTTCATTAATGACTTGGATGAGGGAGTTGAAGGGTGGGTCAGTAAATTTACAGACGATACGAAGATTGGTGGAGTTGTGGATAGTAAGGAGGGCTGTTGTCGGCTGCAAAGAGACATAGATAGGATGCAGAGCTGGGCTGAGAAGTGGCAGATGGAGTTTAACGCTGAAAAGTGTGAGGTTGTCCATTTTGGAAGGACAAATATGAATGCGGAATACAGGGTTAACGGTAGAGTTGTTGGCAATGTGGAGGAGCAGAGAGATCTTGGGGTCTATGTTCATACATCTTTGAAAGTTGCCACTCAAGTGGATAGAGCTGTGAAGAAGGCCTATGGTGTGCTCGCGTTCATTAACAGAGGGATTGAATTTAAGAGCCGTGAGGTGATGATGCAGCTGTACAAAACTTTGGTAAGGCCACATTTGGAGTACTGTGTACAGTTCTGGTCGCCTCATTTTAGGAAGGATGTGGAAGCTTTGGAAAAGGTGCAAAGAAGATTTACCAGGATGTTGCCTGGAATGGAGAGTAGGTCTTACGAGGAAAGGTTGAGGGTGCTGGGCCTTTTCTCATTAGAACGGAGAAGGATGAAGGGCGACTTGATAGAGGTTTATAAGATGATCAGGGGAATAGATAGAGTAGACAGTCAGAGACTTTTTCCCCGGGTGGAACAAACCATTACAAGGGGACATAAATTTAAGGTGAAAGGTGGAAGATATAGGAGGGATATCAGAGGTAGGTTCTTTACCCAGGGAGTAGTGGGGGCATGGAATGCACTACCTGTGGAAGTAGTTGAGTCAGAAACATTCGGGACCTTCAAGCAGCTATTGGATAGGTACATGGATTACGGTTAAATGATATAGTGTAGATTTATTTGTTCTCAAGGGCAGCACGGTAGCATTGTGGATAGCACAATTGCTTCACAGCTCCAGGGTCCCAGGTTCGATTCCGGCTTGGGTCACTGTCTGTGCGGAGTCTGCACGTCCTCCCCGTGTCTGCGTGGGTTTCCTCCGGGTGCTCCGGTTTCCTCCCACAATCCAAAGATGTGCGGGTTAGGTGAATTGGCCAATGATAAATTGCCCTTAATGTCCAAATTGCCCTTGGTGTTGGGTGGAGGTGTTGAGTTTGGGTAGGGTGCTCTTTCCGGGGGCCGGTGCAGACTCGGGGGGCCGAATGGCCTCCTTCTGCACTGTAAATTCAATGATAATCTATGATTAATCTAGGACAAAGGTTCGGCACAACATCGTGGGCCGAAGGGCCTGTTCTGTGCTGTATTTTCTATGTTCTATGTTCTCTCCCAAGGGGCAAGCATGGGTTTAATGTGGAATGCCCAACCACTGCCAGGGTGCTAGCATGGGTGTAATGTGGAATGCCCAAACACTCCCAGGGGACAAGCAGGGGTATAATGTGGAATGCCCAACCACTCCCAGAAGGCTAGCATGAGGGTAATGTTGAATGCCCAACCCCTCCCAAGCGGCTAGCATGGGTGGAATGCCCAACCACTCCCGGGAGGCTAGCATAAGTCTAATATGGCATGCCCAACCACTCCCACGGGGCTAGCATCGGTGTAATGTGGAATGCCCGACCAGTCCCAAGGTGCTAGCATAGGTGTCATGTGGAATGCCCAACCACTCCCAGGGGGCTAGCATGAGTGTAATGTGGAATGCAGAACATCTCCCAGGGGGCTAGCACGATTGTAATGTGGGATGTCCAACCACTCCCAGGGGGCTAGCAGGAGTATAATGTGGAATGCCCAACCACTCCCGGGGGGCTAGCGTGTGTGTAATGTGGAATGCCCAACCATTCCCAAGGTGCTAGCATAGGTGTAATGTGGAATGCCCAACCACTCCCAGGGGGCTAGCACGAGTGTAATGTGGAATGCAGAACATCTCCCAGGAGGCTAGCATGATTGTAATGTGGAATGCCGAACCACTCCCAGGGGGTTAGCATGGGTGTAATGTGAAATACCCAACCACTCCCAAGTGGCTAGCATGCGTGTAATGTGGAATGCCCAACCTCTCCCAGTGGGCGAGCACAAGTGTAATGTGGAATGCCTAACCACTCCCAAGCAGGTAGCATGGGTGGAATGCAGAATGCCCAATCACTCCCAGGAGGCTGGCATGGGTGCAATGTGGAATACCCAGCCACTCCCAGGAGGCTAGCATGAGTGTAATGTGGAATGCCCAACCACTCCCAGGGGGCTAGCAGAGGTGTAATGTAGAATACCCAACCACTCCCAGGGGGCTAGCATGGGTGTAATGTGGAATACCCAACCACTCCCAGGGGGCTAGCATGAGTGTAATGTGGAATGCCCAACCACTCCCAAGGGGGTAGCACAAGTGTAATAAGGAATGCCCAACCACTCCCAGGGGGCTAGCATAGGTGTAATGTGGAATCCCCAACCACTCCAATGGGGCTAGCACGAGTGGATTGCCCAAACCCTCCCACAGGGGTAGCACTCCCAAGGGGGTAGCACAAGTGTAATGAGGAATGCCCAACCACTCCCAAGGGGGTAGCATAGGTGTAATGTGAAATTCCCAACCACTGCCAAGGGGCTAGCATAGGTGTAATGTGGAATCCCCAACCACTCCAATGGGGCTAACACGAGTGGAATGCCCAAACCCTCCCACGGGGCTAGCATGAGTGTAATGTGGTATGCCCAACCACTCCCACGGGGCTAGCACAAGTATAATGTGGAATAGCCATCCACTCCCAGGGGGCTGGAATGAGTGTAATGTGGAGTACACATTCTCTCCCAGGGGGCTAGCATGAGTGTAATATGGAATGCCCAACCACTGCCATGGGGCTGGCATAGGTGTAATGTGGAATGCCCAACCACTCTCAAGGGACTAGCATAGGTGTAATGTGGAATGTCCAACCACTCTCAGGGGTCTAGCACAAGTGTAATGTGGAATCCCCAACCACTGCCATGGGGCTAGCATGGGTGTAATGTGAAATACCCAACCATTCCCAAGGGGCTAGCATGGGTGTAATGTGGAATGCCCAACCACTCCCAAGGGGCCAGCATATGTGTAATGTGGAATGCCCAACCATTGCCAAGGGGCTAGCATGGTTGTAATGTGGAATGCCCAACCACTCCAATGGGGCTAGCACAAGTGGATTGCCCAAACCCTCCCACGGGGCTGGCACGAGTGCAATGTGGAATACACATACCCTCTCAGCGGACTAGCACGAGTGTAATGTGGAATGTCCAACCATTCCCAAGGGGTTAGGATGGGGGTACGTCGAATGCCCAACTACTCCCAAGGGGGCTTGCATGGGTTTAAGGTGGAATACGCACCCACTCCCAAGAGGCTAGCATAGTTATAATGTTGAATGCCCAACCACTCCCAGGGGGCTAGCACGAGTGTAATGTGGAATGCCCAACAGCTCTCAGGGGGTTATCATGGGTGTAATGTGAAATACACAAACACTCACAGGGGGCTAGCACAAGTGTAATGTGGATTGCCCAACCACTCCCAGGGGGTTGGCATGGGTGTAACGTGGAGTGCCCACCCACTTTCAGGGGGCTAGCACGGGTGTAATGTGGAATGGCCACCCACTCCAAAGGGGCTAGCACGGGTGCGATGTGCAATACCCAACCACACCCAGGGGGCTAGCACGAGTGTAATGTGGAATGCCCAACAGCTCTCAGGGGGTTGTCATGCGTGTAATGTGAAATGCCCAACCACTCCCAAGGGGCTAGCATGGGTGTAATGTGTAATGCCCAACCACTCCCAGGGAGCTAGCAAGACTGTAATGTGGAACACCCAACCACACCCAGGGGGCTAGCACGAGTGTAATGTGGAATGCCCAATCACTCCCAGGGGGCTATCACGAGTGGAACGCCTAACCACTTCACGGGGCTAGCACGAGTGTAATGTGGAATACCCAACCACTCCCACGGGGCTAGCATGAGTGTAATGTGGAATACCCAACCACTCCCAGGGGACTGGCACCAGTGTAATGTGGAATACCCAACCACTCCCAGTGGGTTTGCATGGGTGTAATGTGGCATGCCCGCAAGCATTGGTGTAATGTGGAATGCCCAACCACTCTCAGGGGGTTAGCACAAGTGGAATGCCCAACCATTCCCAAGGGGCTAGCATAGGTGTAATATGGAATACCCAACCACTCCCAGGGGGCTGGCATAAGTGTAATGTGGAATGCCCAACCTCTCCCACGGGGCTAGCATAGGTGTAACGTGAAATACCCAACCACTCCCAAGGGGCTAGCACGAGTATAATGTGGAATAGCCAACCACTCCCAGGGGGCTGGCACGAGTGTAATGTGGAGCACACATCCACTCCCAGGGTGATAGCACGAGTATAATCTGGAATAGCCAACCATTCCCAGGGGGCTGGCACGAGTGTAATGTGGAGTACACATCCACTCCCAGGGTGATAGCACGAATATAATCTGGAATAGCCAACCATTCCCAGGGGGCTGGCACGAGTGTAATGTGGAGTACACATCCACTCCCAGGGGGCTAGCACAAGTGTAATGTGGAATAACCAACCACTCCCAGGGGGCTGGCATGGTTGTAATGTGGAATGCCCAACCACTGCCAGGGGGCTAACATGGGTGTAATGTGGAATGCCCAACCACTCCCAAGGGGCTAGAACAAGTGTAATGTGGAATGCCCAACCACTCCCAGGCGGCTAGAACAAGTGTAATGTGGAATGCCCAACCACTCCAGGGGGCTAGCACGAGTGGAATGTCCAACCACTTCACGGGGCTAGCACGAGTGTAATGTGGAATACCCAACCACCCCCAAGGGGCAAGCATGGGTATAATGTGAATGCCCAACTACTCCCAGGGGGCTAGCAGGAGTGTAATGTGGAATGCCCAACCACTCCCACGGGGATAGCACGGGTGCAATGTGGAATGCCCAGCCACACACAGGGGTTTAGCATGAGTGTAATGTGGAATGCCCAACCCCTTCCAGGGGGCTAGCACGGGTATAATGTGAAATGTCCAACCATTCCAAGGGGGCTAGCATGAGTGTAATGTGGAATACCCTACCACACCCTAGCATGGGCGTAATGTGGACTATCCAACCACTCCCAGTGAGCTAGCTTGGGTGCAATGTGGAATGCCCAACCACTGTCAGCGGGCTAGCACGGGTGCAATGTGGTATGCCCAACCACTGTCAGGGGCAAGCACAAGTGTAATGTGGAATGCCCAACCATTCCCAAGGGGTTGCATGGGTGTAATGTGGAATACCCAACCACTCTCAGGGGACTAGCACAAGTGAAATGCCCAACCACTCCCAGGGGGCTAGCACGAGTGTAATGTGGAATGCCCAACCGCTCCCAGGGTGCTAGCATAGGTGTAATGTGAAATGCCCAACCACTCCCGGAGGGTTGGCATAGGTGTAATGCGGAATGCCCAAGCACTCCCAGGGGGCTAGCACGAGTGTAATGTGGAATGTCCAACCACTCCCAGGTGGCTAGCGTGGGTGTAATGTGGAGTGCCCAACCATTCCCAAGCGGCTAGCATGGTTGTAATGTGGAATGCCCAACCACTCTCAGGGGGCTATCACAAGGGTAATGTGAAATGCCCAACCACTCCCAATAGGCCAGCATGGGTGTAATGTGAAATGCTCAACCACTGCCAATGGGCTAGCATATGTGTAATGTGGAATGCCCAACCACCCCCAAGGGGCAAGCATGGGTGTAATGTGAATGCCCAACCACTCCCAGGGGGCTAGCAGGTGTGTAAACTGGAATGCCCAACCACTCCCACGGGGATAGCACGGGTGCAATGTGGAATGCCCAGCCACACCCAGAGGTCTAGCACGAGTGTAATGTGGAATGCCCAACCCCTTCCAGGGGGCGAGCACGGGTGTAATGTGGAACGCCCAAAGACTCCCAAGGGGCTAGCACGAGTGTAATGTGGAATAGCCATCCACTCCCAGGGGGCTGGCACGAGTGTAATGTGGAGTACACATTCTCTCCCAAGGGGCTAGCACGAGTGTAATGTGGAATGCCCAACCACTGCCATGGGGCTGGCATAGGTATAATGTGGAATGCCCAACCACTCCCAAGGGGCTAGCATAGGTGTAATGTGGAATGTCCAACCAATCTCAGGGGTCTAGCACAAGTGTAATGTGGAATGCCCAACCACTCCCAGGGGGCTAGAATGGGTGTAATGTGAAATACCCAACCACTCCCAAGGGGCTAGCATATGTGTAATGTGGAATGCCCAACCATTCCCATGGGTGTTATGTGCAATGCCCAACCACTCTCAGGGAGCTCTCACAAGGGTAATGTGAAATTCCCAACCACTGCCGAGGGGCTAGCAGAGGGGTAACGTGGAATCCCCAACCACTCCAATGGGGCTAGCACGAGAAGAATGCCCAAACCCTCCCACGGGGCTAGCACAAGTGTAATGTGGAATACCCAACCAGTCCCACGGGGCTAGCTTGGGTGCAATGTGGAATGCCCAACCACTCCCAAGGGGCTGGCACGAGTGTAATGTGGAATACACATCCACTCCCAGGGGGCTAGCACGAGTGTAATGTGGAATACGCAACCGCTCCCAAGAGGCTAGCATAGTTATAATGTTTAATGCCCAACCACTCCCAGGGGGCTAGCACGAGTGTAATGTGGAATGCCCAACAGCTCTCAGGGGGTTATCATGGGTGCAATGTGAAATACACAAACACTCACAGGGGGCTAGCACAAGTGTAATGTGGATTGCCCAACCACTCCCAGGGGGTTGGCATGGGTGTAATGAATGCCCACCCACTCTCAGGGGGCTAGCACGGGTGTAATGTGGAATGGCCACCCACTCCAAAGGGGCTAGCACGGGTGCGATGTGGAATACCCAACCACACCCAGGGGGCTAGCACGAGTGTAATGTGGAATGCCCAACAGCTCTCAGGGGGTTATCATGCGTGTAATGTGGAATGCCCAACCACTCCCAAGGGGCTAGCACAAGTGTAATGTGAAATGCCCAACCACTCCCAAAGGGCTAGCATGTGTGGAATACCGAACCACTCCCAGGGCGCTAGCAAGAGTGTAATGTGGAATGCCCAAACACACCCAGCGGGCTAGCACAAGTGTAATGTGGATTGCCCAACCTCTTCCAGGGGGCTAGCACGAGTGGAATGCCTAACCACTTCACGGGGCTAGCACGAGTGTAATGTGGAATACCCAACCATTCCCACGGGGCTAGCACGAGTGTAATGTGGAATACCCAACCACTCCCAGTGGGTTTGCATAGGTGTAATGTGGCATGCCCAACCACCCCCAAGGGGCAAGCATGGGTGTAATGTGGAATGCCCAACCACTCTCAGGGGGTTAGCACAAGTGTAATGTGGAATGCCCAACCATTCCCAAGGGGCTAGCATGAGTGTAATATGGAATGGCCAACCACTCCCAGGGGGCCAGCATGAGTGTAATGTGGAATGCACAACCACTGCCAGGGGGCTAACATGGGTATAATGTGGAATGCCCAATCACTCCCAGGGGGCTAGCACGAGTGGAATGCCCAACCACTTCACGGGGCTAGCACGAGTGTAATGTGGAATACCCAACCACCCCCAAGGGGCAAGCATGGGTGTAATGTGAATGCCCAACATCTCCCAGGGGGCTAGCAGGAGTGTAATGTGGAATGCCCAACCACTCCCACTGGGATAGCACGGGTGCAATGTGGATTGCCCAACCACTCCCAGGGGGCTAGCAGGGGTATAATGTGGAATGTCCAACCATTCCAAGGGGGCTAGCATGAGTGTAATGTGGAATACCCTAGCATGGGCGTAATGTGGAATATCCAACCACTCCCAGTGAGCTAGCTTGGGTGCAATGTGGAATGCCCAACCACTCCCAAGGGGCGAGCATAAGTGTAATGTGGAATGCCCAACGACACCCAAGGGGCTTGCATATGTGGAATGTCCAACCACTCTCAGGGGTCTAGCACATGTGTAATGTGGAATGCCCAACCACTCATAAGGGGCTAGCATGGGTGTAATGTGAAATAGCCAACCACTGCCAAGGGGTTTGCATAGGTGTAATGTGGAATGCCCATCCTCTCCCATGGGGCTAGCACGAGTGGAATGCCCAAACACTACAAGGGGGCTAGCACGAGTATAATGTGGAATGCCCAACCACTCCCAGGGGGCTAGCACGGGTGCAATGTGGAATGCCCAACCACTCCCAGGGGGCTAGCACGAGTGTAATGCGGAATGCCCAACCACTCTCAAGGGGCTAGCATGGGTGTAATGTGGAATGCCCAACCACTCCCAGGGGCCAAGCATGAGCGTAAAGTGGAATGCCCAACCACTCCCAAGGGGCTGACATGGGTGTAATGTGGAATGCCCAACCACTCCCAAGGGGCTAGCATAGGTGTAATGTGGAACGCCCAGCCACTCTCAGGGGGCTAGCGCCAGTGTAATGTGAAATGCCCAACCACTCCCAGGGGGCTAGCATTGGTGGAATTCCAAAGCACTCCCAGGGGGCGAGCATAGGAATAATGTGGAATGCTCAACCACTCCCAGGGGGCTAGCACGGGTGCAATGTGTAATGCCCAACCACTCCCAGGGGGCTAACACGAGTGTAATGTGGAATGCCCACCCACTCTCAGGGGGCTAGCACGGGTATAATGAGGAATGCCCAAACACTGCCAGGGGGCTAGCACGAGTGTAATGTGGAATATCCAACCACTCTAAGGGGGCTAGCATGGGTGTAATGTGGAATGCCAAACCACTCCCAGGGGGCTAGCACCAGTGTAATGTGGAATGCCGAACAACTCCCAGGCGGCTAGCATGGGTGTAATGTGAAATACACAACTCACAAGGGGCTAACATAGGTGTAATGTGGAATGCCCAACCACTCCCAAGGGGCTAGCACAGGTGTAATGTGGAATGCCCAACCACTCCCAGGGAGCTGGCACGAGTGTAATATGGAATACACATCCACACCCATGGGGTTAGCACGAGTGTAAAGTGGAATGCCCAACCACACCCAAGGGGCTACCGTGGGTGTAATGTGGAATGCCCAACCACTCCCAAGAGGATAGCATGGGTGTAATGTGGAACGCCCAGCCACTCTCAGGGGGCGAGCGCCATTGTAATGTGAAATGCCCAACCACGCCTAAGGGGCTAGCATAGGTGTAATGTGGAATCCCCAACCTCTCCAATGGGGCTTGCACGAGTGGAATGCCCAAACCCTCCCACGGGGCTAGCACGAGTGTAATGTGGAATACCCAACCACTCCCAAGGGGCTAGCACGAGTGTAATGTGGAATACCCAACCACTCCCACGGGGCAAGCATGGGTGTAATGTGGAATGCCCAACCACTCTCAGGGGGCTCGCATAGGTGTAATGTGGAATGCCCAACCATTCCCAAGGGGCTAACATGGGTGTAATGTGAATGCCCAACCGCTCCCAGGGGGTTAGCAGGATTGTAATGTGGGATGCCCAACCACTCCCAGGGGGCTAGCATGAGTGTAATGTGGAATACCCAACCAGTCCCACGGGGCTAGCTTGGGTGCAATGTGGAATACACATCCACTCCCAGGGGGCTAGCACAAGTGTAATGTGGAATGTCTAACCATTCCCAGGGGGCTTGGATGGGGGTAACGTGGAATGCCCAACCACTCCCAAGGGGGCTAGCATAGGTTTAAGGTGGAATATCCAACCACTCACAAGAGGCTAGCATATTTATAATGCTGAATGCCCAACCACTCCCAGGGGGCTAGTACGAGTGTAATGTGGAGTGCCCAATAGCTCTCAGGGGGTTATCATGGGTGTAATGTGGAATGCCCAACCACGCCCAAAGGACTAGCATGGGTGCAATGTGGATTGCCCAACCACTCCCAGGGGGTTGGCATAGGTGTAACGTGGAATGAACACCCACTCTCAGGGGGCTAGCACGGGTGTAATGTGGATCGGCCAACCACACCAATGGGGCTAGCACGGGTGTGATGTGGAATACCCAACCACACCCAGGGGGCTAGCATGGGTGTAATGTGGAATACCCAACCACTCCCAGTGAGCTAGCTTGGGTGCAATGTGGAACGCCCAACCACTCCCAAGGGGCTGGCACGAGTGCATTGTGGAATTCCCAACCACTCCCAAGGGGCTAGCATAGGTGTAATGTGGAATGCACAACCACTCCCAAGGGGCGAGCATAGGTGTAATGTGGAATGCCCAACCATTCCCAAGGGGCTAGCATAGGTGTAATGTGGAATGCCCAACAATTCCCAAAGGGCTAGCATTCGTGTATTGCGGAATGCCCAACCACTCTCAGGGGGCTAGCACAAGTGTAATGTGAATGCCCAACCACTCCCAGGGTGCTAGCGCGAGTGTAATGTGGAATGCCCAACGACTCCCAAGGGGCTAGCATAGATGTAATGAGGAATGCCCAACCACTCCCAGGGGGTAGCATGCGTTTAATGTGAAATACCCAACCACTCCAGGGGGCCAGCATGGGTGTAATGTGGAATACCCAACCACTCCCAGGGGACTAGCACGAGTGTAAAGTGGAATGCCCAACCACTCCCAAGGGGCTAGCATGGGTGTAATGTGGAATGCCCAGCCACTTCCAAGGGGCCAGCACGAGTGTAATGTGGCGTGCCCAACCACTCCCAGGGGGCTAGCACGAGTGTAATGTGGAATGCACAACCACTCCCAGGGGGCTAGCCCAAGTGTAATGTGGAATGCCGACCCACTCTCAGGGGGCTGCACGCGTGTAAAGTGGCATGCCCAAGCACTCCCAGTGGGCTAGCATAGGTGTAATGTGGAATGTCCAACCACTCCGAAGGGGCAAGAATGGGTGTAATGTGGAATGCCAAACCATTCCCAAGTGTTGATTCCCAAATTTCTTTTTCTGTCAGTCTGGCCTCAATAAAAGTTGAGATGGATTCGCACGTAAAAAGAAGTTATTTATTTAGCTTGCAAGCTTGATTCATTTCATAGAAATATAAGAGACATCCAGTTTCCTATATCCCAGAAAGCGAATGAACAAAGAAACAAAGGGATCTCTGCAAATCAATTCAAATGGTATCAAGTTTCACATACTCGACGCCCATAGGTCAGCCTATATCCCTCCTGACCTGTTTGATCTATTCTGATTGGCTCACTTCCAATCCCTTTCTCTGACCCCTATCAATGCAGCATCACTCTCATAGACACACCTCTTCCTGCTTTTTCCATGCGGTCTCAAATCCCTTTCTCCCTAACTGCCAGAATCAAAGTGGCTTATTTCTACATTACATTAACTAGTATCTCTCAAGTAACTATTTTATATCACATTTGTCATTCCCTCCTTTTATCATTCCATGATAACCAAATTATCCAATCCATAGCTACGGTTCCTCATCTAAAAGATCCGTCGCTGCATTTCCAATTCCTGTCTTAGCCCCCCTTCATCTGCCTCACCCTCATGGATTTTAACAGTTTAATTTTTTTTCGGTGATTGGGGCGGTGATCTGATCCAGTGCACCCCGCATTCTACCCATCACACATTTAAGGATGGCCAGGCCCACAAAGATGCAGCCGATAGCTACCACTAGATACATGGCCATATTTATCAACCAGTCCTTCCATCCTCCAAATCCCCAGTTACCCCAAGAGCCAGGATCCTGCATCCCGTCCAAGTGATCCCGTATGCGATCCATAAATTTAGTGATGTTAGCGGTCAAGTCCTGAACTCCCATGATACACTTGCCCTGTACTATGGCGCATACCCCACCCTCACGGGCCAGAAGATAGTCAAGAGCATACCGGTTCTGCATTGCAAACAACCGTAGCTGAGACAACTCCTTGGTTATTGCCCCGAGGGCTCCCAAGGTTTCATTTCCCAAGATGGTAAGGCCGCAAATAAAATAATTCCGATCACTGACAGCCAAGGAACCCCCCACACCTCCCAGTTTATCCAACTTTGAAATGCCATTCGGGCCGCCCAGCAATGCGGAAAGGCCTCGTCCCAACAGTGATATGAGACATTCGCCCAGCCACAGAGGAGCTGGAGGCCGGCGTTCAATGGAACGCAAGTGGTGTTGTAACAAACGGATTGGCCAGACGCCTGGGTGATATGGCACCTCCTGTCCGTACAGGTGGGAAACAGACATGTTATATTTGTGTCCACCTCTACCAGCAAACAGCCATATCCTTCACTGCTGAAGCAATTCTCGTACGACCGGGAATCCCTATTGGGAGTGAAGTGGCTAGGTATGTACGCCCTCCACCGTCGCAGCCTATCGTACTGTGAATGGGAATTATCCCGAGGAAGGGCAAGGCAAATAGCCGGTGGTGCTGAACCCGGATCGTAAGGAAGAGTGACTTGCTCGGGCAATGGCTCGGAACGCTGACAATGAACCACCGTTTGGGGAGTGCCCCAAAGCGGTGAAACAGAAAATAACCTCGACACCGCTGCGGGGTTTGGGTAGCAGACAACCCGTCCCTGGCCATACAGACGGTGGTAAATCTGGTAGAAGAGATTCATACTACCCGGGTTTTCCTCAGTTTGGCCTTTAATTAACTTAAGTGTATCTCCCGGTAACCTACGTTCTAGCTGTACTTCCCTTCTCATACGTCCCGTCCTCTCTCTAGTCCCTTTCTCTTTCTCATAGCCTCTTCCTACACTCTTCTGACAGCCTGATTTTACCTTTATTGTACCACTCTTAACACATCCAAAATCAAATTTACATGTATTCCGAAAACAAGGCAATGTCCATATAATGTTCCCTTCCCATCGCCGGGACCGGTGCAACTGCTTCATGACTCCTGCATTCTCCTTAACTTTGATGACCTTCCATGAGTCGATACCATGTCCTCGTATATGGGGGCAGCGAAGAACATCACCTGTGCATAGGTGATGTATCCTTGTAGATTGGTTGGGGCTACACAGATACATAATATTCCCCTTTTCCATGTCCATCGCCAATAACACGCCAAGCGAAGTGAGGCCAAATATCAGACAGACGATGCGTAGCCACTCCATCATGCTCCACACCTGTAAAATAGCACTGGAGAAGGGAGGCAGGTTAGTATCCGACCTTTTACAGTAGTGGAGATGGACTCAATTTACAGTGATGTAGGTGGACCCAAGCACTTCGCCCCTCCATTTTAACTGCTGTGGGGGTGGTAAGAAGAACTTGGAAGGGCCCGTCCCATCGCGGCTCCGACCCCTTCCTAGTCCAATTTTTGACCATGACATAACTACCGGGCTGGACTGAAAGTGAGCTAGGTACTGGGGGCAATGGCTGGTGAGCTGCGCGGACCTGGCCATGGAGTTCCTTGAGCACTTGTGTGAGGGCTAGAACATAGGCGGTCATTTCTTCAGTCATCTGATGAAACTGAACCCGTCTGGGAACCTGCAGGCTCCAGGGAGTTCTAAGAGGCCTGCCATAAAGAATCTCGGCGGGAGAGAGCCGGGCTGGTCCCGCAGGTGTAACCCGCAGCTGGAAGAGGGCAACGGGGAGCAACTTAAGCCATGTCAGTCCCGTGTCTGCTCTCAATTTAGCCAATTTAGTTTTGAGGGTCTGATTGTGTCTCTCAACCAACCCGGCCGCCTGCGGTCTGTAAGCACAGTGTAACTGCTGGCGTATGCCCAACTGGGAGCAAAACTCCTTGTTAATTTGTCCAATAAAATGAGGCCCATCATCAGAACTTAACTGAGCTGGTATACCGTACCGGGGAATGATTTCCCTCATCAAGACTTTAACCACAGTAGCAGCTTTATTATCGATAGTCGGATACGCCTCGACTCATCTGCTGAACACATCCACAATGACTAAAACATATTTATAACATTGACACCTTTCCAACTCAATGTAATCCATTTGGAGCGTCTCAAAGGGACCACTGGGCAATGGGGTTTGCCCCTTCCCACAAGGGATACCTTTTCCGGTGTTATATTGCTGACAAATCAAACACCGATTACTGATACTTTGGGCCAACCCCTGCATTTTAGGGTGCCACCAAGTGTCCAGCAACAAATCACTAGTCCCTCGAGCCCCACAATGAGTTGCAAAGTGTACACATTCAATGACCCATAAAGCCAGCACATCAGACATACAAGTCTGATGTGCAGGCGTGGTCCATAAAGAGGAAACAGAATCATATGTACAACCTAACCGTTTCCACATTTGTTTATCACTCTCAGGAGCGTCCTCCTGTAACCTTATGACGTCTTGGATGGTTGGCATTGACTTGTCAGAAGCAGACATATTTATAGTAGATCGTTTAGTCTGACTTAACATCTTAGGCACCATCACTTGCTGAATTTGCGCGGCTGTTCGCGCTGCACAATCTGCTCGTTCATTACCAACGTCAACTGGGGTTGTACCATTCGTGTGGGCAGCGCATTTAATAACGGAAATCTGCGCGGGCATAAGGAGGGCCTGCAGTAGGTCATTAACTAAACCCCGGTGGGATATTTGACCACACATAATCATGTCAGGTTGTTCTGACGAAATGTCACTCAAATCGCCCCTTATTAGCACGAGTGTAATGTGGAATGCACAACCACTCCCAGGGGGCTAGCACGAGTGGAATACCCAACCACTTCCAAGGGGCTAGCATGAGTGTAATGTGGAATACCCAACCACTCCCACGGGGCTAGCACGAGTGTAATTTGGAATAGACAACCACTCCCAAGGGGCTGGCACCCGTGTAATGTGGAATACCCAACCACTCCCACGGGGCTAGCATGAGTGTAATGTGGAATACCCAACCACTCCCACGGGGCTAGCACGAGTGTAATTTGGAATAGACAACCACTCCCAAGGGGCTGGCACCCGTGTAATGTGGAATACCCAACCACTCCCACGGGGCAAGCATGGGTGTAATGTGGAATGCCCAACCACTCTCAGGGGGTTAGCACAAGTGTAATGTGGAATGCCCAACCACTCTCAGGGGGTTAGCACAAGTGTAATGTGGAATGCCCAACCACTCCCCGGGGGCTAGCATGAGTGTAATGTGAAATACCCAACCACTCCCAAGGGGCTAGCATAGGTGTAATGTGGAATACCCAACCACTCCCAGGGGGCTGGCATGGGTATAATGCGGAACGCCCAACCACTCTCAGGGGGCTAGAACAAGTGTAATGTGGAATACCCATCCATTCCCAGGAGGCTGGAATAGGTATAATGTGGAATGCCCAACCACTCTCAGGGGGCTAGAACAAGTGTAATGTGGAATGCCCAACCACTCCCAAGGGGCTAGCACGAGTATAATGTGGAATAGCCAACCACTCCCAGGGGGCAAGCCTGGGTGTAATGTGAATGCCTAACCACTCCCAGGGGCCTAGCACGAGTGTAATGTGGAACGCCGCACTCTGGGAACGGAATGTCGGCTAATTCTCCGGTCCCGTGATTGATGTCCCTCTGCGGCTGGATATAATGCATTCTCCCCTCTCACACACACGAGTCACAGCCAACATGGCAGCAAACAGAGCAGCGCCACATTTCAGGGACGCCGAACTCGAGACCCTCCTGGACTCCGTGCCGGGACAGAGGTCACCAGGCGCCACCATTTGCCGTGCCTGGGCGGAGGTGGGAGCTGCTGTCAGCGCCGTCAACGAGGTGGCCCGGACCAGTGCAGGAAGAAACTGCACAGCTTCCTCAGGGCGGCCAGGGTGAGTACCCAGCACTGTGACCCTAGCACTAAGCATCCAACCCCCCACACACGTGACCTGGACCCTCCGACCCCACCCACCGGTAGATGGCCAGACCCCCACCCCGACACACATGTCAGCATCCATGTCAGCCGCAATGGCCGTGTGCCCTGGACACAGATGCCATCATCTACCCAACCCCGTGCGCGGACCATCTAGGGACCAGAGGAGGAGATGACGGCCGACTTCCAACACCTGCAGGGGCATGTGGAGGAGTCCATCCGTGTTAGGAGCTGTTTAAACCAGCCTTGGTGCTCTGTCTGATGGGTGTGGGGGTGGGACAGTCATTGATGGCCATTGGGAGTGAGGGGTGGTGGACGAGTGAGGCCCAGTGGGTGAACCGTGTAGCACCCCCCACCGCCCCACTACAATGGTTCCCAAGACATTTGACAGGACCGTGTGATGAACTGGCCAGGTTGTATGCAGTGATCACCCAGATGGAAGGTGTTACTGTGGACATGAGTCAGACATTGTCTAACGATGTGGAGCATGGAGCTCATCGCAAAGCGGATTGTCATCCCGGGGCATCCCTGCTAATAAGCACCCTGACTGCTAAACACTCGGACTTCTAAACCCGGGACTGGTAAGCAACCGGACTGGTAATCGCCCAGGCTGGTAAACACCCGGAATAATAATCACCTGGAATTATAATCACCCGGACTGATAAACACCCGGACTGATAATCACCGGGAATGATAATTATCCAGACTGCAAAACACCTGCAATGATAATCACTCGGAATGATAATCACCGGGACTGGTAAACACCCGGACTGCTGGTCACCCGGACTGTTGATCACGCGGAATGATAATCACCCGAAATGATAATCACCCGGAATGATAATCACCCGGACTGCTAAACATCGGGACTGGTAAAGATCCGGACTGCGAAACACATGGACTGGGAAACACTTGGAATGACAATCACCCGGACTGGTAAACAACCGGAATGATATCATCACCGGGGCTGCTATTCACCCAGATTGCTAAGCACCTGGAATGTTAATCACCCGGACTGGTAAGCACCCAGACTGCTAAACACAAGGAATGGTATTCGCACGGACTGGTACACATCCGGACTGGTAAACTCCCGGACTGGTAATCACCCAGACTGGTAAACTCCCGCACTGGTAATCACCCGGACAGGTAAGCACCCGGAATGATAATCACTCGGAATGATAATCACTCAGACTGCTAAACACAAGGAGTGGTAATCGCACGGACTGGTACACATCCGGACTGGTAAACTCCCGGACTGGTAATCACCCAGACTGGTAAACTCCCGCACTGGTAATCACCCGGACAGGTAAGCACCCGGAATGATAATCACTCGGAATGATAATCACTCAGACTGCTAAACACAAGGAGTGGTAATCGCACGGACTGGTACACATCCACACTGCTAATCACCCAGACTGGTTAGCACCCGGACTGATAATCACCCGAACTGGTAAACACCCGGACTCGTTAACACCCGCACGGTAAACACCTGGAATGCAAGTCATCAGGACTGGTAAACACCCGGACTGGTGAACACACAAACTGATAAACACCCGGAATGATAATCACCCGGAATGATAAGCACCTGGACTTCTTAACACCCGAACTGGTATACACCCGGAATGCGAATAACCCAGACTGGTAAACACACGGACTGATAATCATCCGGACTGGTAAACACCCGGAATGATAATTATCCGGCCTGCAAAGCACCCGCAAAGGTAATCTCTCGGACTGGTAAAGATCCGGATTGGTAAACACGCGGACTGATAATCACCCGGAATGATAATCATATGGAACGATAAACACCCGGACTGCTAATCACCCGGAATGATAATCATCAGGACTGATAAACACCCGGACTGCTATTCATCCGGACTGGGAAAACACTCGGAATGATAATCACTTGGAATGATAATCACCCGGACTGGTAGACACGCGGAATGATAATCACCGGGCTGCTAATCACCCAGTTTGCTAATCACCCGGACTGGTAAGCATCCGCACTGCTAAACACAAGGAACGGTAATCGCACGGACTGGTACACACACCGGAATGATAATTATCCGGCCTGCAAAACACCCGCAATGATAATCACCCAGATTGCTAAGCACAAGGAATGATAATCATCCGGACTGCTAAACACCCGGAATGCTAATCACTCAGAGTGATAATCACCCGGACGGGTAAACACCCGGACGGGTAAACACCCGGACGGGTAAACACCCGGACTGGTAAACACCCGGACGGTAAACATCCAAAATGACAATCACCTGGACTGGTAAACACCCGGAAAGCTAATCACTCAGAGTGATAATCACCCGGACGGGTAAACACCCGGACTGGTAAACACCCGGACGGTAAACACCCGGACTGGTAAACACCCGGACGGTAAACACCCAAAATGACAATCACCTGGACTGGTAAACACCCGGAATGCTAATCACTCAGAGTGATAATCACCCGGACGGGTAAACACCCGGACTGGTAAACACCCGGACGGTAAACACCCGAAATGACAATCACCCGGACTGGTAAACACCCGGAATGATAATCACCCGGAATGATAATCATCCTGATTTCTAGTCACCCGGACTGGTAAACACCCAGACTGGTAAGCACCCGGACTGGTAAACACCCGGACTGCTAATCACCCGGACTGCTAAATACCCGGAATGATAATCACCTGGAATAATAATCACCCGGACTGGTAAACGCCCGGACTGGTAAACACCCCGAATGATAATCACCCAGATTGCTAATCACCCGGACTGCTAAACACCCGGACTGCTAAACACAAGGAATGGTAATCGCACGGATTGGTACACACCCGGACTGGAAATCACCTGGACTGGTTAGCACCCGGACTGATAAGCACCCGGAATGATAAGCACCCTGACTGCGAAACACCCGGACTTCTAAACACCCGGACTGGTAATAACCTAGGCTGGTAAACACCCGGAATAATAATCACCTGGGATTATACTCACCCGGACTGGTAAACACCCGGAATGATAATTATCCGCACTGCAAAACACCCGCAATGATAATCACTCGGACTGGTAAACACCAGGACTGCTAAACACCGGGACTGATAAAGATCCGGACTGCTAAACACATGGACTGGTAAACACTCGGAATGATAATCACCCGGACTGCTAATCACCCTGATTGCTAAACACCCGGAATGATAATCACCCGGACTGTTAAACAACCGGAATGATCATCACCCGGACTGGTAAACATCCGGACTGGTAATCACCCGGAACGATATTAGGTGGGGTTACTGGGTTATGGGGATAGGGTGGAGGTGTTGTCCTTGGGTAGGGTACTCTTTCCAAGAGCCGGTGCAGACTCAACGGGCCGAATTCTGCACGGTAAATTCTATGATGATAACACCCGGACTGCTAAATACCCGGAATGATAATCACACGGAATGATAATCACCCGGACTGGTAAACACCCGGACTGGAAAACACCCGGACTGGTAATCACTTGGACTGGTAATCATTCAGACATCAAATCACCCAGACGGCTAAACACACGGACTGGTAAAGATCCGGATTGGTAAACCGGAATGATAATCACCTGGAATGATAATCACACGGAATGATACTCACCCGGACCGTTGATCATCCGGACAGCTAATCACCCGGAATGATAATCACCCGGAATGATAATCACCTGGACTGTTGAGCACCGGGACTGGTAAACACATGGACTGGTAAACACTCGGAATGATAATCACCCGGACTGGTAAACACCCGGAATGATAATCACCCGGACTGGTAAACACCCGGAATGATAATCACCCGGACTGGTAAACACCCGGAATGATAATCACCCGGAATGAAAATCACCCGGACAGTTGAGCACCGGGACTGGTAAACACCCGGAATGATAATCACCCAGACTGTTGAGCACCGGGGCTGGTAAACACCCGGAATGATAATCACCCAGACTGCCAACGATCCGGACTGGTAAGCATCCGGAATGATAATCACCCGGAAAGATAACACCCGGGCTGCTAATCACTCGGACAGATAAACACCCGGAATGATAATTATCCGGACTTCAAAACACCCGCAATGATAATCACTCGTTATGATAATTACACGGACTGGTAAACACCCGGACTGGAAAACACCCGGACTGGTAATCACTTGGACTGGTAATCATTCAGACATCAAATCACCCAGACTGCTAAACACACGGACTGGTAAAGATCCGGATTGGTAAACACGCAGAATGATAATCACCTGGAATGATAATCACACAGAATGACAATCACCCGGACTGGTAAACACCCGGACTGGAAAACACCCGGACTGGTAAACACCCGGACTGGTAATCACTCGGACTGGTAATCACTCAGACATCAAATCACCCAGACTGCTAAACACACGGACTGGTAAACACCCGGACTGGTAATCACCCAGACTGGTGAACTCCCGGAATGATAATCACCCGGACTGGTTAGCACCCGGACTGATAAGCATCCGGACTGCTAAACACAAGGAGTGGTAATCGCACGGACTGGTACACACGCGCACTGGTAATCACCCAGACTGGTTAGCACCCGGACTGGTAAACACTCGGACTGGTAAACACCTGGGCTGGTAAACACCCGGGCTGGTAAACACCCGGATTGGTGTACACCCGGACTGGTGAATACCCGGAATAATAAGCCCTCGGAATGATAAGCACCCGGACTGCTAAACACCCGGACTTCTAATCACCCGGATTGGCAAACAACCGGACTGGCAATCACCCAGGCTGGTAATCACCCAGGATAATAATCACCTGGACTGGTAAACACTCGGACTGCTGATCACCCGGACCGTTGATCACCCGGACTGGTAATCACCCTGAGTGCTAAACACCCGGAATGATAATCACCCGGACTGGTAAACAACCGAAATGGTCATCACCCAGACTGGTAAACACCCGGACTACTAATCACGCGGACTGCTAAATACTCGGAATGATAATCACTCAGAATGATAAACACCCGGACATGTAATCACCCGGACTGCAAATCACCCAGACTGGTAAAAACCCGGAACAATAAATACCCAGACTGCTAATCACCCAGATTGGTAAACACCTGGACTGGTAATCACCCGGGCCATTTGGGGAGTTTATACTGTTCGTGATTTTCCGTTCGGGTGTTTATAGTTTGACTGTGTTTCGTTCGAGTGTTTTTAGTTTGGCTGGTTTTTGGTTCGGGTGTTTATAGTTTGACTGTGTTTCGGTTCGGGTGTTTACAGTTTGACTGTGTTTCGGTTTGGGTGTTTATAGTTTGACTGTGTTTCTGTTCGGGTGTTTATAGTTTGACTGTGTTTCGGTTCGGCTGTTTATAGTTTGACTGTGTTTTGGTTCGGGTGTTTATAGTTTGACTGTGTTTCGGTCCGGGTGTTTACAGTTTGACTGTGTTTCGGTCCGGGTGTTTACAGTTTGAACGTGTTTCGGTCCGGGTGTTTATAGTTTGACTGTGTTTCGGTCCGGGTGTTTACAGTTTGACTGTGTTTCGGTCCGGGTGTTTGCAGTTTGACTGTGTTTCGGTCTGGGTGTTTACAGTTTGACTGTGTTTCGGTCCGGGTGTTTACAGTTTGACTGTGTTTCGGTCTGGGGGTTTACAGTTTGACTGTGTTTCGGTCCCGGTGTTTACAGTTTGACTCTGTTTCGGTCCGGGTGTTTACAGTTTGACTGTGTTTCGGTCCGGGTGTTTACAGTTTGACTGTGTTTCGGTCCGGGTGTTTACGGTTTGACTGTGTTTCGGTCCGGGTGTTTATAGTTTGACTGTGTTTCGGTCCGGGTGTTTACAGTTTGACTGTGTTTCGGTCCGGGTGTTTATAGTTTGACTGTGTTTCGGTCCGGGTGTTTATAGTTTGACTGTGTTTCGGTCCGGGTGTTTACAGTTTGACTGTGTTTCGGTCTGGGTGTTTACAGTTTGACTGTGTTTCGGTCCGGGTGTTTATAGTTTGACTGTGTTTCGGTCCGGGTGTTTACAGTTTGACGGTGTTTCGGTCTGGTGTTTACAGTTTGACTGTGTTTCGGTCCGGGTGTTTATAGTTTGACTGTGTTTCGGTCCGGGTGTTTACAGTTTGACTGTGTTTCGGTCCGGGTGTTTACAGTTTGACTGTGTTTCGGTCCGGGTGTTTACAGTTTGACTGTGTTTCGGTCCGGGTGTTTACAGTTTGACTGTGTTTCGGTCCGGGTGTTTACAGTTTGACTGTGTTTCGGTCCGGATGTTTACAGTTTGATTGTGTTTCGGTCCGGGTGTTTACAGTTTGACTGTGTTTCGGTCCGGGTGTTTACAGTTTGACTGTGTTTCGGTCCGGGTGTTTATAGTTTGACTGTGTTTCGGTCCGGGTGTTTACAGTTTGACTCTGTTTCGGTCCGGGTGTTTACAGTTTTACTGTGTTTCGGTCCGGGTCTTTACAGTTTGACTGTGTTTCGGTCCGGATGTTTACAGTTTGACTGTGTTTCGGTCCAGGTGTTTATAGTTTGACTGTGTTTCGGTCCGGGTGTTTACAGTTTGACTGCGTTTCCGTCCGGGTGTTTATAGTTTGACTGTGTTTCGGTCCGGGTGTTTATAGTTTGACTGTGTTTCGGTCCGGGTGTTTACAGTTTGACTGTGTTTCGGTCTGGGTGTTTACAGTTTGACTGTGTTTCGGTCCGGGTGTTTATAGTTTGACTGTGTTTCGGTCCGGGTGTTTACAGTTTGACTGTGTTTCGGTCTGGTGTTTACAGTTTGACTGTGTTTCGGTCCGGGTGTTTGTAGTTTGACTGTGTTTCGGTCCGGGTGTTTACAGTTTGACTGTGTTTCGGTCCGGGTGTTTATAGTTTGACTGTGTTTCGGTCCGGGTGTTTACAGTTTGACTGTGTTTCGGTCCAGGTGTTTACAGTTTGACTGTGTTTCGGTCCGGGTGTTTACAGTTTGACTGTGTTTCGGTCCGGGTGTTTATAGTTTGACTGTGTTTCGGTCTGGTGTTTACAGTTTGACTGTGTTTCGGTCCCGGTGTTTATAGTTTGACTGTGTTTCGGTCCGGGTGTTTACAGTTTGACTGTGTTTTGGTCCGGGTGTTTACAGTTTGACTGTGTTTCGGTCCGGGTGTTTATAGTTTGACTGTGTTTCGGTCCGGTTGTTTACAGTTTGACTGTGTTTCGGTCCAGGTGTTTATAGTTTGACTGTGTTTCGGTCCGGGTGTTTACAGTTTGACTGTGTTTCGGTCCAGGTGTTTACAGTTTGACTGTGTTTCGGTCCGGGTGTTTACAGTTTGACTGTGTTTCGGTCCGGGTGTTTATAGTTTGACTGTGTTTCGGTCTGGTGTTTACAGTTTGACTGTGTTTCGGTCCGGGTGTTTATAGTTTGACTGTGTTTCGGTCCGGGTGTTTACAGTTTGACTGTGTTTCGGTCCGGGTGTTTACAGTTTGACTGTGTTTCGGTCCGGGTGTTTACAGTTTGACTGTGTTTCGGTCCGGGTGTTTATAGTTTGACTGTGTTTCGGTCCGGGTGTTGACAATTTGACTGTGTTTCGGTCTGGGTGTTTACAGTTTGACTGTGTTTCGGTCCGGGTGTTTACAGTTTGACTGTGTTTCGGTCCGGGTGTTTACAGTTTGACTGTGTTTCGGTCCGGGTGTTTATAGTTTGACTGTGTTTCGGTCCGGGTGTTTACAGTTTGAACGTGTTTCGGTCCGGGTGTTTATAGTTTGACTGTGTTTCGATCTGGTGTTTACAGTTTGACTGTGTTTCGGTCCGGGTGTTTACAGTTTGACTGTGTTTCGGTCCGGGTGTTTATAGTTTGACTGTGTTTCGGTCCAGGTGTTTATAGTTTGACTGTGTTTCGGTTCGGGTGTTTATAGTTTGACTGTGTTTCGGTCCAGGTGTTTACAGTTTGACTGTGTTTCGGTCCGGGTGTTTACAGTTTGAACGTGTTTCGGTCCTGGTGTTTACAGTTTGACTGTGTTTCGGTCCGGGTGTTTACAGTTTGACTGTGTTTCGGTCCGGGTGTTTACAGTTTGACTGTGTTTCGGTCCGGGTGTTTACAGTTTGACTGTGTTTCGGTCCAGGTGTTTACAGTTTGACTGTGTTTCTGTCCGGGTGTTTACAGTTTGACTGTGTTTCGGTCCGGGTGTTTATAGTTTGACTGTGTTTCGGTCCGGGTGTTTACAGTTTGACTATGTTTTGGTCCGGATGTTTACAGTTTGACTGTGTTTCGGTCCGGGTGTTTATAGTTCGACTGTGTTTCGGCCCGGGCGTTTACGGTTTGACTGTGTTTCGGTCCGGGTGTTTATAGTTTGACTGTGTTTTGGTCCGGGTGTTTACAGTTTGACTGTGTTTCGGTCCGGGTGTTTACAGTTTGACGGTGTTTCGGTCTGGGTGTTTATAGTTTGACTGTGTTTCGGTCTGGTGATTACAGTTTGACTGTGTTTCGGTCCGGGTGTTTATAGTTTGACTGTGTTTCGGCCGGGTGTTTACAGTTTGACTGTGTTTCGGTCCGGGTGTTTACAGTTTGACTGTGTTTCGGTCCGGGTGTTTACAGTTTGACTGTGTTTCAGTCCGGGTGTTTACAGTTTGACTGTGTTTCGGTCCGGGTGTTAACAGTTTGACTGTGTTTCGGTCCGGGTGTTTATAGTTTGACTGTGTTTCGGTCCGGGTGTTTACAGTTTGGCTGTGTTTCGGTCTGGGTGTTTACAGTTTGACTGTGTTTCGGTCCGGGTGTTTATAGTTTGACTGTGTTTCGGTCCGGGTGTTTACAGTTTGACTGTGTTTCGGTCCGGGTGTTTATAGTTTGACTGTGTTTTGGTCCGGGTGTTTACAGTTTGACTGTGTTTCGGTCCGGTGTTTACAGTTTGACTGTGTTTCGGTCCGGATGTTTATAGTTTGACTGTGTTTCGGCCCGGGTGTTTACAGTTTGACTGTGTTTCGGTCCGGGTGTTTACAGTTTGACTGTGTTTCGGTCCGGGTGTTTACAGTTTGACTGTGTTTCGGTCCGGGTGTTTACAGTTTGACTCTGTTTCGGTCCTGGTGTTTACAGTTTGACTGTGTTTCAGTCCGGGTGTTTACAGTTTGACTGTGTTTCGGTCCGGGTGTTAACAGTTTGACTGTGTTTCGGTCCGGGTGTTTATAGTTTGACTGTGTTTCGGTCCGGGTGTTTACAGTTTGGCTGTGTTTCGGTCTGGGTGTTTACAGTTTGACTGTGTTTCGGTCCGGGTGTTTATAGTTTGACTGTGTTTCGGTCCGGGTGTTTACAGTTTGACTGTGTTTCGGTCCGGGTGTTTATAGTTTGACTGTGTTTTGGTCCGGGTGTTTACAGTTTGACTGTGTTTCGGTCCGGTGTTTACAGTTTGACTGTGTATCGGTCCGGATGTTTATAGTTTGACTGTGTTTCGGCCCGGGTGTTTACAGTTTGACTGTGTTTCGGTCCGGGTGTTTACAGTTTGACTGTGTTTCGGTCCGGGTGTTTACAGTTTGACTGTGTTTCGGTCCGGGTGTTTACAGTTTGACTGTGTTTCGGTCCTGGTGTTTATAGTTTGACTGTGTTTCGGTCCGGGTGTTTACAGTTTGACTGTGTTTCGGTCCGGGTGTTTATAGTTTGACTGTGTTTCGGTCCGGGTGTTTACAGTTTGACTGTGTTTCGGTCCGGGTGTTTACAGTTTGACTGTGTTTCGGTCCGGGTGTTTATAGTTTGACTGTGTTTCGGCCCGGGTGTTTACAGTTTGACTGTGTTTCGGTCCGGGTGTTTACAGTTTGACTGTGTTTCGGTCCGGGTGTTTACAGTTTGACTGTGTTTCGGTCCGGGTGTTTATAGTTTGACTGTGTTTCGGCCCGGGTGTTTACAGTTTGACTGTGTTTCGGTCTGGGTGTTTACAGTTTAGCTGTGTTTCGGTCCGGGTGTTTACAGTTTGACTGTGTTTCGATCTGGGTGTTTACAGTTTGACTGTGTTTCGGTCCGGGTGTTTACAGTTTGACTGTGTTTCGGTCCGGGTGTTTACAGTTTGACTGTGTTTCGGTCCGGGTGTTTACAGTTTGACTGTGTTTCGGTCCGGGTGTTTACAGTTTGACTGTGTTTCGGTCCGGGTGTTTACAGTTTGACTGTGTTTCGGTCCGGGTGTTTACAGTTTGACTGTGTTTCGGTCCGGGTGTTTACAGTTTGACTGTGTTTCGGTTCTGGGTGTTTACAGTTTGACTGTGTTTCGGTCCGGGTGTTTACAGTTTGACTGTGTTTCGGTCCGGGTGTTTACAGTTTGACTGTGTTTCGGTCCGGGTGTATACAGTTTGACTGTGTTTCGGTCCGGGTGTTTACAGTTTGACTGTGTTTCGGTTCTGGGTGTTTACAGTTTGACTGTGTTTCGGTCCGGGTGTTTACAGTTTGACTGTGTTTCGGTCCGGGTGTTTACAGTTTGACTGTGTTTCGGTCCGGGTGTTTACAGTTTGACTGTGTTTCGGTCCGGGTGTTTACAGTTTGACTGTGTTTCGGTCCGGGTGTTTACAGTTTGACTGTGTTTCGGTCCGGGTGTTTACAGTTTGACTGTGTTTCGGTTCTGGGTGTTTACAGTTTGACTGTGTTTCGGTCTGGTGTTTACAGTTTGACTGTGTTTCGGTCCGGGTGTTTACAGTTTGACTGTGTTTCGATCTGGGTGTTTACAGTTTGACTGTGTTTCGGTCCGGGTGTTTACAGTTTGACTGTGTTTCGGTCCGGGTGTTTACAGTTTGACTGTGTTTCGGTCCGGGTGTTTACAGTTTGACTGTGTTTCGGTCCGGGTGTTTACAGTTTGACTGTGTTTCGGTCCGGGTGTTTACAGTTTGACTGTGTTTCGGTCCGGGTGTTTACAGTTTGACTGTGTTTCGGTCCGGGTGTTTACAGTTTGACTGTGTTTCGGTTCTGGGTGTTTACAGTTTGACTGTGTTTCGGTCCGGGTGTTTGCAGTTTGACTGTGTTTCGGTCCGGGTGTTTGCAGTTTGACTGTGTTTCGGTCCGGGTGTTTACAGTTTGACTGTGTTTCGGTCCGGGTGTTTACAGTTTGACTGTGTTTCGGTCCGGGTGTTTACAGTTTGACTGTGTTTCGGTTCTGGGTGTTTACAGTTTGACTGTGTTTCGGTCCGGGTGTTTACAGTTTGACTGTGTTTCGGTCCGGGTGTTTACAGTTTGACTGTGTTTCGGTCCGGGTGTTTACAGTTTGACTGTGTTTCGGTCCGGGTGTTTACAGTTTGACTGTGTTTCGGTCCGGGTGTTTACAGTTTGACTGTGTTTCGGTCCGGGTGTTTACAGTTTGACTGTGTTTCGGTTCTGGGTGTTTACAGTTTGACTGTGTTTCGGTCCGGGTGTTTACAGTTTGACTGTGTTTCGGTCCGGGTGTTTACAGTTTGACTGTGTTTCGGTCCGGGTGTTTACAGTTTGACTGTGTTTCGGTCCGGGTGTTTACAGTTTGACTGTGTTTCGGTCCGGGTGTTTACAGTTTGACTGTGTTTCGGTCCGGGTGTTTACAGTTTGACTGTGTTTCGGTTCCGGGTGTTTACAGTTTGACTGTGTTTCGGTCCGGGTGTTTACAGTTTGACTGTGTTTCGGTCCGTGTGTTTACAGTTTGACTGTGTTTCGGTCCGGGTGTTTACAGTTTGACTGTGTTTCGGTCCGGGTGTTTACAGTTTGACTGTGTTTCGGTCCGGGTGTTTACAGTTTGACTGTGTTTCGGTCCGGGTGTTTACAGTTTGACTGTGTTTCGGTCCGGGTGTTTACAGTTTGACTGTGTTTCGGTTCTGGGTGTTTACAGTTTGACTGTGTTTCGGTCCGGGTGTTTACAGTTTGACTGTGTTTCGGTCCGGGTGTTTACAGTTTGACTGTGTTTCGGTCCGGGTGTTTACAGTTTGACTGTGTTTCGGTCCGGGTGTTTACAGTTTGACTGTGTTTCGGTCCGGGTGTTTACAGTTTGACTGTGTTTCGGTTCTGGGTGTTTACAGTTTGACTGTGTTTCGGTCCGGGTGTTTACAGTTTTGCTGTGTTTCGGTCCGGGTGTTTACAGTTTGACTGTGTTTCGGTCCGGGTGTTTACAGTTTGACTGTGTTTCGGTCCGGGTGTTTACAGTTTGACTGTGTTTCGGTCCGGGTGTTTACAGTTTGACTGTGTTTCGGTCCGGGTGTTTACAGTTTGACTGTGTTTCGGTTCTGGGTGTTTACAGTTTGACTGTGTTTCGGTCCGGGTGTTTACAGTTTGACTGTGTTTCGGTCCGGGTGTTTACAGTTTGACTGTGTTTCGGTCCGGGTGTTTATAGTTTGACTGTGTTTTGGTCCGGGTGTTTACAGTTTGACTGTGTTTCGGTCCGGTGTTTACAGTTTGACTGTGTATCGGTCCGGATGTTTATAGTTTGACTGTGTTTCGGCCCGGGTGTTTACAGTTTGACTGTGTTTCGGTCCGGGTGTTTACAGTTTGACTGTGTTTCGGTCCGGGTGTTTACAGTTTGACTGTGTTTCGGTCCGGGTGTTTACAGTTTGACTGTGTTTCGGTCCGGGTGTTTATAGTTTGACTGTGTTTCGGCCCGGGTGTTTACAGTTTGACTGTGTTTCGGTCCGGGTGTTTACAGTTTGACTGTGTTTCGGTCCGGGTGTTTACAGTTTGACTGTGTTTCGGTCCGGGTGTTTATAGTTTGACTGTGTTTCGGCCCGGGTGTTTACAGTTTGACTGTGTTTCGGTCCGGGTGTTTACAGTTTGACTGTGTTTCGGTCCGGGTGTTTACAGTTTGACTGTGTTTCGATCTGGGTGTTTACAGTTTGACTGTGTTTCGGTCCGGGTGTTTACAGTTTGACTGTGTTTCGGTCCGGGTGTTTACAGTTTGACTGTGTTTCGGTCCGGGTGTTTACAGTTTGACTGTGTTTCGGTCCGGGTGTTTACAGTTTGACTGTGTTTCGGTCCGGGTGTTTACAGTTTGACTGTGTTTCGGTCCGGGTGTTTACAGTTTGACTGTGTTTCGGTCCGGGTGTTTACAGTTTGACTGTGTTTCGGTTCTGGGTGTTTACAGTTTGACTGTGTTTCGGTCCGGGTGTTTACAGTTTGACTGTGTTTCGGTCCGGGTGTTTACAGTTTGACTGTGTTTCGGTCCGGGTGTATACAGTTTGACTGTGTTTCGGTCCGGGTGTTTACAGTTTGACTGTGTTTCGGTTCTGGGTGTTTACAGTTTGACTGTGTTTCGGTCCGGGTGTTTACAGTTTGACTGTGTTTCGGTCCGGGTGTTTACAGTTTGACTGTGTTTCGGTCCGGGTGTTTACAGTTTGACTGTGTTTCGGTCCGGGTGTTTACAGTTTGACTGTGTTTCGGTCCGGGTGTTTACAGTTTGACTGTGTTTCGGTCTGGGTGTTTACAGTTTGACTGTGTTTCGGTTCTGGGTGTTTACAGTTTGACTGTGTTTCGGTCTGGTGTTTACAGTTTGACTGTGTTTCGGTCCGGGTGTTTACAGTTTGACTGTGTTTCGATCTGGGTGTTTACAGTTTGACTGTGTTTCGGTCCGGGTGTTTACAGTTTGACTGTGTTTCGGTCCGGGTGTTTACAGTTTGACTGTGTTTCGGTCCGGGTGTTTACAGTTTGACTGTGTTTCGGTCCGGGTGTTTACAGTTTGACTGTGTTTCGGTCCGGGTGTTTACAGTTTGACTGTGTTTCGGTCCGGGTGTTTACAGTTTGACTGTGTTTCGGTCCGGGTGTTTACAGTTTGACTGTGTTTCGGTTCTGGGTGTTTACAGTTTGACTGTGTTTCGGTCCGGGTGTTTGCAGTTTGACTGTGTTTCGGTCCGGGTGTTTGCAGTTTGACTGTGTTTCGGTCCGGGTGTTTACAGTTTGACTGTGTTTCGGTCCGGGTGTTTACAGTTTGACTGTGTTTCGGTCCGGGTGTTTACAGTTTGACTGTGTTTCGGTTCTGGGTGTTTACAGTTTGACTGTGTTTCGGTCCGGGTGTTTACAGTTTGACTGTGTTTCGGTCCGGGTGTTTACAGTTTGACTGTGTTTCGGTCCAGGTGTTTACAGTTTGACTGTGTTTCGGTCCGGGTGTTTACAGTTTGACTGTGTTTCGGTCCGGGTGTTTACAGTTTGACTGTGTTTCGGTCCGGGTGTTTACAGTTTGACTGTGTTTTGGTTCTGGGTGTTTACAGTTTGACTGTGTTTCGGTCCGGGTGTTTACAGTTTGACTGTGTTTCGGTCCGGGTGTTTACAGTTTGACTGTGTTTCGGTCCGGGTGTTTACAGTTTGACTGTGTTTCGGTCCGGGTGTTTACAGTTTGACTGTGTTTCGGTCCGGGTGTTTACAGTTTGACTGTGTTTCGGTCCGGGTGTTTACAGTTTGACTGTGTTTCGGTTCTGGGTGTTTACAGTTTGACTGTGTTTCGGTCCGGGTGTTTACAGTTTGACTGTGTTTCGGTCCGGGTGTTTACAGTTTGACTGTGTTTCGGTCCGGGTGTTTACAGTTTGACTGTGTTTCGGTCCGGGTGTTTACAGTTTGACTGTGTTTCGGTCCGGGTGTTTACAGTTTGACTGTGTTTCGGTCCGGGTGTTTACAGTTTGACTGTGTTTCGGTCCGGGTGTTTACAGTTTGACTGTGTTTCGGTTCTGGGTTTTTTGGTTTAATGTAGCTGGATTGATCTCCTAACCGAATTCCTGGTAATATTTTGGAGCCGAATTCCTGCTCTGACTTGCAAAGTTTTCCACTGGGTGTTGAATGCTTCATATTTGTAAACTCCAATTACCGCCGCATTGCCAAACATATTGGAAAAAAAGTCACTGATTGGCCAAGGTGGCGAGCTGGATCGCCAACGTGACGCAGCTTTGCGTATTTAGGTGAAGTTGAGAAGTTTGGGTGAAGCCGCATTTTGTTGCTTTGCGCTGATTCCGGCTGCAGATCAGTCCCTGGCCGCGGAGTCTGGGTGACGAGGAAATTCCTGCACACAGGTATTTGCTAAATTTAGACGAGGACGAGAATTTAGTTCTAATTTACTGTTAACGAAAGACCTGATTCTGCAGTGTAGTTGGGCCCTGTTTATTTATTTATCCGAGAGGATTGTGAATAAATAATCAAAGTAGAGTTGCTACTTCAGATCGAATACCGAATGCCTTCGCTTAGAATGAAATAAATCTGTCGGCTCCTATGAATTATTGACAAGTAGGTCAGGAGGCTAAACTTGATGAAAACCCTTGCTGGGAATGTCCTTACTACTTTCATTTGATATGGTTAATATCCCGAGAACTGTATCTGTGTTTAAATTGTTCTCTGGTGACATTCGATGAATGGAGTGTAGAAGACAGCGCAATGTCCCATTCTGGCTCGGGATCTGTCACTGGGGGCATTTGTGGAGCTCCTGTTTGAGGGAAATGGTGAATTCCGGTTGTTGTGGTAAACTTTCTTGTTGAAGGTATTTTTGATTCAGACATTATTGATCCAGTAGATGTGTTGCATTGACTGTGGGGAATGTGGTTTAACCTTACAGTAGGTAATGTGTGGTTTCTAATTGAGCAGCTCTGGCACTGGGATTCTGGCCGCTGTTAACCATGTCTGTTCTGAGAATGGCGATCTTTTCTCTCGGTAAGTACCTCATTCCGATCAATAATTCAGCAAACAGTTGTGATGGTGCCAGTTAAGGAACTGGCGTTTCAATTGATTCCGAGATTGAGGGGACGGGGCGGAGAGAGCCACTGGACTCACCTAAAACTTGCCTGTAACACCAGAGCGATGTAGTGATAGAGAATAGTGGATTGGCTGTGTGGGAGTAATAGGTGCGATCCCGTGCCCCGAATTTACAACTGTACAATTCAGTCCAGGAGGGGAACAGCAGCCGGCCCAGGGGCTCTGTCCAGAGTATACATAGAACATAACAGCGCAGTACAGGCCCTTCGGCCCTCGATGTTGCGCCGTCCTGTGAAACCACTCTAAAGCCTATCTACACTCTTCCCTTGTCGTCCATATGTCTATCCAATGACCATTTGAATACCCTTAGTGTTGGCGAGTCCACTACTGTTGCAGGCAAGGCATTCCACGCCCTTACTATCTGAGTAAAGAACCTACCTCCCCTCAATTTAAAGCTATGTCCCCTCGTGCCAGCCATTTCCATCCGCGGGAGAAGGCTCTCACTGTCCACCCTATCCAATCCTCTGATCATCTTGTATGCCTCAATTAAGTCACCTCTTAACCTTCTTCTCTCTAATGAAAACAGCCTCAAGTCCCTCAGCCTTTCCTCATAAGATCTTCCCTCCATACCAGGCAACATCCTGGTAAATCTCCTCTGCACCCTTTCCAATGCTGCCACATCCTTCCTATAATGCGGCGACCAGAATTGCACGCAATATTCCAAATGCGGCCGCACCAGAGTTTTGTACAGCTGCAACATGACCTCATGGCTTCGAAACTCAGTCCCTCTACCAATAAAAGCTAACACACCGTACGCCTTCTTAACAACCCTCTCAACCTGGGTGGCAACTTTCAGGGATCTATGTACATGGACACCAAGATCTCTCTGCTCATCCACACTGCCAAGAATCTTACCATTAGCCCAGTACTCTGTCTTCCTGTTATTCCTTCCAAAATGAATCACTTCACACTTTTCTGCATTAAACTCCATTTGCCACCTCTCAGCCCAGCGCTGCAGCTTATCTATGTCCTTCTGTAACTTGTAACATCCTTCCGCACTGTCCACAACTCCACCGACTTTAGTGTCATCTGCAAATTTACTCACCCATCCTTCTATGCCTCCTCCAGGTCATTTATAAAAATGACAAACAGCAGTGGCCCCAAAACAGATCCTTGTGGTACACCACTAGTAACTGGACTCCAGTCTGAACATTTCCCATCAGCCACCACCCTTTGCCTTCTTCCAGCTAGCCAATTTCTGATCCAAACTGCTAAATCACCCTGAATCCCATGCCTCCGTATTTTCTGCAGTAGCCTACCGTGGGGAACCTTATCAAACGCTTTACTGAAATCCATCTTCACCACATCAACTGCTTTACCCTCATCCACCTGTTTGGTCATCTTCTCAAAGAACTCAATAAGGTTTGTGAGGCATGACCTACCCTTCACAAAACCGTGTTGACTATCTCTAATCAAATTATTCCTTTCCAGATGATTATACATCCTATCTCTTATAAACCGTTCCAAGATTTTGCCCACAACAGAAGTAAGGCTCACTGGTCTATAGTTACCGGGGTTGTCTCTACTCCCCTTCTTGAACAAGGGGACAACATTTGCTATCCTCCAGTCTTCTTGCACTATTCCTGTAGACAAAGATGACTTAAACATCAAAGCCAAAGGCTCAGCAATCTCCTCCCTAGCTTCCCAGAGAATCCTAGGATAAATCTCATCTGGCCCCAGGGGACTTATCTATTTTCACACTTTCCAGAATTGCTAACACCTCCTCCTTATGAACCTCAAGCCCTTCTAGTCTAGTAGCCTGAATCTCAGTATTCTCCTCAACAACATAGTCTTTTTCCTGTGTGAATATGGACAAAAAATATTCATTTAGCAGCTTTCCTATCTCCTCGGACTCCAAGTACAACATCCCACTACTGTCCTTGACTGGCCCTACTCTTACCCTAGTCATTCTTTTATTCCTGACATATCTATAGAAAGCTTTAGGGTTATCCTTGATCCTACCTGCCAAATACTTTTCATGTCTCCTCCTGGCTCTTCTTAGCTCTCTCTTTAGATCCTTCCTAGCTAACTTGTAACTCTTGAGCGCCCTAACTGAACCTTCATGTCTCATCTTTACATAAGCCTCCTTCTCACGGTTCCCTTGCTCGACCACTTCCTCCCTGCCTGACGGGTACATACTTATCAAGGACACGCAGTAGCTGTTCCTTGAACAAGCTCCACATTTCCATTGTGCCCATCCCCTGCAGTTTTCCTCTCCATCCGATGTATCCTAAGTCTTGCCTCATCGCATCATAATTGCCTTTCCCCCAGATATAACTCTTGCCCTGCGGTATATACCTATCCCTTTCCATCACTAAAGTAAACGTGACTTCCAGTTGCGGCTATGTGGAGCTAAGTTGCACATTCGGCGGCTCGGCGCGACTGTGGGTCACCTACAAGGACCGGCACCATTATTTTGAGTCTCCGGAGGAGGCGTGGGCCTTTGTTCAGGCCGAGAAGTTGGACACAGATTGAGGGTCGGGATGGGCGATTGGGGACTGCGGTTGATGTTACTTTTTGAGGGGGGGGCCTTTGCTCTTGGTTTCTTTTTCTCTGTGTTTTTCTCTTTCTGGTCGATGAGGGTGGTTGGGACGGGTTGGGCACTGTTCTGGTTGGGTTGGTCGGGGGGCTCCTGGAGGGGGGTAAGCAAACGGAACAAGGATGGATGGCCGGCGGTGAGATGGGGCCCCGCGGGGGAGGGGGAGGCCCGAGTCAGGGGCGAGGGGACTGGGCCTGTAAAAGGAGCTGCGTCAGAGGTGGCGGGGCCGGGTAGGTGGAAAGTGCGGGCTTTTCACCGTGCTGAAGACTGGAGGGGGCGGGGAAGCGAGGGTTGTTTCCCACGCTTAGGATGGAAGGGGGAGGTATGTGGATGGGGAACGGAGGAGGAGGGTGTGTCACACAATGGGAAGAGTCGAAGGAGAGGCGGGAGTGGCCCGGGGTCAGCAGGAGTCGCCGGGGTCAGCAGGAGTCAGCTGACTTGCGGAAGTGCAATGGGGGGAGTAAATCAGCTAGGATGGGTCCGAGCCAGGGGGGAATCGAGTTGCTGCTGCTATGGTCAAGGGGGAGCTGGACGAGTGGGGGGGGGGGGGGTCGAGACGGTGGTCTGCTGCCGTGGGGAACGGGCCGGGCGTGGGGTGCGGGCGCGTGGCTGGCCGAGGAGGGGGTTATGGCTAGTCGGCGTGGGAGGGGGGCGGGTAGCCCCCTGATCTGGCTGATAACCTGGAATGTAAGGCGACTGAACGGGCCGGTTAAGTGGGCCCGCGTGTTCGCGCACCTGAAGGGGCTGAAGGCGGATGTGGTTATGCTTCAGGAGACACACCTGAAGGTGGCAGACCAGGTCATATTGAGGAAAGGGTGGGTAGGTCAGGTGTTTCATTCAGGGCTGGATGCCAAAAATCGAGGGGTGGCGATCTTGGTGGGAAAGAAGGTGTCATTCGAGGCGTCGAGCAGTGTGGCAGATAATGGCGGGAGGTACATAATGGTAAGTGGTAAGTTGCAGGGAGAGAGGGTGGTACTGGTCAATGTGTATGCCCCGAATTGGGATGATGCGGGTTTTATACGGCGTATGTTGGGTCGGATCCCAGACTTTGAAGTGGGGGGCCTGATAATGGGGGGAGACTTTAACACGGTGCTGGATCCGGCACTGGATCGCTCCAGGTCGAGGACGGGTAGGAAGCCGGCGACGGCTAGAATGCTGAGGGGGTTTATGGACCAGATGGGAGGGTGGACCCTTGGAGATTTGCAAGGCCGGGGGCTAGGGAATTTTCATTCTTCTCACATGTCCATAAGGCTTATTCCCGAATCAACTTTTTTATTTTGAGCAGGGCGCTGATAGCGAGAATAGAGGATACCGAGTATTCGGCAATAGCCATTTCGGACGACGCCCCGCATTGGGTGGACTTAGAGCTGTGGGAGGAGAGGGACCAGCGCCCGTTGTGGCGCTTGGAGGTGGGGCTGTTGGCGGACGAGGAGGTGAGCGAGCGGGTCCGAGGAAGTATAGAGAGGTACCTGGAGGCCAACGATAACGGGGAGGTCCGAGTGGGGATGGTATGGGAGGCGCTGAAGGCGGTGGTGAGGGGCGAGCTGATCTCCATTAGGGCCCACAAGGAGAGGTGGGAGCGGGGGGGAGAGTGAGAGGCTGGTGGGGGAGATGGTGAGGGTAGACAGGAGGTATGCGGAAGAATCTGAGGAAGGATTGTTGAGGAAGAGGCGCAGCCTCCAGGCCGAATTCGACCTGGTGACCACCAGGAAGGCGGAGGTTTGGTGGAGGAAGGCCCAGGGGATTTACGAGTATGGGGAAAAGGCAAGCCAGATGCTGGCGCATCAGCTTCGGAAGCGGGACGCAGGTAGGGAGATCGGGGGAGTTGAGGACAGGGGAGGGAGCGTGGTGCGGAGTGGGGTTGGCATCAATGGGGTTTTCAGGGACTTTTATGAGGAATTGTACTGATCTGAGCCCCCACGGGAGGAGGGAGGGATGGGCCGCTTCCTGGACCAATTGAGATTTCCGAAGGTGGAGGAGGGACTGGTGGCGGGACTGGGGGCCCCGATTGGGTTGGAGGAGCTGGCCAAAGGGAGCATGCAGGTGGGGAAGGCACCGGGGCCGGACGGTTTCCCGGTCGAATTCTATAAAAAATATATGGACCTGTTGGGCCCGCTGTTAGTTAGGACCTTCAATGAGGCAAGGGAGGGGGGGCTTTGCCCCGGACGATGTCCCGGGCTCTGATCTCCTTGATCCTGAAGCGGGACAAGGATCCCCTGCAATGTGGGTCTTACAGACCGATTTCTTTGCTAAATGTAGATGCCAAGGTGCTGGCGAAGGTCTTAGCCACGAGGATTGAGGATTGTGTGCCGCAGATCATCCACGAAGACCAGACGGGGTTCGTGAAGGAGAGACAGTTGAACGCTAATGTGCGAAGGCTTTTGAACGTTATCATGATATTGGAGGGGGAGGCGGAGATAGTGGTGGCGATGGACGCTGAGAAAGCCTTCGATAGGGTAGAGTGGGGGTACCTGTGGGAGGTGCTAAAGAGGTTTGGGTTTGGGGAGGGGTTTATCAGGTGGGTTCGGCTGTTGTATGAGGCCCCGATGGCAAGTGTGACCACAAACAGGAGGAGGTCCGAGTACTTTTGGTTGCACCGAGGGACGAGGCAGGGGTGTCCCCTGTCCCCCCTGCTCTTCGCACTGGCGATTAAACCCCTGGCTATGGCACTGAGGGAGTCGAGGAACTGGAGGGGGTTGGTGCGGGGTGGGGAGGAGCATAGGGTGTCGCTCTATGCGGACGACTTGCTGCTATATGTGGCGGACCCGGTGGGGGGAATGCCAGAGGTAATGAGGATCCTTAGGGAATTCGGGGATTTTTCGGGGTACAAGCTCAACATGGGGAAGAGCGAGCTGTTCGTGGTTCACCCAGGGGACCAGGAGAGGGGTATTGGCGAGCTCCCACTAAAAAGGGCGGAGAGGAGCTTCAGGTGGCCAGGAGCTGGGGGGCCCTGCACAGGCTTAATTTCACAAGGCTGGTGGAGCAAATGGAGGAGGAGTTCAAGAGGTGGGACGCGTTGCCGCTGTCCCTGGCGGGTAGGGTGCAGTCAATCAAAATGACGGTGCTCCCAAGGCTTTTGTTCCTGTTCCAATGCCTCCCCTTGTTTATCCCGAAGGCCTTTTTTAGGCGGGTTAACAGGAGTATAATGGGGTTTGTGTGGGCGCGAGGGACTCCGAGGGTGAGAAGGGTGTTCCTGGAGTGGAGTAGAGATAGGGGGGGGGGGGGGGGCTGGCGCTGCCCAACCTCTGTGGGTGCTACTGGGCCGCCAATGCGACGATGGTGCGCAAGTGGGTGATGGAAGGGGCTGCATGGAAGAGGCTGGAGACGGCGTCTTGTGTGGGTACGAGTCTGGGGGCGCTGGCAACGGCGCCGCTGCCGCTCCCTCCAAGGAGGTATACCACGAGCCCAGTGGTGGTGGCTGCCCTCAAAATCTGGGGGCAGTGGAGGCGGCACAAGGGGGAAGTTGGGGCCTCGGCGTGGACCCCATTACGGGGGAACCACCGGTTCGCCCCAGGGAGAACAGATGGAGGGTTTTCGGCGTGGCACAGGGCAGGGATACGAAAGTTGGGGGACCTGTTTGTTATCGGGAAGTTCGCAAGCCTGGGTGAGCTGGAGGAGAAGTACGGGCTCCCCCTGGGGAACACCTTTAGGTACTTACAGGTAAGGGCGTTTGCCAGACGGCAGGTGGTGGAATTCCCACGGTTGCTGCCACACACAGTACAGGACAGGGTGCTCTCGGCGGGGGGGGTGGGGGGGGGGGGGGGGGGGGGGGGAGATCTCGGAAACTTACCAGGTGGAGGAGGAGGAGGCCTCGGTGGTGTAGGTGAAAGGTAAGTGGGAGGAAGAGTTGGGAGAGGAGATTGAGGAAGGGACGTGGGCAGATGCCCTAGGGAGGGTGAACTCTTCCTCTTCGTGTGCGAGGCTCAGCCTCATACAGTTTAAGGTGCTGCACAGGGCACAGATGACCGGGACAAGGATGAGCAGGTTCTTTGGGGGTGAGGACAGGTGTGTTAGATGCTCAGGGAGCCCAGCAAATCACACCCATATGTTCTGGGCATGCCCAGCGCTGGAGGACGTTTGGAAGGGCGTAGCGAGGATGGTATCGAGGGTGGTAGGATCCAGGGTCAAACCGGGCTGGGGGACGTTTGGAAGGGCGTAGCGAGGATGGTGTCGAGGGTGGTAGGATCCAGGGTCAAACCGGGCTGGGGGCTCGCAATATTTGGGGTGGCAGAGGAGCCGGGAGTGCAGGAGGCGAAAGAGGCCGGTATTCTAGCCTTTGCATCCCTAGTAGCCCAGCGAAGGATTCTTCTTCAGTGGAAGGATGCGAGGCCCCCCCAAGTGTGGAATCCTGGATCAACGATATGGCGGGGTTTATTAAGTTGGAGAGGGTGAAATTCGCCTTGAGAGGGTCGGTACAAGGGATCTTTAGGCGGTGGCAACCGTTCTTAGACTTCCTGGCAGAACGGTAGACATTGGTCAATGGCAGCAGCAACTTGGGGGGGCTTTACTTTATTCCTGTTTTTGTTCCTTACACTGGAGGGTCTGAGGGGGTGTATATACCTCTTGTGTTAAGTCGGGGTGTTAATGTTAATTTATTATTTATGTACAGGGGGGAGGGGGCATGGTGGGCTGCTTTTCTAGACTGTGTAGTGTACTTAACCCTGTTGGGTTCCTTTTTCATTTTGTTATTGATATTTTATGAAAACTTTAATAAAAATTATCTTTTTAAAAAACGTAATTGAATTGTGGTCACTATCACCAAAGTGCTCACCTACCTCCAAATCTAACACCTGTCTTGGTTCATTACCCAGTACTAAATCCAATATGGCCTCGCCTCTCGTTGGCCTATCTACATACTGTGTCAGGAAACCCTCCTGCACACATTGGACAAAAACGGACCCATCTAACGTACTCGAACTATAGCGTTTCCAGTCAATATTTGGAAAGTTCAAGTCCCCCATAACAACTACCCTGTTGCTTTCGCTCCTATCCAGAATCATCTTTGCAATCCTTTCCTCTACATCTCTGGAACTTTTCGGAGGCCTATAGAAAACCCCTAACAGGGTGACCTCTCCTTTCCTGTTTCTAACCTCAGCCCATGCTACCTCAGTCGACGTGTCCTCATCAAACGTCCTTTCTGCCACCGTAATACTGTCCTTGACTAACAATGCCACCCCTCCCCCTCTTTTACCACCTTCCCTGAGCTTACTGAAATATCTAAACCCCGGCACCTGCAACAACCATTCCTGTCCCTGCTCTATCCATGTCTCCAAAATGGCCACAACATCGAGGTCCCAGGTAGCAACCCATGCCACAAGTTCACCCACCTTATTCCGGATGCTCCTGGCATTGAAGAAGACACACTTTAAACCACCTTCCTGCCTGCCAGTACACTCATGAAACTTTGAAACCTTACTCATGACCTCACTACTCTCAACCTCCTGTATACTGGAGATACAATTCAGGTTCCCATCCCCCTGCTGAACTAGTTTAAACCCTCCCGAAGAGCATTAGCAAATTTCCCCCCCAGGATATTGGTACCCCTCTGGTCCAGGTGTAGACCATCCCGTTTGTAGAGGTCCCACCGACCCCACAATAAGCCCCAATTATCCAGAAATCTGAAACCCTCCCTCCTGCACCATCCCTGTAGCCATGTGTTCAACTGTTCTCTCTCCCTATTCCTCGTCTCGCTATCACGTGGCACGGCTAACAACCCAGAGATAATAACTCTGTTTGTCCTCGATCTAAGTTTCCACCCTAGCTCCCTGAATTCCTGCCTTACATCCCTATCCCTTTTCCTACCTATGTCGTTGGTACCTATGTGGACCACGACTTGGGGCTGCTCCCCCTCTCCCTTAAGGATCCCGAAAACACGATCCGAGACATCACGCACCCTGGCACCTGGGAGGCAACACACCAACCGCGAGTCTCTCTTGTTCCCACAGAATCTCCTATCTATCCCCCTAACTATGGAGTCTCCAATGACAATGCTCCACTCCTCTCCCCCTTCCCTTCTGAGCAATAGGGACAGACTCTGTGCCAGAGACCTGTACCCCATGGCTTACCCCTGGTAAGTCATCCCCCCCACCAGTATCCAAAGCGGTATACTTGTTACTAAGGGGAACGACCACAGGGGATCTCTGTACTGACTGCTTCCTCCCAGCCCCTCTCACCGTCACCCATCTATCTTCATTCTTCGGAGTAACTACATCCCTGAAGCTTCTATCTGTGACCACCTCTGCGTCCCGAATGATCCGAAGTTCATCCAGCTCCAGCTCCAGTTCCCTAACGCGGTTTCTGAGGAGTTGGAGATGGGTGCACTTCCCACAGATGAAATCAGCAGGGACACTGACGGCGTCCCGGGTAGATATTTCCGAGAATTTCATAGAATCTCTGCAGTGCAGAAGAGAAGCCATTTGGTATAGTGAGTCTGCACCAAACATCCGAAAGAATACCCTAACCAGGCCCATTCTCCCACCCTATCCCCATAACCCCGCCTGACCTTTTTGACACTAAGGGGCAATTTAGCATGGTCAATTCACCCAACCTGCACATCTCTGGACTGTGGGAGGAAATCGATCACTGGAGGAAACCCACACAGATATTTACAGTCACCCAAGGCCGTGATTGAACCCTGCTCCCTGGTGCTATGAGGTAGCAGTGCTAACCACTGTGTCCCCGTGCCACCCTAAGCCTATGAAAGTGATGAAGTGGCAGGTGAAGTAACTCTGCACAGCGGTGGGCACCAGGGCCCAAGGAAAACCAGAGTGCTGGTTCCTGAAGTTACAGAGATTTTCACAATGTTGTAATTTCCTTCAAATTTAAAGTTGCTCCATTCATTTAATCAATCGTTGTGAACACAAAATTGCCAATTTGCTCACTTATTTATGCTGTTCAATTCCCATTTTTAATGAAAAATTAGTTTTGTATTACTGGAGTTATTTCATGCCGTGTTTTGCTGCGACGGATTCTTGCACTTACCTTTGAAAGTGATGCTCTGGAATTATAAGATATTGTTCACTTTGATATGTGCAGGAGTCTTAACATTCACTTGGCCTGCAAAGGGAGAGCAAGGAGCAGGTAGGTTTTGTAAAAAAAATAATGATCTTCTGCATGTTTGGCCATGTTGCATATAAAAGATTTTAAAAGTACTGTACAAGCAATCAATCTATTTATTGGGGCTCAATAATATGCTCTTATACTGACCTCATTGCACCAGAGGCTCCATGAAGTCACACAATGTAAATGTAATTTCTTTGTGCATTGCCTATTCGACATGAAAGGGACAATTTCTGCTAGATTGCTAGGAGTTTACCATTTTGTGTCAATATGTTAAAATATGTTGAATGATGTCTTTGACCGTCCTGCTTCTTTGATGTTTGTTGCGATTATGTTACAAAGTATGTTTTGTTCTTCAAGTGCCAATTTCAATTGACTGTGGCACCAGGGCTACTCGCTACGAGGAGGATCTGGTGGATGTCCTGTGCCCACCGAGTTGTGATCACTCTCGGCTTTCAGTATGGGGATCTAGAGTGTATGCCTCAGTCTCCAGTATCTGTGCAGCTGCAGTTCACAGGTGAGACCTTCTAATGATACAGAAATGACCCCAAAGCTAATGAGTGAGACCTAAATGAGAAATTCATATTCACGAGCAATGTGTTAGGAAGCCATCCAAAACTCATGGTGACTTATACATATGAAATCTCAAGGAGACACTTGATAACTTGATAATCTCAAGGAGACACTTGGGGCAGCACGGTAGCATAGTGGATAGCACAATTGCTTCACAGCTCCAGGGTCCCAGGTTCGATTCCTGGCTTGGGTCACTGTCTGTGCGGAGTCTGCACGTCCTCCCCGTGTGTGCGTGGGTTTCCTCCGGGTGCTCCGGTTTCCTCCCACAGTCCAAAGATGTGCAGGTTAGGTGGATTGGCCATGTTAAATTGGCCTTAGTGTCCAAAATTGCCCTTAGTGTTGGGTGTGGTTACTGGGTTAAGGGGTTATGGGGATAGGGTGGAGGTGTGGGCTTCGGTAGGGTGCTCTTTCCAAGAGCCGGTGCAGACTCGATGGGCCGAATGGCCTCCTTCTGCACTGTAAATTCTATGAATTCTATGAATAAGAGAAAGTGTACATGATATTATGGAAATAATGCACTTGACTGTATTTTCCTTTGTAATATTTTCTTATCTGTCGATATACATTTTTAAAATTTTTGAATATTTGAACAAACAGCTGCCATTTGCAGATGATAGCGGAGAAATTAAACTCATGGCTGTCTATTTTGCACCTTTAAACCCAGCAGCTAAGGGTTGAAATTTGGGAGACAGTCCATCTCAGCCACCCAGTTAATGCCCAAGACATGTCTGATCCCAATTTTCAGATAAACCAGCAACCAGACTACCCACCTGAAACAGGTATAAGTCTGCTTAACTATCAAAGTCAGTGTACTTGATTCAGATACAAATGGCAGATCTTGCACAGCCAATCTATCAACCACAGAAATACAGCCTGGCCTGGCGCAGCATCTCAGGGTGCGAGATATCAGAATCTCAGTAGATTAAACATGCCCATCCAATGCAAAGCAAGTAAAATGTTGAAATAAGGAGCCAAAAAAGTAGAGGAAAAAAATTGATCAACCTGTAGAGTGTTCAATATATAGAGCACTACATCCACATCTGGTCACCAAGAAACAATGGAATCCAGTGCAGAAAAGAATTAAAGCATTGTCCCTGATGTTATGGCTCTGAATTATGAAGAAAGGCTTGAGAGGTTTTGACTTTTCAGTGAGGAAAGGAGACATCCGGAAGTCAAAAGACAAATTCAAACTACTAAAGGGGAACTGCAGATTTAATATCAGAAAGTTCTTCTTCACGAAGAGAGCAATTAACAATTGGGATGGATTTGAAAGCAGAGTGGCAAAAATGACAACATCAAAATCCTTTAAGAAACAAGTAGATGTAGATCAGAGCGAGTGAAGGGTTGTTTTTGATGGATGAATATAATGAGCTAGATGGTGTTAATTATCTGTAATTATACTTCAACCCTGTGACGTTCTCCCACTTCAGACCTCTTGATATCACACAACAAACTCAAGCTGTGCAAGTGTCACAGTAATTTTGTTTTAATTTGTTCATGGGATATGAGTGTCACTGATTACACCAGCATTTGTTGCCCTTCCCTGAATTGCCCTTGACAAGGTGATGGTGAGGTGCCTTCATGAATGGTTTCTGCCTGCTGCAGATGCATACGCAGTGCTATTAGGAAGTGCTATTATTCTCATTCTGTGGGAACGAGAGAGACTCGCAGTTGGTCTGTTGCCTCTCCGGTGCCAGGGTCCGTGATGTCTCGGATCATGTTTTCGGGATCCTTAAGGGGGAGGGGGAGCAGCAACAAGTCGTGGTCCACATAGGTACCAACAACATAGGTAGGAAAAGGGATGGGGATGTAAGGCAGGAATTTCGGGAGCTAGGGTGGAAACTTAGATCTAGGACAAACAGAGTTATTATCTCTGGGTTGTTACCCGTGCCACGTGCTAGTGAGACGAGGAATAGGGAGAGAGAGCAGTTGAACACGTGGCTACAGGGATGGTGCAGGAGGGAGGGTTTCAGATACCTGGATAATTGGGGCTCATTCTGGGGTAGGTGGGACCTCTACAAACGGGATGGTCTACACCTGAACCAGGAGGTACCAATATCCTGGGGGGGAAATTTGCCAATGCTCTTTGGGAGGGTTTAAGCTAATTCAGCAGGGGGATGGGAACATGAATTGCAGCTCCAGTGTACAGGAGGTTGAGAGTAGTAAGGTCATGAGTAAGGTTTCAAGGTCGCAGGAGTGTGCAGGCAGGAAGGTGGTTTGAAGTGTGTCTACTTCAACGCCAGGAGCATCCGGGATAAGGTGGGTGAACTTGCAGCATGGGACTTCGCTGTTGTGGCCATTTTGGAGACATGGATAGAGCAGGGACAGGAATGGTTGTTGCAGGTTCCGGGGTTTAGATGTTTCAGTAAGCTTAGGGAAGGTGGTAAAAGTGACACAGATAGGCCAACAAGAGGCGAGGCCACATTGGATTTGGTACTGGGTAATGAACCAGGCCAGGTGTTAGATTTGGAGGTAGGTGAGCACTTTGATGATAGTGACCACAATTCGGTTACGTTTACTTTAGCGATGGAAAGGGATAGGTATATACCGCATGGCAAGAGTTATAACTGGGGGAAAGGCAATTATGATGCTATTAGGCAAGACTTAGGATGGGGAAGGAAACTGCAGGGAATGGGCAGTTGAAATGTGGAGCTTGTTCAAGGAACAGCTACTGCGTGTCCTTGATACGTATGTACCTGGGAGCAAGTGAGGAAGGGAGGAAGTGGTCGAGCGAGGGAACCGTGGTTTACTAAAGTAGTTGAATCACTTGTCAAGAGGAAGAAGGAGGCTTATGTGAAGATGAGACGTGAAGGTTCAATTAGGGCGCTTGAGAGTTACAAGTTAGCCAGGAAGGACCTAAAGAGAGAGCTAAGAAGAGCCAGGAGGGGACATGAGAAGTCTTTGGCAGGTAGGATCAAGGAAAACCCTGAAGCTTTCGATAGGTCTGTCAGGAATAAAAGAATGACTAGGGCAAGAGTAGGGCCAGTCAAGGACAGTAATGGGAAGTTGTGCGTGGAGTCTGAGGAGATAGGAGAGGCGCTAAATGAATATTTTTTGTCAGTATTCACACAGGAAAAAGACAATGTTGTCGAGGAGAATACTGAGATACAGGCTACTAGACTAGACGGGATTGAGGTTCATAAGGAGGAGGTGTTAGCAATTCTGGAAAGTGTGAAAATAGATAAGTCACCTGGGCCGGATGGGATTTATCCTAGGATTCTCTGGGAAGCTGGGGAGGAGATTGCAGAGCCTTTGGCTTTGATCTTTGTGTCATCATTGCCTACAGGAATAGTGCCAGAAGACTGGAGGATAGCAAATATTGTCCCCTTGTTCAAGAAGGGGAGTAGAGACAATCCCGGTAACTATAGACCAGTGAGCCTTTCTTCTGTTGTGGGCAAAGTCTTGGAAAGCATTGTAAGAGATAGGATTTATAATCATCTAGAAAGGAATAATTTGATTAGGGATAGTCAACACGGTTTTGTGAAGGGTAGGTCGTGCCTCATAAACCTTATTTTGAGTTCTTTGAGAAGGTGACCAAACAGGTGGACGAGGGTGATGCGCGATCAATTACATTCAAGACGAAGTGATTTCATAACTGAAGGCTTTAATAGAACTTGTTCCCCAGCAGCTTCGGTACAGAAAGTGAAGGCTGCTGGGACAGCACCGTTTCTTATACTCCGCCTGTCAGGGCGGAGCTATGTAACAACAGCCAATGATAGACTCCCGGGTCTAACCAATGGTCATCAGCCTCTTAGGTACCACAATACCTGGTACTACCACATTCACCCCCTGTTAAAAAAGATTCCGGTGGGTGTGGTGGCCAGTGGTAACAGTCGCCTTTAACATGGTATGGAGGTACCGTGCTGTCGAGGATATTTACAAATGTTCGTTCACAGTTAAAGTCACAGAGAAGCAATCAGTCGATCGGCTGGCCTGGTCGTCCTTCGGTGTCTGGGCTTCGGTGGTGATTCTGGTGGTGGTCCCGGTGGCTGCGACTACGGGAGCGTGGTTTCGGCCTCCCTGGCAGCTTTGTCATCCCTCGGCGGCGCTGTTGGGGCAAACGGTTGACCCGGGGGGGGCGCCTGTAGGGGGCGTCGGTGGGTGGGCGGGCCTAGGCAGGAGCGACGGGGGTACTGACCCCTCCCACTGCTGTGGGGGTGGGGGTAATGGTTTGGGTGCGTGCGGGGTTCCGGCGGGCGCCAGGTCCCGAAGGGAGACTGTATCTTGCCAGCTGTCAGGGAAAGCCATGTAGGCGTACTGGGGGTTAGCGTGCAGCAGGTGGACCCTCGCTACCAACGGGTCCGACTTGTGTGCCCACACGTGCTTCCGAAGCAGGATGGGTCCAGGTGTCGCTAGCCAGGTTGGGAGTGAGGTCCCGGAGGAGGACCTCCGGGGGAAAGCAAGGAGACGTTCATGGGGTGTCTGATTTGTGGTTGTACAGAGCAGTGACCGGATGGTGAGGAGGGCCACCGGGAGGACTTCTTGCCAGCGGGAGACTGGGAGATCCCTGGAGCGTAGGGCCAGTAGAACAGTCTTCCAGACCGTTCCGTTCTCCCTCTCCACCTGCCCGTTTCCCCGGGGGTTGTAACTGGTCGTCCTGCTCGAGGCGATGCCTTTGCTGAGCAGGAATTGACGCAGTTCGTCGCTCATAAAGGAGGACCCTATCACTGTGTATGTACGCGGGGAAACCGAACAGTGTAAAGATACCCTGGAGGGCCTTGATGACGGTGGTTGTGGTCATATCTGGGCAGGGGATGGTGAATGGGAACCGGGAGTACTCGTCAATCACGTTCAGGAAATACGTGTTGCGGTCGGTGGAGGGGAGGGGGCCTTTGAAATCCATGCTGAGGCGTTCAAAGGGACGGGAAGCCTTTACCAGGTGCGCCCTCTCTGGCCGGTAGAAGTGCGGTTTGCACTCCACGCAGATTTGGCAGTCCCTGGTGACTGTCCTGACCTCCTCGATGGAGTAGGGCAGGTTGCGGGTCTTAATGAAGTGGAAGAAAAAAGTGACCCCCAGGTGGCAGAGGTCCTCATGGAGGGCTCGGAGGTGGTCCACTTGTGCAGTGGCACAAGTGCCGTGGGACAGGGCATCAGGAGGCTCGTTTAGCTTTCCCGGACGGTACAAGATCTCGTAGTTGAAGGTGGAGAGTTCTATCTCCAGCTGTGGATTATCGAACATGAAGGCAACCGACCGTTGGTCCGTGAGGAGAGTGAATCTCCTGCTGGCTAGGTAATGCCTCCAATGTCTCACAGCTTCTATTATGGCTTGTGCCTCTTTTTCGACCGAGGAATGGCAAATTTCGGAAGCATGGAGGGTACGGGAGAAGAAAGCCTGCCCGCCTGGTTGAGGGTGGCCGCCAGAGCTACGTCGGACGCATCGCTCTCGACCTGGAAGGGGAGGGACTCGTCGATGGCGCGCATCGTGGCCTTTGCAATTTCTGCTTTGATGCGGCTGAAGGCCTGGCGGGCCTCCGTCGACAGGGGGAAGGTTGTGGACTGGATTAGGGGTTGGGCTTTGTCTGCGTAGTTGGGGACCACTGTGCGTAATAGCTGAAAAACCCGAGGCAGTGCTTCAGGGCCTTGGGGCAGTGAGGGAGGGGGAGCTCCATAAGGAGGCGCATGCACTCAGGGTCGGGGCCTATAACTCCATTTCGCACTACGTAGCCTGGAATGGCTAGACGGTCGGTGCTAAACACGCTGTGCATTGGTTAGCATCCTTATTGTATGTCAGGTTAAGGATTTTCGCGGTATGGAGAAATTTGCGGAGGTTGGTGTCGTGGTCCTGCTGGTCATGGCCGCAGATGGTGACGTTATCCAGATACGGGATAGCATGTAAGCCGTACCGGTCAACCATTCGGTCCATCTCTCACTGGAAGACCGAGACCCCATTAGTGACACCAAAGGGAACTCTTAAAAATTGATAGAGCCGCCCATCTGCTTCGAAGGCAATGTACTTGCGGTCACTATTACGGAGGGGTAGCTGGTGGTAGGCGGACTTGAGATCCACTCTGGAGAAGACCTTGTGCAATCCTGTTTACCAGATCGGCTCTACGGGGTAGAGGGTACGCGTCCAGCTGCATAAACCTGTTGATGGTCTGGCTGTAGTCAATGACCATCCTATGCTTCTCCCCTGTCTTTACCACCACTACTTGAGCTCTCCAGGGACTGTTGCTCGCTTCGATGACCCCTTCCCTCACAGCCTTTGGACCTCTGACCTGATGAAGGTCCGGTCCTGGGCGCTGTACCGTCTTCTTCTGGTGGCGACGGGTTTGCAATCCGGGGTGCGGTTCGCAAACAGGGAAGGCGGGTCAACCTTAAGTGTCGCGAGGCCGCAGACAGTAAGGGGAGGTATAGGGCTGCCAAATTTAAAGGTCAGGCTTTGTAAATGGCATTGGAAGTCCAGCCCCAGGAGTGTAGCCGCGCAAGAGGTGCGGCAGGACATACAGGCAGAAATTGTCGAATTTCCTGCCTTGGACAGTGAGGTTCGCTAGGCAGAACCCCTTTATCTCCACCGAGTGTGACCCGGAGGCCAGGGAGATCCTTTGATTTACAGGGTGGGTTACAAGTGAACAGCGCCTTACCGTGTCGGGGTGAACAAAGCTTTCCGTGCTCCCAGAGTCAATCAGGCAAGACGTCTCGTGGCCATTGATGAAGACCGTCGTTGTAGCCGTTGCGAGTGTCCGAGGTCGACTTTGGTCCAGTGTCACCGAGGCCAGATGAAGCCGTTGCGAGTTCTGATCGGGCAGCGTGTAGTCGGCCGTGGGGGGAACCTGGGGCCCCATCCAAGATGGCGTCGGGGATGGACAAAATGGCGGCGCCCACCCATCCAGCATGGTGTCCGGGGGGCAAGATGGCCGCGCCCGTGGGTCGCACGTGGCCCTAGGATAGGGGGGTGGCGGTGAGCGCTGGCCGGTCGGGGCCTGAAGGGGAGGTTGCCGCGGCGGGCCGGAGTCGCTGGAGACCGCGGCCACGGCGCGAGCCTGGCAGACCCCCACAAAGTGGCCCTACTTGCCGCACCCTTTGCAGGTGGCGGTGCTGGCCGGGCAGCGCGGGCGGGGATGATTCGCCTGCCCGCAGAAGAAACAGCGGGGCCCGGCGGCGTTAGCGGGCCGTCTCGTAGCGCAGGTCTGCGGGGTCAGGGGGAAGGTCTGTGGAGCCGGCGCTGCGGGGTGCCACGCAGCCCAGGGGGCCGCTGCTGCGGGGTGCCACGCAGCCCAGGGGGCTGCCGCGCGGTCGGGCGCATCGGACTGCACGTTTTTGTAGGCAACGTCCATGGACCCTGCCAGGGCCCGTGCCTCTCTAAGTCCCAGGGTGTTCTTTTCTAGGAGTCTTCGTCGGATATCTAGGGAGCTCATACCTGCTACGAAAGCATCCCTGATTAAAAGTTCCGTGTGCTCGCTCCCCAAAACTTGCGGGCAGCCACAGTTTCGGCCCAGCACCAGTAGCGCCCGGTAGAAATCTTCCAACGATTCCCCGGGGCTTTACCGTCTAGTTGCAAGCAGGTGACGTGCGTAGACCTGATTTACAGGGCGGATATAATGTCCTTCTAACAGTTCGATCGCGGCATCATAGTCCTCCTCCGCCTCTTCGATAAGGGTGTAGATCCCAGGGCTGACCCTTGAGCGCAGGAGATGCATTTTCTGTCCTTCTGAGGGGGCGCCTCCGGCCGTCTCGAGGTAGCCTTTAACGCACGCCAGCCAGTGTTTAAATATTGCAGCCGAGTTCTCTGCGTGGGGGGCTGAGTTGAAGGCACTCTGGTGTGATTCGGAGATCCATCCTTCCAGCTTAAGTCTAGTAGATTAAATTGATGCACTCAAGACGAAGTGATTTCATAAATGAAATCTACTAGAACTTATTCCCCAGCAGCTTCGGTACAGAAAGTGAAGGCTGCTGGGACGGCACCGTTTCTTATACTCCGCCTCTCAGGGCGGAGCTACGTAACAACAGCCAATGGTAGACTCCCGGGTCTAACCAATGGTCATCAGCCTCTTAGGTACCGCAATACCTGGTACTACCACAGAGGGTAAAGCAGTTGATGTGGTGTATATGGATTTCAGTAAAGCGTTTGATAAGGTTCCCTACGGTAGGCTATTGCAGAAAATACGGAGTGAGGGTGATTTAGCAGTTTGGATCAGAAATTGGCTAGCTGTAAGAAGACAGAGGGTAGTGGTTGATGGGAAATGTTCAGCCTGGAGTTCAGTTACTACTGGTGTACCACAAGGATTTGTTTTGGGGCCACTGCTGTTTGTCATTTTTATAAATGACCTGGAGGAGGGCGTAGAAGGATGGGTGAGTAAATATGCGGATGACACTAAAGTCGGTGGGGTTGTGGACAGTGCGGAAGGATGTTGCAGATTACAGAGGGACATAGATAAGCTGCAGAGCTGGGCTGATAGGTGACAAATGGAGTTTAATGCAGAAAAGTGTGAGGTGATTCATTTTGGAAGGAGTAACAAGAATACAGAGTACTGGGCTAATGGTAAGATTATTGGTAGTTTGGATGAGCAGAGAGATCTCGGTGTCCATGTACATAGATCCCTGAAAGTTGCCACCCAGGTTGAGAGGGTTGTTAAGAAGGCGTACGGTGTGTTAGCTTTTATTGGTAGAGGGATTGAGTTTTGGAGCCATGAGGTCATGTTGCAGCTGTACAAAACTCTGGTGCGGCTGCATTTGGAGTATTGCGTGCAGTTCTGGTCGCCGCATTATAGGAAGGATGTGGAAGCATTGGAAAGGGTGCAGAGGAGATTTACCAGGATGTTGCCTGGTATGGAGGGAAGATCTTATGAGGAAAGGCTGAGGGAGTTGAGGCTGTTTTCGTTAGAGAGAAGAAGGTTAAGAGGTGACTTAATTGAGGCATACAAGATGATCAGAGGATTAGATAGGGTGAACAGTGAGAGCCTTTTTCCTCGGATGGTGATGTCTAGCACGAGGGGACATAGCTTTAAATTGAGGGGAGATAGATATCGGACAGATGTCAGAGGCAGGTTCTTTACTCCAAGAGTAGTAAGGGCGTGGAATGCCCTGCCTGCAACAGTAGTGGACTCGCCAACATTAAGGGCATTTAAATGGTCATTGGATAAGCATATGGATGATAATAGAATAGTGTAGATGGGCTTTAGAGTGGTTTCAACATCGAGGGCCGAAGAGCCTTTACTGCGCTGTACTGTTCTATGTAGAATTCAAGGCTTTTGGCCTTGTGAAGGAGTGGTGATATATAGTTCCAAGTCCGGTTGATTTGTGGCATTTACTGTCTTTGTGAGGGATGTATTGTCCACTGTCAAAATAATATTCCAAACAGCCATGATTCAGGAAGGGAAAACTTAAATAATATCACTTTTCCCTAATCCCGCAGCCCAAAGATTGAAAACAGCTTATTTGCTTTCCTCCCCATCATCCCTATCTTTGCTGACATACTGCTTTTCCACAATGCCCAGAAATCCCCTGAATATATGGACAAGAGTATTTAGGTGGCCCAATGGTTCTCATTGCTACCTCACAGTGGCAGGGACCTGGGTTCAATTCTAGCCTTGGGTGACTGTATGGAGTTTGCTTGTTCTCCTCGTGTCTGCGTGGGTTTCGTCCGGGTGCTCCGGTTTCCTCCCACAAGTCCCGAAAGACGTGCTATTAGGTGAATTGGGCATTCTGAATTCTCCCTCTGTGAACCCGAACAGGCGCCAGAATGTGGTGACAAGGGGCTTTTCACAGTAACTTCATTGCAGTATTAATGTAAGCCTACTTGTGACAATAAAGATTATTATGATTATTATTTTGGGCAATTTGAATCCCCAAGTAGCAGAATTTGTTTTGAGCTTGTTTGAACGGCAGTCCATCCAGCTCTGCTCCTCTGCCTTGCGGGTTCACCAGGAAGATTTCACTTTTGTTCAGGTTGAGTTTAGAGCCGAGAAGGCTCCAAACTGTTTCAGGAGCCTCATGATCCCCTCCATGCTGCTTTGGTGCTCCCAAGACATAGAGGAGCAGGTCATCTGCATGAAGTGAGATTCTGTGCTCTCTGTCTCCTCTTCCAATTTTTCACCTTTCTGAGGGTGACTGCCAGTGGCTCAATTGCCAGGGTGAATGGAAGTGGACACGGTTATCCCTGCCTTGTGCCCCTGTGTAGCTGGAAGTATTTAGAACTGACCATGTTAGTTTGCACACTCGCCATGGAAATTTCACCCATGCAGTGAACTCCACTCAAGCCTAAACCACTCCAGTACTTCTGAGGTACTTCCACTTGACTCTATCAAAGGCCTTTTCTGCATCCAGGGAGGTGATCACTTCTGGTGTTCTCTCCCACGGTGGGGTCATGATCATGTTCAGCAGGTGCCTGAGGTTCGATGTTAGCTGCCTACCCTTAACAAAGCTCGTCAGATCCTCTGCGACCACCTCTGGTGTGCAGCTCTCCAGTCGCCTAGCCAGGATCTTGGCCAGGATTTTTCCGTCTCCGTTGAGCAGCAAGACGGGCCTGTTGGACCTGCATTTGTTCGGGTCATTGTCTTTCTTGGGTATCAGTGCGATTGAGGCTTGTACTAGTTTGTGAGTCTGTGAGTATCTCCCGGAAGTGCGGGGCCAGTGCTGCCGTGGATTTTTGTTGAAGTCTGCCGGGAATCCATTTTCCAGTTCCAACCACCTTTTCCTATCCAAAAGTGTATCAGGTCCACAGCAGCTACAGAGTTTACTCCTCGGGGACTGGGGATATCCACTGAAGCAGTGACAGATGACTCCGGTGCGGAGGCCACAAGAGTGCAGCTGAGACCAGATATAACTCATGCTGCCACTCACACTTTGGTGGAGCAGACTATCCGGTTGAATCCAGGTATGTTGCACATTGGTCATCTACTGTGCACTTCACAACTTGGCACTTTGATGTGGTGAGGAGCTCCCTGAAGAGAAGCATCTTCCGATGAGGAGGATGTCAAGGTGGATGAGGAAAATGGGGAGGAGGCCGCCCGTGTGGTAATGACGATGGCAAGGTACAGTAGACCAGCTCGGGATGTGCTCATTGCCTCCCGATTCATGGATGATGAAGATTAGATAGATTCCAATGATAGATTCCATCCTACTGAAGTCCCTTCTATGAGCATTGCTCTCTACTCTGATAAGACTCATGCCATGGTGAGGGGAGCAGTTGCCCAAAGCCCCTACATTGCAGGAGGATGTCGACGACTTGCAGTGGGGTCAGTGCATTGTTCCTCAAAGAGCTACTCTGAATATTTGACTCCTGTCTGGCTGGACGTAGCTTGCTTACTCTCAATGACCAGGGTCATATCAGGGTTAATTCCACCTCTCCTGATCGAAGCTACTCCCTAGCGATCCTTGAGGTTCAGTGTCACCGGAGGCTGAGGTTAACGTTTTAATGGTCAGGCAGCTTGCCAACATGTGCAGAGTGCACACATTGACGGGTGAGTGATGGTATCACTGCACATTGTCGTCCTCATTCCCTACGAGGAACAGGTGTGACTGACGAGTTTCACTGAGGGAAAAGCAGATATGTGCTGGCAACACTGAGGGGACAACACAAAAGTGCTGGCAACACTGAAAACAATACCTGGACGAAGCTCTGAACTGAGCATCCAGCCTTTCTGTGGAACAGGAATCCAGTTGTTTATTTGAGTGGCATCACCGGAAGACATCTCATCAAAACAAGGAACCATAAAGAGGGTGCAATGAGTGAGAATTAATTTGCAGACGTGGGTGCCATCTACAAGTGCCCAGCACACACACTGTGCAGCTAGATCTTCTTAATCTTCCTTACCCCGCCACTCTATGATCTTCTTAATCTTCCTTACCCTGCCACTCTATGATCTTCTTAATCTTCCTTACCCCGCCACTCTATGATCTTCTTAATCTTCCTTACCCTGCCACTCTATGATCTTCTTAATCTTCCTTACACTGCCACTCTATGATCTTCTTAATCTTCCTTACCCTGCCACTCTATGATCTTCTTAATCTTCCTTACCCCGCCACTCTATGATCTTCTTAATCTTCCTTACCCCGCCACTCTATGATCTTCTTAATCTTCCTTACCCCGCCACTCTATGATCTTCTTAATCTTCCTTACCCCGCCACTCTATGATCTTCTTAATCTTCCTTACCCCGCCACTCTATGGTCTTCTTAATCTTCCTTACCCTGCCACTCTATGATCTTCTTAATCTTCCTTACCCTGCCACTCTATGATCTTCTTAATCTTCCTTACCCTGCCACTCTATGATCTTCTTAATCTTCCTTACCCTGCCACTCTATGATCTTCTTAATCTTCCTTACACCGCCACTCTATGATCTTCTTAATCTTCCTTACCCCGCCACTCTATGATCTTCTTAATCTTCCTTACCCTGCCACTCTATGATCTTCTTAATCTTCCTTACACCGCCACTCTATGATCTTCTTCATCTTCCTTACCCTGCCACTCTGTGATCTTCTTAATCTTCCTTACCCGCCACTCTATGATCTTCTTAATCTTCCTTACCCTGCCACTCTATGATCTTCTTAATCTTCCTTACCCCGCCACTCTATGATCTTCTTAATCTTCCTTACCCTGCCACTCTATGATCTTCTTAATCTTCCTTACCCCGCCACTCTATGATCTTCTTAATCTTCCTTACCCTGCCACTCTATGATCTTCTTAATCTTCCTTACCCTGCCACTCTATGATCTTCTTAATCTTCCTTACCCTGCCACTCTATGATCTTCTTAATCTTCCTTACCCCGCCACTCTATGATCTTCTTAACCTGCCTTACCCTGCCACTCTATGATCTTCTTAATCTTCCTTACCCTGCCACTCTATGATCTTCTTAATCTTCCTTACCCTGCCACTCTATGATCTTCTTAATCTTCCTTACCCTGCCACTCTATGATCTTCTTAATCTTCCTTACCCTGCCACTCTATGATCTTCTTACTCTTCCTTACCCTGCCACTTTATGATCTTCTTAATCTTCCTTACCCTGCCACTCTATGATCTTCTTAATCTTCCTTACCCCGCCACTCTATGATCTTCTTACTCTTCCTTACCCTGCCACTTTATGATCTTCTTAATCTTCCTTACCCTGCCACTCTATGATCTTCTTAATCTTCCTTACCCTGCCACTCTATGATCTTCTTAATCTTCCTTACCCCGCCACTCTATGATCTTCTTAATCTTCCTTACCCTGCCACTCTATGATCTTCTTAATCTTCCTTACCCTGCCACTCTATGATCTTCTTAATCTTCCTTACCCTGCCACTCTATCTTGATGCATCCTTAACATCCACAGCAGAGGTGGGGTAGCCTGCTAACCGCTATGTCCTGTTGTTTGTAACGATCTGTTGTTTGACCTTTGGAGGGCAGAGACCTGGAAGGCCGGCCTGCTTTTGGGGTGCTGTGTATGGCAGTGCCACCCTACTCAGCCTGTGGATTTGGAGCTGAAGCAATCACAAGAAGAGGGGATTCGATGGGTGGGACACTCCTGGAGTTACCCAGATGGATGGCCCCAGTATCTACATCTTTTCTCCTCCTTCCTATGTATACCGGAGAGCCCCTGACTTCTTGTACTAGAGGGCCAGCTGGAGTAAGCTTGAGAAACCCCCGCCACCTCTGGCACTGGCGTTTGTGGTAGCATGCTCCAGGGGCCCAGGTTCGATTCAATCAGGGGAGTCTTGCCTCCCTTCCCGATGTTGCCAGCTTTGCCTTTGTAGCTCCAACAACCGAGGTATGACCAAGTCCAGAGGCTCGTTATCTGACTGGGCCTCAGCAGATCCCTGGCCTCCAGCAATCTATTGTGTGCCGACACTCTGGACCATTCCTGCCACTACCTGTTGTGGATCAGAGAGAGCAAGGTGCTCACCAGATTGTGATTCCGAGGCCTCTCGACTAATGAGTCTGATGTACCGTCAATTACCACGAGACGAGAATAGTTGGGGGGGGGGGGGGTCGGGTCGGGGATAGTGGGTGGGGACCCAGCGGGTCCCAGGTCCCAGAGGGAGACTGTGTCTTGGCGCCAGTCACAGTGTGCCACGTAGGCGTACTGCGGGTTTGCAAGTAGGAGGTGGACTTTTTCAACCAAGAAGTCCGATTTATGGCTCCGCACATGCTTCCGGAGGAGGAAGGGTCCAGGAACTGTCAGCCATGTTGGGAGCGAGACCCCGGAGGTGGACTTCCTGGGGAAGGCAAACACCTGTTCGTGAGGGGTCTCATTAGTCGCGGTGCAGAGGAGCGATCGGATGGAGTGGAGCGCGTCGGGGAGGACCCCCCTGCCAGCGGGAGACCGGGAGATTTTTAAACCGCAGGGCCAGCAGGACGGCCTTCCAGACCGTCCCGTTCTCCCTCTCCACCTGCCCGTTTCCCCGGGGGTTGTAGCTGGTCGTCCTGCTCGAGGCGATGCCCTTGCTGAGCAGGAACTGACGCAGCTGATCGCTCATGAAAGAGGACCCCCGATCGCTGTGGATATAGGTGGGGAAACCGAACAGAGTGAAAATGCTGTGCAGGGCTTTGATTACCGTGGCAGAAGTTATATCGGGGCATGGGATGGTGAAAGGGAACCGGGACTACTCGTCAATCACGTTCAGGAAGTACGTGTTGCGGTCGGTGGAGGGGAGGGGCCCTTTGAAGTCCACGCTCAGGCAATCAAAGGGGGGGGAGGTCTTCATCAGGTGCGCTCTATCTGGCCGGTAGAAGTGCGGCTTGCACTCTGCGCAGACTTGGCAGTCTCTGGTGACGGTCCTGACCTCCTCAATGGAGTAGGGCAGGTTGCGGGCCTTGACAAAATGGAAGAACCGGGTGACCCCCCCGGGTGGCAGAGGTCATAGTGGAGAGCCCGGATACGGTCCACTTGTGCGCTGGCACATGTACCGCGGGATAGGGCGTCAGGGGGCTGCCCCGGGCGATACAAGATCTCATAGTTATAGGTGGAGAGCTCGATCCTCCACCTCAAGATCTTGTCATTTTTGATCTTGCCCCGCTGTGTATTATTAAACAGAAAGGCAACCAACCGTTGGTTAGTGAGGAGAGTGAATCTCCTGCCGGCCAGGTAATGCCTCCAATGTCGCACAGCTTCCACAATGGCTTGGGTAATCGTGCCTTTGCTGCCTCCTGAAGAACCTGAACCTTCTGAACATTGCTCTTGCCCTTGCACCGGCGACGATGAGGAGAAATTCAATTTTTTCCTTATCATCCAGGTCTTGGAGTTCAGCTGCCGCCAGGAACAACTCGAACATTTGCCGGAATCGCCGCCAGTTTTCGTGGAGGTCGCCGTGGCACTGGAGCGCCTGCGGAACCGGGAGCTCTTGCATTATGCCTGGGCACTGCTGGTTGTCTCTGTACACTGGATGTATGCCGGCAGGTATCGATCCACTCCTGTACCATGTGGTGTTGGGTGCTCTGGTGCACAGATGAGCCAACACAGTTGTATGTGGTACAACTCTATTTTATTATAACTCTTATAATACAGTTCGTTCTGGATACTCTGCACGTGCTGTCTCCCTGAGTGTCTTTGGCAATAGCTCTGTCCTGGTTCTCCTCTGCAGCTCTTACTGACCACCAGGGGTCGTGTCTGTGCTTTTATATCTTTCTGTCATTGGTTGTGGTGTTGTGTGTTCTGATTTGTCTGTTGGTGTGTCTATCATGATGTGTGTGTTTGAATATCATGACAGTAGGGGAAGGTGGCCCGCAGTCCGTACCGGTCAACCATTCGGTCCATCGCTTGCTGGAAGACCGAGACCCCATTAGTGACGCCGAAGGGAACCCCAAGGAAGTGATAGAGGCGGCCATCTGCTTCGAACGCTGTGTATTGGCGGTCCTCCGGGTGGATGGGGAGCTGGTGGTCGGCGGACTTCAAGTCTACTGTGGAGAAGACTCGATAATGCGCAATCTGATTGACCATGTCAGATATGCGTAGGAGAGGGTACGCGTCAGGCTGCGTGTACCGATTGATGGTCTGACTGTAGTCAGTGACCATCCTGTGCCGATGCACTGTGGAGAACCGCAATCTTCGCTACCACCACTTGAGCTCTCCAGGGGCTGTTGCTGGCCTCAATGACCCCCTCCCGCAGAAGCCGTTGGACCTCCGACCTGATGAAGGTCCTGTCCTGGGCACTGTACCATCTGCTCCTAATGGCGACGGGTTTGCAATCCGGGGTGAGGTTCGCAAACAGGGAAGGTGGATCGACCTTAAGGGTCGTGAGGCCGCATATGGCGAGGGGGGGGCAGGAGTCCGCCAAATTTTAAAGTCAGGCTTTGGAGATGGCACTGGAAATCCAGGCCGAGTAACAGGGCAGAGCAGAGGTGGGGGAGGACGTAGAGCCGGAAGTTGCTGAACTCTACGCCCTGGACAGTGAGGGTCGCGATACAGTATCCCCGGATTTCAACGGAATGGGATTCGGAGGCCAGGGAGATTTTCTGGGTGACGGGGTGTACCGGGAGGAAGCAGCGCCTTACCGTAGTGGGGTGGATGAAGCTCTCTGTGCTCCCGGAGTCAAAGAGGCAGGTTGTCTCGTGCACATTGATCCTCTCCGTCGTCGTAGCGGTCGCGAGTTTGCGGGGCCGAGACTGATCCAGGGTGATAGAGGCGAGATGCTGGGAGGCAGGCTGATCAGCGGTGGTGGAGGTAGCGGTCGGTGACGAATGGTCAGACGAGCAGAGGTCCTGAGGCGCGGTCCAAAATGGCGCCGAAGATGGCAGCGCCCACGGGGCGCACATGGCGGGCAGCATCAAAGATGGCGGCGCCCACGGGCCACATGTGGCTTGCGGAGGGGAAGATAGTGGCGCCCCTGGGTCGCACGTGGGGGGTGTAGAAATGCCGGGCCTGGAAATAGCGACGACCGACCGGGCCTGGCAAACAGAAACAAAGTGTCCTTTCTTCCCACAACCGTTGCAGGTCGTGCTCCGCGCCAGGCAGCGCTGCCTGGGGTGTTTGTTTTGTCCGCAAAAATAACACTTGGCCCCCCCAGAGTTGGCTGGCTGCCGCGCGGCGCAGGCTTGCAGTGAGCTGGAGCCGGCAGCTGGTGGAGCCCACGATGCCCATGAGAGTGCCGCACGGTCGGGGAGGCCACTTCTGAGCTTAAGGGAGGCCACTTCTAACTAATTAGCGAGCTGCCTAGTTCCCGCAAGATCAAGCGTACCCCCTTCCAATAGCCGCTGGCGGACATACGCAGACTTCATGCCCATGACGTAAGCGTTTCTAATTAACAGTTCGTTGTGCTGGACTGCCAAAACTGCCTGGCAGTCACAGTTCCTACCTAGGATCTGCAGGGCACACAAGAAATCATCCAGAGAGTTGCTGTCTCGTGACCAGGAGGTGCCTGGTGTACACTTGATTCACCGGTCGAACGTAATGTCCCTTCAGGAACGTCATCGCTTCGGAGTAGGTGGGCGCATCCCGGGTGAGGGGAAAAATGTCAGGGCTCACCCATGAATAGAGGACTTGGAGCCTAGTCCGAGGGTTCTTCAGCGGCTGCTCTGATGTAGCCTTCGAAGCAGGCAAGCCAGTGGCTGCTTGGGGGCTCAGCTGCAGGCGATCAGACTTGATGAGGAGATCCATCGTTTAAAAACCTTGTGCAATAAATTGATGTACCGTCAATTACCACGAGACGAGAATGGTGGAACAATCGAGGCTTTATTGAACAAGATGTTGTGCCTCCTGTAGCTGGAACCAGAATGGCTGCAGCGCAGGAGAGCACACACTTTTATACACCGCCTGCTGGGCGGAGCCAGCAGACAGGGATTTACCATTGTACCTCTAATATACGGGCAGTGCCATAATACATATAATATACTACTAGTGATGGGGAAGATAGTGGCGCCTCTGGGTCGCACGTGGGGGGTATAGAAATGCCGGGCCTGGAAATAGCGACGACCGACCGGGCCTGGCAAACAGAAACAAAGTGTCCTTTCTTCCCACAACCGTTGCAGGTGTGTGTCTGTGCTGGTGGAGGGTGTGAGTAAAAGCTGTGACAGCTCTTGGATTATCGCCACTTCCGAGAAGTCACCTGTGATGGACTTTCAGGTGGGCTCTTGGACCTGGCTGGTGATGTGCCTGCAAAGGAGAGATTTCATTAGTGCAAAGCCTGTAGGTAGAGGAGACATGATTCACATTAGGTTGGTGTGATGGATGATGGTGTTCTGGGTCCTTACTTGGTTTATGGGCACCCACCTCGCCCTCAGCACAGGAGCGGTCTAGTTCCTCCTTCGTTCTCTCCTCAATCATAAGACCATAAGACCATAAGACATAGGAGCGGAAGTAAGGCCATTCGGCCCATCGAGTCCACTCCAATCATGGCTGATTTCAACTCCATCTACCCTCTCTCTCTCCATAGCCCTTAATTCCTTGAGAAATGAAGAATTTATCAACTTCTGTCTTAAAGACACTCAATGTCCCGGCCTCCACCGCCCTCTGTGGCAATGAATTCCACAGACCCACCACTCTCTGGCTGAAGAAATTTCTCCTCATCTCTGTTCTAAAGTGACTCCCTTTTATTCTAAGGCTGTGCCCCCGGGTCCTAGTCTCCCCTGCTAATGGAAACAACTTCCCTACGTCCACCCTATCTAAGCCATTCATTATCTTGTAAGTTTCAATTAGATCTCCCCTCAACCTCCTAAACTCCAATGAATATAATCCCAGGATCCTCAGACGTTCATCGTATGTTAGGCCTACCATTCCTGGGATCATCCGTGTGAATCTCCGCTGGACCCGCTCCAGTGCCAGTATGTCCTTCCTGAGGTGTGGGGCCCAAAATTGCTCACAGTATTCTAAATGGGGCCTAACTAATGCTTTATAAAGCTTCAGAAGTACATCCCTGCTTTTATATTCCAAGCCTCTTGAGATAAATGACAACATTGCATTTGCTTTCTTAATTACGGACTCAACCTGCAAGTTTACCTTTAGAGAATCCTGGACTAGGACTCCCAAGTCCCTTTGCACTTCAGCATTATGAATTTTGTCACCGTTTAGAAAATAGTCCATGCCTCGCACTAGCCCACGTTGAATTTCATCAGCCATTTCTTGGACCACTCTCCTAAACTGTCTAAATCTTTCTGCAGCCTCCCCACCTCCTCCATACTACCTGCCCCTCCACCTATCTTTGTATCATCGGCAAACTTAGCCAGAATGCCCCCAGTCCCATCATCTAGATCGTTAATATATAAAGAGAACAGCTGTGGCCCCAACACTGAACCCTGCGGGACACCACTCGTCACCGGTTGCCATTCCGAAAAAAAAACTTTTATCCCAACTCTCTGCCTTCTGCCTGACAGCCAATCGTCAATCCATGTTAGTACCTTGCCTCGAATACCATGGGCCCTTATTTTACTCAGCAGTCTCCCGTGAGGCACCTTATCAAAGGCCTTTTGGAAGTCAAGATAGATAACATCCATTGGCTCTCCTTGGTCTAACCTATTTGTTATCTCTTCAAAGAACTCTAACAGGTTTGTCAGGCACGACCTCCACTTACTAAATCCATACTGACTTGTCCTAATCCGACCCTGCACTTCCAAGAATTTAGAAATCTCATCCTTAACAATGGATCCTAGAATCTTGCCAACAACCGAGGTTAGGCTAATTGGCCTATAATTTTCCATCTTTTTCCTTGTTCCCTTCTTGAACAGGGGGGTTACAACAGCGATTTTCCAATCCTCTGGGACTTTCCCTGACTCCAGTGACTTTTGAAAGATCATAAATAACGCCTCCACTATTTCTTCAGCTATCTCCTTTAGAACTCTAGCCCATCTGGGCCTGGAGATTTATCAATTTTTAGACCTCTTAGTTTCTCTAGCACTTTCTCCTTTGTGATGAGTACCATATTCAACTCTGCCCCCTGACTCTCCTGAATTGTTGGGATATTACTCATGATTTCTACTGTGAAGACTGACGCAAAGTACTGATTTAGTTCCTCAGCTATTTCCTTGTCTCCCAAGCGTCTTACCAGCGTCATTTTGGAGCGGCCCAATGTCTACTTTTGCCTCCCATTTGTTTTTAATGTATTTAAAGAAACTTTTACTATCATTCCTAATGTTACTGGCTAGCCTACCTTTATAATTGATCCTCTCTTTCCTTATTTCTCTCTTTGTTTTCCTCTTTTTGTTTTTGTAGCCTTCCCAATCTTCTGACTTCCCACTACTCTTTGCCACATTATAGGCTTTCTCTTTTGCTTTGATGCATTCCCTAACTTCCTTTGTCAGCCATGGCTGCCTTATCCCCCCTCTGATAACCTTTCTTTTCTTTGGGATGAACCTCTGTACTGTGTCCTCAATTACTCCCAGAAACTTCTGCCATTGCTGTTCTACTGTCTTTCCCACTAGGCTCTGCTCCCAGTCGATTTTTGTCAGTTCCTCCCTCATGCCCCTGTAGTTATCTTTATTAAACTGTAACACCTTTACATCTGATTCTACCTTCTTTCTTTCAAATTGGAGATTGAATTCTACCATATTATGATCACTGCCTCCTAAGTGTTCCCTTACTTTAAGATCTTTAATCAAGTCTGGCTCATTACATAACACTAAGTCCAGAATGGCCTGTCCCCTCGTGGGCTCCATCACAAGCTGTTCCAAAAAGCCCTCCTGTAAACATTCAATTAATTCCCTTTCCTTGGGTCCACTGGCAGCATTATTTAACCAGTCCACCTGCACATTGAAGTCCCCCATGATCACTGTGACCTTGCCTTTCTGACATGCACTTTCTATTTCGTGGTGCATTTTGTGCCCCTGTGTCACTGTTAGGAGGCCTGTACATAACTCCCATTATGGTTTTTTTGCCTTTGTGGTTCCTCAACTCTACCCACACAGACTCCACATCATCTGACCCTATGTCGTTTAGTGCTATTGATTTAATTTCATTCCTAATTAACAAGGCAACCCCACCCCCTCTGCCCACCTCTCTGCCTTTTCGATAGGTTGTGAATCCCTGGATGTTTAAAGGCCAGTCCTGAACCCCCTGCAACCATGTCTCTGTGATGCCTACCACATCATACCTGCCAGTCACAATCTGGGCCACAAGCTCATCTACCTTGTTCCGTACACTGCGCGTATTTAAATATAGCACCTTTAATTCTCTATTGACCGTCCCTTTTTGTTTTCTTAGTGTGCTGGACCTTGGTTTACTGAGCCTTTCGTGTCATATTTTGTGGGATGGGGACTATCGTAACCTCTCCTGAGTGCTGTCTTTTTGTGCTTTTTTGTATTCCTAAGCAGCTACGCTTCCCACTGATTACTTCACCTCTTGGTTCCCTGACTTTCCCTTCCCCCCCCAATCTCTAGTTTAAAGTCCTATTGACCACCCTATTTACTCTTTTCGCCAGAACACTGGTCCCAGCTCAGTTCAGGTGGAGACCATCCCAACGGTATAGGTCCCCCCGTCCCAAAACTGATGCCAGTGTCCCATGAAAAGGAACCCCTCATTCCCACACCACTCTTTCAGCCACGTGTTAACTTCCCTTATTCTTGCCTCCCACGTGCCAATTTGCACGTGGCTCGGGCAGTAATCCGGAGATTATGACCCTTGAGGACCTGTTTTTTAATTTGAATCCTAGCTCTTTATAATCTCCAAACAGGTCCTCTTTTCTAGACTTGCCTATGTTGTTGGTATCGACATGGACCACACAACTGGATCCTCCCCCTCCCTCTCCAGTATCCTTTCAAGCCGGTCAGAGATGTCCCACACCCTAGCACCGGGCAGGCAACATACCATGCGGGACTCTTTATCCTGCTCACAGAGGATACTATCTATCCCCCTGATAATAGAATCCCCTACAACTACAACTTGCCTATTTACTCCCTCCCCTTGAATGGCCTGCTGAACCATGGTGCCTTGGTCAGCTGACTCATCCTGCAGCCCTGTTCGCCATCCACACAGGGAGCAAGTGCCTCATACCTGTTGGACAGGGTCAAGGGCTGAGGCTCCTGAGATCCTGACTGCTGGTTCCCTTTACCTGCCTGACTTGCAGTCACACCCTGCTGTCCCTGGCCACTGGCAGGATTTAAACTACTTACTCTGACAGGTGTGACTGCCTCCTGAAACACAGTGTCCAGGTAAGTTTCCCCCTCCTGGATGTGCCTCAGTGTTTGAAGCTCAGACTCCAGCTCATCAACTCTGGGCCGGAGCTCTTCGAGCAGCCACCACTTACTGCAGATGTGGTCACTGCAGCTCGCAATGGAATCGGCCAGCTCCCACATCAAGCAGCTCAAGCACATCACCTGACCAGCCATCACTAATTAATTAATTAGTTTAATGTAAGTTTACGAGTTTAGCTGTTTTTTTTTTTAAATTTGGGGCAGATTTGCTATCAACCAATCAGATCACAGCTTCCCTCTGACGTCACTTTTGGAAAAGAAAACTGGAAAACAGGAAGTTACCGTTAGGTTTTTATACTCACAGAGACTGCTCCTCCTCCTCCGAACGGCTCCCGAAATTAGGCCCAAAGAAAGAGAGAGAACAAAACAGTCGGGAAAAGCACCTTCTCCCACTCTTCACCAAATTACCTCACTGCACCAAATTACCAAATTCTCACTCTGTCTGTGTCTCACTCACTCAGGCTGTGTCTCCTTGACCAGCACAATGCTTACTAAGTGCGCTTTCTGTCTGTCTTTTATACAGAATTTAGGATGACTCACACTAAAACTTCAAAGAGAAGAATACAATGTGTACCTTTGTGCCCCTTAACAGGCCTCGGGTGACTGCCAGATAACTGCCTCCCAGCAATTAGGGTGGGGGCAACTTCAGCCAATCAGACACTAATCTACACTGCACCTTTAACTGAAAAACAGCACAATTAGATTCGCCACTTACCTTTCCTGGTTACCTCACTGCACCAAATTACCAAATTCTCACTCTGTCTGTGTCTCACTCACTCAGGCTGTGTCTCCTTGACCAGCGCAATGCTTTCAACTCAGTCATCCTTCCGCCCATCTGGGATCTCTCCCTCTTGTTGCGAGCCAACTTGTCCTGTATAAAAACAAATGGGAGGGTGAGATCTGGCAGCCCCATTTGCAAATCCCATTACGGGCAATAGGTCTTGCGAGAGGACCAAAGCAGGATCTGTGCTGGTGGGATTTTGATTTGACATCTTCTTCTTTCCTGCCTATCCACTTGTGGATAGCACTGGAGGGCATCCTACAGGGCAGCATGGTAGCACAAGTGGATAGCACTGTGGCTTCACAGCACCAGGGTCCCGGGTTCGATTCCCCACTGGGTCATTGTCTGTGCAGAGTCTGCACGTTCTCCCTGTGTCTGCGTGGGTGTGGTAGTCACCACTGTTGTATTATATTGTATATATGGGTATTACAGTAAGGCCCCTGTACTACAGGTACGGGGGAAGATCCCTGCCTGCTGGCTCCGCCCAGGAGGCTGAGTATAAATGTGTGTACTCTCCGAACAGCAGCCAGGGGATGGTTTAGCTCAGTGGGCTAGACAGCTGGTTTGTGATGCAGAACAAGGCCAGCAGCGCAGGTTCAATTCCCGTACCAGCTGAGAATTCTGAATTCACCCTCAGTGTACCCGAACAGGCAACAGAATGTGGCGACTAGGGGCTTTTCACAGTAACTTCATTGCAGTGTTAATGTAAGCCTACTTGTGACAATAAAGATTATTAAGGGCTGGCTTTGAAAGCAGACCAAGGCAGGCCAGCAGCACGGTTCAATTCCCGTAACAGCCTACCTACGCAGAGGCCATGGCACTACTGAAGGAGAACAATGCTAGGCAGACCAACAAGATCTACGCCAGGCACCTCCTATCCACTCTGCGGACAGACAAAACACCCCGGCAGGGCTTGCCTGTGGCAAGAAGGGAGATTTCATTGCAGTGTGCCAGACCCGCTCAATCGTCGCTATTGTCCCGGCACCCCCCACGTGCGGCCAGTGGGCGGCGCCATTTTCCTCTCCTCAGACCACGCGAGGCCTGTGGGCGCCGCCATCTTGCTCCACTCACAACACGTGCAGCCCATGGGCGCCGCCATCTTGCTTGCCTCAGAACCAATGGGCACCGCCATCTTGCCTGCCCCAGGACCCCAGCCCGTCGGGCACCCCATCGGGCCGCTCATCGCCTGCAACCGCCGACGTCCAGCCATGTCTCACCTCGGTCACAATCGACCAGTCTCGGCCGCACAACCTGTTAATGCATCAGTGGGTTTCCTCCCACTGTCCAAAGACTTGCAGGTTCGGTGGATTGGCCAGGCTAAATTGCCCTTGTGTCCAAAAAGGTTAGGAGGGGTTATTGGGATAGGGTGGAGGTGAGGGCTTAATGTGGATCGGTGCAGACTCGATGGGCCGAATGGCCTCCTTCTGCACTGTATGTTGTGCTACGGTGCTGCCCTAAAAGCGCTTTTAAAAATCGTGAAACCTGTGCCGTGGCTGCTGAAGGAGAGAGAGGGGGTATGGTTCAAATCATAACAAATCTGAAAACACCGGACAAGTGACTATCTTAGATATACAGAGCAGCATAGAGATAATCATCAAATTGAGGAGTAAAATGACACAAATGTAACTGCTTAAACTTGATCAAATTACATTGCTGCTTGATTTCAGGGTTATATAAATCTAGCATTCTGTTTGTGTATGCCTTTGAATAGCTTTCACATTAAACACTTGCAGTAAGGGAAACTTGCCAGTTGTCAACCAGATCAGTGAATGGTGCACTGTAAGGAAGCTGAGTGCACCGCAGGTCAATTTGCAAATCTTCACATCAGGCATAAATTACATAGATTGATTACTGAATAAGAGGGCCCTAAATTTACTAGACATGCCCCAGGCTGTCAGTGATGGTAACAAACTTCCTGTTTGGCAGTACCTATTACTGAAGCAAACAAACTTCCTGTTTGGCAGTAACTACTACTGGAGCAAACTAGAGCTTCAGAGTGCTTTTTGCTTTTTGTAACTATTCTTGCAGAAATCTTTGTACGCTGTGGTAGTCACCATTGATGTATATATCGTATATATAGGATGTTGATATAGGTACGGGGGTAGATCCCTGCCTGCTGGTTCCGCCCAGTAGACGGAGTATAAATATGTGTGCTCCCAGTACAGCAGCCATTTCGTCAGCTGCTGTCGGAGGCCACACATCTCAGTGTAATAAAGCCTCGATTACATCCTACTCTCGTCTTTGTGCAATTGATCGTGCATCATACGCTAAATAGCAATAATTCTGCAAGAGTTTATTATGGGCAGCACGGTAGCACAGTGAGAAGCACTGTTGTTTCACAGTGACAGGGACCCGGGTTCCATTCCCGGATTGGGTCACTGTCTGTGCGGAGTCTGTACATTCTCCCCGTGTCTGCGTGGGTTTCCTCCCACAAGTTCCGAAAGGCCTGCTGTTGGGTAATTTGGACTTTCTGAATTCTCCCTCAGTGTACCTGAGCAGGAGCCAGAATATGGCAACTAGGGGCTTTTCACAGTAACTTCATTGCAGTGTTAATGTAAACCTACTTGTGACAATAAATAAATATTATTATTATTATTACCAACTGCCATATTCAGCAATGTAGTTACTGCTGCTACTGACTCAATCCAGATAAATGCTTTTCATTAATTTAAAACATCTGGGGTGGGATTGTCCGTCGGTCGACGCCAGAATCGAGAAACACAATTGGGCGGAGAATCAGTTTCAATGCCGAATTTGCGGTGGGCGCCAATTTCATGCAAAGGGACTGGTTTAGCACACTGGGCTAAATCGCTGGCTTTTAAAGCAGACCAAGACAGGCCAGCAGCACAGTTCAATTCCCGTACCAGCCTCCCCGAACAGGTGCCGGAATGTGGCGACTAGGGGCTTTTCACAGTAACTTCATTGAAGCCTACTCGTGACAATAAGTGATTTTCATTTTCATTTTTATTTCAACTGCAATTCTCCGTCGCCTCGACAGCAGCGTCAATGCGTTCCAGAATGCACGTACAGTAAACACCATCGGCGTATCATTAGCGGGTCGGTCCCGGTATTCTCCGGGGCCTCCGTGATTCTCCGCCTCCAATGGGCTGAATTCCTAATGGCGAGGTTCGCTTGTGCTTTTACAAATCGTGAACCAGGTGAGAAAGGATGGCAGAAAATTGGTAGGGAAAACTGAAATGCCACAAAAATTTAAAATCTAGGAATAAAATATGAAAAAAAGCATCTAACATTTAGTATAGTGTCATGGATAGGGGGGATGACATGTGACAATTTTCCCCTTTCTTCCCACCTCTTGATTGACTGCAACAAGACATATTTTTCAGAAGTGTTTCAATCCCTTGAGCAGAAACTTTAAAGAACAGACACAAATCAGGCTTTGTATGTTTAAATCAAAATAAAGAATAAACATTTGATAAAAAGGGCAGTTGCAACATGGATAAAATGATTAGCTGAATGACACGAAACAGAGGGCGGGCCTCATTGTGCTCGAGCGAGAGCGCGGCGAGGCCAGTAAATAGCGGGAGAGGCCAAAATGGAGAATTGCGCCGGGCACCAAACCTTTCACGATGCATAAGGCCTGCTCCAAAAAGGCGAAATCGGGATCCTGCCATCCTGAGAAACCAATAATGGCTGATAAGGGAGAGAGGGGGGGCACCAAAAGTGTCCAGCATCGCTCTCGTGTGCTGACAGTTATGCCGCTGGCTGGGGAGCTTCTGCCAGAGCCAGGGGAGTAGTGCGGGGGGGATGGTGGCCAGGAGGTGGGTTGGGGTGGACAGGCACGCCGCTGACTGTCCACTGTGAGCTTAGGGCCACGAGTCTTATGGGTGTCCTCCAGGCCATCTGCCTAGGTGCCCCGCCTCAGTCGACCCATCAGCTGTATGGGCACGCTCCAGCACAACCTGTGCCATCTTGACTGCGTTGGTATGTGTGGGGAGTGAAGTGTATATATGTGGCTGCGGCTTGTTGGCCTTCTCTGAGTGTCAATCGCAAATCCGACACATTTTTTCATTGGAATTCTATTGTGTTCCACATGGCGTTGGAGCTAGCCCCTTTAAAGTCGCTGAATTGGTCCAAGTGCAGTGCCAGTTTTGATGTCGTGGAAGTCCACGAATCCTGATCTGGCATCAACAATCCAGTCGCTGTTTCTCCCAGGCGAAATTATAGCACCAATCTTATAATGTTGTACACCTTTCCCAAAGATAGGTTGACTTGAGTATTGAAACCATAGGTTCAAGGTTTGAGCGATGGTCAGTGACTAAACTCAGCCAGTTCTGTGTTGTGGCACTACAATTTAGCTCAGATTCCTAGGTTAGAGAAACTAATGTTCGAAAGAATCCCGACAGTGCAAAAGGAGGCCATTCGGCCCATTGTGTCTGCACCGACCCTTCGAAAGAGCACCCTACCTAGGCCCGCACCCCCTGCCCTATTCCCATAACCCCGCACATTGATTATGGACAACTCTCCTATCCTGAACATCCCTGGACCCTAAGGGGCAATTTAATATAGCCAATCCACCTAACCAGCACCTCCTTTGGGAGGAAAGCAAAACACCTGGAGGAAACCCACGGAGACACAGGGAGAATGTGCAAACTCTATATTCCTCCAGTTGACAATCCAAACACCTTGTAGGAAGCACACATGTGCATGCAGTGGTGAGCTGGATGCTTCCTAGGTTTCCAGAGTTGAATAGCATGTCACCACTCATTTTCTTTGTTCCTTGGTCATGCCATCAGAAACCACCAGGTGAAAAAGGATGGCAGAAAATTGGTAGGGAAAACTGAAATGCCACAAAAATCTAAAATCTAGGAATAAAATATGAAAAAAAGCATCTAACATTTAGTATAGTGTCATGGATAGGGGGGGTGACGTGTGACAATTTTCCCCTTTCTTCCCACCTCTTGATTGACTGCAACAAGACATATTTTTCAGAAGTGTTTCAATCCCTTGAGCAGAAACTTTAAAGAACAGACACAAATCAGGCTTTGTATGTTTAAATCAAAATAAAGAATAAACATGGGATAAAAAGGGCAGTTGCAACATGGATAAAATAATTAGCTGAATGACACGAGGGCGGGCCTCATTGTGCTCGAGCGAGAGCGCGGCGAGGCCAGTAAATAGCGGGAGAGGCCAGAATGGAGAATTGCGCCGGGCACCAAACCTTTCACGATGCATAAGGCCTGCTCCAATAAGGCGAAATCGGGATCCTGCCATAGCATGGTGAGAAACCAATAATCACCACTTAAGCCCTATTTCCATACAATTAACGTGGGAACCACCCCACATCCAGCCGCCTCCCCAGCAAGTGGTTGCATGACGTCAATTAGTGGTCCTTTTTTAAAATGTGAACCTGGCACTGCGGGGACCCGATGAGATAAGTAGCCATCTTTGTTCACTGGCAAAGAGCCTCGGGGCACTGGGCTTGCTGCCCCTATACTCAAGAGGGGGGTGGGGTGCAACCAGGGAGGCGAGGCCAGCCTCGGTTGGGGTCGCCACAATGGTGGGGAGGGGGGATCTCTGCCAATGTTCTGCTCGGCCATACCCTGGATAGTGTGTACCCATTCCAGGGCAACCCTTGTCCCTGCCTATCTGCCTCACCAACAACCCATAAACTCCCAGTGACCGCAGAGGCCTTTGGTCATGTGGCTGAAGGCTACCGCTAATAGGGAATTGGCATTTGTGGTTATGTGAGCACCTCAAACATCCCAAATAGATTCCCATGGGTGGGCGTGCTGGAGGGGGGTGGGTTGGAGGGGGGAATTAATGGGGGAATAGAGGGTCCCGGGGTGGAAGATATCGCTATTTGTCAGTCTCTCGCCTTCTCCCAATTCTTTACAGATATGGATGATATTTTGGACCCCGCTGAACTTGCCCTAGTGGTGCTGCTGGCAGGCCGGGCAGCCAGGCGCCAGAGACGATGGCAGCAGCAGCAGCGTCAACAAAGAGTCGCGACGGCAGCCCATGGCCCCGTCCCACACCCTGAGGACCCAGCTGCCCATCAGGCTAGGTTACAACCTAGGGTGTACAAGTGTCGTTGGCCTTTCGAGCAAATGACGGACAGTGCCTGCCGCAGGAGGCTCCGTCTCGACAATCAGACGATGCAACACCTGTGCTATGTCCTTGCCGACTTGGCACCACGTGGAGGAGGAGGACACCTGCTCCCGGAGGCCATCAAGGTCACCGCATCCCTGAGCTTTTACACGTCGGGGTCATTCCAGGGCTCAAACGGAGACCTCTGTGGCATCTTGCAGGCCACAGGTGCATCCGACAGGTCACGGATACCCTGTTTGCCCAGACAGAAAATTATATCAACTTTGACACAGACCAAGCCCAACAAGATGCCCGGGCAGCAGGATTCTCCACCATCACCGGGATGCCCCAGGTCCAGGAGCTGATAGACTGCACGCATGTCGCCTTGCGCTCACTGGGCCATCTGGAAGTGCCCTGTGTCAACAGAAAGGGGTTCTACTCCCTGAACATCCAGCTCGTGTGCGATCACCACCTTGGATCATGCACATTTATGTTTACGCTTCCCGGAGAGTGTGCACAAGAGCTACATCCTGGAGCAGTTGGACATCCCCAGCTTCTTCGAGGACCACCCCAGGATGACCGGTTGGCTCTTGGGGGTTAAAGGGTACCCATTAGGACCTGGCTAATGACGCCAATACCGAGGCCGGTGCAGAGACTCAATACAACAAAGTGCAGAGATTCAAAACAACAAGGCCCATACGGCCACCCGGGCGGTGCATTGGTCTGCTCAAAATGCGGTTCTGATGCCTTGACCGCTCCAGTGCCCTAGGGGGGGGCACCCCCACTTCCCCTTCTCCAAGAGGGTCACCTGTTTTGTGGCAATGTATTGTCTGCCCCCACAATCTGGTGTGGCGTGCTGACTGCGAGACGTGGCATTGTCAGCGGGGTGAAACTCGGGGGGCCTAGTGGCCACCGTTACCACGCCAGACGAGAGGTCCAGGTTGGCATCCTGCGTCCCCCCTCCTGGTCAGTGCCCATATGGCCCTGGGGTTCACCTCGGGACAGAGGGGTGGCTGGACTGAACCCTGGCTGCCCCTGTGTCCTCTGGCTCTGCCAGTCCTGGCGGCTCCCCAAGGTCTGCACCATGGTGTCGACACCCTCGGCGATGCTCCTCGGTGAATGGGACAAGCTCTGCATGGCCTCGGCTATTCCCACCTGAATCTGGGACATCCCACACCGCCTCCTCCAGGGCCTTGGGGCAGTGGGGGAGGGGGAGTTGCAGGAGGGGGCACGTGCGGTCGGGATCGGGCCCTAGGACTCCATTTTCCACGACTTGGCGGAGGATGGCCAGTCGGGCTGTGCAGAAAACGCATTTCTCCTTGTTCTAGGTGAGACTGAGGGCTTGGGCGGTTTGGAGAAGCTTCTGAAGATTGGCATCGTGGTCCTGCTGATCATGGCCACAAATGGTGACGTTGTCCAAGTACTGAAATGTGGCCCACAGCCTGTACTGGTCCACCATTCGGTCCATCGTTCTTTGGAAGACCGAGACTCCGTTGGTGACGCCAAAGGGGACCCGGAGGAAGTGGAAGAGGCGGCCGTCTGCCTCAAGGGCCATGTCGTGGCAATCTTCCGGGCGGCTTGGAAGCTGGTGGTATGCGGACTTCAGATCTACCGTGGAGAACACCCGATAGTGTGCAATCTGATTCACCATGTCCGCTATCCGGGGAAGGGGGTACGTATCGAGTTACGTGTACCGGTTTATGGTTTGGCTGTAGTCTACAGCCATCTTGTTCTTTTGCCCGTTCCTGACGACCACCACTTGAGCTCTACAGGGGCTATTCCTGGCCTTGATGACCCCCTCCCTCAGGAGCCGCTGGACCTCTCACTTGATAAAAGTCTTGTCCTGGGCACTGTACAGCCTGCTCCAGGTGGCGACGGGTTTACAGTCGGCGGTGAGGTTCGCGAAGAGCAGGAGAGGAGCGACCTTCAGAGTCGCGCGGCTACATATGGTGAGAGGGGGTAGGGGCCCGCTGAACTTCAGGGTCAGGCTCCTGAGGTTGCACTGGAAGTCCAGTCCCAACAGGAGAGGAGCGCAGAGGTCGGGGAGGACATATAGTTCGAAATTGGCGTACTCGGCGCCCTGTATCGCGAGATTCGCGACACAGTGCCCCCGGATCTGCACCGAATGTGATCCAGAAGCGAGGGAGATTGTTTAGAATGCGGGGGAAATTTAGAGAGAACAGCGCCTTACTGTGTCTGGATGTACAAAGCTCTCCGTGCTCCCAGAGTCAAACAGCCAGGGCGTTTCGTGCCCATTGACCCGGACGGTCATCATCGAGGTCCTGAGCTGCTTGGGCCGTGACTAGTCGAGGGCGACAGCGCCGAGCTGTGGGTAGCCGGCGTGGTCGGAGATGGTGGGGTGGTCCCAAGATGGCTGCCCCCGTCGGTCGCACGTGTCGGGCGGCGTTGGAGATGACGGCCAAGATGACGGCCCCCATGAGTCGCACGTGTTGGGTAGGGTTAAAGATGGCTGCCCCCATGGACAGCACGAGGCTGATGACGCGTCCGAAGGCGGTGGTACTAGCAGGCACGCCGCCACGCTGCGGGGTCTGTGGGCCTGTGAGTCTGAAAGTCGGGCCTCAGATTTAGAAGATTTGAATCTAGCCAGGCAGACTTTGGCAAAGTGTCCTTTCTTGCTGCAATTGCTACAGGTCACGTTCCGAGCCGGGCAAAGCTGCCTGAGGTGTTGGTTCTGGCTGCAGAAATAGCAGGGCTGCCCCCCGGGTTGGGCGGGCAGCTGCGCGGCACAGGCCTGGGGCACCCTCTGGTTGGGTGTCCACGAGGGGATCGCGTGGTCGGAGGGTGGAGCATTGAAGCTCTGAAACGCTACTTCGAAAGAGGTGGATAGTTTTACTATTTCTTCTAGGTCGGGGGCGCCCTTTTCGAGCAAGCGCTGTCTGACATAGTTGGAGCCGACTCCAGCCACGTAGGTGTCCCGGATGGCGAGTTCCATATGCTGCGAGGCCGTGACGTCCTTATAATTGCAGTTTCGAGCGAGTACCTTCGGGTCGCGTAGGTATTCCTCCAGCGATTCCCCGGGGCATTGACGACGAGTGGTGAGGAGAAGCCGCGCGAACACTTCGTTCACCAGCCTCATGTACTGCCTTTTCAGGATCGCGACCACGTCTGCGTACATGGTCGCTTCCTCGATTTGCACGGAGATTCACCCGGGCGCGGAGGAGACTCAGTTTCGGTTCCTCGGTGATGGTGGGCGAGGAGGAGGTGGCGAGGTAGGCCTCAAAACAGCGGAGCCAGTGCAAAAAAATTCCTTTTGCTTCTGCTGCCTGAGGGTCGAGTTCCAGTCGATCAGGTTTGAGGGCTGCTTCCATAGCGATATTGTAGCTGATTAAATTGATGCGACCATCAATTCACATGAGACGGAGAGTTGAAGTGAACAGTGGTTTTAATCAGCTAAAACTGTGCCTGCCTGCGACAGCTCTGTACTGAGTGCCGCCTACAGGCTGCAGATCTATATACCTCCCCCGAGGGGGTGGAGCCATAGGCGGAGCCCACAAGGGCACCAATGTAATACAATGGTGAATGGTAGCAGTGATACATTCACCATGTTAACCTGTCCACCTTACAAAAGAAAACCTTTGTCAGGGATATCAGGAGGGACTGAAACAAAAACAGAAATCTTGGCAGGACATTCACCTTTTTTAAAACATAAAGGATATATGTGTCACTTAAAATATACAAGTCATTTTTGTCTATACCGATCCTCTACTCCCTCCATTTGTTGGTTCAGGATCCTTTCCTTGGTCACTTACTGTACAATAGGCAGTTATCGCTAGTTACATGTGTGCGGTGTCTTCCCCTCCCGCCTTTGTCGATTGGCATCACCCCCTTCTTAACCCCCCCCCCCCCCCCCCCGCCCCCCCCCCCCCCCCGCCCCCCCCCCCCCCCCCCCCCCCGGAAATCCTGTCCTCAGCGTTTCTTTTGGAGTTCTGTTTCTTGTGGCCTTTTTCTAGGCCCCCTTATCTCTGTATTGGCCATTTTCCAGACTCTATCTGGGCAAGAGCAAAGTATTCCAGTGAAGCCGAACGGGAGGGGCAAAACTGGAGGGAATGCCATTCAATTTAGCCCAAAGCAAATTCTGCTACCTGGGGATCCAGATTGCCCACGACTGGACACGGATCCACAAGTGGAACCTGACCAGACTGGCAGAGGAAGTGAAAAAGGATCTGCAGAGATGGGCCTCTGGCCTCCCTTCTCTCCCCCACCCCCCCTTTCCCTGTCTGCTTCCTGCAATCTCGTTGGCCCCTCGTGCATCCCCCCCTTCCCTCGTTCTATTGGCTGTTGGCCTCAAATAGGTTCTGGAACAATTTAGTGAATGGCCTCCATGCTTTATGGAAGCCCTCCTCTGACCCTCGGATAGCGAGCTTGATCTTCTCCAGGTGGAGAAATTCTGACAGGTCTGCCAGCCAGCCTGCAGTGTGGGTGGTGCTGCTGATCGCCAGCCGAGCAGGATTCTCAAGTGGGCGATTAGGGAAGCGACAGCAAGGGTGTCGGCCCCCTCCCCCATGAATAGTCCTGGCTGCTCCGATACTTTGAAGACTGCCATACTTGGGCACAGCTCCATCCTCATCCCCACAACCTTGGACATTGCCCCGAAAGAAGGCTGTCCAGAACCCGAAAAGCCCGGGGCATGCCCAGAATATGTGGGTGTGGCTGGTTGGGTCCTCCACCTCCGGGAAGAACCTGCTCATTCGGGTTCTAGTCAGGTGTGCTCTGTGCACCACCTTCAGCTGCATGAGGCTTAGCCTTGCACATGAGGAGGTGAAGTTGGCCCTGCTCAGTGCTTCGCACCAGAGTCCCCACCCTATTTCCGTCCCTAACTCTTCCTCCCATTTTTCCAGGGTCTCATCCAGTGGGGAGTGCATCCTTTCTAAGAGTCGTCCGTACAGGTCCCCACAGTTTCCCTTCCCCAGACTGTCCACATCCAGTAGCTCCTCTAACATTGTGCTTCTCGAGGTCTGTGGGTAAGCTGTCATCTCCTTGTGGAGAAAGTTTTAGACTTGTAGATGTCGGAGTTTGTTTCCGTTTGGTAGTTCCAGTCCCTCCGTCAGTTCATCTAGGGTCGGTAGTCTGTCCTCAGTGTAAAAGTCTCTAACCGTCAGTGCCCTGTCCTGCCTTCACCTCTTAAAGATGGCATCAAGCATGGCTGGTGCAAGTCTATGCTGGCCACAGATGGGGGCCATGGTAGACATTTCGTCAGATAGAAGTGTTGCCACATCAGGTTCCAACCCCCCCCACCCATCTATTGAGTTGAAGAAGGCCTTGGGGATGAGGTCTGAACAGGAAGAGGAACCTGGGTAGCACGTTCACCTTGATCGTCCGCCAGGGAGAACGGGAGTGCATCCCATCTCTGCAGATCCTTTTTCATTTCCTCTGCCAGTCTGGTCAGGTTCCACTTGTGGATTCGTGTCCAGTCGTGGGCAATCTGGATCCCCAGGTAGCGGAATTTGCTTTGGGCTAAATTGAATGGCATTCCCTCCAGTTTTGCCCCTCCCGTTCGGCTTCACTGGAATACTTTGCTCTTGCCCAGATAGAGTCTGTATGCCGAGAAGGCTCCAAACTCTCCCAGGAGCTTTATGATTACTTTCAGGACATTCTGTGGGTCCGAGATGTAGAGGAGCAGGTCACAGAGTGAAACTCTGTGGTCTCGGCCTCCTCTTCGGATTCCCCTCCAGCTTCTCGCTGCTCCCAGGGCGATCGCCAGCAACTCGATTGCCAGGGTGAACAAGAGCAGGGACAATGTGCACCATTGTGCACCTTGTGCCTCTGTGCAGCTGGAAGTCGTTGCTCTTATTAGCCTTAGTTTTATTAGCTCTAATTCTGTCACCTTTGCTCACGAGTCGCCAGGTATCTTTCTGATACCGCCACGTGGTTCAAGCTCTAGTTATGACAGCACACCGCTTAGTAAGAGTTAAATCAACGATCATTTATTATATACAGCAATAAATACTTATACAATAATCCTACTTTCTAGACTACTACCTACCACTACTGGCCAATATTTAACTTTGGGAATGGCCCACCAGGTCAGGGAAACGAATGGCTTATCGAATTTTGTTTGCACTGAGTGCTGAATTTGGTGCATTTGAGTGCTATAGTAAGAGTTTGATGACCGAGGGAGTATAAGGCTTCATTTTTATCTAAAGTTTAGTCTTTCTTTTATTTAGTTAATTAACTTAAAAGTTGCTGTTTGGTTTAGAAGAAGGTGAATTTTCAATCAGCTTTAAACAAGCTTCTACTTGTAGGCACTTGCAGCTGGAGCTTGTTAATTAGTGAATTGGATTAGGCCAGTTTTCAGAGGCTAGATTGACAGTATAAAAGTGATCCCCTACAGTGCAGACTTTGTTTGCACTGAGTGCTGAATTTGGTGCATTTGAGTGCTATAGTAAAAGTTTGGTGACCGAGGGAGTTAGGTGAGGAGGGAGTAAGGTGCTCCTTTCATTTTGTTTCCGACATTTCCGCAAAGAGTGAGAAGAGAGCCAGGAGTTTACAGAAAGTGTAGCTGACTGGGAGCAGAGTCGGAGGGCGGAGATCTAGTTAGTCCACAGGGCAGCTATATTCTGTCAGGTAAGAGGGGATGGAGGCTAGGCCAGTTGCATGCTCCTCCTGTAGGATGTGGGTGGTGAGGGATACCACCGGTGTCCCCGCTGACTATACCTGCGGGACGTGCACCCAACTTCAGCTCCTCAAAGACCGTGTTAGGGAACTGGAGCTGAAGCTGGATGAACTTCGGATCATCCGGGAGGCAGAGGGGGTGATTGAGAAGAGTTACAGGGAGGTAACCACACCCAAGGTACAGGACAGGAATAGCTGGGTTACAGTCAGGGGGGAAAAAACAAACAGACAGACAGTGCAGGGATCCCTCGTGGCCGTTCCCCTTCAAAACAAGTATACCGTTTTGGATGCTGTTGGGGGGGATGACCTACGGGGGAAGGCCCTAGCGGCCAGGTCTCTGGCACTGAGTCTGTCTCTGGGGCTCAGAAGGGAAGGGGGGAGAATAGAAAAGCAATAGTTGTAGGAGATTCAATGGTTAGGGGAATAGATAGGCGATCCTGTGGTCGCGAGCGAGACTTCCGGAAGGTATGTTGCCTCCCATGTGCCAGGGCCAGGGATGTCTCGGATCGTGTCTTCAGGATCCTTAAGGGGGAGGGGGAGCAGCCAGAAGTCGTGGTGCACATTGGTACCAACGACATAGGTAGGTAAAGGGGCGTGGCGGTAATAAACGAGTTGAGGGAGTTGGGCTGGAAGTTAAAAGCCAGGACAAACAGAGTAGTCATCTCTGGTTTGTTGCCGGTGCCACGTGATAGCGAGGCTAGGAATAGGGAGAGAGTGCAGCTGAACACGTGGCTGCAGGAATGGTGTAGGAGGGAGGGCTTCAGGTATTTGGATAATTGGAGCGCATTCTGGGGAAGGTGGGACCTGTACAAGCAGGGTGGGTTGCATCTGAACCAGAGAGGCACCAATATCCTGGGAGGGAGGTTTTCTAGTACTCTTCGGGAGGGTTTAAACTAATTTGGCAGGGCAATGGGAACCGGATTTGTAGTCCAGCAACTAAGGTAGCCGATATTCAGGACGCCAAAGCGCGTAATGAGGCAGTGGGGAAGGGAACACATAGAACATAGAACATAGAACAATACAGCGCAGTACAGGCCCTTCGGCCCACGATGTTGCACCGAAACAAAAGCCATCTAACCTACACTATGCCATTATCATCCATATGGTTATCCAATAAACTTTTAAATGCCCTCAATGTTGGCGAGTTCACTACTGTAGCAGGTAGGGCATTCCACGGCCTCACTACTCTTTGCGTAAAGAACCTACCTCTGACCTCTGTCCTATATCTATTACCCCTCAGTTTAAAGTTATGTCCCCTCGTGCCAGCCATATCCATCCGCGGGAGAAGGCTCTCACTGTCCACCCTATCCAACCCCCTGATCATTTTGTATGCCTCTATTAAGTCTCCTCTTAACCTTCTTCTCTCCAACGAAAACAACCTCAAGTCCATCAGCCTTTCCTCATAAGATTTTCCCTCCATACCAGGTAACATCCTGGTAAATCTCCTCTGCACCCGCTCCAAAGCCTCCACGTCCTTCCTATAATGCAGTGACCAGAACTGTACGCAATACTCCAAATGCAGCCGTACCAGAGTTCTGTGCAGCTGCAACATGACCTCCCGACTCTGGAACTCAATCCCTCTACCAATAAAGGCCAACACTCCATAGGCCTTCTTCACAACCCTATCAACCTGGGTGGCAACTTTCAGGGATCTATGTACATGGACACCTAGATCCCTCTGCTCATCCACACTTTCAAGAACTTTACCATTAGCCAAATATTCCGCATTCCTGTTATTCCTTCCAAAGTGAATCACCTCACACTTCTCTACATTAAACTCCATTTGCCACCTCTCAGCCCAGCTCTGCAGCTTATCTATATCCCTCTGTAACCTGCTACATCCTTCCACACTATCGACAACACCACCGACTTTAGTATCGTCTGCAAATTTACTCACCCACCCTTCTGCGCCTTCCTCTAGGTCATTGATAAAAATGACAAACAGCAACGGCCCCAGAACAGATCCTTATGGTACTCCACTTGTGACTGTACTCCATTCTGAACATTTCCCATCAACCACCACCCTCTGTCTTCTTTCAGCTAGCCAATTTCTGATCCACATCTCTAAATCACCCTCAATCCCCAGCCTCCGTATTTTTTGCAATAGCCTACCGTGGGGAACCTTATCAAACGCTTTGCTGAAATCCAGATACACCACATCAACTGCTCTACCCTCGTCTACCTGTTCAGTCACCTTCTCAAAGAACTCAATAAGGTTTGTGAGGCATGACCTACCCTTCACAAAGCCATGCTGACTATCCCTGATCATATTATTCCTATCTAGATGATTATAAATCTTGTCTCTTATAATCCCCTCCAAGACTTTACCCACTACAGACGTGAGGCTCACCGGTCTATAGTTGCCGGGGTTGTCTCTGCTCCCCTTTTTGAACAAAGGGACCACATTTGCTGTCCTCCAGTCCTCTGGCACTATTCCTGTAGCCAATGATGACATAAAAATCAAAGCCAAAGGTCCAACAATCTCTTCCCTGGCCTCCCAGAGAATCCTAGGATAAATCCCATCAGGTCCCGGGGACTTATCTATTTTCAGCCTGTCCAGAATTGCCAACACCTCTTCCCTACGTACCTCAATGCCATCTATTCTATTAGCCTGGGCTCAGCATTCTCCTCCACAACATTATCTTTTTCCTGAGTGAACACTGACGAAAAATATTCATTTAGTATCTCGCCTATCTCTTCAGACTCCACACACAATTTCCCATCCCTGTCCTTGACTGGTCCTACTCTTTCCCTAGTCATTCGCTTATTCCTGACATACCTATAGAAAGCTTTTGGGTTTTCCTTGATCCTTCCTGCCAAATACTTCTCATGTCCCCTCCTTGCTCGTCTTAGCTCTCTCTTTAGATCCTTCCTCGCTACCTTGTAACTATCCATCGCCCCAACCGAAACTTCACACTTCATCTTCACATAGGCCTCCTTCTTCCTCTTAACAAGAGATTCCACTTCCTTGGTAAACCACGGTTCCCTCGCTCGTCGCCTTCCTCCCTGTCTGACCGGTACATACTTATCAAGAACACGCAGTAGCTGATCCTTGAACAAGCCCCACTTATCCAGTGTGCCCAACACTTGCAGCCTACTTCTCCACCTTATCCCCCCCAAGTCACGTCTAATGGCATCATAATTGCCCTTCCCCCAGCTATAACTCTTGCCCTGCGGTGTATACTTATCCCTTTCCATCATTAACGTAAACGTCACCGAATTGTGGTCACTGTCCCCAAAGTGCTCTCCTACCTCCAAATCCAACACCTGGCCTGGTTCATTACCCAAAACCAAATCCAACGTGGCCTCGCCTCTTGTTTGCCTGTCAACATATTGTTTCAGGAAACCCTCCTGCACACACTGTACAAAAAACGACCCATCTATTGTACTCGAACTATATCTTTTCCAGTCAATATTTGGAAAGTTAAAGTCTCCCATAATAACTACCCTGTTACTTTCACTCATATCCAGAATCATCTTCGCCATCCTTTCCTCTACATCCCTAGAACTATTAGGAGGCCTATAAAAAACTCCCAACAGGGTGACCTCTCCTTTCCTGTTTCTAACTTCAGCCCATACTACCTCGGAAGAAGAGTCCCCATCTAGCATCCTCTCCGCCACCGTAATACTGCTCTTGACTAGCAGCGCCACACCTCCCCCTCTTTTGCCTCCTTCTCTGAGCTTACTAAAACACCTAAACCCCGGAACCTGCAACATCCATTCCTGTCCCTGCTCTATCCATGTCTCCGAAATGGCCACAACATCGAAGTCCCAGGTACCAACCCATGCTGCCAGTTCCCCTACCTTGTTTCGTATACTCCTGGCATTGAAGTAGACACACTTCGAACCACTTACCTGAACACTGGCCCCCTCCTGCGACGTCAAATCTGTGCTCCTGACCTCTATACTCTCATTCTCCCTTACCCTAAAACTACAATCCAGGTTCCCATGCCCCTGCTGCATTAGTTTAAACCCCCCCAAAGAGCACTAACAAATCTCCCCCCCAGGATATTTGTGCCCCTCAGGTTCAGATGTAGACCATCCTGTCTGTAGAGGTCCCACCTTCCCCAGAAAGAGCCCCGGTTATCCAGAAATCTGAATCCCTCCCGCCTGCACCATCCCTGTAGCCACGTGTTTAAATGTTCTCTCTCCCTATTCCTCATCTCACTATCACGTGGCACAGGCAACAACCCAGAGATAACAACTCTGTTTGTTCTAGTTCTGAGCTTCCATCCTAGCTCCCTGAAAGCCTGCCTGACATCCTTGTCCCCTTTCCTACCTATGTCGTTAGTGCCAATGTGGACCACGACTTGGGGCTGCTTCCACTCCCCCCTAAGGACCCGGAAAACACGATCCGAGACATCACGTACCCTTGCACCTGGGAGGCAACATACCAAACGTGAGTCTCTCACGCTCCCACAAAATCTCCTATCTGTGCCCCTGACTATAGAGTCCCCAATTACTAATGCTCTGCTCCTCTCCCCCCTTCCCTTCTGTGCAACAGGGACAGACTCCGTGCCAGAGGCCCGTACCCCATGGCTTACCCCTGGTAAGTCGTCCCCCCCACAAGTATCCAAAGCGGTATACTTGTTTCTCAGGGGAACGACCGCAGGGGATCCCTGCACTGACTGCTTTTTCCCAGTCCCTCTTACAGTTACCCACCGATCTCCAATCTTTGGTGTAACTAATTCCCTGAAGCTGCTATCTATGACCCCTTCTGCCTCCCGAATGATCCGAAGTTCTTCCAACTCCAGCTCCAGTTCCCTAACTCGGTCTTGGAGGAGCTGGAGATGGCAGCACTTCCTGCAGGTAAAATCAGCAGGGACACTAACTGCATCCCTCACCTCAAACATCCTGCAGGAGGACCATTGCACTCCCTTCCCTGCCATTCCTCTTACTTTCTACCAAGATCTGGCTAACAACTAAATTAAATTTTTATAAAAAATAATAATAATATAATAAAATATGGTACTTACCTCACACCAATGGGTTTTATTATTAGGTTAGAGGAGGAGGGCGGGTGGGAGACACTACACGTGTAGTGTCTCGGGTTTCCTCTCCACCAGAATTTATTGGTGAGGGTCTTCCCAGACGTCCGCGGGTCGACTTCCTGTTCCCGCCTAAAAAACTAATTTAAAAAAAAAGAAAAATTCTCAGCTCCTGCTGAAATTTACTAACCAGCCAGCTCCACTCCTGCCGAAATCGACTGGCCTGCCCCTGCAAAGACAAGTGCTTTTAAAGGACAGACTTACCTCCCAGCAGCCACTTCCGCACTGCTCCCGCTGAAACTGACTCACCAGCTGATTCTCCCGCCGAAATCGACTGGCCTGCCCCTGCAAAGACAAGTGCTTTTAAAGGTTGACTTACCTCCCAGCAGCCACTTCCGCAATGCTCCCGCTGAAACTGACTCACCAGCTGATTCTCCCGCCGAAATCGACTGGCCTGCCCCTGCAAAGACAAGTGCTTTTAAAGGACAGACTTACCTCCCAGCAACCACTTCCGCAATGCTCCCGCTGAAACTGACTCACCAGCTGTTCTCACGCCGAAATCGACTGGCCTGCCCCTGCAAAGACAAGTGCTTCTAAAGGTTGACTTACCTCCCAGCAGCCACTTCCGCAATGCTCCCGCTGAAACTGACTCACCAGCTGAGAGTACCTGCAGGCACGGAGATGCGTTGAAGTGTGTATACTTCAACGCAAGAAGCATCAGGAATAAGGTGGGTGAACTTAAGGCATGGATCGGTACTTGGGACTACGATGTGGTGGCCATCATGGAAACTTGGATAGAAGAGGGGCAGAAATGGTTGTTGGAGGACCCTGGTTATAGATGTTTCATTAAGATAAGGGAGGGTGGTAAAAGAGGTGGGGGGGGGGGTGGCATTGTTAATTAGAGATAGTATAACAGCTGCAGAAAGGCAGTTCGAGGAGTATCACCCTACTGAGGTAGTATGGGTTGAAGTCAGAAATAGGAAAGGAGCAGTCACCTTGTTAGGAGTTTTCTATACCCCCCCCCCCAATAGTAGCAGAGATGTGGAGGAACAGATTGGGAAACAGATTTTGGAAAGGTGCAGTAGTCATGGGTGACTTCAACTTCCCAAATATTGAGTGGAAACTCTTTAGATTAAATAGTTTGGATGGGGTGGTGTTTGTGCAGTGTGTCCAGGAAGCTTTTCTAACACAGTATGTAGATTGTCCGACCAAAGGAGGGGCAATATTGGATTTAGTACTTGGTAATGAACCAGGGCAAGTGATAGATTTGTTAGTGGGGGAGCATTTTGGAGATAGTAACCACAATTCTGTGACTTTCACTTTAGTCATGGAGAGGGATAGGTGCGTGCAACAGAGCAAGGTTTACAATTGGGGGAAGGGTAAATACGATGTTGTCAGACAAGAATTGAAGTGCATAAGTTGGGAACATAGGCTGTCAGGGAAGGACACAAGTGAAATGTGGAACTTGTTCAAGGAACAGGTACTACGTATCCTTGATATGTATGTCCCTGTCAGGCAGGGAAGAAATGTCGAGTTGAGTGTCTTGTTAAGAGGAAAAAGGAGACTTATGTAAGGCTGAGGAAACAATGTTCAGACAGGGCATTGGAGGGATACAAGATAGCCAGGAGGGAACTGAAGAAAGGGATTAGGAGAGCTAAGGGAGGGCATGAACAATCTTTGGCGGGTAGGATCAAGGAAAACCCCAAGGCCTTTTACACATATGTGAGAAATATGAGAATGACTAGAGCGAGGACAGTAGCGGGAGATTGTGTATTGAGTCTGAAGAGATAGGGGAGGTCTTGAACGAGTACTTTTCTTCTGTACTTACAAATGAGAGGGGCGATATTGTTGGAGAGGACAGTGTGAAACAGATTAGTAAGCTCGAGGAAATACTTGTTAGGAAGGAAGATGTGTTGGGCATTTTGAAAAACTTGAGGATAGACAAGTCCCCCGGGCCTGACGGGATATATCCAAGGATTCTATGGGAAGCGAGAGATGAAATTGCAGAGCCGTTGGCAATGATCTTTTCGTCCTCACTGACAACAGGGGTGGTACCAGGGGATTGGAGAGTGGCGAATGTCGTGCCCCTGTTCAAAAAAGGGACTAGGGATAACCCTGGGAATTACAGGCCAGTTAGTCTTACTTTGGTGGTAGGCAAAGTAATGGAAAAGGTACTGAAGGATAGGATTTCTGAGCATCTGGAAAGACACTGCTTGATTAGGGATAGTCAGCACGGATTTGTGAGGGGTAGGTCTTGCCTTACAAGTTTTATTGAATTCTTTGAGGAGGTGACCAAGCATGTGGATGAAGGTAAAGCAGTGGATGTAGTGTACATGGATTTTAGTAAGGCATTTGATAAGGTTCCCCATGGTAGGCTTCTGCAGAAAGTAAGGAGGCATGGGATAGTGGGAAATTTGGCCAGTTGGATAACGAACTGGCTAACCGATAGAAGTCAGAGAGTGGTGGTGGATGGCAAATATTCAGCCTGGATCCCAGTTACCAGTGGCGTACCGCAGAGATCAGTTCTGGGTCCTCTGCTGTTTGTGATTTTAATTAATGACTTGGATGAGGGAGTTGAAGGGTGGGTCAGTAAATTTGCAGACGATACGAAGATTGGTGGAGTTGTGGATAGTAAGGAGGGCTGTTGTCGGCTGCAAAGAGACATAGATAGATTGCAGTGCTGGGCTGAGAAGTGGAAGATGGAGTTTAACCCTGAAAAGTGTGAGGTTGTCCATTTTGGAAGGACAAATATGAATGCGGAATACAGGGTTAACGGTAGTTCCTGTCAATGTGGAGGAGCAGAGAGACCTTGGGGTCTATGTTCATACATCTTTGAAAGTTGCCACTCAAGTGGATAGAGATGTGAAGAAGGCCTATGGTGTGCTCGTGTTCATTAACAGAGGGATTGAATTTAAGAGCCGTGAGGTGATGATGCAGCTGTACAAAACTTTGGTAAGGCCACATTTGGTAAGGCCACAGAACTGTGTACAGTTCTGGTCGCCTCATTTTAGGAAGGATGTGGAAGCTTTGGAAAAGGTGCAAAGGAGATTTACCAGGATGTTGCCTGGAATGGAGAGTAGGTCTTACGAGGAAAGGTTGAGGGTGCTAGGCCTTTTCTCATTAGAACGGAGAAGGATGAGGGGCGACTTGATAGAGGTTTATAAGATGATCAGGGGAATAGATAGAGTGTCAGAGACTTTTTCCCCGGGTGGAACAAACCATTACAAGGGGACATAAATTTAAGGTGAAAGGTAGAAGATATAGGAGGGATATCAGAGGAAGGTTCTTTACCCAGAGAGTAGTGGGGGCATGGAATGCACTGCCTGTTGAAGTAGTTGAGTCAGAAACATTAGGGACCTTCAAGCAGCTATTGCATAGGTACATGGATTACGGTAAAATCATATAGTGTAGATTTATTTGTTCTTAAGGGCAGCATGGTAGTATTGTGGATAGCACAATTGCTTCACAGCTCCAGGGTCCCAGGTTCAATTCCGGCTTGGATCACTGTCTGTGCAGAGTCTGCACATCCTCCCTGTGTCTGCGTGGGTTTCCTCCGGGTGCTCCGGTTTCCTCCCACAGTCCAAAGATGTGCAGGGTAGGTGGATTGGCCATGATAAATTGCCCTTAGTGTCCAAAATTGTTCTTAGTGTTGGGTGGAGGTGTTGAGTTTGGGTAGGGTGCTCTTTCCAAGAGCCGGTGCAGACTCAAAGGGCCGAATGGCCTCCTTCTGCACTGTAAATTCAATGATAATCTATGATTAATCTAGGACAAAGGTTCGGCGCAACATCGTGGGCCGAAGGGCCTGTTTGGTGCTGTATTTTCTATGTTCTATGTTCTATGAGTCTGGCCTGCGGGATTCAAAGGCTGATACAGGTCGATGGCTAGGAGTCTCTATCGGGTAGCAATCGCTGGAGTCAAACTTATGGTTTCTTGTCGATGGTTCTTGCGAAGGTTGCGAGCAGGAGAAGAAGGGAGAGAAGGGTTGATCTGAACTTGACCCCTATCTTTATAGGGCCCAGGGGCTTCCCGCCTCTCGGGGCCGTCCTTGACCCTGAGTCCCAAGTGATTGGACTTGTTCCCAATCACTGGGTTCGATATGCTCCAATAATGGGGTGATTCCTTGATCGGGGGGTGGTCGTTCACCTTTCTTTGTCTCGGCCACTGCTGGTGCCGAGAGGTCTGGATCGGCATTCAATTGCTAATTTGTTGCAATTGTTCCCGGGGATAGCCGATTAAACTGCAGCTGGCTGGGTTGATGTGCTGCTAATGGTCGCAGGTATCGATCTGGGCCGACTTCCCCAGAGCCGAATATACTGTTCTGTCTGCAGTTGTCCGTTTGTGCCCTGTTGGCTGATTTTCCCATCAGCCTTTTCGGTTAGCCATTTTATATCGGGTTTTGGCCAAATTAATCGGGAATCAGCCATTTTAGGTGGCTGCATTCCCTACTTGTGATCCTCACGCGAAGCGTGAAGGATCACCTAAATTTTGTCCTTTCCGTTCCCTGACCGGGGGGGACACCTCCTACATGGCCACTACTCTGACCCTAGCTATGCACAAAAATTTTTCCTAAACAATTCTAAGGGCGCTAGGTCAGGCAGGGGCATGCATCTACAAAATAAAAACTTGGAACCTCTAATTTTACCTAAATACACTATACTCACCAAACATTGCATTATTCTATCTTCCTAAAACATACAACAACAATCATAACATTCAATATACTCTTTCCTGGCTTGGCAGTCAAGCTCAGGATCATACATTTTTTTGTTTATGGGGGTTTTGTACATTTTTTTATTTACAGAAAAACGCAAGTGCATGTTCTTTATTATTGTATTATAGGTCGCGGGGGTCAGGGGTCTGGTCATACCCGAATATAGGGGATTGGATCCGATATACCGGGGTTCGAGCGCGGTACGCTCTCCTCCATTTGCGGAGGTGCATAGTCTGCACTGCACAGCAGAGTATCGCCAACGCTAACAGTGCTTCAATCACGTAAGACAGGGAGTACCAAGTTATGAACCTGGCACACCAGGAAGATGCAGTGTCGCTGGTGACTGGGCTTTGGCTACTGCGGGGCAGTGAAACATTAACGGCAGGGAGGTTTGAAGTAATGGGGTCCGTGTTCCCGCGCAACCAAATGTCCAAAAGGAAGATTTTGATCACGATGAAAGAAGTCCTCATGGCTGTCCTGGCTGTCCTCTTTCCTTTTCCTTCTTGTGTTCTTTTGTTTTCTCCGGTCCTGGAGCTTTTAGAGTTCTGTAAAACAAGCATAGTATCTGTAACAACCTTGGTATAATATCCGGTGTGTTAGTGTGTCTGTCCTTTTTGGGGCCAATTATACCCTTATAATTGGTCACTATGTGTGACTCCCTCATTTGTTTTCAAAACAAATTTTAGGACACGGCACACTTCCCAGTGAGGGACCTGTGCTGATTTACCATCCCAATGTTCTAGGATGTAAATAGCATATGGCAGCAACCTAAAGGGCGCCAAAAAAAAATAAACTTTTTGAAATGAAAATGCCAAATGAGGTGCGTATGGGCCACGACGGGTAAGATTTGGATGGAGTCCCCGTGTAGAACGGCTACCAATGCTGTATCTCCCCTACCCAAGCGTGTTTGACCACCGGGGGGGTCCCCAGTCAGGGCGGGTCTCACGCCGTTTCTCCACTGCCTGAGCAACCGACAAGAACGGGCAAAAATGTAGTCATCGTGGTGGGGTTGCTGCTGTGATTCTACCCTTGAATCAGAACGGGCGTCTGGTGAGCAGGTTTCTGTTGAAGTGTCTGCAGACAAGCTAGTTCCATTGAACAAGCGTCTGGTCTGTTGACCAGGTATCTGTGGACAAGTTGGTACCGCTGAACAAGCGGCTGGAATAATTTACTGTAGGACGAACAACATAAAACAAACGAACGAACAACATAAAACATCCTGCCGGTTCCATCAGGAAGGACAACACTTCTCCCAAGCGTTTCCTTTAAACATCATGTGGACACCTCAGTTCTCTGTTGCGAACAGGGTTGCAAATGGGTTGGCGGAGTGTGGGCGTTCCGGGGCGGAGTGTAGATTTAGGGGGTGGAGTCGAGGGCGAGTCCGTGTCTGGGCTGGACGTGATGGGGGTTGGTCTGGTTACGTTGGCTGTGGGCGGGGTGTGGTCTGCTGCGTCAAGCATGACGTGGTGGGCGTGGTTTGACTGTGCTCCATAAACCTTCAGCTGGTTTATATGAAACCACGCAGTCTTACCATTTGGGTATTTGATTTTATATACCGATGGGCTTACTTTATCCGTAATGGAGTACGGACCCGAGTATTTCGGAGACAGGAATGTGCTGGGGTTATATACAGACAACATCACTTGTTGTCCTATATCATACTCCGTTGCATGCACTGCCTTATCAAAACAGGCCTTGCTCTGCTTTTTGGTGCCCAATCTAACTGCGGCTGCTAACTGAGCCGTTTTTACATTCGCAACTATGCGTTGCCCATCCAGGACTGTGGAAGATCCATCCACATAGATCCTAATGGGATCACACGTGTCCGGGTGAGGGGGGCTCTGAGATGGAGTGGCTAGTTTTCTGGGGGGTGTTTTAGCTATAAAGGGGCCTGTATTGTGGTGGGGCGAGATGATTTCACACTCGTGGGGGGTTCCGGGGTACTGTAGATTGTCCGCTAAGTATGTGTGTGTTTTGGTCCGTTTGACTGTGATGTCCCGTCCTTGTAAGAGAAGAGTCCACCTAGCAGCACGGATTTGGCTGACGGTACCGTCTTTAAGTCGTCCGTCTAGTAAAAGTTGGGTGGGGGTGTGCTCGGTCAAAATGGTGATGGGGTTCAGTCCGGTAACGTATGAAAAGTACTGGACTGCCCAGAAAACTGCGAGCAGGTGCCTCTCACAGGCTGAAAATCCCTGCTCCACAGCATCTAAAATTCGGGAGGCATAAGCTGGTCGTGCCGTTCCTGCAGGAGCACGGCTGAAAGGGTGCGGTCTGTGGTCGCTACCTCTATGGCGTAAGGGGAAAGCAGGTCTGGAACTTGTAGTGCGGGGGCGGCTATGAGCGCCTGTTTTAATGATTCCACAGCATCCGTATGCTGCGGAAGCCATTCCCAGGGAGCTCCTTTCTTTAGGAGGTCTGAGAGGGGCGCTGCCTTGCTGGCGAAACCGTCAATGTGGTTTCGGCAGTAGCCAACCAGTCCTAAAAACGACCGGAGGGCTGAAACGTGTTGGGGAAGGGGCAATTTAGCGATCGAGGCAATTCTTTTGTGCTCGATCTCGCGTTTGCCATGTGTGATAATAGTACCCAAATATACCACTTTTTCTTCCAATATCTGGGCCTTTTTGGGGTTTACTTTACAGCCAATTGACTGTAACAATTCCAAGAGTTCGGACAGAAGCTCAATGTGCTCTTCCTTGGTGTCTGTCTGCAGTAGTAGATCGTCTACATACTGTACCAGACATTCGGGGCGAGAAAACCTTTCTAGTTCATTTGCCAGCTGTCGGTGGAAAATGGAGGGGGAGTTGTGGAAGCCTTGTGGCAGGCATGTCCACGTGTACTGCTGCGCTCGGAAAGTGAAGGCAAATTTATACTGGCACGCCTTTGCCAATGGATTGGACCAGAATCCATTACTGACGTCCAAAACCGTGAAATATCGGGCATGGAGTCCCTGTTTGAGCATGGTCTCGGGACTTGTTGCAACGGTGGGGGCTGCTACGGGGGTGACTTTATTGAGCTCCCGATAATCTATGGTCAAGCACCATGATCCGTCGGGCTTCCTTACTGGCCAAATCGGGGCATTATTAGTTGAGGCTACCGATCTTAGGACGCCCTGCTTTAATAAGCTTTCTATAACCTTTAGGATTTCTCCCTCTGCTTCTAGAGGGAATCCGTACTGTTTTGGGGGTCTAGGGTCCTGTCCTGTTACTTGTACGGAGCCAGTCATCCGTCCACAGTCGTGCTTGTAGGTCACGAATGCTGCCTTGTTCTTTTGCAGGACTGCCCTAACCTGCCGGTCCGTGCTGAGTGTGGTGGGGTTTAACCAAAACTCGCCTACTGCGCTAATTTTGTTCATATAGTCCCCAATATTGAGCGTTGCGGGGGCTCTAGCGGATTTCGCCATCTTCCAGACACACTGGTTGACTGGATCGAAAGAGAGGTGGTGGGAATTCATGAAGTCGATTCCCAAAATGTGTTCTGCTGTTTGGGGCAGGTCGACTAAAACTACAGGGTGTTTTGTGTTAATGGTTCTGATTTGGATGGGTACAGGGGCTGTGATGTGTCCCTGTTGTGAGTGGCCTGTGAAGCCGCTGAGGGTGATAGTGGCTGTAATGGGCCACGTGTCCTGACAAAGGGCGGAGGAATTTATGGTGGTGCGGGACCCTCCTGTGTCCCCTAATTTTCGCTGCGACTACGGGTCGTCCTGACCTGTCCCAAAGGGTATCGCAGACCCAACTGGGGGAGCCTGTACACCGTCAGTCCGTTCCGGTCAAGTCCGTCTGATCGCTAACGCTATGTATGGGCTCTGCCTTTTTCTTACTGAGAGTGCCTGTCTGTTGGGCTCTCGGTGGCTTTTTAGGGGCATTGCATTCTTTGGCAAAATGTCCCAACTGTCCGCAATTGTAGCATTCTTGCGGTTTTGCTGGGGGGCTGCTCTTTCCCTCGTTTACCCAGGCGGGGTTGTGAAGAGTGGTTCTTACTGCCTGCACGTCTGCGGCGGCTTGTTTTTCCTCGGGGGTTGTAGCGGCGGGTCGATTGTGAACAGACTGTTCCCAAACGCGGGACAATCTTTTAACCACCCACTTCTCGTTATGAGCCTCCTCCGAGGGATCATAACTACTACAGGCATTCTGTCCTGCTTCCGTGGCATGGGAGATAAGGGTGCGGGTCCATTTGGCCATATTGTCTGGGGACAAATGGGCACGGTCTACGTTTCCGAAAACGGCTTCAAAGTGGATCCACAAGCGTCCTGCGAACGTTGTGGGGTCATAGATCATAGAATTTACAGTGCAGAAGGAGGCCATTCGGCCCATCGAGTCTGCACCGGCTCTTGGAAAGAGCACCCTACCCAAGGTCCACACCTCCACCCTATCCCCATAACCCAGTAACCCCACCCTACACTAAGGGCAATTTTGGACACTATGGGCAATTTAGCATGGCCAATCCACCTAACCCGCACATCTTTGGACTGTGGGAGGAAACCGGAGCACCCGGAGGAAACCCACGCACACACGGGGAGGATGTGCAGACTCCACACAGACAGTGACCCAAGCCGGAATCGAACCTGGGACCCTGGAGCTGTGAAGCATTTGTGCTATCCACAATGCTACCGTGCTGCCCCAAAGGGTGTTCAAACTTCTTCTGTCTGCACTTATTTAGGCCATCCACGGGGTCACCCCGGTTATACCCGATCGCATCCAGGATCACGGTATGCATTTCTGCAAGGGTGCCTCCTCCTGCGTTCTGTGGGTCGGGAAGGGCTGCTGCGACCGATGGGTCTAAGCTGAGGACCGTGAGCTTTACCTGCTCTTTCTCATCCAGGCCGTACATGGTCGCCTGGTGTTTGACGGTGACAAAGAAATGGTGTGGGTCTGAAGCGGGGAGGAACGGTGTGATTTTAGCACACGCGTCCCGTAATTGGGTCACTGTGAGGGGGGTGGAATATAGGAATTCCGCCTCGTCTGATGTGGCTGTGCGGTGGGTTGTTACAGGGTTCATCGGAGCCTGAACTACCTGCTGTGAGGGCGGTGGGGGTGCTTTTCTCCTTTGGAGCTTTCCCTGCGCACATGTTCCCTGAACATATCTCTGCGCTGTCTCCTGCAATTCTTCCCAATCAGGGCCGTTTTCCTGTTCTAAACTTTCCCCAAAGGTGTCTTGGAATCTCTTTTGGACAGAAATCAGTGATTGCAGGTCTGCAATTTGCTTCCGGCACTTCGCATGGTCTATGGTACTCTTTGTTTGAGAGAGCCTTTGTTCCATGGTTGCAGCGTGGAGCGCTCTCAAGGCTGCCTTGAGATCACTACATTGTTCCTGTAGCGTCTCCACCTGCTTCTCTGTCTCTTTACCAGGACTGCACGCTGCGTGTCCTGATGAGCCTTTTCGTATTGGGACTGGAAACTATTCAAATGCGCCAGACAAGACTGGTGACCCCATTTGGCGTCAGCCACCTCTTCGTCCTTTGCTGCTAATTTCCGCCTTAACTCCAGATTCTCTTTCTCCACCTCGCATACATCGACTTTACTCATCCGATGTATGCCCTTTACTTCTTTGCGGAGCGTCCTGACGACCTCCTCTATGCCTTGCAATTGTGCCAGACAGGACACAATTGCCATTGGCTTGCGCGCTTTTGCTAAGCTCTTCGTATGGATTTCACTCATGTTCTCCCACCAAGTATGCCCTATACGTCCGGAACCTGAGTCGTCATTACTGCAGAAATCATCCCACATGGGCCATCCTTTGCCCTTGAGATATTTCCGAATCTCCTCCTCCCAAATGGGACACTGTCCCACTCTACTGCTGCTGGTCGCTGCGACCGCAAATTCTTTGGGATTCATGAGGCGTTGCATTGCCTGCATGGCCATCTCTCCTATCTGCTTGCTTTGGTCGAATTTGGAACAGGGGGCTAAGGTGGTGTCGTAGATGTGGGTACGGCTTGAGCTAATTTCCGAAAATACAGACTTCCGACAGTTTTGACGCAACAAAAATCTATCAGTTTTACCTTATAGCCCTGTTAGTTTCGCATGCATACACATTCCGAATTATGAATTATTAATCAGAACCGCTTGAACACTTGTGGTTTTTGTTTCCAATTGGATTCTAATTCAAAATTTCTTGGGTTCTCCCAGAGTGGTTTTCCACTTCTAGATCAGGTCCCGTCAGGATGTTGCCAATTTGTTGCTCTTATTAGCCTTAGTTTTATTAGCTCTAATTCTGTCACCTTTGCTCACGAGTCGCCAGGTATCTTTCTGATACCGCCACGTGGTTCAAGCTCTAGTTATGATTAATAAGACAGCACACCGCTTAGTAAGAGTAAAATCAATTATCATTTATTATATACAGCAATAAATACTTATACAATAATCCTACTTTCTAGACTACTACCTACCACTACTGGCCAATACTTAACTTTTGTGAATGGCCCACCAGGTCAGGGAAACGAATGGCTTATCGAATTGGGTCTGGCCTGCAGGATTCAAAGGCTGATACAGGCCGATGGCTAGGAGTCTCTATCGGGTAGCGATCGCTGGAGTCAAACTTACGGTTTCTTGTTGATGGTTCTTGCAAAGGTTGCGAGCAGGAGAAGAAGGGGGAGAAGGGTCGATCTGAACTTGGCCCCTATCTTTGTGGGGGCCCAGGGGCTTCCCGCCACTCGGGGCGGACCTTGACCCTGAGTCCCAAGTGATTGGACTTGTTCCCAATCACTGGGTTCGATATGCTCCAATAATGGGGCGATTCCTTGATCGGGGGGTGGTCGTTCACCTGTCTTTGTCTCGGTCACTGTTGGCGCCGAGAGGTCTGGATCAGCATTCAATTGCTAATTTGTTGCAATTATTCCCGGGGATAGCCGATTAAACTGCAGATGTCTGGGTTGATGTGCTGCTAATGGTCGCAGGTATCGATCTGGGCCGACTTCCCCAGAGCCGAATACACTGTTCTGTCTGCAGCTGTCCGTTTGTGCCCTGTTGGCTGATTTTCCCACCAGCCTTTTCGGTTAGCCATTTTATATCGGGTTTTGGCCAAATTAATCGGGAATCAGCCATTTTAGGTGGTTACAAAGTCTTCAGAGTTGGTGGTGTTGGTCCGTACGCTTGCCTTGTGGGCGTTGTATTGGTCCGTAAGCTTGCTTTGGGAGCGTTGTATTGGTCTGTACGCTTGCTTTGGGAGCGTTGTATTGGTCTGTATGCTTGTATTGGCGGCGTTGTTTTGGTCCGTACCTTTGCCTTGGGGGCGTTGAATTGTTCTGTAGGCATACCTTGGGGGTGTTGTATTGGTCTGTAGGCTTACCTTGGGGGCATTGTTTTGGTCCGTACCCTTGACTTGGGGGTGTTGTTTTGGTCCGTACGCTTGCCTTGGGGGCGTTGTATTGGTCTGTACGCTTGTATTGGCGGCGTTGTTTTGGTCCGTACCTTTGCCTTGGGGGCGTTGTATTGGTCTGTAGGCTTACCTTGGGGGCGTTGTATTGGTCTGTACGCTTGTATTGGCGGCGTTGTTTTGGTCCGTACCTTTGCCTTGGGGGCGTTGTATTGGTCCGTACCCTTGACTTGGGGGTGTTGTTTTGGTCCATACGATTGCCTTGGGGGCGGTGTATTGGTCCGTATGTTTGCCTTGGGGGGCGTTGTATTGGTCTGTACGCTTGCTTTGGGAGCGTTGTATTGGTCTGTATGCTTGCTTTGGGAGCGTTGTATTGGTCTGTACGCTTGCCTTGGGGGCGTTGTATTGGTCCGTAAGTTTGCTTTGGGAGCGTTGTATTGGTCTGTACGCTTGCTTTGGGAGCGTTGTATTGGTCTGTATGCTTGCTTTGGGAGCATTGTATTGGTCTGTACGCTTGCTTTGGGAGCGTTGTATTGGTCTGTATGCTTGCTTTGGGAGCGTTGTATTGGTCTGTACGCTTGCTTTGGGAGCGTTGTATTGATCTGTACGCTTGCTTTGGGAGCGTTGTATTGGTCTGTATGCTTGCTTTGGGAGCGTTGTATTGGTCTGTACGCTTGCTTTGGGGGCGCTGTATTGGTCTGTACGCTTGCTTTGGGAGCGTTGTATTGGTCTGTACGCTTGCTTTGGGAGCGTTGTATTGGTCTGTACGCTTGCTTTGGGAGCGTTGTATTGGTCTGTATGCTTGCTTTGGGAGCATTGTATTGGTCTGTACGCTTGCCTTGGGGGCGTTGTATTGGTCTGTACGCTTGCCTTGGGGGCGTTGTATTGGTCCATATGTTTGCCTTGGGGGCGTTGTATTGGTCTGTACGCTTGCTTTGGGAGCGTTGTATTGGTCTGTACGCTTGCTTTGGGAGCGTTGTATTGGTCTGTATGCTTGCTTTGGAAGCGTTGTATTGGTCTGTATGCTTGCTTTGGGAGTGTTGTATTGGTCTGTACGCTTGCTTTGGGGGCGTTGTATTGGTCTGTACGCTTGCCTTGGGGGCGTTGTATTGGTCTGTACGCTTGCTTTGGAAGCGTTGTATTGGTCTGTATGCTTGCTTTGGGAGCGTTGTATTGGTCTGTATGCTTGCTTTGGGAGCATTGTATTGGTCTGTATGCTTGCTTTGGAAGCGTTGTATTGGTCTGTATGCTTGCTTTGGGAGCGTTGTATTGGTCTGTATGCTTGCTTTGGGAGCGTTGTATTGGTCTGTATGCTTGCGTTGGGAGCGTTGTATTGGTCTGTACGCTTGCTTTGGGAGCCATTGTATTGGTCTGTACGCTTGCTTTGGGAGCATTGTATTGGTCTGTACGCTTGCTTTGGGGGCGCTGTATTGGTCTGTACGCTTGCTTTGGGAGCGTAGTATTGGTCTGTATGCTTGCTTTGGGAGCGTTGTATTGGTCTGTATGCTTGCTTTGGGAGCGTTGTATTGGTCTGTACGCTTGCTTTGGGAGCATTTTATTGGTCCGTATGCTTGCTTTGGGAGCGTTGTATTGGTCTGTACGCTTGCTTTGGGAGCATTGTATTGGTCTGTACGCTTGCTTTGGGGGCGCTGTATTGGTCTGTACGCTTGCTTTGGGAGCGTTGTATTGGTCTGTATGCTTGCTTTGGGAGCGTTGTATTGGTCTGTATGCTTGCTTTGGGAGCGTTGTATTGGTCTGTACGCTTGCTTTGGGAGCATTTTATTGGTCCGTATGCTTGCTTTGGGAGCGTTGTATTGGTCTGTACGCTTGCTTTGGGAGCATTGTATTGGTCTGTACGCTTGCTTTGGGAGCGTTGTATTGGTCTGTATGCTTGCTATGGGAGCATTGTATTGGTCTGTATGATTGCTTTGGGAGCGTTGTATTGGTCTGTATGCTTGCTTTGGGATCGTTGTATTGGACTGTGTGCTTGCTTTGGGAGCGTTGTATTGGTCTGTACGCTTGCTTTGGGAGCGTTGTATTGGTCTGTACGCTTGCTTTGGGAGCGTTGTATTGGTCTGTATGCTTGCTTTGGGAGCATTTTATTGGTCCGTATGCTTGCTTTGGGAGCGTTGTATTGGTCTGTACGCTTGCTTTGGGAGCATTGTATTGGTCTGTACGCTTGCTTTGGGAGCGTTGTATTGGTCTGTATGCTTGCTATGGGAGCATTGTATTGGTCTGTATGATTGCTTTGGGAGCGTTGTATTGGTCTGTATGCTTGCTTTGGGATCGTTGTATTGGACTGTGTGCTTGCTTTGGGAGCGTTGTATTGGTCTGTACGCTTGCTTTGGGAGCGTTGTATTGGTCTGTACGCTTGCTTTGGGAGCGTTGTATTGGTCTGTATGCTTGCTTTGGGAGCGTTGTATTGGTCTGTATGCTTGCTTTGGGAGCGTTGTATTGGTCTGTACGCTTGCTTTGGGAGCATTTTATTGGTCCGTATGCTTGCTTTGGGAGCGTTGTATTGGTCTGTACGCTTGCTTTGGGGGCGCTGTATTGGTCTGTACGCTTGCTTTGGGAGCGTTGTATTTGTCTGTATGCTTGCTTTGGGAGCGGTGTATTGGTCTGTATGCTTGCTTTGGGAGCGTTGTATTGGTCTGTACGCTTGCTTTGGGAGCATTTTATTGGTCCGTATGCTTGCTTTGGGAGCGTTGTATTGGTCTGTACGCTTGCTTTGGGAGCATTGTATTGGTCTGTACGCTTGCTTTGGGAGCGTTGTATTGGTCTGTATGCTTGCTATGGGAGCATTGTATTGGTCTGTATGATTGCTTTGGGAGCGTTGTATTGGTCTGTATGCTTGCTTTGGGATCGTTGTATTGGTCTGTACGCTTGCTTTGGGAGCGTTGTATTGGTCTGTACGCTTGCTTTGGAAGCGTTGTATTGGTCTGTGTGCTTGCTTTGGGAGCGTTGTATTGGTCTGTACGCTTGCTTTGGGAGCGTTGTATTGGTCTGTACGCTTGCTTTGGGAGCGTTGTATTGGTCTGTACGCTTGCTTTGGGAGCATTGTATTGGTCTGTATGCTTGCTTTGGGAGCGTTGTATTGGTCTGTACGCTTGCTTTGGGAGCATTGTATTGATCTGTATGCTTGCTTTGGGAGCATTGTATTGGTCTGTATGCTTGCTTTGGGAGCGTTGTATTGGTCTGTACGCTTGCTTTGGGAGCGTTGTATTGGTCTGTACGCTTGCTTTGGGAGCATTGTATTGGTCTGTACGCTTGCTTTGGAGGCGCTGTATTGGTCTGTACGCTTGCTTTGGGAGCGTTGTATTGGTCTGTACGCTTGCTTTGGGAGCATTGTATTGGTCTGTATGCTTGCTTTGGGAGCGTTGTATTGGGCTGTACGCTTGCTTTGGGAGCATTGTATTGGTCTGTATGCTTGCTTTGGGAGCGTTGTATTGGTCTGTATGCTTGCTTTGGGGACGTTGTATTGGTCTGTACGCTTGCTTTGGGAGCATTGTATTGGTCTGTATGCTTGCTTTGGGAGCGTTGTATTGGGCTGTACGCTTGCTTTGGGAGCATTGTATTGGTCTGTATGCTTGCATTGGGGGCGTTGTATTGGTCTGTACGCTTGCCTTGGGGGCGTTGTATTGGTCTGTACGCTTGCTTTGGGAGCATTGTATTGGTCTGTACGCTTGCTTTGGGAGCATTGTATTGGTCCGTATGCTTGCTTTGGGAGCGTTGTATTGGTCTGTATGCTTGCTTTGGGAGCGCTGTATTGGTCTGTACGCTTGCTTTGGGAGCGTTGTATTGGTCTGTACGCTTGCTTTGGGAGCATTGTATTGGTCTGTACGCTTGCTTTGGGAGCATTGTATTGGTCTGTATGCTTGCTTTGGGAGCGTTGTATTGGTCTGTACGCTTGCTTTGGGAGCGTTGTATTGGTCTGGACGCTTGCTTTGGGAGCGTTGTATTGGTCTGTACGCTTGCTTTGGGGGCGTTGTATTGGTCTGTACGCTTGCTTTGGGAGCGTTGTATTGGTCTGTACGCTTGCCTTGGGGGCGTTGTATTGGTCTGTACGCTTGCTTTGGGAGCATTGTATTGGTCTGTATGCTTGCTTTGGGAGCGTTGTATTGGTCTGTACGCTTGCTTTGGGAGCCATTGTATTGGTCTGTACGCTTGCTTTGGGAGCGTTGTATTGGTCTGTATGCTTGCTTTGGGAGCGTTGTATTGGTCTGTATGCTTGCTTTCGGAGCGTTGTATTGGTCTGTACGCTTGCTTTGGGAGCATTTTATTGGTCCGTATGCTTGCTTTGGGAGCGTTGTATTGGTCTGTACGCTTGCTTTGGGAGCATTGTATTGGTCTGTACGCTTGCTTTGGGAGCGTTGTATTGGTCTGTATGCTTGCTTTGGGAGCATTGAATTGGTCTGTATGCTTGCTATGGGAGCATTGTATTGGTCTGTATGATTGCTTTGGGAGCGTTGTATTGGTCTGTATGCTTGCTTTGGGAGCGTTGTATTGGTCTGTACGCTTGCTTTGGGAGCATTGTATTGGTCTGTATGCTTGCTTTGGGAGCATTGTATTGGTCTGTACGCTTGCTTTGGAAGCGTTGTATTGGTCTGTGTGCTTGCTTTGGGAGCATTGTATTGGTCTGTATGCTTGCTTTGGGAGCATTGTATTGATCTGTATGCTTGCTTTGGGAGCATTGTATTGGTCTGTATGCTTGCTTTGGGAGCGTTGTATTGGTCTGTACGCTTGCTTTGGGAGCGTTGTATTGGTCTGTACGCTTGCTTTGGGAGCATTGTATTGATCTGTACGCTTGCTTTGGGAGCGTTGTATTGGTCTGTACGCTTGCTTTGGGAGCATTGTATTGGTCTGTATGCTTGCTTTGGGAGCGTTGTATTGGTCTGTACGCTTGCTTTGAGAGCGTTGTATTGGTCTGTATGCTTGCTTTGGGAGCATTGAATTGGTCTGTATGCTTGCTTTGGGAGCGTTGTATTGGTCTGTATGCTTGCTTTGGGAGCATTGTATTGGTCTGTATGCTTGCTTTGGGAGCGTTGTATTGGTCTGTACGCTTGCTTTGGGAGCGTTGTATTGGTCTGTACGTTTGCTTTGGGAGCGTTGTATTGGTCTGTACGCTTGCTTTGGGAGCGTTGTATTGGTCTGTACGTTTGCTTTGGGAGCATTGTATTGGTCCGTATGCTTGCTTTGGGAGCGTTGTATTGGTCTGTACGCTTGCTTTGGGAGCATTGTATTGGTCTGTATGCTTGCTTTGGGAGCGTTGTATTGTTCTGTACGCTTGCTTTGGGAGCGTTGTATTGGTCTGTATGCTTGCTTTGGGAGCGTTCTATTGGTCTGTACGCTTGCTTTGGGAGCGTTGTATTGGTCTGTACGCTTGCTTTGGGAGCGTTGTATTGGTCTGTACGCTTGCTTTGGGAGCGTTGTATTCGTCTAAACGCTTGCTTTGGGAGCATTGTATTGGTCTGCATGCTTGCCTTGGGGGCGTTGTATTGGTCTGTACGCTTGCTTTGGGGGCGCTGTATTGGTCTGTACGCTTGCTTTGGGAGCATTGTATTGGTCTGTATGCTTGCTTTGGCAGCGTTGTATTGGTCTGTACGCTTGCTTTGGGAGCATTGTATTGGTCTGTATGCTTGCATTGGGGGCGTTGTCTTGGTCTGTACGCTTGCCTTGGGGGCGTTGTATTGGTCTGTACGCTTGCTTTGGGAGCATTGTATTGGTCTGTATGCTTGCTTTGGGAGCGTTGTATTGGTCTGTACGCTTGCTTTGGGAGCGTTGTATTGGTCTGTACGCTTGCTTTGGGAGCGTTGTATTGGTCTGTACGCTTGCTTTGGGAGCATTGTATTGGTCTGTATGCTTGCTTTGGGAGCGTTGTATTGGTCTGTACGCTTGCTTTGGGAGCATTGTATTGGTCTGTACGCTTGCTTTGGGAGCATTGTATTGGTCCGTATGCTTGCTTTGGGAGCGTTGTATTGGTCTGTATGCTTGCTTTGGGTGCGCTGTATTGGTCTGTACGCTTGCTTTGGGAGCGTTGTATTGGTCTGTACGCTTGCTTTGGGAGCATTGTATTGGTCTGTACGCTTGCTTTGGGAGCATTGTATTGGTCTGTACGCTTGCTTTGGGAGCATTGTATTGGTCTGTACGCTTGCTTTGGGAGCATTGTATTGGTCTGTATGCTTGCTTTGGGAGCGTTGTATTGGTCTGTACGCTTGCTTTGGGAGCGTTGTATTGGTCTGTACGCTTGCCTTGGGGGCGTTGTATTGGCCTGTACGCTTGCCTTGGGGGCATTGTATTGGTCTGTACGCTTGCCTTGGGGGCGTTGTATTGGTCTGTACGCTTGCTCTGGGAGCGTTGTATTGGTCTGTATGCTTGCTTTGGGAGCATTGTATTGGTCTGTATGCTTGCTTTGGGAGCGTTGTATTGGTCTGTACGCTTGTCTTGGGGGCATTGTTTTGGTCCGTACCCTTGCCTTGGGGCCGTTGTATTGGCCTGTACGATTGCCTTGGGGGCGTTGTATTGGTCCATACGTTTGCTTTGGGGGCGTTGTATTGGTCCCTATATTTGCCGTGGGGGCGTTGTATTGGTCCGTATACTTGCCTTGGGAGCGTTATATTGGTCTGTACGCTTGCTTTGGGGGCGTTGTATTGGTCCGTACGCTTGCCTTGGGGGCGTTGTATTGGTCCGTATGTTTGCCTTGGGGGCGTTGTATTGGTCTGTACGCTTGCCTTGGGGGCGTTGTATTGGCCTGTACGCTTGCCTTGGGGGCATTGTATTGGTCTGTACGCTTGCCTTGGGGGCGTTGTATTGGTCTGTACGCTTGCTCTGGGAGCGTTGTATTGATCTGTATGCTTGCTTTGGGAGCGTTGTATTGGTCTGTATGCTTGCTTTGGGAGCGTTGTATTGGTCTGTACGCTTGCTTTGGGAGCGTTGTATTGGTCTGTACGCTTGCTTTGGGAGCGTTGTATTGGTCTGTACGCTTGCTTTGGGAGCATTGTATTGGTCTGTATGCTTGCTTTGGGAGCGTTGTATTGGTCTGTACGCTTGCTTTGGGAGCATTGTATTGGTCTGTACGCTTGCTTTGGGAGCATTGTATTGGTCTGTATGCTTGCTTTGGGAGCGTTGTATTGGTCTGTATGCTTGCTTTGGGAGCGTTGTATTGGTCTGTACGCTTGCTTTGGGAGCATTGTATTGGTCTGTACGCTTGCTTTGGGAGCATTGTATTGGTCTGTATGCTTGCTTTGGGAGCGTTGTATTGGTCTGTATGCTTGCTTTGGGAGCGCTGTATTGGTCTGTACGCTTGCTTTGGGAGCGTTGTATTGGTCTGTACGCTTGCTTTGGGAGCATTGTATTGGTCTGTATGCTTGCTTTGGGAGCATTGTATTGGTCTGTACGCTTGCTTTGGGAGCATTGTATTGGTCTGTACGCTTGCTTTGGGAGCATTGTATTGGTCTGTACGCTTGCTTTGGGAGCATTGTATTGGTCTGTACGCTTGCTTTGGGAGCATTGTATTGGTCTGTACGCTTGCTTTGGGAGCATTGTTTTGGTCTGTACGCTTGCTTTGGGAGCGTTGTATTGGTCTGTACGCTTGCTTTGGGAGCATTGTTTTGGTCTGTATGCTTGCTTTGGGAGCATTGTATTGGTCTGTACGCTTGCTTTGGGAGCATTGTATTGGTCTGTACGCTTGCTTTGGGAGCGTTGTATTGGTCTGTACGCTTGCTTTGGGAGCATTGTATTGGTCTGTACGCTTGCTTTGGGAGCATTGTATTGGTCTGTACGCTTGCTTTGGGAGCATTGTTTTGGTCTGTACGCTTGCTTTGGGAGCATTGTATTGGTCTGTATGCTTGCTTTGGGAGCGTTGTATTGGCCTGTACGCTTGCCTTGGGGGCATTGTATTGGTCTGTACGCTTGCCTTGGGCGCGTTGTATTGGTCTGTACACTTGCTCTGGGAGCGTTGTATTGGTCTGTATGCTTGCTTTGTGAACGTTCTATTGGTCTGTACGCTTGCTTTGGGAGCATTGTATTGGTCTGTATGCTTGCTTTGGGAGCGTTGTATTGGTCTGTACGCTTGTCTTGGGGGCATTGTTTTGGTCCGTACCCTTGCCTTGGGGCCGTTGTATTGGCCTGTACGATTGCCTTGGGTGCGTTGTATTGGTCCATACGTTTGCTTTGGGGGCGTTGTATTGGTCCCTATATTTGCCGTGGGGGCGTTGTATTGGTCCGTATACTTGCCTTGGGAGCGTTATATTGGTCTGTACGCTTGCTTTGGGGGCGTTGTATTGGTCTGTACGCTTGCCTTGGGGGCGTTGTATTGGTCCGTATGTTTGCCTTGGGGGCGTTGTATTGGTCCGTATGCTTGCTTTGGGAGCGCTGTACAGGAGTTTCACCCATGCGGTGAACTGTCTCTAGCCCAAACTGCTCTCGTACCTCAATGACGTATTTCCTGTCGATTCTGTAGGATTCTGTAGGAGGCCTTCTCTGTGTCCAGGGAGCCGGTCCCCTCTGGTGTTGCCCCCCCCCCCCCCCGAATGGGGTCATTATCACATTTAGCAGTCATCTGATGTTGCAGTTAGCAGTCTACCCGTAACAAAGGTTCTTTACGCAAAGAGTAGTGAGACCGTGGAATGCCCTACCTGCTACAGTAGTGAACTCGCCAACATTGAGGGCATTTAAAAGTTTATTGGATAAACATATGGATGATAATGGCATAGTGTAGGTTAGATGGCTTTTGTTTCGGTGCAACATCGTGGGCCGAAGGGCCTGTACTGCGCTGTATTGTTCTATGTTCTATGTTCTATGTAAAGGCCATTTGGACCTCTGCGACCAGCTCTTTCTTGTAGGCTGTTCTCCAGGCACTTAGCCGGGACATTTGTGAGTATTTCTGCGTCTACATTGAGCAGCGAAATGGGTCTGTATGATCCGCATTCCATTAGGTCATTTGTCTTTTTTGGATATCAGTGGCCATATAGTGGCCTGTGTTATCGTTGGAGGCATTAGCTAGTATGCGAACATCTCCCGTAGGTGTGGGGCCAATGCCATGGCAAATGTTTTGTAGAAGTCCACTGTTGGGTCCCGGTGCCTTCCCTGCCTCCATGGAGTTGATGCTCTCCCGACCTCTGAGTCCTAGTGGTGCTTCCAACTCCCCCCCCCCTCTCCCCCCACCGCCCCCGCCCCCCCTGTCTGTCGTCCCCCACGACTGGCTTGTCCAGTCCGTCAAGGAACTGTTTCATCCCCGAGTCCCCGTCGCGGAGCTCAGAGGTATAGAAGGCCTCAAATGCTTTGTTGATCTTTTTATGGTTCGGCTACCAGTCCGCCTCTGCTGACCTTTTACTTGGGCTATTTCCCTCGGGGCTGCCTGCTTTCTCGGCTGGTGAGCCAGCAGGCTCGTAAAAGGTCTCCCATATCTGGCTGTGTTGGTGCACAGCTTTCTTGGTGGTTGGCAGGTTAAACACCATTTGTAGCTTTGTCCTTTCTGTCAGAACCTCTACGGTCGGGATCTCGGAATATTGTCTGTCGACCTCCAGAATAGAGTTGATCAGTTGTTGCCTAGCCGCTCCCTCTTCCCTGTCTCTGCGAGCCTTGTAGGAAATAATTTCTACCCTAATCATAACCTTCAGTGCCTCCCAGAACGTGGAAGGTGAGATTTCCCCGTTCCAGTTGTTAGTAACGTTATGGCCTGTAATGTTTTCTGGTAGGAGACCTTGTCGTTCAAGGGGACCGTGTCCAAACTCCATGCTGGGCACAGCCCGTCTCCAACCTCACATCCAAGTGATGTGGAGTGTGGTCGGAGATTACAATTGTGGAGTATTCCGCTCTGACTATCTCTGCAAGCACTGATTTACCCCCGACAAAGAAGTCGATATGGGTATAGACTTTTGTGTACTGGCAAGAAAAATGAGAGTTCCTTCTCACCCGGGTGCATGAGCCGCCAGGGATCCTCTGCCCCCATCTGTCCATAAACGTTCCCCGTTCTCTAGCCATGCCTATCGTTTTCCCCGTTCTGGGGTTCGATCAGTCCGTCAGTGGGTCCTGTGCACAGCTAAAGTCGCCGCCCTCTTGATCAGTTTGTGCATATCTATGTCATGGATTTCCGCCATGGTCTTCTTTACAAATTCCGTGTCGTCCCAGTTAGGACCGTACACTTTGACCAGGACTACCAGTGCCCTGTCTAGGACACCGCTGACCATTACGTACCATCCCCCTTGGTCCATAACGAACCTCGTAAACACTGTCCTCAAGTATGGCTACACCCCAGCTCTCGCCCTGGAGCAGATATGGTAGTTCTGTCCCAGCATTCTTGCTAGCGGGGTAATTCTGCTTCAAGACGGAAACAAGACCCCCCTCCCTTATCACCCAAACTACCTTCTTCTCCCAACCAACACGAGTGAGACATCCAGGACTCCAACCCATCCCCCCAACTCAATCAGTGTAGAATATTAACAGGCCAACATGTGAAAATGTAACAAATATTGGTAAACATTTTACTAACATCCCAGAAACCAAAACATCAGGAACATTCCCCAATCAACCCTCCTCCAAACATGCTCCTTAATAAAACCATTGCCGGGATTCTCTGATCCCGCACCGGGTCGGAGAATCACCCGGGGGACGCGAGAATCGCGCCATGCCGCTCCGACGCCGGGCTGTCGATTCTTCGGTTGCCGCCGGCGTCAACACTTGGTCGGGATTTTGGAGAATCCCGGCCCATGTGCCTCTTCGGGTGACGCAAAATAATATTCCTTCCCCTTAAAAATTACCCAAAGTTTGGCCAGGTACAGCACACAAAACTGGAGCTTCTATCGCACAAGTACCGTCTTGGTCCGATTAAAGCCAAGTTGACACCCATCTCCTGGTACATTTGGATCTGCTGGCTCTCCTAAGTACAGCCTCTCATTCTCCTTGCCCACCTCAAGATCTGCTCCTTCACTTGGAATCTTTGTATTCTCACTATCATCGCCCTCAGTGGCTCTCCTGCTCTTGGCCTCTGCCTAAATCAATGTGCCTGGTCCACCTCTGAGGCCTTCTCACAGACCCCCTCATCCACCAGCTTCGCCAACACCTTCAGACATTGGCCATGGCATTGGTTCCCTCCACCCTCTCCTGCAGGCCTACAATGCGTAGGCTCTGCCATCTGGCCCGATTCTCCTGGTCGTCCACCTTTATTTTCAGCTCCTTGCAGACTGCTCCCAGCATCACCACCTCTGCCTCCAATTCCACAATCCCTGTGATTCCCTGGCTGCCCTTTCCACCTCTTGGATGGTTCAGGATAGGATGAGGGAGTTGGTGGTGGCTCTGAATTTTATAATTGATGTATAAATTGTATAAATCAGAATCACCAGAGGATGAGCGGGAGGATGGATGCACGGTTCCGGGGATGGGAGGAGAGGGAGATCAGGGGGATGAATGATTTGTTTCAGGGAGGGCGGTTTGCAAGCTTGGAGGAGCTGAATGCGAAGTTTGAGTTGGTGCAGGGGGAGAGTTTCGGATACATGCATGTGCGGGACTTTGTGAGGAATGTCTTCCCGACCCTCCCGATAGCGCCTCTTCGTTGTTGAAGGGGGTGCTGTCAGCATGGGATTTGCAGGAGGGGAGGAAGACTCGGTGATTTATGGGAGGATTTTGCAGGAGGCTAAGGTGTCCATGGAAGGGGCCAATGTGGGAGGACGAGCTGGGGGCGGCATTGGGGGAGGGATTGTGGTGTGAGGTGCTGCGGAGGGTGAATGCCTCGACTTTGTGTACGAGGCTGGGGTTGATACAGCTGAAGGTGGTATACAGGATGTACCTAACAAAGTCTAGGATGAACCGGCATTTGAGGGGGTGGAACATGTCTGTGAGCGATGTGGGAGGGGCCCGGCGAACCATTTACAAATGGTCGTGGAAGCAGATACAGTAACGGCGTTCAAACGGCGTCTTTTGGATAGGATGGGTATAGAGGGATACGGCACGAGGAAGTGCTGAGGGTTTTGGCCAAGGGTGGTATCATGACTGGTACATGAGGGGGCGGAGGGCCAATAACTGTGCTGTATTGTTCTGGTCATGCCCAAAGCTGGAGAGATTTTGGAGGGTGGTTTTCAGCACCATTTCGGGGGTTTTGCATGTTGATGTGGAGCACTTTCCTGGAAGCCATATTTGGGGTGTTGGACTGGCCAGAGCTACAGGTGGGTGCGGGGACAGATGTCTTGGCCTTCGCCTCGCTGATTGCTCACAGGCAGGTCTTGTTGGGGTGGAGGTCAGCTTCTCCGCGCTGTGTCTCAGAGTGGCGTGGACCTGCTGGGGTTTTTAGCCCTGGAGAAGGTGAAATTTCCCCGAAGTTGGTGTTTGTTCATTCTGCATTTTGGAGAATTGGTTAACGTTGACTGTTGAGGGAGGGCTGGGGGGTAGGGAGGGAGGGGGTGGTATGGGTGGGTGGGGGGTTCAATATGTTGGGTGCGTTTGTTATTGTTGTAAAATGTACAAATGTTGAAAATTTGCAATAAAAATACTTCTTAAAGAAAAAAATTCCTGGACAGCCACTTCATATTTTTTGCACCCCTTGCTCCCCCCTCTTCCACCACACTGGGAACCATGTTGGCTTCTCTTTCGGTGTATCACCTACCCAGCTTATTAGGCCCGCTTCCTTCACTCTCATCACACCCCACTCCCCACCCAAAGTGGCCCTCACCCATGGCTGGCCCATATCCCCATGCCACAGGCAGCTGACTTACACAAGCCTGTAAGAACCTTTTAAACAACAGAGACAGCAGGCTTTAGGACCACCCACACTAGCCGCGACATCCATCCCAGCAACCTCTGACTCTCTCCCCACCCGAGCTGGTCAGCATAATCTGTCCCTTTAGACTCTCTGGTGCTAGGTGGAGACAGTGGTGCTCAGCCCCTTCCTCCCTCTCAGAGGTCATGGCACCTCGTTCCTTTTTTTAAAAAGCAGTAGTAATTTGCGTCCACATGATGTCACGCCAGGTGAATGGAAAGATTTAATGAAGTCTGAAGACGTGATGTTATCCTCACTAAGTATATGATAAATGATGCAAATTAGGTTCCCGCCCAGCCTGTGTGTAAACTGGATCGCCTCATTGGGGAGGACCCAGGAAGATCTCGTTCTGAAATCTTGCTGGCGCAAATCCCGTTTTTGGCTTCTCGCAATATTTAGTGCCCATTATGGGATTTGTGCCCATGGCTAACAGGCTACATCCTGCCCAATGTTTCCAGTCACTTGTGGATTGAACACTATTGATTTTGGAAAAAAAAGCATGAAAAAATAAATATACCAATCTAAATTATTCAGAGCTTTTAAAAACACTCCTTTCTCTTAGCTGTAGCTCCATTTTGATTCAATTGGCACCTTTAAAATTAATAGTCGTTGTACTTTTAACATGTGCAGTGGTATTTCTCTAAAACTGATAGCTATATATTTGTTTTCTACATAAAACCTTAACAAATCGTGTGATTCTCCTGCTTTGAGTCTAAGTGCTCCCACCAGCGGGAAAACAGGAGCGTTTCCTGTTGCCATTCTTTGGTACTTAGAGACTTTTTTGACAGGGCCAGGTGTTCCGTTGGTCTTGAAAGGGGCAGGGCCTAAACTTGCTGACAGGTCCTGCACCTTATAGATTGATGAAACCTTTTAAAATGGGAGGTGCACCTGCTCTTTTTTTGGAAGCTCTTCAGAACAAAGAGACAGCCTCATTAAATAAAATTGCCGTTAGAAAAAACACCTGCGACTTCCGGTGACGGCGTGCGGGAGGCGGCCGCACAATGGAGAGCTCCCGTTCGGGAACGGCATTTTCGAGGCTTTAAGCCCGGTCCCAGGGTCCGCGGAGGCGGCAGAAGCAGGGAGAAGGCACGGAGGAGGCACAGTGAAGACACAGGAGGAAAAAAAGAACAAAGAAAAATGTCGAGGGTGAGCAAGAAAACGGCCGGAAAAAAAACAGCTGAAGGTCCGTCGGGGAGTGGAAAGGTCACCGCAGGGTCACCAAGGAAAATGGAGGCTGGAGCACCAGGGAAGGCCGCACTGCTTACGGCTGAAGAAATAACTAAGGTGATGGCTGCGGAATTTGAAAAGCAGTTGGCGCAGATTGCGAAATGCATGGAGACGGTGAGGAAGGAGATGAGGGAGGTTTTGAGTGTGCTGGTGGAGGCGGCGATTTCCCCGGTGAGGACGGAGGTGGCGAGCGCAGTGGCGGAGGTGCGAGAGCAAGGGGAGGCGCAGAAGGAAGTGGAGGAGACGTTATTGCAGCACGGTGATCAACTTGCCTCGATGGGGAAAGAGATGCGGAAGGTGATGGATACTAACAAGGATCTGCGAGGAAAAATGGAAGACCTGGAAAACAGATCCAGGCGACAGAATTTGAGGATTGTGGGGCTGCCCGAAGGAGTTGAAGGACCAAAGCCGACTGAGTACTTTGCCGCGATGTTGGCAAAACTATTGGGGGAGGGGGAGGATCCCTCCCGATATGAACTGGATCGGGCTCATCGGTCGTGGAGGCCTGTACCAAAGGCGAGTGAGCCGCCAAGGGCAGTGACTCTGTGCTTCCGTAGGTACAGTGTGAAGGAGAAGGTCCTGAGCTGGGCCAAGCAGAAGCGGGTGGTGCAGTGGGCTGGAGCTGGTATACGTGTATACCAGGACTTTACGGTGGAGCTGGCAAGGAGGCGGGCTGCCTTCAACCGGGTGAAGAGGGCACTGTACATTAGCAAGGTGCGGTGCGGCATTGTATATCCAGCGAAGCTGAGGGTGACTTACAACTTCAGGGACTTTTATTTTGGAACAGCGGAAGCAGCGGAGGAGTTTGCGAAAGCAGAAGGACTGTGGCAGAACTGACAAATTGAGGAATGGCCATGTGCCGATGTAACCTCATGACTGTATTTTCTTCTTTTTTGTATCACTGTGCGCGGGTGTAGAGATTAAAGGAGCCAAGGTGGTATATATTTGGACAAGGGAAGGGACGGGACTTTCACTCAAAATGAGAGTTCTTTGGGGTGTAGGTGGATAGGCGGGGTTTGTGTGCTAAAAGGGGATCTTTGGGCTTTCCTGGGGCCGGGCAAGTGGGAAAGGGACCCGGGCGGGGGCCTCCACGCTGGCCGGTTTAAGCCGACCAGTGAACGGGAGTGAGGTGGGGGGAGGGGCTGCGGCCATCGGAGCCTGGCAGAACAGGGTCCGAGTGGTCTAGCCGGGGTGGAAAGTTGGGGGGAAGGAACCGAGGTTGGGAGGAGGAGTTTTACAAGAGGCAGTGGACGGGAGGAGCTGGTGACCTGGGGGTGGGGGGGGGGGGGGGGGGTGGGGGGGGGGGGGGGTAAGCTGTGTAAGATTAAGGGTGACTACGGGTAATCCCGGATTTCTTTTTGTCATTTGTTTATGTAAACATGCGGGTTGAGGTTTGGGGGTCAGTGGGTAGATGGGATCGTTGTTATTATGGGGACTGACATATCTTGCTGATTATTGTTTATTGTTGATGGATGTAAATGTGGGAGAAAATGTGAAAAAGGAGGCGAATAAAATTTAAAAAAAAAGAAAAACACCTGCTCAAATGAGGAAGCACTTTAGAGTTTTTGAATCATAGAATTATATAATCATAGAATTTACAGAGCAGAAAGAGGCCATACGGCCCATCGCGTCTACACTGGCCCTTGGAAAGGGCATCTTACCCAAGCCCACACCACCTCCCTATCCCCACAACCCACTAACCCCAGCTAATCTTTTTTGAACACTAGGGATAATTTATTATGGCCAATCCACCTAATCTGCACATCTTTGGACTGTGGGAGGAAACTGGAGCACCCGGAGGAAACCTACACAGACACGGGGAGAAGTTGCAGACGCCGCACAGACAGTGTTCCAAGCCGGGAATTGAACCTGGGACCCTGGAGCTGTGAAGCAACAGAGCTAACCACTGTGCTATCGTGCTGCCCTATAATACTCCTATAGAGCTGTCAAAATAAACAATGGTATAACTTCCTTTGAAACTTCCTGTACCTGTTGATCAAGAGGCTTGTAAAATGCAATGGACCATAAAATTGAATGTAAACAATGCAGTTCAAACGTTTAGGCTTCCAAGCACAAAGGCTTGAAAAAAGTTAAAGGAGAATGAAATTGACTGTGAAAAAAGTACTTCAAAAAATTTCCACTTTTAACTTCATCTGACAGATTATTTACATTCTTGCTGAGAGTTTAAGGGCGGGATTCTCCATCCCACTGCACCCATTTTCTGGAACGGCGTGCCTCCAGTGGGATACTCCATGGCGGCAGGCAGCCAGTGGGGTTTTCCATTGTGGGCACTCCCACACTGTCGGGGAAATCCATGGGCATGAGTGCACTGTTGGCGAAATGGAGAATCCTGCCGACGGAGAAACCAGCCCTAAAGGCTTTAAGGCTACAGAGAGAACACTTTCACTTTCATTTGACAGATCATTAAACTTGACATGCTGGGAGAGGATTTAAGACTACAAAGGGAACATTTTCACCTTCTTCTGACAGATCTTTGAATTTGCTGGGAGAGAAATCAAAGGTTCAAACACATCAGAGAGGAGACTTTAAAGTGAACCTGAATGAGACTGTAAAATTAAACTTTAAAACATTGACTAGTTTAAAGGTTTAAAGGCGACAGTTGGGAAAACCTGCCAAATGACCCCATCCCGGGAAAGACCCCCGACCTGAGCCCCTCCAGCCCAGTACAACCCCCCACCCCCCCAGAAGGACCCACCTCGGCATCCTGGAGTAACATGTAGGAAGGGTACTCACCCCTTTGCTCCCCCTCGGAGTGCAAGGCACCAGGTTTCCACTTATCATTACTTGCACCAAATCATGCCAGCATGACTCCCGGCTTGTTTGGGGTGTGGGCGGGGGGGTGAGGAGGCCGGTGAATTGGGCTTCCTACCCAATAATGATATTGAAATGAAGTTTAATTAGGTGTTTGCATGTTCCCGTCCAATTTTGGCAAGAACCTCATTGGGGTCGATAAGTCGGGCCGGGAGACTTACAACGGGTTTGACACCCGGCAGGTATCCCATTTTTGCCCTCACGCTGATTCAGTGGGCCATCACGATTCCCTCCTGGGGCTAGCAGGTCCGGAGAATCTCCTCCTGTATCTTTGGGAATGCAACACACTTCAGTTTCATTACATTGTGATTAAATTAAGAAAAATGTGTATTTAGACAGCAAATGGATGTTTGGGAGGTTTCACAGCAAGTCACTATTGTAAAGGAGGGAAACATGACACTTTAGAACAAACATTTCCCCAATTAAAGCATGAAAGATCTTTCTCCACTGATGCATTGTCTTTTCTTGTTGTTTATTCCAGTGGTGTGATTAAAACTTTGGGAGGAGTAGTTCGTCTTCAGAAACTACCAGGACAGGAAAATTATCAGGCTTCTTCTGCAAATGGGATAAGATCCTTATCACTTCCTCGATGGATGAGCTCCTTTTCAGTATCCAGTGAGTGCTGCTTTATTCTCCAAGAATTTCACCTAGTAAATGAGCAAGTGGGGTTGAAATTAGAAAAAAAAGAAGAGAGATTGGATACTTTCTCAATTAATCACCTTCTCATGAAATTGCACATTTTGATTGGGAAGTATCAGCAATCATTAAATGTGAAGAAAAAAAAGAGTTGTGTCCTCAGCAAGGTGTTTTTACCAGGCTATATGTAGTCTGGCAAAATTTTAAACTCCAGAAGTACACTTTCAAGAGTTGAGCACTGTGCTATCGCTAGGGAAAGACATCCGGGTAGGATTCCCTGCCATCTTCCGCTGGTAGTGGAGTTCCCGAAGTGGCGGAGGATCCAGCGTCAGGAGAATATGGAAACCGTTTCCGATGCTCCGGTACCTCTCTCGAGGTTCGTGCCCCATGCCAGAGGGAGGATGCAATTAGGTCAAAATGATCCAGTTGCACCTATTAATAGGGCACCAGATTCTCCATGCATCCTCGATTCCCTGGCCCTCTGGGCCGGGATTCATGTGGGCGTGAATTGGTACAAATATTTACCAGCGTTGCCCTGATGTGGTGGACCTAGTGGTGGGCCAAGGGGGGTAAGAATTTAAGATGACCCCCAAATCCATCAGAGGCCCCCACCAGTGACCACATCACAGACCCTCATCTGATCACTGGTGTGGGGCTCAAACCTCAGTGTTTATAAATATCTAGGAGTTAAGTGCTTTCACTTCCTCTTTTTCTCAGCAGAAAGCACTTAACTGCTTTTGATGTGTTCATGAGCTGTCAATCATAGCTAGATGTTTATAAACATTGCGGTTAGTTTCACAGCAGGGTACTTGAGGTCTGTTATGGACCAGGGTTTAGAGAACCCCAAAGTGTATCATGGAGTTCACCTGACCCACAACTTTTAATAGATTGTGGTATGGGGAGCACACAGCCCACTCTACAGGTGCGGTACAGCAGAAATGGAAAATATTTTTTTAAAAGCAAAACCATGTTTATTCTATGAACTCAAGTTAACCTCTTTAAAACATACAGTGAACATCTTAGCAACCATTAATTCAAATACAACCCCCAAAGAATACAACACTAAGTAATCCTTAAGCTGTCCTTTTAACATCCATAAGACGTAAAAAATAACTTTTAACAGAAGCACATCAGGTTAAAGTCACTACTGAGAGCAGTTATTAGTTTTAAATCACCAAAGGATTGATTTACAGTTTTTAGATTACAGAGAGAGAGACTAATACCCCTTCTGGCTGTGACTGCAGCTATCCAGCTCTGAAAACGAAACTAAAACACACCCTGCAGCAAACCGCCTAAAACAAAAGTAAAATGCTGACAGACAGCCCAGCTCCACCCATTCTCTGACATCTCTGCAGTAATAAACACCCATTTCTTAAAGGTACACTCATTACAGATATTTATATACACTCCCATTTATAAACACCCATTTCTTAAAGGTACTCTCACATGACACCTCCCCCCAAGAAAAGAAAAGAAACCATCAACTTCAAGGTGGTTCATTTTTCACCTTTTCACTATCCTTTTAGAAATGCACACAGTAAATATACTTTTTTGTTTAAAAAACAACAACACGCAAACAGATATAATAATATAGTCTAGAACAAGAAGGTCCTTGCACGATCCATCCATTTCTCTACGCCTCGGCATTTCTCTTTAAAGTCAGATACTTTAGTTCAGTCTGATCACAGAGTCCCAATTCTCCAACACATGAGCATTGGTTATCACAGCTTTCAGGCCGTAAAATGCCTGTTGAAAGTCCGCTGTCCATTGAAACTTTCGACGTTTCTTCAGAAAGTCTATCAGTGGAGCAACCACAGTACAAAAAATGTTCACAAATGTTTGATCAAATCCACTCATGCCAAGAAATCGCATTATTTCCCTTCATCTTGAGGGTATTGAAAACTCCTCAATAACTGTTGGTTTCACATCCCATATGACCATTCGACTCTGTCCGATTGTATGGCCAAGAAAAGTGACTTGGGCTTTTCCAAATTCACTTTTGACTAGGTTTATCACCAAACCCACCTCCTGAAGTCGATTGAATAACTCCATCAGATATTTTAAATGTTCTTTCCATGTCTGGCTGAAAATTACCAGATCGTCGATGTATACCGCGCAATTGGGTAATCCTGAAACAACTTTGTTAGTTAACCATTGAAATGTGGCTGGTTTTCCATGCCAAATGGCATAACTTTGAATTGGTATATACCATCTGGAGTCAGAAAAAGCTGAAATCTCCTTCGCCCTTTCGGATAAAGGTACCTGCCAGTAACCTTTAAGTAAATCCAGTTTGGAAATAAAAGCTGATTATCCCACTTTCTCAATGCAATCCTCCAAACGTGGGATAGGATAAGAGTCCGTTCTTGTAACTGCATTCACCTTTCAATAGTCCACACACAACCGTTGGGTACCATCTGGTTTAGGCACCATCACTATGGGTGAGCTCCATTGGCTGCAACCCACTTCAATTATGCCATTTTTAAGCATGCTCTTAATCTCTTTGTTAACCTGTGCCAATTTTAAAGGGTTAAGTCTGTATGGATGTTATTTGATTGGAACAGCCACATCATGTATAGCCATTTTAGTACTTCCCAATTTATCTCCACAAACTTGCCCATGTGATATCAACAACTCTTTCAGGTCAGTTTGTTTTCCCTCTGGAAGGCAACTCAACAATTTTCCCCAATTTTTAAGAACATCCTCGTTTTCCAATTTAATTTGAGGTATGTCAAATTCACAGTCATCTGGATTTAGTTCATCACTTTGAATTAGAATCATGAAAACCTCTTCCTTTTTCTCTCCTTCCCTTTCAAAGTACCTTTTAAGCATATTCACATGACACACTCGGTGAGTCTTCCTTCTATCTGGTGTTTTTACCACATAATTCACCTCACTTAATTTCCTTTCAATCTGATAAGGTTCACAAAACCTTGCTTTTAAAGGTTCACCTACCACTGGTAACAACACTAAAACTTTATCTCCACTGGCAAAACTACAAACTTTGGATTTCTTGTCCGCGACCCACTTCATCACACTTTGTGCAACTTTTAAATGTTGTCTCGCCAATTCACCTGCTCTATTTAATCGTTCCCTAAAATTAGACACGTAATCCAATAATGTAATTTCCGATTTCTCACTCACCAATTTTTCCTTAATCAATTTAAGTGGTCCTCTTACCTCATGGCCAAAAGTTAGTTCAAAAGGACTGAATTTGGTTGACTTATTAGGTGCATCCCTAATTGCAAACAGTACGAATGGAATTCCTTTATCCCAATCCTCTGGATAATCTTGACAAGCCCTCAACATTGTCTTTAATGTCTGATGCCACCTTTCTAACGCTCCCTGCGATTCTGGATGGTATGCAATTGATTTAAATTGTTTTATTCCTAAGCTGTCCATAACTTCTTTGCATAATCTTGAGGTAAAATTTGATTCTTGATCCGATTTTATTTCTGTGGGTAGACCATATCGAGTAAAGAATTTAAGTAATTCCTCCACAATCTTTTTAGCTGTAATATTACGTACTGGAATGGTATAGTCAAAAGATATTGATTCCCACTTTTTGTTTTAGGAAGCGGTCCTACACAATCATTTAGGACCCTTGTAAAAGGTTCCTCAAATGCTGCGATGGGTATTAAGGGTGCTGGTTTTATCACTGCTTGAGGTTTCCCTATCACTTGACATGTGTGACATGATTGACAAAATTTAACTACATCTTTATGTAGTCCAGACCAATAAAAGTGTTTTTGGATTTTAGCTTGAGTTTTCCTTATTCCCAAATGACCTCCCACTCGTACCTCATGTGCAACTCACAACACCTCCTTTCTGTACCCTACTGTCAATACTACTTGATGAGCTTCTGCCCGCTTTTCATCCGCCTGCATATGTGAAGGTCTCCATTTTCTCATCAAGACATCACTTTTACGGTAATAACACTGGGATACACGCAGATTCCTCTTCTGTGTATGCTTTCTGATACACCCGGTTTATTTCTACATCTTTCTGTTGTAACTCCGCCAATTCTCCTGAACTAAAAATATCCGCCTCATACTTCACCTGTTCTTGTTCTTTTTCAATCATCTGATCAAAAATTGTTTCTGATAATTGCACTTCCACTTCATCTTCACTCTTTGATTTCTCCTCTTGTCTTAACATGTGACTTTGCGACCTTGTTACTACACAATCCGGAAAAATCCCAGGATATTCGTCCTTCAACACTTCAGTTGTCTGATTTTCCACTGGCTTATCAACCACAGTAGGCATCACTCCCACCTGCGATCCAGCTATATCATCACCCAAGATAAACTGTATTCCTGGACAAGATAGTTTCTCTATTACTCCTATTACCACTCCACCACTCGTCACTGGACTTTCCAACCTTACCTTATATAATTGGATACTACTCTCACCCTGAATTCCACATATTACCACCTTTTCTGGCAACATTCTTCCCAAACTACATAACTCCTCATCTCTTACCATTAAAGATTGACTAGCTCCCGTATCTCTTAAAATTGTTACTTCTTTACCTGCTCCTCCTGATACACATGAGCAAACTTTACCCACACAAGTAAATTCTTTAAAGAGATCTGGCACCTTCTTATCAATCACCTCTTGATCAGGCTGTACAATCTTTTGCACCTCCTTTGCTTCACTTGGGCTTTCCTTTACCACTTTAACAAACCCCACTGTCTTATCCTGTTTTACCACATCAGCCTTCCCAGTGCTTTTCTTCAACCACCAACACTGTGACTTTACATAGCCTAGTTTACTACAGTGAAAACATTTGAAACTTTTCATTTCTTTTCCACCCTTCTGGATTTCTTTTTTAATCTGAGGTACACTCTCCTTATTATCTCCCATCAGATCACCTTTACCTTTACCACTTGAGTATTTCTCATGTCCCCAGTTTCTATCCCTCACAGGCTGAAACTGATGTCGGAAACCAAACTTTGATTTATGAACTAATTTACAATCATCTGCCATTTCTGCTGCTAATCTCGCAGTTTTAACCCTCTGCTCTTCCACATGAGTTCTCACTACATCAGGAATTGAATTTTTGAACTTCTCTAAAAGTATAATTTCTCTGAGAGCTTCATACGTTTGATCTATTTTCAAAGCCCTTATCCACCTATCAAAATTACTCTGTTTGAGCCTTTCAAACTCCATGTATGTTTGACCAAATCCTTTCCTTAAATTTCTAAACATTCATCTGGAAGCTTCAGGCACTAGTTCATATGCACCTAAGATGGAATTTTTCACCTCCTCATACGTCCCAGATACCTCCTCCGGTAGTGATGCAAACACTTCACTAGCCCTACCTCCTACCTACCAGCTTTGTTTGAATCAGTAACACCCACATGTCCTGTGGCCATTTCATTTGTTTAGCTACCTTCTCAAAAAAGGCTTCTACCTCCTTCTCGTCAAACCTTTGCAACACTTGGAGATATTTAAATAGAACCCCACCAAGCCTTCGACTATGACCTCTTTCTCACTATCCTCATCACTGTCATCCAACTGTACGTTTCCCTTTATGCCTGCCAATTTTAACTGACTGTCATGTTTCATGGCCATTTTCTGAAGTTCAAACTCTCTCTCTTTATCTTTTTCCCTGATCTGTATCTCCCTTTCTCTTTCTTTTTCCTCTCTATCTCTTTCGTATTCAAGCTGCTTTAATTCTTTCTCATGTTCCATTTGTTTAATTTGTAACTGAATTTTTGCCATTTCCAATGAGTCAAACTGTATCTCAGGCAACTTTAAATGCTTAGCCACCGCCAGAATTACCTCATCTTTTCGCATTTTGTCAGGGAATGTTAACTGCAATGTTTTTGCCAAATCTAACAGTCTGCTTTTAGTCTCTGTCCGTAAGGTATTGTGTGTGACCGTCTCCACCCCCAAAAACGTCTGAGCCTCTGAAAGAGCCATTGTCCACAACACACACCCATTTATAAACACCCATTTCTTAAAGGTACTCTCTCATGACAGTTCCATACAAGTGTGAAGGGAAATAAATTAAACAATTCTGACTGTCTGGAGGAGATGAATTAATCTGGTAAACGTATTTTCTCTTTGAAGTGAATAGAAGCCTTGCAAATCAAAGAGTCTGAGGGGATTTAATCCCTGGTGATGTGGTTTTTGCTTTTGATGAAGTTACAGCTACTGTTTTCTCTGCCTGAGGCAGCACCTGTAAGGGACAGTGAGTTTTAAAGCAGTCATTTTTTTACTGTTTCTGTATGGACTGGTCTTTACCTTCCAGCAGGGGTGACTGACGGGGGGTCTCAGTTATAGGGTGGTCTCGATTATGGGGGGGGGTCTCTGATATGGGGGAGTCTCTGGTGGGGGGGATCGGGGGGATGGGTCGGTTCACTCGTGTGTGTTCTGTAGTGGGGGGGGGGGGGGGTGACAAGCATTTCCTGTGCTGGGAGTGTGCCAGAATTGCGTTCTGGGTGCCGGCGGCTGGATCTCGCTATCAGGCTGCCTACTCAAATAGCAGGATTCACGTGGAATCCCTTGCGATCCTTACCATACATAGATTTGCATGGCAGGGGACAGTGAATCGTCTCTGGGTGCTCCTCCCAGTGTGAGCGCAAACCAGAGGCGATTCAGCACCAGCGGGAGAACATCTTCCAAACAGACAATCCTGCCCGGACTGCCCATCAATATCCATCTGTAAGTTTGATTAACGTATTGCAAGGTTAATTCAGATTTAGGTAGTCTGTTTACTCAAATGTTCAACTGAAACGTTTAAATGGTTGAAGCTGTACCAACTTAAAATTTAAAATTTGAGCACATGATTGCTAACTACGGGCTGGATTCTTTGTCACATACCACCATCGCAGAGTTCCCGATGTGGCAGAGAATCCAAAGTCGGGTAAAAAAGGACTGATCCGTTTTTGATGCTATGGTCCCCTATTGGCGGTGGCATCAAGGTGGGATTTCCCTTGAAGACACCCCATGCCACTGGGAAACCCATGGGCAGGTTGTCTTGCCGATGGGATCAACGAATCCCACTGCCAGTAATTGGCTGGTCCAGCTTATTACATATTCATATGTTCATATGTGATTAGCAGGAGGGCGCCACACAGTCCATTGATCCCACTTGCATTCAGACAGAAAGGATAGATTAATGCACAAGACAAACATATTTTACATCCAAAGAAAAATGTGCCTCACGGTTGTGTAGGAACTGACACACCTCGGGTATATGTGCATCCATCTTTGAAGGTGGCAGGACATATTGAGAGAGTGGTTAGCGAATAATATGAGATGCTGGATTTCATAAATAGAAACTTTAAACAGTGAATGTTTGCTGAGCCTTCATAAACTTTGGGTATGCCCCAACTGGACTGGTGCCACCAGTTCTGGTCACCACAGATTCTGGGCAAGATTCTGGGGAAGAATTACCGGGGGAATGTGAAGAACTTCCTTATGCAGCATGCGGTAGTGACTTGGAATGTGCTGTCAAGAGGGTGATGGAAGGGAAAACACTCGACGATTTCAAATGGAAACTGCTGGCCACTTGAGGGAAATTAGCCTGCAGGGCTGCGAGGAACAAGTGGCCTATGGGAACTGTGTTCCTCAGTTGTGTAGGAACTGAGTCACCTTGGCACGTTTGTGCATCAATCTTTGGATTTCTCTGAGGAAATCTAGCATGGACTCGGTGAGTTGAATGGCCTTCTTCTGTGTTGTAAATGACTCTGATTCTAATTAGTTTGAAATCATAACCTTAATTTCTTCTGCAGAAGTTGAAAGGCAAGTGCTTGAAGTATCTGGACAGCCAAAAGCAACAATAGTTCCAACTGCTGGTGCGTATTGTTTAGCTGGAAACCCCAGCATACTGTATGTTACCTAATCAGACTGGAATTCATGCACTAAATGTAACGACGTCAGTTATACTTGACCACATATAAATTGATTTCATTCAATATTTCATTCATAAGAGGGTTTTTATTCCTATTTTGAGTGGGTAAAAATGTCCTGCAAGTCCTCTAAAATCTCGGCTTTTAAAATTTGATCACTTTTTTCCAATCACCTTATTCACTGTTATTTTTTTAAAATATATTTTATTCAAGGCATTTTCAGATTATATACAGAACATACAATATAAAAAACTTTGTTCAAGTATTTCTCAACAAAGCCCCTCTGTTTTAAACTTTGTAACTAAACTTTAAAGAATCAAGTAAAAAAAAAGAAGAAAAATCCCTAAAAGGTCCCACTCCCTAAACCACCTCCCTCCCCCACCCGCTGATCACCACCCCCCCTCTGCTGACACTTACCAATCCTTAAAGAGGGCGATGAATGGCTTCCACTGCAAATGGAAACCCTCCTCTGATCCCCTCATGGCAAACTTTGGGCTGGATTCTCCGATCCCCGACTCCGAAATCGCGTTCAGCAACGGGGATGAGAATCCCCGATGACAAAATTGGGGGCGGTGCCGCTTTCGCGTTGCTCTGCCCCCTGAAAAGCGGCGTACCTGCACGCCATATCCAAGGCCTCAGGCCCGCGATGCTCCATCCTCGCCCGGCCGAGTTCCCGACGGCACTGGACTCTCATGGTCTCACCGGTCTGGAACTCAGCGTGGCGGCTGCGGACTCAGTCTAGAGCTGCCACAGTCGGGGGAGGGCCAATCCGCAAGCAGGGGGGGCTTTATTCGGGGGCTGAGGGCACTGTAGAGGGGGCGGTCAGGGGCGCGTGAGCCGACCGAAGGGGGGGGGGGGCCTATTTTTGCGGTCCTGCTCCGTGGGAGCACGGCGTGGCCGCTGCAGGCCGCCACCATGTGCAAGCGCGGCCAAGGACCCGGCAATGCTCAGGGCCATATCGGCAGCTAGAGCTGCTAGCTCCCCCCTCCCAAGAGTAGGGAATCAGTGACCGTTTTGCGCCAGATTTCCTGCCGTAAAACACGTTTTCACGACTTAGTCTCCCAAATGGAGAATCCAGCTCTTTATCTTTTCCAAATGGAGGAATTCTGCCTTATCACTCACCCATCTCGCTGTCTTAGGCGGCTCTGGGCTCGCTAACCAAACAAAATCCTCCTCCAGGCGATCAGGAGGCAAAGGCCTCCCTCCCCGTCTGCAATCCCAGATCCTCTGAAACTCCAAAAATCGCCCACCACAGCCTTGGTGCTACGCTCAGCCCTAAAATCTCTGACATAGTCCTGGCAAATGATTCCCAAAACTCCACCAGTTTTGGGCCGGAGAAAAACGTATGCGTGTGGTGTGCCGGCCCACCGGATGATAGCATTTATCCTCCACCACTGGAAAAAATCAACTCTACGTGACCTTGTCATGTGCACTCTGTGCACCACTTTAAATTGGATTAAACTTCACCTCGTGCACCAGGAAGATGAATTTATTTTCCTCAGTGCCTCACTCCAAATCCCTCCTTCAAAGGTTTCACCTAGTTCTTCCTCCCATTTCCTTCTAATGTGTTCCAACAAGGCTTTCTCCCTTTCCATCAGCTGTCCATAAATGTCAGAAACCTCGCCCTCTCCAATCTCGTCCTCTGACACAACCTTTTCAATCAGTGAGGGGCTGACAACCACGGAAATGTGGCCAGCTCTTTTTTGTTTTCAAAAAATCTTTGATCTGTAGGTACTGGAACACGTGTTGAAATTTCTCTAAGTTCCTCTAATTTTGCAAATCTCCCTTCCACAAAATGATCTCTAAACTATTCTATTCCCTTTCGCCTCCACCCCTTATATGTTGAGTCCAACACTGCTGGGGTAAATCTATGATTATTGTAGTTTGGAGCTCACAACGACATGAACCTCTAACTTAACAGGTTGCCTGAGCTGGTTCCAGATCCTCAAAGAGGCAACATCACTGGACTTATGGAGAACCTCCTGGCGAGAACAGAAAGGGCATCGGCAGTAGTGCTCTCAGACCTGTCCTCCTACATGAAGCCTCCTGTTTTTGTCTCCGCATCATTAGGGCAGCACGGTAGCATGGTGGTTAGCACAATTGCTTCACAGCTCCAGGGTCCCGGGTTCGATTCCCCGCTGGGTCATTGTCTGTGCGGAGTCTGCACGTTCTCCCCGTGTCTGCGTGGGTTTTCTCCGGGTGCTCCGGTTTCCTCCCACAGTCCAAAGATGTGCAGGTTAGGTGGATTGGCCATGCTAAATTGCCCTTAGTGTCCAAAATTGCCCTTAGTGCTGGGTGGGGTTACTGGGTTATGGGGACAGGGTGGAGGTGTGGACTTGGGTAGGGTGCTCTTTCCAAGAGCCGGTGCTGACTCGATGGGCCGAATGGCCTCCTTCTGCACTATAAATTCTATGTAATCGAACCCTTCTCTATAGCTTACTTCCGAACCTTCTCCCCGTTCGCTGCCCAACAGTAATTTAGTAAATTCGATAAAGCCAAACACCTGACCCTCTGTCCTGCTCCTAAAAGACCCTCTGAGTCTGAGGTACCTTTCCCGCTCATGTAAAGTTCAACATGATCCTGTTCACCCTCATGAAAAAGGATTTAAGCAAGAAGATCGGGAGGTTTTGGAAGACAACCAGACACTTCGGAAGGCCCATCATCTTCACAGTCTGGATCCTTCCCACCAGCGAAAGCGGGAGAACATCCCATCTCTTGAAATCTTCCTCATCCTATCTACCAGACAAGTCAGATTTAATTTTTTTAAATTTCGAGTACCCAATTAATTTTTTCCAATTAAGGGGCAATTTAGCGTGGCCAATCCACCTACCCTGCACATCTTTGGGTTGTGGGGGTAAAACCTACGCAAACACAGGGAGAACTCCACACGAACAGTGACCCAGAGCCGGGTTTGAACCTGGGACCTCGGTGTGTGAGGCAGCAATGCTAATCCACTGCGCCACCGTGCTGCCCCAATTTATGTTTAATTTATATAGTTGTGCCCAGTTATGTGCCACACGGATTCCTAGATACCGAAAGCTCATTCCAACCAGCGAAAAAGGTAGCATCTCCAAATCCCTCCTGTGTATCTGTGCATTGACCAGGAATACCTTGCTCTTTCCCACATAGAAAATAGAACATAGAAAATACAGCACAGAACAGGCCCTTCGGCCCACGATGTTGTGCTGAACCTTTGTCCTAGATTAATCATAGATTATCATTGAATTTACAGTGCAGAAGGAGGCCATTCGGCCCTTTGAGTCTGCACCGGCTCTTGGAAAGAGCACCCTACCCAAACTCAACACCTCCACCCAACACCAAGGGCAATTTTGGACACTAAGGGCAATTTATCATGGCCAATCCACCTAACCTGCACATCTTTGGACTGTGGGAGGAAACCGGAGCACCCGGAGGAAACCCACGCAGACACGGGGAGGATGTGCAGACTCCGCACAGACAATGACCCAAGCCGGAATCGAACCTGGGACCCCGGAGCTGTGAAGCAACTGCGCTATCCACAATGCTACCGTGCTGCCCCTAAGAACAAATAAAACTACACTATATCATTTTACCGTAATCCATGTACCTATCCAATAGCTGCTTGAAGGTCCCTAATGTTTCCGACTCAACTACTTCCACAGGCAGTGCATTCCATGCCCCCACTACTCTCTGGGTAAAGAACCTACCTCTGATATCCCTCCTATATCTTCCACCTTTCACCTTAAATTTATGTCCCCTTGTAATGGTTTGTTCCACCCGGGGAAAAAGTCTCTGACTGTCTACACTATCTATTCCACTGATCATCTTATAAACCTCTATCAAGTCGCCCCTCATCCTTCTCCGTTCTAATGAGAAAAGGCCTAGCACCCTCAACCTTTCCTCATAAGACCTACTCTCCATTCCAGGCAACATCCTGGTAAATCTTCTTTGCACCTTTTCCAAAGCTTCCACATCCTTCCTAAAATGAGGCGACCAGAACTGTACACAGTACTCCAAATGTGGCCTTACCAAAGTTTTGTACAGCTGCATCATCACCTCACGGCTCTTAAATTCAATCCCTCTGTTAATGAATGCGAGCACACCATAGGCCTTCTTCACAGCTCCATCCACTTGAGTGGCAACTTTCAAAGATGTATGAACATAGACCCCAAGATCTCTCTGCTCCTCCACATTGCCAAGAACTCTACCGTTAACCCTGTATTCCGCATTCATATTTGTCCTTCCAAAATGGACAACCTCACACTTTACAGGGTTAAACTCCATCTGCCACTTCTCAGCCCAGCTCTGCATCCTATCTATGTCTCTTTGCAGCCGACAATAGCCCTCCTTACTATCCACAACTCCACCAATCTTCGTATCGTCTGCAAATTCACTGACCCACCCTTCAACTCCCTCATCCAAGTCATTAATGAAAATCACAAACAGCAGAGGACCCAGAACTGATCCCTGCGGTACGCCACTGGTAACTGGGATCCAGGCTGAATATTTGCCATCCACCACCACTCTCTGACTTCTATCGGTTAGCCAGTTCGTTATCCAACTGGCCAAATTTCCCACTATCCCATGCCTCCTTACTTTCTGCAGAAGCCTACCATGGGGAACCTTATCAAATGCCTTACTAAAATCCATGTACACTACATCCACTGCTTTACCTTCATCCACATGCTTGGTCACCTCCTCAAAGAATTCAAGGTAAGACCTACCCCTCACAAATCCGTGCTGACTATCCCTAATCAAGCAGTGTCTTTCCAGATGCTCAGAAATCCTATCCTTCAGTAGCCTTTCCATGACTTTGCCTACCACCGAAGTAAGACTAACTGGCCTGTAATTCCCAGGGTTACCCCTAGTCCCTTTTTTGAACAGGGGCACGACATTCGCCACTCTCCAATCCCCTGGTACCACCCCTGTTGACAGTGAGGACGAAAAGATCATTGCCAACGGCTCTGCAATTTCATCTCTTGCTTCCCATAGGATCCTTGGATATATCCCGTCAGGCCCGGGGGACTTTTCTATCCTCAAGTTTTTCAAAATGCCCAACACATCTTCCTTCCTAACAAGTATTTCCCCGAGCTTACCAATCTGTTTCACACTGTCCTCTCCAACAATAACCTTATATCCCGAGAACGAGCCAAATTTTGTCAGTACCTCCAAAATACGATCTACACTGGAAACCGGGACTGTGACGTATAACAGCAGGTCGTCTGTATACAGGGAGACCTGGTTCCCCACTCCTCCCCTCTCAATTCCTCTTCACTCCATCAATGTCCTAAGCACAATTGCCAATGCGAAAAGCATCGGTGACAATGGACATTCCTTGTTCCTCATTGCAAGCTAAAATAACCCAGACTGATGGAGAATGTACGCACACGAGCTGTGGGGGTCTATGTAACAACCTAATCCAGTTAACAAACCCTGGCCCAAGACCAAACCGTCCTAATATTTGAAAAAGTAAACCCACTCAACTCAATCAAAAGCCTTTTCAGCATCCATATATGTTATTACCTCCGTTTCCGGCCCGATTGTTAAACGACATTTAACAATCTCCTGATATTTGACAATAATTGCCATCCCTTTACAAACCATGTCTGGTGCTGCGCTATCACCCCTGGTATCAGATATTCCAGGCTAAGGCCCTGGCCAACAACTTTGCATCCACATTTAGAAGCAAAATTGGTCGATGGGACCCACGGTCCTACGGATCTTTAGCTTTCTTTAGAATAAGTGAAATCGAGGCCTGTGTTATTGAGGGTGGAAGCTCTTTCTTACTCTCCGAATCATTGTACATTCAACCAAGAGTGGTCCCAGAATCGTGGCAAACCTTTTATAAAATTCCACTGGGAATCCATCCGGTCCCGGAGCCTTTCCAGTTTGCATCAGCTTAATGCCTCCCATCACTCCTCCAGTCCAAGTGGGGCTCCCAACCCTTGCCTTTCCTCCACCACCGGGAAGTTTAAGTCATATTGAAACTTTTTCATACATGAAATAGCAGCACGGTAGCACAAGTGGATAGCACTGTGGCTTCACAGCACCAGGGTCCCAGGTTCGATACCCGGCTGGGTCACTGTCTGTGCGGAGTCTGCACATTCTCCCCGTGTGTGCGTGGGTTTCCTCCGGGTGCTCCGGTTTCTTCCCACAGTCCAAAGACGTGCAGGTTAGGTGGATTGGCCATGATAAACTGCCCTGAGTGACCAAAAAGGTTAGGAGGGATTATTGGGTTACGGGGATAGGGTGGAAGTGAGGGCTTAAGTGGGTCGGTGCAGACTCGATGGGCCAAATGGCCTCCTTCTGCATTGTATGTTCTATGAGCCTTCCCCAGAGATTCCGTTCTGGATAGCCCCTTAAATGCTCCGTTCACCTTCCTTGGGTCAGTGTCCTTTACCTGCCTAATTTCCCTTGCTGCTTCCTGTTGCCTCAGCCGGTGTGAAAGCAGCCTACTTACCTTTCTCCATGTTCGTAAAATATGCCCCTGACCCGGCATAGTTGTCTCATCGATATCAGATCGAACTCCATCTGGAGCTTCTTTCTCTCATAAGAACATAAGAACTAGGAGCAGGAGTAGGCCATCTGGCCCCTCGAGCCTGCTCCACCATTCAATGAGATCATGGCTGATCTTTTGTGGACTCAGCTCCACTTTCCGGCCCGAACACCTTAACCCTTAATCCCTTTATTCTTCAAAAAACTATCTATCTTTATCTTAAAAACATTTAATGAATGAGCCTCTACTGCTTCACTGGGCAAGGAATTCCATAGATTCACAACCCATTGGGTGAAGAAGTTCCTCCTAAACTCAGTCCTAAATCTACTTCCCCTTATTTTGAGGCTATGCCCCCTAGTTCTGCTTTCACCCGCCAGTGGAAACAACCTGCCCTCTCCTTTAATAGATATCCATCAGGAGACTCCAAGTACCTCCTATCTACTGCTAAGATGGCTTCCACCAGTCTCAGCCTTTTCATCTTTTGACTTTATGAGCCTTAATCGAGATCAGCTCACGTCTGACTACGGCCTTCAAAGCCTCCCAAAGTATGGAAGGCAAAGTCTCCTCATTTTTGTTGATCTCAATATAGGAGACCATAGCTGCCTCCATCTTTGCACAATCCCCCTCATCTGTCAGCAAGCCTACATCTAGCATCCACAGCGGTTGCTGAGTTACCCCCTTCTCCACGCACAGGCTCAGAATGTGTGGCACACATATGACGGTTGCTGAATATTCCGAAACTACCACCCCTGCCAGCAACAACCTATCTATAATTTAAAAATCAATATGGGAGATGTCCCGATGTATGTGAGAAAAGAAACTCTTTTGCTGTCGGGTGCACGGACCGTCATGGGTCCACTCAACACACACAAACACACACACACACACACATACACCCTCCCCCGCCGCCACCCCATCTTCTCCATGAATCCCAATATTTCTTTCGTCACCCTGGACACTTTCCAGGACTTGGTACACAACTTGGTCCAGCACAGGATCAGGCTTCATATTGAAATCTCCGCCTGTGATCAACTGATGTGTATCCAAGTCCGGGATCTTAGACAACAGCTTCTTCACAAAGTCAGTGTCATCCCAACTGGATAGTAAACATTCACCAAAGCCATGGGTGTGCCTCCCAATTTGCCACTCACCATCACGCACCTACCCCTTGGGCTCCCGCTCGGTTGCTTGCCGAGAAGCCCACCCTTTTGCTAATGAGAACTGCCACCCCTCTCATTTTAGAGTCCAACCTCGAGTGGAACAATTCATAGAATATTAAAATTTACAGTGCAGAAGGAGGCCATTCGGCCCATTGGGTCTGTACCAGCCCTTGGAAAGAGCACCCTACTTAAGCCCACGTCTCCACCCTATCCCAGTAACCCCACCTAACCTTCTAGATACTAAGAGGGAATTTATCACGGCCAATCCACCTACCCTGCACATCTTTGGACTGTGGGAGGAAACCCACACAGCCACGGGGAGAAAATGCAAACTCCACACGGACAGTCACCTGAGGCCGGAATTCAACCCGGGACCCTGGAGCTATGAGGCAGCAGTGCTAATAACTGTGCCACCGCGCCTAACTTGTCCCACCCACCCATTCCTCAACCTCATTTTGTCTTTGACCTTAAGGTGCGTTTCTTGCATAAATACCATGGCCGCAATTCTCCAATCCTGCGGCCAAGTTCTGATGCCGGCGTGAAAAACGGCGCGAACCACTCCGGTGTCGACAGTCCTCGATTGTCAGGTATTTACCCCTTCCTAGGGGGCTAGGTCAGCATCGGACTGGTCTCCGCTGCTGCAGCCAGCACGAGTCCGCGCATGCACGCTACGACCAGCGCGAGTTTGCACATGCGCGTAGGTTCCCGTCTCTGTGCTGGCCCCTGGGCAATATGGCAAAGCCCTACAAAAGCCCGGTGCGGAGGAACATCGCCCCCATGGAATTAGCCCAGCCGCCGATCGGTAGACCCCGATCGCGGGCCAGGCCGCCTTGGAAGCCCCCCCCCCCCCCCCGGGGTAGGAATACAGGAGAGAGATAAGAACCTAGTGGAGTGGTGCAGTGACAACAATGTCTCCCTCAATGCCAGCAAAATAAAGAGCTGGTAATTGACTTCAGGAAGCAAAGTACTGTACACACCCCTGTCAGCATCAACGGGGCCGAGGTGGAGATGGTTAGCAGTTTCAAATTCCTAGGGGTGCACATCTCCAAAAATCTGTCCTGGTCCACCCACGTCGACGCTACCACCAAGAAAGCACAACAGCGCCTATACTTCCTCAGGAAACTAAGGAAATTCGGCATGTCCACATTAACTCTTAGCAACTTTTACAGATGCACCATAGAAAGCATCCTATCGGGCTGCATCACAGCCTGGTATGGCAACTGCTCGGCCCAGGACCGCAAGAAACTTCAGAGAGTCGTGAACACCGCCCAGTCCATCACACGAACCTGCCTCCTATCCATTGACTCCATCTACAACTCCCGCTGCCTGGGGAAAGTGGGCAGCATAATCTTTAAAAAAAAATTTTTTTTTTTTTATTCTCCTCCATTTTCACATTTTCTCCCACATTTACATCCATCAACAATAAACAATAATCAGTAAGATATGTCAGTCCCCATAATAACAACGATCCCATCTACCCACCAACCCCCAAACCTCAACCCGCATGTTTGCATAAACAAATGACAACAAGGAATCAGGGATTACCCGTAGTCACCCTTAATCTTACACAACTCCCCCCCCCCCCCAGATCTCCAGCTCCTCCCATCCACTGCCTCTTGTAAAACTCCTCCCCCCACCCTCGGTTCCTTCCCCCCAACTTTCCACCCCGGCTAGACCACTCGGACCCTGTTCTGCCAGGCTCCGATGGCCGCAGCCCCTCCCCCACCTCACTCCAGTTCACTGGCCGGCTTAAACCGGCCAGCATGGAGGCCCCCGCCCGGGTCCCTTTCCCACTTGCCCGGCCCTAGGAAAGCCCAGAAATCCCCTTTTAGCACACAAACCCCGCATATCCACCTACACCCCAAAGAACTCTCATTTTGAGTGAAAGTCCCGTCCCTTCCCTTGACCAAATATAGAACATAGAACATAGAACAATACAGCGCAGTACAGGCCCTTCGGCCCACGATGTTGCACCGAAACAAAAGCCATCTAACCTACACTATGCCATTATCATCCATATGTTTATCCAATAAACTTTTAAATGCCCTCAATGTTGGCGAGTTCACTACTGTAGCAGGTAGGGCATTCCACGGCCTCACTACTCTTTGCGTAAAGAACCTACCTCTGACCTCTGTCCTATATCTATTACCCCTCAGTTTAAAGTTATGTCCCCTCGTGCCAGCCATATCCATCCGCGGGAGAAGGCTCTCACTGTCCACCCTATCCAACCCCCTGATCATTTTGTATGCCTCTATTAAGTCTCCTCTTAACCTTCTTCTCTCCAACGAAAACAACCTCAAGTCCATCAGCCTTTCCTCATAAGATTTTCCCTCCATACCAGGCAACATCCTGGTAAATCTCCTCTGCACCCGCTCCAAAGCCTCCACGTCCTTCCTATAATGCGGTGACCAGAATTGTACGCAATACTCCAAATGCGGCCGTACCAGAGTTCTGTACAGCTGCAACATGACCTCCCGAATCCGGAACTCAATCCCTCTACCAATAAAGGCCAACACTCCATAGGCCTTCTTCACAACCCTATCAACCTGGGTGGCAACTTTCAGGGATCTATGTACATGGACACCTAGATCCCTCTGCACATCCACACTTTCAAGAACTTTACCATTAGCCAAATATTCCGCATTCCTGTTATTCCTTCCAAAGTGAATCACCTCACACTTCTCTACATTAAACTCCATTTGCCACCTCTCAGCCCAGCTCTGCAGCTTATCTATATCCCTCTGTAACCTGCTACATCCTTCCACACTATCGACAACACCACTGACTTTAGTATCGTCTGCAAATTTACTCACCCACCCTTCTGCGCCTTCCTCTAGGTCATTGATAAAAATGACAAACAGCAACGGCCCCAGAACAGATCCTTGTGGTACTCCACTTGTGACTGTACTCCATTCTGAACATTTCCCATCAACCACCACCCTCTGTCTTCTTTCAGCTAGCCAATTTCTGATCCACATCTCTAAATCACCCTCTATCCCCAGCCTCCGTATTTTTTGCAATAGCCTACCGTGGGGAACCTTATCAAACGCTTTGCTGAAATCCATATTCACCACATTAACTGCTCTACCCTCGTCTACCTGTTCAGTCACCTTCTCAAAGAACTCAATAAGGTTTGTGAGGCATGACCTACCCTTCACAAAGCCATGCTGACTATCCCTGATCATATTATTCCTATCTAGATGATTATAAATCTTGTCTCTTATAATCCCCTCCAAGACTTTACCCACTACAGACGTGAGGCTCACCGGTCTATAGTTGCCGGGGTTGTCTCTGCTCCCCTTTTTGAACAAAGGGACCACATTTGCTGTCCTCCAGTCCTCTGGCACTATTCCTGTAGCCAATGATGACATAAAAATCAAAGCCAAAGGTCCAGCAATCTCTTCCCTGGCCTCCCATAGAATCCTAGGATAAATCCCATCAGGTCCCGGGGACTTATCTATTTTCAGCCTGTCCAGAATTGCCAACACCTCTTCCCTACGTACCTCAATGCCATCTATTCTATTAGCCTGGGGCTCAGCATTCTCCTCCACAACATTATCTTTTTCCTGAGTGAATACTGACGAAAAATATTCATTTAGTATCTCGCCTATCTCTTCAGACTCCACACACAATTTCCCATCCCTGTCCTTGACTGCATTGACTCATTGCACATTGGCTCCTTTAATCTCTACACCCGCGCGCAGTGATACAAAAAAGAAGAAAATACAGTCATGAGTTTACATCGGCACATGGCCATTCCTCAATTTGTCAGTTCTGCCACTGTCATTCTGCTTTCGCAAACTCCTCCGCTGCTTCCGCCGTTCCAAAATAAAAGTCCCTGAAGTTGTAAGTCACCCTCAGCTTCGCTGGATATACAATGCCGCACCGCACCTTGCTAATGTACAGTGCCCTCTTCACCAGGTTGAAGGCAGCCCGCCTCCTTGCCAGCTCCACCGTAAAGTCCTGGTATACACGTATACCAGCTCCAGCACACTGGACCACCCGCTTCTGCTTGGCCCAGCTCAGGACCTTCTCCTTCACCCTGTACCTACGGAAGCACAGAGTCACTGCCCTTGGCGGCTCACTCGCCTTTTGTACAGGCCTCCACGACCGATGAGCCCGATCCAGTTCACATCGGGAGGGATCCTCCCCCTCCCCCAATCGTTTTGCCAGCATCGCGGCAAAATACTCAGTCGGCTTCGGTCCTTCAACTCCTTCGGGCAGCCCCACAATCCTCAAGTTCTGTCGCCTGGATCTATTTTCCAGGTCTTCCATTTTTCCTCGCAGATCCTTGTTAGTATCCATCACCTTCCGCATCTCTTTCCCCATCGAGGCAAGTTGATCACCGTGCTGCAATAACGTCTCTTTCACTTCCTTCAGCGCCTCCCCTTGCTCTCGCTCCTCCGCCACTGCGCTCGCCACCTCCGTCCTCACCGGGGAAACCGCCTCCTCCACCAGCACACTCAAAACCTCCCTCATCTCCTTCCTCACTGTCTCCATGCATTTCGCAATCTGCGCCAACTGCTTTTCAAATTCCGCAGCCATCACCTTGGTTATTTCTTCAGCCGTAAGCAGTGCGGCCTTCCCTGGTGCTCCAGCCTCCATTTTTCCTGGTGACCCCGCGGTGACCTTTCCACTCCCCGACGGACCTCCAGCTGTTTTTTTTTCGGCCGTTTTTTTGCTCACCCTCGACATTTTTCTTTGGGTTTTTTTCCCTCCTGTGTCTTCTCAGTGCCTCCTCCGTGACTTCTCCCTGCTTCTGCCGCCTCCGTGGACCCTGGGACCGGGCTTAAAGCCCCGAAAATGCCGTTCCCGAGCGGGAGCTCTCCATTGTGCGGCCGCCTCCCGCCCACCGTCACCGGAAGTCAGTGGGCAGCATAATCAAAGACCCCTCCCATCCGGCTTACTCACTCTTCCAACTTCTTCCTAAGGGCAGGAGATACAAAAGTCTGAGAACACGCACGAACAGACTCAAAAACAGCTTCTTCCCCGCTGTTACCAGACTCCTAAACGACCCTCTTATGGACTGGCCTCATTAACACTACACCCCTGTATGTTTCACCCGATGCCAGTGCTTATGTAGTTACATTGTGTACCAGGACCCAGCTGTGTCCCAGTCAGTTGCTGAGCCTCTGGAACAGGTTCACCAAAGCTGATGCAGACACTAGGGTGCCGCCATGAGATTCAGAGGGAGATGTCAGCAACCCTCCAGCAGGTCCAGATCTGATTGGAGGAGTCCCAGAAGCTACGGGTGCAGGAGATGGCGCCAGTAATGTGTGGCACCGAGGCCAACACTGCTAGGGTGGCAACCGCAGCGGAGAGACTTGTGCATGACGTTAGCAGCATGAGTGGCGATGTCCAAGGTGTGGCTCAATCAGTGCATGTCCTGGTTTTTGGGGGACGTGTTCAGGTCACTGAGGAGCATCACCGAAGCCATCGACACTTGCTGCGGACACTGGGGAGCCACCAATGACGTGGAGGTAGCCGGGACTCGATCCAGCTGACCCTTCATCCCGAGATGCATCAAAGGGTCCTTTGGGCACCAACCGGGAGGATGGGGTACTTGGTGTCAACCAGGAGCCATCCTACAGAGTGGCGACGACGGCCACCTGCACCCCCTGCTCTCGACCATGACCCACTGACAATGAAGACACAGTCCTGGAGCGATGTTACACAGACCCTGGGAGGGTGGGAATGGGGTGGGGGGGGGGGGGGAGGATGGTGAAGTGGGGGGATGCAGAGGGATGCGGGAGTGGGGAATGTGAAGCGGGCGAGGATGAGGTCCTCCCTGGCTTGCCGAACCCTCACCGCTCCCGCCTGTTGTCCATCCTCCGGCTGGTTCTGCGGGTCTTCCCCAGGCTCGTCCTCCAACCCCTCCTGGTCTGGCGCCTCCTCGTCCTTCTCCTCAGAGGTGGCCACCTGTTCCTCCCTCTCCACCTCCAGCATGTCGTCCCACTGTTGTGCTGGGTTGTTGAGGGCACAGCAGACCACCACAAAGTGGACGACCCTCTGGGCATTGGAACCGTACTTTGAGGAATCCGATGCACTGCTCAATGACAAACTGGGTGGCCACATGGGCCTAGTTGTACCTCCGCATCAGTCACCGGCCTCCATACTGGTGTCATTAGCCAGGCCCTTATCCCCCAAGAGCCAGCCGGCCATCCTGGGGTGGTCCTTGAAGAGGCTGGGGATGTCCGACTGCCCCTGGTTGTTTGTAGCTGTCGTCCACACTCCCTGGGAAGCGTGCACACACATGCATGAGGTGGTTGTGCACAAGCTGGATGTTCAGGGAGTGGAACCCCTTCCCGTTGATGTATGGCACTCCCAGAGGGCCCGGTGAGCGCAAGGCAATATGCGTGCCATCCACTACCCCCCTGGACCCGCAGCATCCCGGCATGGGCAAAGAATCCTGCTGCCCAGGCATCTTTTTGGGCTTGGTCCATGTCAAAGTTTATATAGTTCTCTGCCCTGGGCAAACAGGCATCGCATCCATGACTTCACAGATGCATATGTGGGCTGGAGCTTCAGAGATGCCACACAAATCCCTGCTCGAGCCCTGGAATGATCCTGCATAGGAGCTCGGGGCTGTGGTGACCTTGATGGCCATCGGAGGGAGGGGGGGGGGGGGGGGGGGGGGGGGGGGTAATCCTCCTTCTTCACATGGTGCCAAGTCCGCGAGGACATGGCACAGGTGCAGCACCGTCTGTTTGTTGAGGCGGAGCCTCCTGCAGCACATGCTGTCCATCATCTGTTCGCAAGAACAGCGCTGCCTGTACACCGTGGGCCGTCGCGGGCCTCCCTCTCTGGGTCCCTCCCTGGCCTGATGGGTGGCAGGGTCCTCGGGGTGGGGCGGGGTCCTCCACATGGGCCACTGCCTTGATCTCTGTTGATGCTGCTGCCGCTGCCTTCTCCGGCGCCTGCCCTACCACCAGCACCATGAGAACAAACAAAGAACAAAGAAATGTACAGCACAGGAACAGGCCCTTCGGCCCTCCAAGCCCGTGCCGACCATGCTGCCCGACTAAACTACAATCTTCTACACTTCCTGGGTCCGTATCCTTCTATTCCCATCCTATTCATATATTTGTCAAGATGCCTCTTAAATGTCCCTATCGTCCCTGCTTCCACCACCTCCTCCGGTAGCGAGTTCCAGGCACCCACTACCCTCTGCGTAGAAAACTTGCCTCGTACATCTACTCTAAACCTTGCCCCTCTCACCTTAAACCTATGCCCCCTAGTAATTGACCCCTCTACCCTGGGGAAAAGCCTCTGAATATCCACTCTGTCTATGCCCCTCATAATTTTGTATACCTCTATCAGGTCTCCCCTCAACCTCCTTCGTTCCAGTGAGAACAAACCGAGTTTATTCAACCGCAATGAGGGCAGTTTCCACTGGGTCCAAGATATCATACATCGCATGTAATATCTGTAAGGAATTGGAGAGCGGGTGTGAGACTGATAGCAGCGGTATCTTCCATCCCAGGACCCTCCATTTCCCCATTGCTCCCCCACCCCCCAACACGCCCTGCCCACGCACCCCCGGCCACAGTGTCCCCAGTTCACCGGACCCTTGGAGCAGACAGTGGGAATAAGTTGCCCATTGGTATTGCAATACAATGCTTCCTGTGTTCCAAAAGAAAAGCAGGGCAAAGATTTAACAAATTCACAGAAAGACAACACATAATAGACTCCTCATGCATGCATCAAAGCATAATGCATAAAAACTGTACTTTTACTAATATTTGACACTATTGAAATATTTCAGCAAGGTCTACAAAGAAAAAAGCTGCAAAAATTGGGAAAAAGAATTCAATGGTAAACAAAGGTTAGTGACTCCCTGCAACTAATTGCTGTTTAATTGTATTATAAGACAAAGCATCTGTGTGTGACATCATCAGAGGCATTTCATAGAATTTGAAAGAATGCTCCCGATTATCATAGAATTTACAGTGCAGAAGGAGGCCATTCGGCCCATCGAGTCTGCACCGGCTCTTGGAAAGAGCACCCTACCCAAGGTCAACACCTCCACCCTATCCCCATAACCCAGTAACCCCACCCGACACTAAGGGCAATTTATCATGGCCAATCCACCTAACCTGCACATCTTTGGACTGTGGGAGGAAACCGGAGCACCCGGAGGAAACCCACGCAGACACGGGGAGGATGTTCAGACTCCGCACAGGACCCGAGTTGGAACCGAACCGGGGACCCTGGAGCCGTGAAGCAATTGTGCTATCCACAATGCTACCGTGCTGCCCTGGGAGATTTTCCCTCAGTTCTACCTTGGGCTGCAAGCAACACCTCTAATAAGGTCTGACTAGCTGCTTAAGTAACCTACGGGCAACCTTTTCATCCTTTGTTTCTACTGTAAAGAAAGAGCAGAACAACTAAAACATTTTTCTTTTGAAAATATTTTATTGAAGCATTTGTAATTTTCTTAAACAACCGGGCGGGCCGACACACACAAAACACCTCAAAAGAACGAACCCCCCCCCCCAATACTGATGACGTTCAATTTTCCTTGAAGAAGTCAATGAACGGTTGCCATCTCTGGGCGAATCCCTGAGTTGATCTTCTCAAGATGAACTTGATTTTTCCCAGGCTGAGAAACGCTACCATGTCGCTGACCCACACACCTGACTTCGGGGGCTCCGAGTCCCTCCATCCCAGCAAAATCCGTCTCCGGGCCACCAGCGAGGAGAAGGCCAGGACATCGGCCTCCCTCCCTGCCCTGGCCCCGAATCTTCCGATACCCCAAATATTGCCAGTTCTGGACTTGGAGTTACCCTCCCTTCCAGGACTTCTGACATAACATCCGTAAATCTCTGCCAGAATCCCCTCAATTTCAGACATGCCCAGAACATATGCACATGGTTAGCCGGGCTACCCCCACACCGCCCACATCCATCCTCCACCTCCTCAAAGAACCTGCTAATCCGGGCTGCCGTCATGTGGGCGCTGTGGACCACCTTGAACTGGATCAGGCTAAGTCTGGCACACAACAAGGATGAGTTGACTCTCTTCAAGGCTTTTTCCCACAGTTCAATTTCCAGCTCTCCTCCCAGCTCCTTTTCCCACTTCCTCTTCACCTCTCTGATAGGGGCCCCTTCCCACTCCATCAACTCCTTGTATATCTCCGAAACCCTCCCCTCTCCAACCCCTGTTTTTGACAGCACTTTATCCTGTAGTCCCCTCAGGGGGAGGCAAGGGAAGGTTGGAACCTGCCTCCGTACAAAGTCCCGAAACCCGTTCCTACCCTGCAACTCAAACTCCTCCCCTAGTGCCTCCAAGGTCAGAAAACTCTCCTGGATGAATAGGTCCCCAAATCTCTCAGTCCCTGCCTGTTGCCATCTCTTTTTTTTTAATAAACATTTTATTGAGATATTTCTTTGGCATTGTAACAGCAACAAGATAAACAATGTACATAACAAGGAAAATATTAACACAGTGCAAATACCACCTCCTTCTTCTCCCACAGGTCCTACCATTACTTAACCCCCTAATCTACGCTAGCCTAACCCCCCCCCACTTCTGCTGACGATTAATTCTCTGCCAAGAAGTTGACGAATGGTTGCCACCTCCGGGCGAACCCTAACAGTGACCCTCACATGGCAAACTTAATTTTCTCCAGGCAGAGGAAGCCAGCCATGTCCGATAACCAGGTCTCCGATTTCGGGGGCTTCGAGTCCCTCCATGCTAGTAATATGCGCCTCCGGGCTACCAGGGAAGCAAAGGCCAGAACATCTGCCTCTTTCTCCTCCTGAATTCCCAGATCCTGCGCCACCCCGAAAATCGCCACCTCTGGACTCACTGCCACCCTCGTATTTAATACCTTGGAATTGGCGTCGGCAAACCCCTGCCAAAATCCCCTCAGCCTTGGACATGCCCAGAACATGTGGACATCGTTCGCTGGCCCCTCCGCACATTTCGCACATCTGTCCTCCACCCCAAAGAATCTGCTCATCCGGGCCACTGTCATGTGAGCCCGGTGAACGACCTTAAATTGGATCAGGCTGAGCCTGGTGTTGTGTTATGCTTCTTCATGTAGCATAAGCTGCTTCCTTGATGTATGCTCTGACAAAGGAAGGTTCAGACTTGGAGATAGATTTAACACATTTATTGAACAGTTAACAATTCTCCTACTTGAGTTTGATTCTCCTGCTGATCTTGCTGTAGTAACTCAATCTTACTAACCAGTCTGCTCTAATCCATGCGGTGGGTGTGATGCTTTCTGATCTGCCCCTGTCTCTCTGAGTGTCGCCTATGGAAAGAGAAAGAGCATGTGTGCCCTGTTCTTTTATATGGGTTGCCCCCTTGTGGTAGTGTCACCTCTGGGTGTGTCTTGACTGCCCATTGGTCGTGTCCTATCTTACTGACCTATTGGTTGAATGTCTGTGTGTCATGATGTTTCTGGTGCTCCCTCTAGTGTTCACTTAGTTCTAGTGTATCTACATTAACCCCTTGTGTATCTACAGTGATGCATATCACTACATCCCCCCTTTTTTGTGTTACATATTTTCTGTTCTAAGTTAAAGAAAATTGAACAAAATAGGTAGATAAATGATGACATGTACAGATCATGATGACAGTGATGATTATACAATACCAAATAATATGTATGAGTCCAAAGTTCATGAATTAATATGGTCGAGTGGCTTTCTCGTTTTAGAACATAGAACGATACAGCGCAGTACAGGCCCTTTGGCCCACGATGTTGCACCGAAACAAAAGCCATCTAACCTACACTATGCCATTATCATCCATATGTTTATCCAATAAACTTTTAAATGCCCTCAATGTTGGCGAGTTCACTACTGTAGCAGGTAGGGCATTCCACGGCCTCACTACTCTTTGCGTAAAGAACCTACCTCTGACCTCTGTCCTATATCTATTACCCCTCAGTTTAAAGTTATGTCCCCTCGTGCCAGCCATATCCATCCGCGGGAGAAGGCTCTCACTGTCCACCCTATCCAACCCCCTGATCATTTTGTCATTGAAATGGTGATGTTGGTGGTGGCATGTCCTTGTGAACGCCGTCAGTGTCCCTGTGCTTAAGGAACCAAGAAGTGGTCAAATCACTTCGTTGTCAGATTTGGACTCTTTTTTTTCTCTATGCTTGTGATAGCGATGCAGTATGCCATCTGTGTTGAAAGCTGGTTTGCTTGTTCGTAGTGGAGCAGACTTCAATCGATGAGATTTACTGTCATATCATGGTATGGCAGTACTTTTGCCAATGTTAGGAGCTGTGTCGCTACATTGTCCTGCATTTAGAACAAAGAACAAAGAAAAGTACAGCACAGGAACAGGCCCTTTGGCCCTCCAAGCCCGTGCCAACCATGCTGCCCGACTAAACTACAATCTTCTACACTTCCTGGGTCCGTATCCCTCTATTCCCATCCTATTTGTCAAGATGCCCCTTAAATGTCACTATCGTCCCTGCTTCCACCACCTCCTCCGGCAGCGAGTTCCAGGCACCCACTACCCTCTGTGTAAAAAAACTTGCCTCGTACATCTACTCTAAACCTTGCCCCTCGTACCTTAAACCTATGCCCCCTAGTAATTGATACCTCTACTCTGGGAAAAAGCCTCTGACTATCCACTCTGTCTATGCCCCTCATAACTTTGTAGACCTCTATCAGGTCGCCCCTCAACCTCCGTCGTTCCAGTGAGAACAAACTGAGTTTATTCAACCGCTCCTCATAGCTAATGCCCGGCAACATCCTGGTAAATCTCTTCTGCACCCTCTCTAAAGCCTCCACATCCTTCTGGCGACCAGAATTGAACACTATACTCCAAGTGTGGCCTAACTAAGGTTCTATACAGCTGCAACATAGAATCATAGATGAATCATAGAAGTTTACAGCATGGAAACAGGCCCTTCGGCCCAACCAGTCCATGCCGCCCAGTTTTTACCATTAAGCTAGTCCCAGTTGCCCGCACTTGGCCCATAACCCCCTATACCCATCTTACCCATGTAACTATCTAAATGTTTTTTAAAACATGACTTGCCAATTCTTATACTCAATGCCCCGACTAATGAAGGCAAGCATGCCGTATGCCTTCTTGACTACCTTCTCCACCTGTATTGCCCCTTTCAGTGACCTGTGGACCTGTACACCTAGATCTCTCTGACTTTCAATACTCTTGAGGGTTCTACCATTCACTGTATATTCTCTACCTGCATTAGACCTTCCAAAATGCATTACCTCACATTTGTCCGGATTAAACTCCATCTGCCATCTCTCCGCCCAAGTCTCCAAACAATCTAAATCCTGCTGTATCCTCTGACAGTCCTCATCGCTATCCGCAATTCCACCAACCTTTGTGTCGTCTGCAAACTTACTAATCAGACCAGTTACATTTTCCTCCAAATCATTTATATATACTACGAACAGCAAAGGTCCCAGCACTGATCCCTGTGGAACACCACTAGTCACAGCCCTCCAATTAGAAGAGCACCCTTCCATTGCTACTCTCTGCCTTCTATGACCTAGCCAGTTCTGTATCCACCTTGCCAGCTCACCCCTGATCCCGTGTGACTTCACCTTTTGTACTAGTCTACCATGAGGGACCTTGTCAAAGGCCTTACTGAAGTCCATATAGACAACATCCACTGCCCTACCTGCATCAATCATCTTTGTGACCTCTTCGAAAAACTCAATCAGGTAAGTGAGACACGACCTCCCCTTCACAAAACCATGCTGCCTCTCACAAATACGTCCATTTGCTTCCAAATGGGAGTAGATCCTGTCTCGAAGGATTCTCTCCAGTAATTTCCCTACCACTGACGTAAGGCTCACCGGCCTGTAGTTCCATGGATTATCCTTGCTACCCTTCTTAAACAAAGGAACAACATTGGCTATTCTCCAGTCCTCCGGTCCATCACATGAAGACAGTGAGGATCCAAAGATTTCTGTCAAGGCCTCAGCAATTTTCTCTCCAGCCTCCTTCAGTATTCTGGGGTAGATCCCATCAGGCCCTGGGGATTATCTACCTTAATATTTTTCAAGAAGCCCAACACCTCGTCTTTTTGGATCTCAATGTGACCCAGGCTATCTGCACACCCTTCTCCAGATTCAACATCCACCAATTCCTTCTCTTTGATGAATACTGATGCAAAGTATTCATTTAGTACCTCGCCCATTTCCTCTGGCTCCACACATAGATTCCCTTGCCTATCCTTCAGTGGGCCAACCCTTTCCCTGGCTACCCTCTTGCTTTTTATGTACGTGTAAAAAGCCTTGGGATTTTCCTTAACCCTATTTGCCAATTACTTTTCGTGACCTCCTTGCTTAAGTTCCTTCTTACTTTCCTTATATTCCACGCAGGCTTCGTCTGTTCCCAGCCTTTTAGCCCTGACAAAAGCCTCTTTTTTCTTTTTGACGAGGCCTACAATATCTCTCGTTATCCAAAGTTCCCGAAATTTGTCGTATTTATCCTTCTTCCTCACAGGAACATGCCGGTCCTGAATTCCTTTCAACTGACACTTGAAAGCCTTCCCACATGTCAGATGTTGATTTACCCTCAAACATCCGCCCCCAATCTAGGTTCTTCAGTTCCGCCTAATATTATTATAATTAGCCTTCCCCCAATTTAGCACATTCATCCTAGGACCACTCTTATCCTTGTCCACCAGCACTTTAAAACTTACTGAATTGTGGTCACTGTTCCCGAAATGCTCCCCTACTGAAACTTCTACCACCTGGCCAGGCTCATTCCCCAATACCAGGTCCAGTACAGCCCCTTCCCTAGTTGGACTGTCTACATATTGTTTTAAGAAGCCCTCATGGATGCTCCTTACAAATTCTGCCCCGTGTAAGCCCTTGGCACTAAGTGAGTCCCACTCAATATTGGGAAAGTTGAAGTCTCCCATCACAACAACCCTGTTGTTTTTACTCTTTTCCAAAATCAGTCTACCTATCCGCTCCTCTATCTCCCACTGGCTGTTGGGAGGCCTGCAGTAAACCCCCAACATTGTGACTGCACCCTTCTTATTCCTGATCTCTACCCATATAGCCTCACTGCCCTCTGAGGTGTCCTCCCGTAGAACAGCTGTGATATTCTCCTTAACCAGTAGCGCAACTCCGCCACCCCTTTTACATCCTCCTCTATCCCGCCTGAAACATCTAAATCCTGCAGAGTTGTAGCAAGTCGGACGAGTCGTTGTTCCAGTGTTGTCGTTTTTGTCGTGCTTGTTGTTGACGTTGGTGCCTTTGGTACACTTCTTGTTGTTGTCAGTGTTGTTGATTTTGTAGGTTTTGTTGTTGTGCTTGTTGTGCTCAATGACCAAACCGAGTGGAGAATTCGAGTCCTTCACAAAGTTACTTGTGTCAGTGTCCTTTGTGGCATCTGCTGTTTCATTGAGCCTGCCGTCTGATTCCTCAGTGCTCCTCGTCTGGAGTCATGTCCGGTTCACTGGAAGCATCTTTGGCTTGTCGATGCTCCCCGTCTGGAGTCCTTTCTGGTTCATTTGAATCATCTGAGGTGTCTTGATGCTCCCCGTCCGGAGTCAAAACATTCAGGAATGCAATTTCCTGTGGAGAGGCTCGAGTGGATGAGGTTTGAATTAACGTAGTGTCACTGGAGTCACTAGTAACCTCACTTGGGTTGTCAAGTGCCTCTGTACATACTAGCTGAGATCTGTCAGTCTCGCTGTCATGTTTCACATCTTGTATGGGAATTGTGAAGACTTTGTCACTTGTCGCACATACAGTGGGTAGACCTTCAGTGTCTTCTTGTCAGTTAGATGAGCTGGGTAGACAGTCAGAGTCTTCTTCTGGTGGCTCAAATAATCTGGGTGGACTGTCATAGTCTTCTTGCTGTGCACTTGAGCGTGGCAGACTGGCATCGTCTGCTGCTGGTTGCTCAGATAAGGTTGCTAGACCTTCATGGTCTTGTTCATGCAAGGTCTGCGCTCTGGAGTATTGCGTTGCTTCCATCGTGGAGTCTGTCAACGAGCTCGCTGTGGAGGCTTGTGTCGCTCTCTCTGGAGTCTGGCATCGTTCCCTGTGTGGAGTCATGCAGTGGTCTCGCTGTGGAGTCGATCTGTGCGCTCTCAACGGAGTCGTGCAGTGGTCTTGCTGTGGAGTCTTTCTGTGCTCTCTGTGTGGAGACGTGCAGTTGTCTCGCTGTGGAGTCTGTCATTGCTTTCTGCGTGGAGTCGGGGACTCTTCGTGGTGCATGGACCACCTTTCGTGTGGATTTGACGACACTTCGTGGTGCATGGAGCACTGTCTGTGGTGCGTGGACCACTGGTGTGGCATCAGGCTGCTCTCTGTGGGCTTGTACGTCTCTCTGTCTCTTGGCGTCAGGCCGCTCTCTGTGGGCTTGGAACTTTCTCTGTCTCTTGGCATCAGGCCGTTCTCTGTGGGCTTTGACCATTCTCTGTCCCTTGGCGTCAGGCCGCTCTCTGTGGGCTTGGACCTCTCTCTGTCTCTTGGCATCAGGCTGCTCTCTGTGGGCTTGGACCTCTCTCTGTCTCTTGGCGTCAGGCCGCTCTCTGTGGGCTTGGACCTTTCTCTGTCCCTTGGCATCAGGCTGCTCTCTGTGGGCTTGGAACATTCTCTGTCTCTTGGCGTCAGGCCGCTCTCTGTGGGCTTGGACCTCTCTCTGTCTCTTGGCATCAGGCCGCTCTCTGTGGGCTTGGACCTTTCTCTGTCCCTTGGCGTCAGGCCGCTCTCTGTGGGCTTGGACCTTTCTCTGTCTCTTGGCGTCAGGCCGCTCTCTGTGAGCTTGGACCTCTCTCGGTCTCTTGGCGTCAGGCCGCTCTCTGTGGGCTTGGACCTCTCTCGGTCTCTTGGCGTCAGGCCGCTCTCTGTGGGCTTGGACCTCTCTCTGTCTCTTGGCGTCAGGCCGCTCTCTGTGGGCTTGGACCTCTCTCTGTCTCTTGGCGTCAGGCCGCTCTCTGTGGGCTTGGACCTCTCTCTGTCTCTTGGTGTCAGGCCGCTCTCTGTGGGCTTGGACCTCTCTCTGTCTCTTGTCATCAGGCCGCTCTCTGTGGGCTTGGACCTCTCTCTGTCTCTTGGCATCAGGCCGCTCTCTGTGGGCTTGGACCTTTCTCTGTCCCTTGGCGTCAGGCCGCTCTCTGTGGGCTTGGACCTTTCTCTGTCTCTTGGCGTCAGGCCGCTCTCTGTGAGCTTGGACCTCTCTCGGTCTCTTGGCGTCAGGCCGCTCTCTGTGGGCTTGGACCTCTCTAGGTCTCTTGGCGTCAGGCCGCTCTCTGTGGGCTTGGACCTCTCTCTGTCTCTTGGCGTCAGGCCGCTCTCTGTGGGCTTGGACCTCTCTCGGTCTCTTGGCGTCAGGCCGCTCTCTGTGGGCTTGGACCTCTCTCTGTCTCTTGGCGTCAGGCCGCTCTCTGTGGGCTTGGACCTCTCTCGGTCTCTTGGCGTCAGGCCGCTCTCTGTGGGCTTGGACCTCTCTCTGTCTCTTGGAGTCAGGCCGCTCTCTGTGGGCTTGGACCTCTCTCTGTCTCTTGGCATCAGGCTGCTCTCTGTGGGCTTGTACCTCTCTCTGTCCCTTGGCGTCAGGCCGCTCTCTGTGGGCTTGGACCTCTCTCGGTCTCTTGGCGTCAGGCCGCTCTCTGTGGGCTTGGACCTCTCTCTGTCTCTTGGAGTCAGGCCGCTCTCTGTGGGCTTGGACCTCTCTCTGTCTCTTGGCATCAGGCTGCTCTCTGTGGGCTTGTACCTCTCTCTGTCCCTTGGCGTCAGGCCGCTCTCTGTGGGCTTGGACCTCTCTCTGTCTCTTGGCATCAGGCTGCTCTCTGTGGGCTTGTACCTCTCTCTGTCCCTTGGCGTCAGGCCGCTCTCTGTGAGCTTGGACCTTTCTCTGTCCCTTGGCGTCAGGCCGCTCTCTGTGGGCTTGGACCTTTCTCTGTCCCTTGGCGTCAGGCCGCTCTCTGTGGGCTTGGACCTTTCTCTGTCCCTTGGCGTCAGGCCGCTCTCTGTGGGCTTGGACCTCTCTCTGTCTCTTGGCGTCAGGCTGCTCTCTGTGGGCTTGGACCTCTCTCTGTCTCTTGGCGTTTGGCCGCTCTCTGCGGGCTTGGAACTTTCTCTGTCTCTTGGCGTCAGGCCGCTCTCTGTGGGCTTGGACCTTTCTCTGTCTCTTGGCATCAGGCTGCTCTCTGTGGGCTTGGACCTTTCTCTCTCTCTTGGCATCAGGCCGCTCTCTGTGGGCTTGGACCTCTCTCTGTCTCTTGGCGTCAGGCCGCTCTCTGTGGGCTTGGACCTCTCTCTGTCTCTTGGCGTCAGGCCGCTCTCTGTGGGCTTGGACCTGTCTCTGTCTCTTGGTGTCAGGCTGCTCTCTGTGGGCTTGGACCTGTCTCTGTCTCTTGGTGTCAGGCCGCTCTCTGTGGGCTTGGACCTGTCTCTGTCTCTTGGTGTCAGGCTGCTCTCTGTGGGCTTGGACCTCTCTCTGTCTCTTGTCATCAGGCCGCTCTCTGTGGGCTTGGACCTCTCTCTGTCTCTTGTCATCAGGCCGCTCTCTGTGGGCTTGGACCTCTCTCTGTCTCTTGGCATCAGGCTGCTCTCTGTGGGCTTGGACCTGTCTCTGTCTCTTGTCATCAGGCCGCTCTCTGTGGGCTTGGACCTCTCTCTGTCCCTTGGCATCAGGCTGCTCTCTGTGGGCTTGGACCTCTCTCTGTCCCTTGGCATCAGGCTGCTCTCTGTGGGCTTGGACCTGTCTCTGTCTCTTGTCATCAGGCCGCTCTCTGTGGGCTTGGACCTTTCTCTGTCTCTTGTCATCAGGCCGCTCTCTGTGGGCTTGGACCTCTCTCTGTCCCTTGGCATCAGGCTGCTCTCTGTGGGCTTGGACCTTTCTCTGTCTCTTGTCATCAGGCCGCTCTCTGTGGGCTTGGACCTCTCTCTGTCTCTTGGCATCAGGCTGCTCTCTGTGGGCTTGGACCTTTCTCTGTCCCTTGGCGTCAGGCCGCTCTCTGTGGGCTTGGACCTTTCTCTGTCCCTTGGCGTCAGGCCGCTCTCTGTGGGCTTGGACCTTTCTCTGTCCCTTGGCGTCAGGCCGCTCTCTGTGGGCTTGGACCTCTCTCTGTCTCTTGGCATCAGGCTGCTCTCTGTGGGCTTGTACCTCTCTCTGTCTCTTGGCATCAGGCTGCTCTATGTGGGCTTGGACCTCTCTCTGTCTCTTGGCATCAGGCTGCTCTATGTGGGCTTGGAACTTTCTCTGTCTCTTGGCGTCAGGCCGCTCTCTGTGGGCTTGGACCTCTCTCTGTCTCTTGGCGTCAGGCCGCTCTCTGTGGGCTTGGACCTTTCTCTGTCCCTTGGCGTCAGGCCGCTCTCTGTGGGCTTGGACCTTTCTCTGTCCCTTGGCGTCAGGCCGCTCTCTGTGGGCTTGGACCTCTCTCTGTCTCTTGGCATCAGGCTGCTCTCTGTGGGCTTGTACCTCTCTCTGTCTCTTGGCATCAGGCTGCTCTATGTGGGCTTGGACCTCTCTCTGTCTCTTGGCATCAGGCTGCTCTATGTGGGCTTGGAACTTTCTCTGTCTCTTGGCGTCAGGCCGCTCTCTGTGGGCTTGGACCTCTCTCTGTCTCTTGGCATCAGGCTGCTCTCTGTGGGCTTGGACCTCTCTCTGTCTCTTGGCATCAGGCTGCACTCTGTGGGCTTGGACCTCTCTCTGTCTCTTGGCATCAGGCTGCTCTCTGTGGGCTTGGACCTCTCTCTGTCTCTTGGCATCAGGCTGCTCTCTGTGGGCTTGGACCTTTCTCTGTCTCTTGGCGTCAGGCTGCTCTCTGTGGGCTTGGACCTCTCTCTGTCTCTTGGCGTCAGGCCGCTCTCTGTGGGCTTGTACGTCTCTCTGTCTCTTGGCGTCAGGCCGCTCTCTGTGGGCTTGGACCTCTCTCAGTCTCTTGGCATCAGGCTGCTCTCTGTGGGCTTGGACCTCTCTCTGTCTCTTGGCATCAGGCTGCTCTCTGTGGGCTTGGACCTCTCTCTGTCTCTTGGCATCAGGCTGTTCTCTGTGGGCTTGGACCTCTCTCTGTCTCTTGGCATCAGGCTGCTCTCTGTGGGCTTGGACCTCTCTCTGTCTCTTGGCATCAGGCTGTTCTCTGTGGGCTTGGACCTCTCTCTGTCTCTTGGCATCAGGCTGTTCTCTGTGGGCTTGGACCTCTCTCTGTCTCTTGGCGTCAGGCCGCTCTCTGTGGTCTTGGACCTTTCTCTGTCTCTTGGCGTCAGGCTGCTCTCTGTGGGCTTGGACCTCTCTCTGTCTCTTGGCATCAGGCTGCTCTCTGTGGGCTTGGACCTCTCTCAGTCTCTTGGCATCAGGCTGCTCTCTGTGGGCTTGGACCTCTCTCTGTCTCTTGGCGTCAGGCCGCTCTCTGTGGGCTTGGACCTCTCTCTGTCTCTTGGCATCAGGCCGCTCTCTGTGGGCTTGTACCTCTCTCTGTCTCTTGGCGTCAGGCCGCTCTCTGTGGTCTTGGACCTCTCTCTGTCTCTTGGCATCAGGCCGCTCTCTGTGGGCTTGGACCTTTCTCTGTCTCTTGGCGTCAGGCTGCTCTCTGTGGGCTTGGACCTCTCTCTGTCTCTTGGCATCAGGCCGGTCTCTGTGGGCTTGGAACTTTCTCTGTCTCTTGGCGTTTGGCCGCTCTCTGTGGGCTTGGACCTCTCTCTGTCTCTTGGCGTCAGGCCGCTCTCTGTGGGCTTGGACCTTTCTCTGTCCCTTGGCGTCAGGCCGCTCTCTGTGGTCTTGGACCTCTCTCTGTCTCTTGGTGTCAGGCTGCTCTCTGTGGGCTTGGACCTCTCTCTGTCTCTTGGCGTCAGGCCGCTCTCTGTGGGCTTGGACCTTTCTCTGTCCCTTGGCGTCAGGCCGCTCTCTGTGGGCTTGTACCTCTCTCTGTCTCTTGGCGTCAGGCCGCTCTCTGTGGGCTTGGACCTTTCTCTGTCCCTTGGCGTCAGGCCGCTCTCTGTGGTCTTGGACCTCTCTCTGTCTCTTGGCGTCAGGCTGCTCTCTGTGGGCTTGGACCTCTCTCCGCCTCTTGGCGTTTGGCCGCTCTCTGCGGGCTTGGACCTCTCTCTGTCTCTTGGCATCAGGCCGCTCTCTGTGTGCTTGGACCTCTCTCGGTCTCTTGGCGTCAGGCCGCTCTCTGTGGGCTTGGACCTTTCTCTGTCCCTTGGCGTCAGGCCGCTCTCTGTGGGCTTGGACCTCTCTCTGTCTCTTGTCATCAGGCCGCTCTCTGTGGGCTTGGACCTCTCTCTGTCTCTTGTCATCAGGCCGCTCTCTGTGGGCTTGGACCTCTCTCTGTCTCTTGTCATCAGGCCGCTCTCTGTGGGCTTGGACCTTTCTCTGTCCCTTGGCGTCAGGCTGCTCTATGTGGGCTTGGACCTCTCTCTGTCTCTTGGCATCAGGCTGCACTCTGTGGGCTTGGACCTTTCTCTGTCCCTTGGCGTCAGGCTGCTCTATGTGGGCTTGGACCTTTCTCTGTCTCTTGGCGTCAGGCAGCTCTCTGTGGGCTTGGACCTCTCTCTGTCTCTTGGCATCAGGCCGCTCTCTGTGGGCTTGTACCTCTCTCTGTCTCTTGGCATCAGGCAGCTCTCTGTGGGCTTGGAACTTTCTCTGTCTCTTGGCATCAGGCCGGTCTCTGTGGGCTTGGAACTTTCTCTGTCTCTTGGCGTTTGGCCGCTCTCTGTGGGCTTGGACCTCTCTCTGTCTCTTGGCGTCAGGCCGCTCTCTGTGGGCTTGGACCTTTCTCTGTCCCTTGGCGTCAGGCCGCTCTCTGTGGTCTTGGACCTCTCTCTGTCTCTTGGTGTCAGGCTGCTCTCTGTGGGCTTGGACCTCTCTCTGTCTCTTGGCGTCAGGCCGCTCTCTGTGGGCTTGGACCTTTCTCTGTCCCTTGGCGTCAGGCCGCTCTCTGTGGGCTTGTACCTCTCTCTGTCTCTTGGCGTCAGGCCGCTCTCTGTGGGCTTGGACCTTTCTCTGTCCCTTGGCGTCAGGCCGCTCTCTGTGGTCTTGGACCTCTCTCTGTCTCTTGGCGTCAGGCTGCTCTCTGTGGGCTTGGACCTCTCTCCGCCTCTTGGCGTTTGGCCGCTCTCTGCGGGCTTGGACCTCTCTCTGTCTCTTGGCATCAGGCCGCTCTCTGTGTGCTTGGACCTCTCTCGGTCTCTTGGCGTCAGGCCGCTCTCTGTGGGCTTGGACCTTTCTCTGTCCCTTGGCGTCAGGCCGCTCTCTGTGGGCTTGGACCTCTCTCTGTCTCTTGTCATCAGGCCGCTCTCTGTGGGCTTGGACCTCTCTCTGTCTCTTGTCATCAGGCCGCTCTCTGTGGGCTTGGACCTCTCTCTGTCTCTTGTCATCAGGCCGCTCTCTGTGGGCTTGGACCTTTCTCTGTCCCTTGGCGTCAGGCTGCTCTATGTGGGCTTGGACCTCTCTCTGTCTCTTGGCATCAGGCTGCACTCTGTGGGCTTGGACCTTTCTCTGTCCCTTGGCGTCAGGCTGCTCTATGTGGGCTTGGACCTTTCTCTGTCTCTTGGCGTCAGGCAGCTCTCTGTGGGCTTGGACCTCTCTCTGTCTCTTGGCATCAGGCCGCTCTCTGTGGGCTTGTACCTCTCTCTGTCTCTTGGCATCAGGCAGCTCTCTGTGGGCTTGGAACTTTCTCTGTCTCTTGGCATCAGGCCGCTCTCTGTGGGCTTGGAACTTTCTCTGTCTCTTGGCATCAGGCCGCTCTCTGTGGGCTTGTACGTCTCTCTGTCTCTTGGCATCAGGCTGCTCTCTGTGGGCTTGGACCTTTCTCTGTCTCTTGGCGTTTGGCCGCTCTCTGTGGGCTTGGACCTCTCTCCGCCTCTTGGCGTTTGGCCGCTCTCTGTGGGCTTGGAACGTTCTCTGTCTCTTGGTGTCAGGCCGCTCTCTGTGGGCTTGGACCTCTCTCTGTCTCTTGGCATCAGGCTGTTCTCTGTGGGCTTGGACCTCTCTCTGTCTCTTGGCATCAGGCCGCTCTCTGTGGGCTTGGACCTCTCTCCGCCTCTTGGCGTTTGGCCGCTCTCTGTGGGCTTGGACCTCTCTCTGTCTCTTGGCGTCAGGCCGCTCTCTGTGGGCTTGGACCTTTCTCTGTCCCTTGGCGTCAGGCTGCTCTCTGTGGGCTTGGACCTTTCTCTGTCTCTTGGCGTCAGGCCGCTCTCTGTGAGCTTGGACCTCTCTCGGTCTCTTGGCGTCAGGCCGCTCTCTGTGGGCTTGGACCTCTCTCGGTCTCTTGGCGTCAGGCCGCTCTCTGTGGGCTTGTACCTCTCTCTATCTCTTGGCGTCAGGCTGCTCTCTGTGGGCTTGGACCTTTCTCTGTCTCTTGGTGTCAGGCCGCTCTCTGTGGGCTTGGACCTCTCTCTGTCTCTTGGCATCAGGCTGTTCTCTGTGGGCTTGGACCTCTCTCTGTCTCTTGGCATCAGGCCGCACTCTGTGGGCTTGGACCTCTCTCTGTCTCTTGGCATCAGGCTGTTCTCTGTGGGCTTGGACCTCTCTCTGTCTCTTGGCGTCAGGCCGTTCTCTGTGGGCTTGGACCTGTCTCTGTCTCTTGGCATCAGGCTGCTCTCTGTGGGCTTGGACCTTTCTCTGTCCCTTGGCGTCAGGCCGCTCTCTGTGGGCTTGGACCTTTCTCTGTCTCTTGGCGTCAGGCTGCTCTCTGTGAGCTTGGACCTCTCTCGGTCTCTTGGCGTCAGGCCGCTCTCTGTGGGCTTGGACCTTTCTCTGTCCCTTGGCGTCAGGCTTCTCTCTGTGGGCTTGGACCTCTCTCAGTCTCTTGGCGTTTGGCCGCTCTCTGCGGGCTTGGAACTTTCTCTGTCTCTTGGCGTCAGGCCGCTCTCTGTGGGCTTGGACCTTTCTCTGTCTCTTGGCATCAGGCTGCTCTCTGTGGGCTTGGACCTCTCTCTGTCTCTTGGCGTCAGGCTGCTCTCTGTGGGCTTGGACCTCTCTCTGTCTCTTGGCATCAGGCTGCTCTCTGTGGGCTTGGACCTGTCTCTGTCTCTTGGCGTCAGGCCGCTCTCTGTGGGCTTGGACCTGTCTCTGTCTCTTGGCGTCAGGCCGCTCTCTGTGGGCTTGGACCTGTCTCTGTCTCTTGGCGTCAGGCTGCTCTCTGTGGGCTTGGACCTGTCTCTGTCTCTTGGCGTCAGGCCGCTCTCTGTGGGCTTGGACCTGTCTCTGTCTCTTGGCGTCAGGCCGCTCTCTGTGGGCTTGGACCTGTCTCTGTCTCTTGGCGTCAGGCTGCTCTCTGTGGGCTTGGACCTGTCTCTGTCTCTTGGCGTCAGGCTGCTCTCTGTGGGCTTGGACCTCTCTCTGTCTCTTGGCATCAGGCTGCTCTCTGTGGGCTTGGACCTCTCTCTGTCTCTTGGCATCAGGCTGCTCTCTGTGGGCTTGGACCTGTCTCTGTCTCTTGTCATCAGGCCGCTCTCTGTGGGCTTGGACCTGTCTCTGTCTCTTGTCATCAGGCCGCTCTCTGTGGGCTTGGACCTCTCTCTGTCTCTTGGCATCAGGCTGCTCTCTGTGGGCTTGGACCTTTCTCTGTCCCTTGGCGTCAGGCCGCTCTCTGTGGGCTTGGACCTTTCTCTGTCCCTTGGCGTCAGGCCGCTCTCTGTGGGCTTGGACCTCTCTCTGTCTCTTGGGGTCAGGCTGCTCTCTATGGGCTTGGACCTCTCTCTGTCTCTTGGCATCAGGCTGCTCTCTGTGGGCTTGTACCTCTCTCTGTCTCTTGGCATCAGGCTGCTCTATGTGGGCTTGGACCTCTCTCTGTCTCTTGGCATCAGGCTGCTCTATGTGGGCTTGGAACTTTCTCTGTCTCTTGGCGTCAGGCCGCTCTCTGTGGGCTTGGAACTTTCTCTGTCTCTTGGCGTCAGGCTGCTCTATGTGGGCTTGGACCTCTCTCTGTCTCTTGGCGTCAGGCCGCTCTCTGTGGGCTTGGACCTCTCTCTGTCTCTTGGCATCAGGCTGCTCTCTGTGGGCTTGGACCTCTCTCTGTCTCTTGGCATCAGGCTGCACTCTGTGGGCTTGGACCTCTCTCTGTCTCTTGGCCTCAGGCTGCTCTCTGTGGGCTTGGACCTCTCTCTGTCTCTTGGCGTCAGGCCGCTCTCTGTGGGCTTGGACCTCTCTCTGTCTCTTGGCGTCAGGCCGCTCTCTGTGGGCTTGGACCTCTCTCAGTCTCTTGGCGTCAGGCCGCTCTCTGTGGGCTTGGACCTCTCTCTGTCTCTTGGCGTCAGGCTGCTCTCTGTGGGCTTGGACCTCTCTCTGTCTCTTGGCATCAGGCTGCTCTCTGTGGGCTTGGACCTCTCTCTGTCTCTTGGCGTCAGGCCGCTCTCTGTGGGCTTGGACCTCTCTCTGTCTCTTGGCATCAGGCCGCTCTCTGTGGGCTTGTACCTCTCTCTGTCTCTTGGCGTCAGGCCGCTCTCTGTGGTCTTGGACCTCTCTCTGTCTCTTGGCGTCAGGCCGCTCTCTGTGGGCTTGGACCTCTCTCTGTCTCTTGGCATCAGGCCGCTCTCTGTGGGCTTGTACCTCTCTCTGTCTCTTGGCGTCAGGCCGCTCTCTGTGGTCTTGGACCTCTCTCTGTCTCTTGGCGTCAGGCCGCTCTCTGTGGGCTTGGACCTCTCTCTGTCTCTTGGCATCAGGCTGCTCTCTGTGGGCTTGGACCTCTCTCTGTCTCTTGGCGTCAGGCCGCTCTCTGTGGGCTTGGACCTCTCTCTGTCTCTTGGCATCAGGCCGCTCTCTGTGGGCTTGTACCTCTCTCTGTCTCTTGGCGTCAGGCCGCTCTCTGTGGTCTTGGACCTCTCTCTGTCTCTTGGCATCAGGCCGCTCTCTGTGGGCTTGGACCTTTCTCTGTCCCTTGGCGTCAGGCTGCTCTCTGTGGGCTTGGACCTCTCTCTGTCTCTTGGCATCAGGCCGCTCTCTGTGGGCTTGTACCTCTCTCTGTCTCTTGGCGTCAGGCCGCTCTCTGTGGTCTTGGACCTCTCTCTGTCTCTTGGCATCAGGCCGCTCTCTGTGGGCTTGGACCTTTCTCTGTCTCTTGGCGTCAGGCTGCTCTCTGTGGGCTTGGACCTCTCTCTGTCTCTTGGCATCAGGCCGGTCTCTGTGGGCTTGGAACTTTCTCTGTCTCTTGGCGTTTGGCCGCTCTCTGTGGGCTTGGACCTCTCTCTGTCTCTTGGTGTCAGGCCGCTCTCTGTGGTCTTGGACCTCTCTCTGTCTCTTGGCATCAGGCCGCTCTCTGTGGGCTTGGACCTTTCTCTGTCTCTTGGCGTCAGGCTGCTCTCTGTGGGCTTGGACCTCTCTCTGTCTCTTGGCATCAGGCCGGTCTCTGTGGGCTTGGAACTTTCTCTGTCTCTTGGCGTTTGGCCGCTCTCTGTGGGCTTGGACCTCTCTCTGTCTCTTGGCGTCAGGCCGCTCTCTGTGGGCTTGGACCTTTCTCTGTCCCTTGGCGTCAGGCCGCTCTCTGTGGTCTTGGACCTTTCTCTGTCTCTTGGTGTCAGGCTGCTCTCTGTGGGCTTGGACCTCTCTCTGTCTCTTGGCGTCAGGCCGCTCTCTGTGGTCTTGGACCTCTCTCTGTCTCTTGGCGTCAGGCCGCTCTCTGTGGGCTTGGACCTTTCTCTGTCCCTTGGCGTCAGGCCGCTCTCTGTGGGCTTGTACCTCTCTCTGTCTCTTGGCGTCAGGCCGCTCTCTGTGGGCTTGGACCTTTCTCTGTCCCTTGGCGTCAGGCCGCTCTCTGTGGTCTTGGACCTCTCTCCGCCTCTTGGCGTTTGGCCGCTCTCTGCGGGCTTGGAACTTTCTCTGTCTCTTGGCATCAGGCCGCTCTCTGTGGGCTTGGACCTGTCTCTGTCCCTTGGAGTCAGGCCGCTCTCTGTGGGCTTGGACCTCTCTCGGTCTCTTGGCGTCAGGCCGCTCTCTGTGGGCTTGGACCTTTCTCTGTCCCTTGGCGTCAGGCCGCTCTCTGTGGTCTTGGACCTCTCTCTGTCTCTTGTCATCAGGCCGCTCTCTGTGGGCTTGGACCTCTCTCTGTCTCTTGTCATCAGGCCGCTCCCTGTGGGCTTGGACCTTTCTCTGTCCCTTGGCGTCAGGCTGCTCTATGTGGGCTTGGACCTCTCTCTGTCTCTTGGCATCAGGCTGCACTCTGTGGGCTTGGACCTTTCTCTGTCCCTTGGCGTCAGGCTGCTCTATGTGGGCTTGGACCTTTCTCTGTCCCTTGGCATCAGGCTGCTCTCTGTGGGCTTGTACCGCTCTCTGTCTCTTGGCGTCAGGCCGCACTCTGTGGGCTTGGACCTCTCTCTGTCTCTTGGCGTCAGGCAGCTCTCTGTGGGCTTGGACCTCTCTCTGTCTCTTGGCATCAGGCCGCTCTCTGTGGGCTTGGAACTTTCTCTGTCCCTTGGCGTCAGGCTGCTCTATGTGGGCTTGGACCTTTCTCTGTCTCTTGGCGTCAGGCAGCTCTCTGTGGGCTTGGACCTCTCTCTGTCTCTTGGCATCAGGCAGCTCTCTGTGGGCTTGGAACTTTCTCTGTCTCTTGGCATCAGGCCGCTCTCTGTGGGCTTGGAACTTTCTCTGTCTCTTGGCATCAGGCCGCTCTCTGTGGGCTTGTACGTCTCTCTGTCTCTTGGCATCAGGCTGCTCTCTGTGGGCTTGGACCTTTCTCTGTCTCTTGGTGTCAGGCCGCTCTCTGTGGGCTTGGACCTCTCTCCGCCTCTTGGCGTTTGGCCGCTCTCTGTGGGCTTGGAACGTTCTCTGTCTCTTGGCGTCAGGCTGCTTTCTGTGGGCTTGGACCTCTCTCTGTCTCTTGGCATCAGGCTGTTCTCTGTGGGCTTGGACCTCTCTCTGTCTCTTGGCATCAGGCCGCTCTCTGTGGGCTTGGACCTCTCTCCGCCTCTTGGCGTTTGGCCGCTCTCTGTGGGCTTGGAACTTTCTCTGTCTCTTGGCATCAGGCCGCTCTCTGTGGGCTTGGAACGTTCTCTGTCTCTTGGCATCAGGCCGCTCTCTGTGGGCTTGGACCTCTCTCCGCCTCTTGGCGTTTGGCCGCTCTCTGTGGGCTTGGACCTTTCTCTGTCCCTTGGAGTCAGGCCGCTCTCTGTGGGCTTGGACCTCTCTCTGTCTCTTGGCGTCAGGCTGCTCTCTGTGGGCTTGGACCTCTCTCTGTCTCTTGGCGTCAGGCCGCTCTCTGTGGGCTTGGACCTTTCTCTGTCCCTTGGCGTCAGGCCGCTCTCTGTGGTCTTGGACCTCTCTCTGTCTCTTGGTGTCAGGCTGCTCTCTGTGGGCTTGGACCTCTCTCTGTCTCTTGGCGTCAGGCCGCTCTCTGTGGTCTTGGACCTCTCTCTGTCTCTTGGCGTCAGGCCGCTCTCTGTGGGCTTGGACCTTTCTCTGTCCCTTGGCGTCAGGCCGCTCTCTGTGGGCTTGGACCTCTCTCTGTCTCTTGGCGTCAGGCCGCTCTCTGTGGTCTTGGAACTCTCTCTGTCTCTTGGCATCAGGCCGCTCTCTGTGGGCTTGGACCTCTCTCAGTCTCTTGGCATCAGGCCGCTCTCTGTGGGCTTGGACCTCTCTCTGTCTCTTGGCGTCAGGCCGCTCTCTGTGGGCTTGGACCTCTCTCTGTCTCTTGGCGTCAGGCTGCTCTCTGTGGGCTTGGACCTCTCTCTGTCTCTTGGCGTCAGGCCGCTCTCTGTGGTCTTGGAACTCTCTCTGTCTCTTGGCGTCAGGCCGCTCTCTGTGGGCTTGGACCTCTCTCTGTCTCTTGGCGTCAGGCCGCTCTCTGTGGTCTTGGAACTCTCTCTGTCTCTTGGCATCAGGCCGCTCTCTGTGGGCTTGGACCTCTCTCAGTCTCTTGGCATCAGGCCGCTCTCTGTGGGCTTGGACCTCTCTCTGTCTCTTGGCGTCAGGCCGCTCTCTGTGGGCTTGGACCTCTCTCTGTCTCTTGGCGTCAGGCCGCTCTCTGTGGTCTTGGACCTCTCTCTGTCTCTTGGCATCAGGCCGCTCTCTGTGGGCTTGTACGTCTCTCTGTCTCTTGGCATCAGGCTGCTCTCTGTGGGCTTGGACCTTTCTCTGTCTCTTGGCGCCAGGCTGCTCTCTGTGGGCTTGTACGTCTCTCTGTCTCTTGGCGTCAGGCTGCTCTCTGTGGGCTTGTACCTCTCTCTGTCTCTTGGCGTCAGGCTGCTCTCTGTGGGCTTGTACCTCTCTCTGTCTCTTGGCGTCAGGCCGCTCTCTGTGGGCTTGTACGTCTCTCTGTCTCTTGGCGTCAGGCTGCTCTCTGTGGGCTTGTACCTCTCTCTGTCTCTTGGCGTCAGGCCGCTCTCTGTGGGCTTGGACCTTTCTCTGTCTCTTGGCGTCAGGCCGCTCTCTGTGGGCTTGGAACTTTCTCTGTCCCTTGGCGTCAGGCTGTTCTCTGTGGGCTTGGACCTCTCCCTGTCTCTTGGCGTCAGGCCGCTCTCTATGGGCTTGGACCTTTCTCTGTCCCTTGGCGTCAGGCTGCTCTCTGTGGGCTTGGACCTTTCTCTGTCCCTTGGCGTCAGGCCGCTCTCTGTGGGCTTGGACCTCTCCCTGTCTCTTGGCGTCAGGCCGCTCTCTATGGGCTTGGACCTTTCTCTGTCCCTTGGCGTCAGGCCACTCTCTGTGGGCTTGGACCTTTCTCTGTCCCTTGGCGTCAGGCCGCTCTCTGTGGGCTTGGACCTCTCTCTGTCCCTTGGCGTCAGGCCACTCTCTGTGGGCTTGGACCTTTCTCTGTCCCTTGGCGTCAGGCCACTCTCTGTGGGCTTGGACCTTTCTCTGTCCCTTGGCGTCAGGCCGCTCTCTGTGGGCTTGGACCTCTCTCTGTCTCTTGGCGTCAGGCCGCTCTCTATGGGCTTGGACCTTTCTCTGTCCCTTGGCGTCAGGCCACTCTCTGTGGGCTTGGACCTTTCTCTGTCCCTTGGCGTCAGGCCGCTCTCTGTGGGCTTGGACCTCTCTCTGTCCCTTGGCGTCAGGCCACTCTCTGTGGGCTTGGACCTCTCTCTGTCTCTTGGCATCAGGCTGCTCTCTGTGGGCTTGGACCTCTCTCTGTCTCTTGGCATCAGGCCACTCTCTGTGGGCTTGGACCTCTCTCTGTCTCTTGGCGTCAGGCCGCTCTCTATGGGCTTGGACCTTTCTCTGTCCCTTGGCGTCAGGCCACTCTCTGTGGGCTTGGACCTTTCTCTGTCCCTTGGCGTCAGGCCGCTCTCTGTGGGCTTGGACCTCTCTCTGTCTCTTGGCGTCAGGCCGCTCTCTGTGGGCTTGTGCCTCTCTCTGTCTCTTGGTGTCAGGCCGCTCTCTGTGGGCTTGGACCTCTCTCTGTCTCTTGGCGTCAGGCCGCTCTCTGTGAGCTTGGACCTTTCTCTGTCTCTTGGCGTCAGGCCGCTCTCTATGGGCTTGGACCTTTCTCTGTCCCTTGGCGTCAGGCCGCTCTCTGTGGGCTTGGACCTTTCTCTGTCCCTTGGCATCAGGCCACTCTCTGTGGGCTTGGACCTCTCTCTGTCTCTTGGCGTCAGGCCGCTCTCTGTGAGCTTGGACCTTTCTCTGTCTCTTGGCGTCAGGCCGCTCTCTATGGGCTTGGACCTTTCTCTGTCCCTTGGCATCAGGCCACTCTCTGTGGGCTTGGACCTCTCTCTGTCTCTTGGCGTCAGGCCGCTCTCTGTGAGCTTGGACCTTTCTCTGTCCCTTGGCATCAGGCCACTCTCTGTGGGCTTGGACCTCTCTCTGTCTCTTGGCGTCAGGCCGCTCTCTGTGAGCTTGGACCTTTCTCTGTCTCTTGGCGTCAGGCCGCTCTCTATGGGCTTGGACCTTTCTCTGTCCCTTGGCGTCAGGCCGCTCTCTGTGGGCTTGGACCTTTCTCTGTCCCTTGGCATCAGGCCACTCTCTGTGGGCTTGGACCTCTCTCTGTCTCTTGGCGTCAGGCCGCTCTCTGTGAGCTTGGACCTTTCTCTGTCCCTTGGCGTCAGGCCACTCTCTGTGGGCTTGGACCTCTCTCTGTCTCTTGGCGTCAGGCCGCTCTCTGTGAGCTTCGACCTTTCTCTGTCCCTTGGCGTCAGGCCGCTCTCTGTGAGCTTGGACCTTTCTCTGTCCCTTGGTGTCAGGCTGCTCTCTGTGGGCTTGGACCTCTCTCTGTCTCTTGGCATCAGGCCGCTCTCTGTGGGCTTGGACCTCTCTCTGTCTCTTGGCGTCAGGCCGCTCTCTGTGGGCTTGGACCTTTCTCTGTCTCTTGGCGTCAGGCCGCTCTCTGTGGGCTTGGACCTCTCTCTGTCTCTTGGCATCAGGCTGCTCTCTTTGGGCTTGGACCTCTCTCTGTCTCTTGGCGTCAGGCTGCACTCTGTGGGCTTGGACCTTTCTCTGTCTCTTGGCGTCAGGCTGCACTCTGTGGGCTTGGACCTTTCTCTGTCTCTTGGCGTCAGGCTGCACTCTGTGGGCTTGGAACTCTCTCTGTCTCTTGGCATCAGGCCGCTCTCTGTGGGCTTGGACCTTTCTCTGTCTCTTGGCGTCAGGCTGCTCTCTGTGGGCTTGGACCTTTCTCTGTCTCTTGTCATCAGGCCGCTCTCTGTGGGCTTGGACCTCTCTCTGTCTCTTGGCATCAGGCCGCTCTCTGTGGGCTTGGACCTTTCTCTGTCTCTTGGCATCAGGCCGCTCTCTGTGGGCTTGGACCTGTCTCTGTCTCTTGTCATCAGGCCGCTCTCTGTGGGCTTGGACCTTTCTCTGTCTCTTGGCGTCAGGCCGCTCTCTGTGGGCTTGGACCTTTCTCTGTCTCTTGGCGTCAGGCCGCTCTCTGTGGGGTTGGAACTCTCTCTGTCTCTCGGCGTCAGGCCGCTCTCTGTGGGCTTGGAACTCTCTCTGTCTCTTGGCGTCAGGCCGCTCTCTGTGGGCTTGTACCTCTCTCTGTCTCTTAGCGTCAGGCCGCTCTCTGTGGGCTTGGACCGCTCTCTGTCTCTTGGCGTCAGGCTGCAGCAGAATCCTGCACTTCTGGGTTAGGATGTCATCTGTGCTGGGCTGAGGATCCTCGAATCCGAAGGACTCGTCCATGTCTCTGTTGGAGACTTCACTGTACAACACGTCTCGTTGCTGTTCGGATTTGGTACTGAGGTCGCCACGTCCAATGATCGTCTGACTCGTAGTCTTCAAGAACCATATCATCACTTTCTGTGTCGGAGCTGTCATTGTGCTTGCAATGTCCAAAGAAGAAATCAACATCTGAGTCGTAGTCTTCAAGGACAAAATCATCTCTTAGGGCGGTGCTAACTGCTTGTTGCAGGGTTCTGCGGAGGATACCTTCAGCTACTGGTCGAAGTTCAGGCATTGTGCTGTCGTTCCAGGTGAAAGAATTGTGTTTTCCGGCTTTAAATTTTTTTCCCACTATTTTGAGACATTTCCCCTTTAAATGGGCGTGGCCAGGGGGTCTCTGACGTCATGACGCTGGTGACGTAGAGCGTAGGGATGGATTGCGCATGCGCAGATCGCTGTTCCTTTACTGTGCGCTGCTTACGCAACTGCACATGCGCGATCCACTGTTTTGCCGGTATGCTTCTTCTGGAGAACTGCGCATGTACGGCTCCTTGACAAAATGGCCGCCATTCAAAACTGCCGTTTTCTGCATTTGCAAGCCTACTTTCGCCTCGTGGTGAGTATTGGCGCCTCTTTTACTGTTCTCTCTTGTGTTTCTCGCAGTATGTTTGAAACTTGTCCAGGACTGTCTGGAAGTCTCTCTTGTCTTGCCCTTTGGAGTACTTGAAGGTCTTGAAGATTTCTGCTGCTCTTGCACCCGCAATGGTAAGCAGAAAGCTTTATTTTCTCTGCATCCTCCACGCCATCTAGGTTGGACGCGACCAGGTAGATCTCTAATCTCTACCTGAACGCACGCCAGTTTGCACTGTGATTGCCGTGGTACCTGAGCTGCTGTGGAACCGGAATCGCGAACATCTTGCCTGGGTGCTGTTGCTGGTAGTCACAGATTTGTTGAGTTGAACTATAGAGATTTAACAGGCACTAACTGGTACCATGTTGTGTTATGCTTCTTCATGTAGCATAAGCTGCTTCCTTGATGTATGCTCTGACAAAGGAAGGTTCAGACTTGGAGATAGATTTAACACATTCATTGAACAGTTAACAATTCTCCTGCTTGAGTTCAACTCTCCTGCTGATCTTGCTGTAGTAACTCAATCTTACTAACCAGTCTGCTCTAATCCATGCGGTGGGTGTGATGCTTCCTGATCTGCCCCTGTCTCTCTGAGTGTCGCCTATGGAAAGAGAAAGAGCATGTGTGCCCTGTTCTTTTATATGGGTTGCCCCCTTGTGGTAGTGTCACCTCTGGGTGTGTCTTGACTGCCCATTGGTCGTGTCCTATCTTACTGACCTATTGGTTGAATGTCTGTGTGTCATGATGTCTCTGGTGCAGGAGTGGGAAGGTTGGTACCTGCTTCCGCAAAAAGTCCCGTACCTGCAGATACCGAAATTAATTTCCCCCCGCCAATGCAAACCTCTCCTCCAGCGCCCTCATACTCGGGTAGCTTCCTTCTCTAAACAAGTCCCCCATCCTCTCGATCCCCGCTCTCCGCCAAATTTGGGAACCCCCGTCCATCCTCCTCGGGGCAAACCGGTGATTATCGCAGATTGGGGATCAGACCAATGCCCCCTCTGCTCCCACATGTCTCCTCCACTGCCCCCAGGCTCTCAGTGCCGCCACCACCACTGGACTGGCGAAGTACTGCGCCGGCAGGAACGACAGAGGCGCTGTTACCAACGCCCCCAGACTTGTGCCCTTACAAGAAGCCGCCTCCATACGCACCCACGCCGGCCCCCCCCCCCCCCCCCACCACCAGCCACCTCGTCACCATGGCAATATTAGCCACCCAGTAATACTTGCTGAAACTCGGCAGCGCCAGCCCACCATCCCCCTCGACTCCGCTCGAGCATTGCCCTCTTCACTCGCGGGGACTTGCCCCCCCCCCCACCACACACACACAAAGCCCACAATAACTTTTTTGACCCGCTTAAAAAAGGACTGCGGGATGAAGATGGGGAGGCATTGGAAAACAAATACGAATCTCGGGAGGACCGTCATCTTTACCGTTTGAGCTCTGCCCACCAGAGACAACGGGAGCGCATCCCATCTCCGGAAATCATCCTTCATCTGATCCACCAGCCGGGCCAAGTTCAATTTATGTAGCCTGTCCCAATCCCTCGCCACTTGGATACCTAGGTACCTGAAACTGTCCCCTACCACTCTCAACGGCAGTTCCCCCAGTCGCCTCTCCTGACCCCTCACCTGGACCACAAACATCTCGCTCTTCCTCATATTGAGCTTATACCCTGAAAACCGGCCGAATTCCTCTAAAATTCCCATAATTTCTTCCATCCCCTCCATTGGGTCTGAGACATACAAAAGCAGGTCATCCGCATACAGCAAGACCCTGTGCACCCCCAACCCCCTCCCCTCCACTCCCCCCCCTCCCCCCCGGACCAGCCCTTGAGGCCCTCAGAGCAATTGCCAGCGGCTCTACAGCCAGCGCAAACAGCACTGTCTCGTCCCCCGGTGCAGTCCAAAATAGTCCGAAGTCGTCCTGTTCGTCCGTACAATTGCAACCGGAGCCCGGTACAGCAACCTAACCCAGTCAATAAAGCCCCTCCCAAATCCAAATCAGCACCTCCCATAAATAATCCCACTCAACCCATCAAAAGCTTTTTCCGCATCCATCGCGACCATTACCTCCACCTCCCTACTCTCCGAGGGCATTATGATCATGTTTAACAGCCTTATTACATTGGCCACCAGCTGCCTGCCCTTAACGAATCCGCCTGATCCTCCACAATAATGTCCGGTACACAGTCCTCAATCCTGGAGGACAACATTTTGGCCAGCAGTTTGGCATCTACGTTCAACAAGGAAATCGGCCTGTAAGACCCACATAGCTCCGGGTCCTTATCCCGTTTCAGGATAAACGAGATCATGGCCTGTGACATCGTCTAGGGCAGAACCCCTCTTTCCCTAGCCTCGTTAAAGACCTTCAACAGCACCGGTCCCAATATCCCAGAGAACATTTTATAGAACTCAACTGGGTACCCATCCGGTCCCTGGGCCTTACCCAACTGAATGGCCTCCAAAGCCCTCTATTATCTCTTCCAACCCGATCAGGGTCCCCAGCCCTTCTACCAGTTCCCCGTCCACCTTCGGGAAAGTCAGCCCCTCCAGGAAGTGCCTCATCCCCTCAGGCCCCGCAGGGGATTCCGACCTATACAACCTGCTATAAAAGTCCCGGAAGGTCTTGCTCACCCCTGCCGAGTCCCCAACTAAGTTCCCATCCCCGTCAATAACTTTCCCTATTTCTCTAGCTGCCTCCCTCTTTCTGAGCTGCTGTGCAAGCTCGCAGATCACCCCCCTCGCCTTTCTGAGCTGTTCCACTGCCCTCCCTGTGGTAAGCAAGCCAAATTCCACCTGTAGCCTCCAACGTTCCCTTAACAGCCCTGCCTCTGGAGCCTCCGCATACCTCCTGTCGACTTGTAGAATCTCTTTTACCAGTTGGTCCGTCTCTGCCCTATCCGTCCTGTCCCTCTGAGCCCGGATCAAAATCAGCTCTCACCACTGCCTTCAGCGCTTCCCAGACCACCGCTGCTGAGACCTCCCCCGTATCATTCACCTGCAAGTAGTTCAACATACACTTCCTCAGCCTCTCGCACGCCACTTCGTCCGCCAATAGCCCTATATCCAACCTCCACTGCGGGCGCTGCTTGCTATCCATACTAACCTGCAGGTCAACCAAGTGCGGAGCATGGTCCGAGGTAGTAATCGGCGAATACCTCATGTCCACTATTAAAATCCCCTCCCATGATCAGCTTGTGCGAGTCCAGGTCCGGAATCTTCCCCATTTGGCGCATACACATTGACCAGCACTACCTTCATCCCCTGCAGCTTGCCACTAACCATGGTATATCAACCTCCCACATCTGAGACTATTCTTCCCACCTCAAATGTCACCCTCTTATTAACCAAGATCGCAATCCCTCTAGTCTTTGGATCCAGCCCCGAGTGAAAAACCTGACTGACCCAGCCTTTCCTCATTCTGACCTGGTCCACTATTCTAAGGTGCGTCTCCTGCAACATTACCACGTCCGCCTTCATTCCCCTCAGGTGTGCAAACACACGTGCCCTTTTTACCAGCCCATTTAGCCCCTGAACATTCCAGGTGATCAGCCTAGTTGGGGGGCAAAGTGCCACCCCCTCCGCCTCTAGCCCCTGCGCCGTACCTCCTCCAGCTCGCCCCATGGCAGCCCCCACCCCCGACCTCCTCACTGTCCCTCCACCGAAGCCCCTCCCTCGTCAGTAGAACCAATCCACCCCTCAGCTACACTACTCTAAAACCTAACCCATATAGTAAACTAAACATATGCACCCCCCCTCCCCCCACTGTGCTTCTGTGAGCTAGCTCACCCAGCTAGCTTGGTGGCCCCCGCCGCCAAGAAGTCTCCCACTTATTGTTCCCTCCCTCCCCTCCCCCAGCTCATGCAAACTAATTCCCTCATCTAACAATCCCCAGACAAATACCCAACAGCAAGAAAACATAAAAAGAAAAGCACCACCCACCGAAACTCAAACAGGCACGTCTCCATCCCACAAACGTGCACATCAATAAAAACAAAAGGGACATTGCCAACATCCACCGAGAAAAGAACCCAAAAACGAGAAATCGGCTTTTCCCCCCCCCTTTTCTTAAATAGAACCCCAAAAACAGAAACGAAACGGTAAGAGGAGGCATAACCAATTTCATCATAGAATTTACAGTGCAGAAGGAGGCCATTCGGCCTATCGAGTCTGCACCGGCTCTTGGAAAGAGCACCCTACCCAAAGTCAACACCTCCACCCTACCCCCATAACCCAGTAACCCCACCCAACACTAAGGGCAATTTTGGACACTAAGGGCAATTTATCATGGCCAATCCACCTAACCTGCACATCTTTGGACTATGGGAGGAAACCGGAGCACCCGGAGGAAACCCACGCACACACGGGGAGGACGTGCAGACTCCGCACAGACAGTGACCCAAGCCGGAATCGAACCTGGGACCCTGGAGCTGTGAAGCAATTGTGCTATCCACAAGGCTACCGTGCTGCCCACGGTACCTGTTTAAAACAGGAAAACAAACCCCAAAAAACAACAAGGGGAAAAGGGGCCCAATATAGGCCAACAAGCTGCCTCAAAGTTTGAGAGTTCTCAGACCCCCACAAGTCTTTTTCTTTTAGCAAAGTCCAGCGCCTCATCGGGCAATTCAAAATAGTGATGCTGGTTCTCATGTGTCCTCCCCCAGCAGCTTTTCGAACGTACCCGCTACGTATGCCCAGCGTCCGCTCCCTCAGCCCCCTCCGGGAGCCCGACGATTCTTAAGTTCTGCCGGCGGGACCTATTCTCAAGGTCCTCCACCTTCTCCAGAAGCCTTTTCTGCTGGTCCCGAAGCATCCCCACCTCCAGCTCCACCGCTGTTTGATGCTGCTCCTGCTCAGCCAGCGCCTTCTCAGCCTTCTGGATCGCCCGATCCTGGGCGTCCAATCTGTGCTCCAGACGATCAATTGACTCTTTAATCGGGTCCAGACAGCCCGTTTTTGCTTGGCAAAACCATTCTGGATGACCTGCATTAACTGCTCCGTTGGTCGCTGCGCCGCCACCCAGGGGTCCGGTCCTCGGCCATGCTGGCTCCTGCTGCAGCTTCAGCCCAGCTCTTGGCTAACTTTTAATTCTGCCTTTTCGTGCACTTCTGGTTCTTTTCTCCATACACCGATACATGGAAACGGTGCCCAATTGCCTCAGCCTTCGAATTCACCGTTTAAAACCGGGAAAAAGTCTGGGGGAAAGGTCCAAAAGACCGACCAGACCGGGAGCCACCAAATGTGCGACTTACTCCTTCATAGCCGCCACCGGAAGTCCCCGCTGCCATCTCTTAAAGCCCCCGTCCAGCCCCCCTGGGGCAAACCGGTGGTTATCACAAATCGGTGATCACACTGACGCCCCCTCCAATCTCATGTGCTGCCTCCGCAATGGAGCACACTCCGGGCTGCCACCACCACAGGGCTTGTCGAGTACCGAGCCGGCGAGAATGGCAGAGGCGCCATTAGTAAAGCCTCCAAACTGGTACCTTTGCAGGATGCCGCTTCCACTCGCTCCCAAACCGACCCCTCCCTCGCTATCCACTTCCCGACCTTCGATATGTTGGCCGCCCAGTAATAGTTAATAAAGCTCGGGAGGGCCAAGTCTCTGCGATCCCATTTTTTTACCCGCCGACACAAAACCCAATATCGTCGCGTTCATTTTCCTGAAAAAAGCCTTTGCGACAAAAATCGGAAGACATTGAAAAAAGAAGAGCAGTCTCGGAAGAACAGTCACCTTCACTGTCTGGACCCTCCCCGCCAGAGTCAGCGGGACCATGTCCTATCTGCGGAAGTCCCTTTTCATTTGAACGACCGCTTTGCCCAGATTTAACTTGCGAAGCTGCCCCCAATCCTTGGCCACTTGAATCCCCAGATATCTAAAACTCCTCTCAGCCACTTTAAAAGGTAACTCCTTCAGTCTCCTTTCCTGCCCCTGTGCCTGGATCACGAACATCTCACTCTTTCCCATATTTAACTTGTAGCCTGAAAATCACCTAAATTCCCCTATTATCCCCATGATTTTGGCCAACCCCCACCGGGTCTGTGACATAGAGCAGCAAGTCGTTCGCATAGCGAGAGACCCTGTGCTCCACCGCACCTCCCCCCCCCCCCCCTCACTATCCACCGCCAGGCATTCGATGATCTAAGGGCCATGCTAAGGGCAATGGACAGAGCAAACAATAATGGGGAGAGCAGGCATCCCTGCCTTGTCCCCCGACAGAGACTAAAGTATTCTGACCGGACTCGCTTGGTTCTTACATTTGCCACCGGAGTCTGGTACAATAGCCGGACCCACTCCACAAATCCCAGCCCAAACCCAAACCCGCCTAAAATATCCCGTAGGTACTTCCACTCCACCTGGTCGAAAGCCTCTCTGCGTCCATGGCCACTGCCACCTCAACATCGCGCCCCTCCAATGGGATCATTATAACATTAAGAAGCCATTGGACGTCAGGTGCCTGCCCATCACAAATCCCGTCTGAACCTCCCCGATTACCCCCGGGACATAATCCTCTATTCGGGTGGCCAAGATCTTTGCCAGCAATTTGGCATCTACATTCAAAAGGGAAATCGGCCTGTACGATCCACAGCTCTCCGGGTCCTTGTCTCACTTCAGGATGAGAGCGTTTGATGCCTGTGATAGTGTTGGGGGAAGCACTCCCAGCTTGTTGGACTCGTTAAAAACCTTGACCAGAAGTGGCCCCAGTAGCCCAGAAAACCTTTTATAAAATTCCACTGGGAATCCATCAGGTCCCGGGTCCTTACCCGATTGCATCACCCCCAATCCGTCTATCACCTCCCCGAGTCCAGTCGGGCCCTCCAGGAATTCCACCAGCTCCTCATCTACCTTCGGGAACTCTACCCTCTCCAGGAATTGACTCATACCCTTCTCCCTGACCGGGTGTTCCGACTCATATAGTCGACTATAGAATTCACAGAACACGTCGTTAACCGTCTCCGGGTCCATCACTACCTTCCCCCTCATATCCTTTATTTTCCCTATTTCTCTCGCCGCCTCCTGCTTCCTCAGCTGATGTGCCAGCGTCCTGCTAGCTTTCTCCCCATATTTAAAATCAACTAAAACATAACAGTTGATTTATCAAAAGATTGAAAAGTAATTATTTTATCCGCAGAGTGCAAAGCTGACATCGCTTTCTTGCTTGATGGGAGCTGGAATCTTGGTAGACGCAGATTCAACTTACAGAAAAATTTTGTCGTTAGAGTTACGAGTTTGCTTGGTGTCGGACTACAAGGACCACTTGTTGGTATTGTTCAAGTCAGGTAAACAAAGTGGGGGGGGGGGAAATTGTACCAAAATTCCTTTCTAAATCGTTCTGTAAATCAGACTTGACCAATATTTGCATCTAATCAGTGAAAATGCAAGTGCCTGAATTGGTATAAGAGTAACAATTATGATGTTTTCTGTTGCATCTTATGTATTACTTATACAGTGAGAATCCTAAAACTGAGTTCATCTTGAAAGAATTCACTAATTCAAAGGATGTGATCAGTGCCATCAAAAATGTGACTTATAGAGGAGGCAGCACTAATGTTGGTGAGTGACATGCTTTCACAACAATATTATTCTCAAGGACACATTTTGAATTTTGGGAAATATGTGTTTCTTTCACTTTGCTTCTCAACACTCGATCAATATGTCAACCTGGAACCACATATTGCCCCGGAACGAAATAATATTGCTTTTCCCTTACTGTAGGTTGTACATGTTGTTCCATTATCAAGATGGTTACAATAAGCAATTATTATTTCCATCATTTCCTTTGGTTATTGCAGCTATGCATGATTTCAGAATAAACCCTGTCCTGGATTCTTCTTGATGTAGTGCATTTGTATAACACTATACTGCACCTCTTGACTACTGTTTTTGGGTATCAGGCCTAGAAACTGATTTCTTTTAGGAAGCCTTAGTTTGTCTGACACTTTACATTACTTTACATTACATTAGTAAATAGCTACCTGTGTTGTGGTTTGTTTCAAAGCACAAATAGTTAATTTCCTAGTTATCAAATGCAAGTGAAAAGTTTCCACCAATGTCATTGATGCTCGATCAATAACTCCTGAGACGAGATTGGAGACAATTGAAGGCTTTATTGCACTAGATGTTTCCCCCAGCAGCGCAGGTACAGAATGCAGCTGCTGGGGAGACACAGGCTCTTATACTCGGCCTTACTGGGCGGAACCAGCAGGCAGGCTTCACCAGTGAGACTAGCAGTCTCAGGTACCTCCCACACCAATGGTCTTACAGCATTATTCAGGGTACCGTAATACCCCTAATACCGACTACCACAGTCATTAAATCTGCACTTTTTTTCCAGACAGTTGCACGCAGACATGCTGGCAACAAATTTCAAAATCTAGAAACAGTAAATTACTGTAGTTAAAATATAGGGCTTGGTTTTAATGGAAAATCCATTCTGTAAAATGGTCAGTAAGACAGACATTGGTGATGGTGAGTTATATTTTTAGCATACTGTTGGTTTAAAATGGTCATTGTAATTAATTGCTGCCATGTGCGAGGAAATACTTCCCCTATTACCCTTTGCCATTGCAGATAAAAGAACAGATATATTCTGCAATTACCTTTACAGAGCACAGGTATAAAAATATAAAAATAAAAAATCTAAGCAGAGTGGAAAAGGTACCATGACTATATTAATGTGGTTCTCTGCCACACTGATGCATCAGGGGCAGTTAAATCTGCCTTTCCCTGGCCTCTCTCCTATTCCACGCTCACTATTCTCATTGTTGGATCATTTAATAGAAAGTTAAATCTTCCTTTTTCTCGTGATTTAGTATTTTTAAAATCTACTGCCTCATTATTTTCAATGAATTAGTCGACTATCCACTTACATCTAAAAGATAACCTGCACTTGTATCTAATATAAATAGTTTTTCTCATCACAAAAGTTAAACACATATTTATAGCGACTCATTGAAAAAAATAGGGGAAGAAATATTGTGGTAAATCAAAATAAGTTTTTGATTAGAGGAAGAAACATAAAAAGCGTTGCCAAATAATAAAAGATAGTTGAATGCAAATACTCGAGTATTTAAAAATTGTAAAATATAGAATAGAGTAAAAGTGTACAGATGAATTTGAGAAAAGTAAAAATCGATAATTAACTATGAAGTTTTGTGACTTCCGGTGGCGACTATGCTGTGAACAGTTGCACATTTAGCAGCTCCCTCTCTTGGTGTTTTTTTTCTCAGCTTTTAAGCTGGATTTTCGAGGACATTTTTTCTAACATAAGTGGATAAAAGTGAGAGGAGGAGAAGGTATGGAAGGTATGGAGAAGGTATCCTATGGAATTACCCTCTAAAAATAATCGCAAAAGAAGGAATCAAAAGTTGGTTGGAAATGAGAATCTGAGCTTGGTGGCTGCAATGGCAGAGAAGTGAGATCCGACCCTGTCGGCTCAATGGTCGATGGATCAGTTGATTACATACCTGGACGAGAAGTTCGCCCGGCACCGTAAGGAGTGTGCGGAGGACCTGACCAAGGTGGTAGCTCGATTAAGGAGGCTGTCGATCGAATGGAGGTGACAGTGACGGGCCAGGGACAGTCGATCCAAAAGCTACAGGAACACGCGACGGAACAAGAGGAGCAGTCCACTGGGATGGCATTGCAAATTGACATTTTACAGGATCGGCAAAAGCGGCTGCTGGAAAAGGTGGAAGACCTGGAGAATCATTCCCGCAGGCAGAACGTTCGGATCGTCGGTCTACCAGAGGGAAAGGAAGTATCAGATGCCAGTGCATATGTTGTGAAGATGTTCGAGAAAATGATGGGGGCAGAGACGTTCGATAGGTCTTTGGAGGTGGACCAGGCCCACAGAGCACTTAAGCGCAAGCCCCAGCGACTTGAGCACCCGAGAACGTTGGTGGTGAGGCTACACCATTTCCTGGACAAGGAACGCGTCAGGAGATGGCTCGGGAGACAAAACGGTTTGTATGGGAAGAAGCTGAGATCTGGGTTACCAAGACTTGTGAGCAGAACTTGCTAAGAGGAGAGCGAGTTTTAATAAAGTTAAAGCAGCCCTGTATGCGAAGGGAACAAAACTTGGACTTCTCTACCCGGCCCGTCTTTGGGTAACCTACGAGGAACGGGAACTATATTTTGGCTCGCCGGAAGAAGTGGTGGGCTTTATGAAAGACAACCACCTGGGGGACCCATAAGAATTTAATCAAAAGAGAAAACTGGTCGGTAGCGATTTACATCAAAAGGTTCTGTGGTGCACTGTAACTTGAGTTGCGATGACCGGGAAGAGAAGTTTTTTTTTGAGTTATCTAACTTTGACCTTTCCGTGTATGTACGAAGGTGCAGTTTCTTCCTTTTTTTGTCTTTGTAAAAAAGAAAAAAAGGGGGAAAAAATAAAAAAATGGAGGGGGGGGTGAAGAAAAGTTCTCAAATTGAGATGGTCTAGGAGGAAAAGACATCTGTCTGAGTTTTTGCATGCATAATTTTTTTTCTGTCTCTCCATTTACCCTGTTTGTTTACACTTTCATTGTTTGGGGCTTTGTTTGAAGGTGATGGGATTGATAAGATGTTGTAAAGGGGGAGGGGTGGGCCGTTGAGTTTAGACCTTAAGTGGATGGTGGGTTTGCTTTTTGTGCTTGGTGCTATTGTTTTGAAAACTTATGTTAAGAGTTGGGGTGTAAAAGATCCAGCAGCCGGTAGACCTTTAGGAATCAGGGGTGGAGCTGCTAGGCTAGCTGGTAAGGCTAACTCATGGAAGAGAAGTGGGGGGGGTGAGCTGAAAAGTGACGAGGTACTGGGGGGGGGGGGGTGCTGCTGACGATTAGGGGACTTCCAGGAGGCTGGAAATGGGGACGAGATGGCGGTTGCTGCCGAGGGGTGGATCTGGGGAGGTGCGGGCCATGGGCTAAGGGCTGGCCTAGGAAAGGTCATGGCTGATCGATTGGGATGGGGGGGGCAAGAGCCCCCCTCGATCAGACTGGTTACGTGGAATGTTCGTGGCCTGAATGGGCCGGTCAAGAGGGCCCGTGTGTTCGCACACTTGAGACCGTTAAAGGCGGACGTGGCCATGTTACAGGAGACACACTTGAAACTGGGGGATCAATGTAGACTGAAAAGGGGATGGGTCGGACAGGGTGTTCCATTCAGGGTTGGACTTCAAAACAAGGGGGGTGGCCATCCTGATTAACAAAAGGGTGGCGTTTGAGGTGGGGAAAATGGAGACAGGCCTGGGAGGCAGATTTATTATGGTGAGCGGGAAATTGGACGGAATGGCAGTGGTGCTGTTGAATATATATGCCCCGAACTGGGACGACGTTGCATTTGTTAGGAAAATGCTGGGATAAATGCCGGACCTCGGTTGATTATGGGGGGTGATTTTAACACGGTCTTAGATCCTAGGATGGACCGGTCGAGTTCTAGATCGGGGAAAGTATCAGCAATGGCGAAAGAGCTGCGGGAGCACATGGGGGGTGTTGATCCGTGGAGATTTGAGAAGCCTAGGAGCAAGGAATATTCATTCTACTCTCATGTGCACAAGGTGTACTCCAGGATCGATTTTTTAATATTGGACGAAACATTGTTAACGGGGGTGGTGGACACAGAGTATTCAGCAATCGTAGTATCGGACCATGCGCCACATTGGCTAGACCTACAGGCGAACACGGCAAATTCTCAGCGCCCACAGTGGAGGCTAGATGCAGGGCTGTTAGCAGATGACAAGATATGTGAGCGAGTGAGGGAGGCTATTCGGGGGTATATAAAAACCAACGACACGGGAGAGACCGCGCCTGGGGTGGTGTGGGAGGCATTGAAAGTGGTCATCAGAGGGGAATATATTTCGATTTGGGCCCATAGGGAGAGGGCTGAACGGGCGGAGCTCGATAGGCTAGTAGGAGAAATCTTACATGTGAATAGGAGATATGCGGAGTCTCCGAATGAGGAGCTCCTGAAGGAGCGTCAGAGACTTCAAATGAATTTTGGGCTCCTTTCCACAGGCAAGGCGAGGGGCAGCTGAGGAGGGGAAAAGGGGCAGTGTACGAACATGGGGAGAAAGCTAGTAGGATGTTGGCACATCAGCTGAGGAAGCAGAAGGCAGCGAGAGCGATAGGGAAAATTAAGGATGTGAGGGGGAAAGTAGTGAGGGACCCGGGGGCGGTTAATGACCTCATTAATTCTATAGCCGTTTGTACGAGTCGGAACCCCCTGCGGGGGAGGAGGGAATGAACCAATTCCTGGAGAGGCTAGAGTTCCCGAAGGTAGATGAGGAGCTGGTGGAAGTCTTGGAGGGCCCAATTGGGCTCGGGGAAGTGATAGATGGATTGGGGGTGATGCAATCGGGCAAGGCCCTGGGGCCTGACGGATTCCCAGTGGAATTTTATAAAAAGTTTTCAGGGCTAGTGGAACCGCTGTTCGTCAAGGTTTTCAATGAATCCAAGGATTTGGGAGTACTTCTCCCAACGCTATCACAGGCATCAATCTCTCTCATCCTGAAGCGAGACAAGGACCCGGAGAGCTGTGGATCGTACAGACCAATTTCCCTTTTGAATGTGGATGCTAAATTACTGGCAAAGATCTTGCCCACCAGAATAGAGGATTGTGTCCCGGAGGTAATAGGTGAGGATCAGACGGGATTTGTGAAGGACAGGCACCTGAAGTCCAATATTAGATGGCTTCTCAATGTTATAATGATGCCAGCCGAGGGGCGTGAGGATGAGGTGGTAGTAGCCATAGACGCGGAGAAGGTTTTCGACCGGGTGGAGTGGAAGGACCTGTGGGATATTTTAGGCAGGTTTGGGTTCGGGCAGGGATTTGTGGACTGGGTCCGGCTGTTATATCAGGCTCCGGTGGCAAATGTGAGAACCAACCGAACCTGGTCAGAATATTTTAATCTCGGGAAAGGGACAAGGTAGGGAGGCCCGCTCTCCCCATTACTGTTTGCCCTGGACATAGAGCCTTTAGCAATGGCCCTTAGAGTATCGAGTGCGTGGCAGGGAATAGTGAGGGGGGGGGGGGCGGGGGGGGGGGGGCGCACAGGGTTTATGCGGATGACTTGCTGTTTTATGTTACAAACCCGGTGGGGGGAATGACCGAAATCATGAAGATACTGGGAGAATTTGGGCGATTTTAAGGCTATAAGGTGAATATGGGAAAGAGCAAGATGTTTGTGATCCAGGCAAGGGGGCAGGAAAGGAGACTGAGGGAGTTTCCTTTTAAAGTGGTGGCGGGGAGTTTCAGATAGTTAGGGATCAAGTGGCTAAAGAGTGGGGGCAGCTCCACAAGTTAAATCTGGGCAAAGCAGTCGACCAAATGAAAAGGAATTTCCACAGATGGGACATGCTCCCGCTGACGATAGTGGGAAGGGTCCAGACGGTGAAGGTGTCAGTCCTCCCAAGAATGCTTTTCTTTTTTCAATGGCTTCCGATTTTTGTCCCAAAGGCTTTTTTTAGAAAAATGAATGTGGCGATTACAGGTTTTGTATGGACGGGGAAAACCCCGAGAGTAAAGAGTGCACTTCTGGAGCGGGGTCGCGTGGAGGGGGGGGGCCTGGCCCTACTGAGCTTTATTAACTATTACTGAACGGCCAACATAGCAATGGTCAGGAAGTGGGTAGTGGGGGAAGGGTCGGCCTGGGAGCGAGTGGAAGCGGCATCCTGCAAGGGTATGAGTTTGGAGGCTTTACTAACGGCACCCCTGCCGTTCTCGCAGGCTCGGTACTCTGTGGTGGTGGCAGCCCTAAGGGTGTGGGGGCGATTGAGGGAGCACATGGGATACGAGGGGGCATCAGTGTGGTCTCCGATTTGAAACAATCACCGGTTTGGCCCGGGGAGGCTGGATGGGGGCTTCAGGAGGTCGCAGCAGGCAGGGAGCGAGAGATTTGGGGATTTATTTATCCAGGAGGGCTTTCCGACCTTCAATGCACTAGAGGAGGAGTTTGAACTACCGGGCGGGAATGGGTTTCAATATCTTCAGGTCCGGGACTTTGTCCAGAGGAAGGTCCCAAGCTTCCCTCGCCTCCCCCTGTGGGGACTACAGGATAAGCTGATGTCAAAAACTGCAAAGGAGAGGGGAGGATTTTGGAGATATATAAGGAGTTGATGGAGTGCGAAGAGAGCTGGAAATGGGAAAGTGGGAAAAAGCCTTGAAGAGAGTTAATTCATCTTCGTCCTGTGCCACACTTAGCCTGATCCAGTTCAAAGTGGCCCACTGGGCCCACATGACGATAGCCCGGATGAATAGGTTCTTTGAGGAGGTGGAGGATGGATGTGGGCGGTGTGGGGGTAGTCCGGCTAACCATGTGCATATGTTTGGGCATGTCCGAAGTTGAGGGGATTCTGGCAGGGATTTGCAGATGTTATGTCAGAAGTTCTGGAAGGCAAGGTAACCCAGAGCCCAGAACTGGCAATATTTGGGGTATCGGATGATCCGGAGCCCGGGGGGGGGGGGGGGGGGAGGCCGATGCCGATGTCCTGGCCTTCTCCTCCCTGGTGGCCCGGAGACGGATTTTGCTGGGATGGAGGGACACGGAGCCTTTCTCAGCCTGGGAAAAATCAAGTTCGTCTTGAGAAGATCAACTCAGGGATTCGCCCAGAGATGGCAGCTGTTCATCGACTTCTTCAAAGAAAATTGAACGTCAGCAGTAAAGGGGGGGGGGGGGGAGAGGAGGAAGAAAATTGGAGGCGTGGCAGTGTTAGATAAGGACAGGGAACTCGGTATACGTGTAATTAGGAAATAGGGCGTGGGCAGTAGGGGGCATTGTTTTTTAGTTTTTTTGTGCCGGCCCACGGGGGGGGGGGGGGGGGGGGGGGGGGGGGCGAGGCAGGTTTCTTTTAAGAAATGTTAGTATGAAAATTACAAATGCTTCAATAAAATATTTTATTGAACTATGAAATTTTGTGATACGGCGAAGATTTTCCTGCTATTCTCTTCACCGGGATCTTCTGGACCCACTAATCACGAACCCCCACTCGGGGTTTCCCAGCGGCAGAGGGGGTGGATTCAATGGGAAATGCCATTTGACGGCGGCGGGTCACCTCCCAGCGCTGAGAAAGAAGCCAAGGAATTCCCCCCCCCCTCCCCCGCCATTGTGCGGAAATCATCTGAAAGATTAATATGGAAGGGCATTTATTCACTGGTTTGCCAGTTATAAATCATTTAAAATGTGGGGAACAAAATTTTGAAATTACTATTAATTTTTCCTGGCCCTTATCAGGTCCTGTTCTGCTGAAGTATTTCTTACTGTCAGAATAGACAGACTTTGAGCTTCTGCCACTCTGAGACTAACTGTTCAGGTGGGTGAGAGAACTCCTTAAGATGATGTTCTGTGAACAATCCTTCACTCCCTTCTCTCCGTTTATGAACTGAGAATTGAAACATGGCATGTGATGTGGATAACTGTGGGTGATAATATGCACTGTGTGCCACTGGATTGGAACACCAATTTATTCTTCTAAACAACTCGAATACTGCATTTGAAAAATGTTTTTAGACAAATATTGACGTCAATTTGGAAGATTCTCCAGTGACCAATTACTTCCTCTTCAGTAATGCCAGCAGGATTAATTATTTGCAATTAATAATAGCAATTGTGGATATAGTGGTAAACGATTGATCACTTCCTGAAGGGAAAGGATGTCCCCAATGTGGTAGCATGCATTAGGGGTCATGTGGGACTCTGAAGCCATGATGTCATTGGCTGACAGATCCCGGGTCCTGGTTGGACGTTGACCTCTAGCTCCGCCCTGAAGGCGGAGTATAAGTACCTGGAGTCGTCCCCCGCAGGCAGTCTACTACTGAACTGCGGGGGAACAGTCACGCTTAATAAAGCCTCATCGACTTCACTCTATTCGTCTCACGGAGTCTTTGTGCGCTACAATTTATTAAGCGTGACTAAAGGACTATGGAGCTCAGGATCATCCCGGAATGCCTGAGGATCAGCCCCCACGCAGTGAACGCGGCAGCAGCTTTCAAGCACTGGCAGACTTGTTTTGAGGCCTACCTCAGAACGGCCACCGGCCGGGTCCCAGAAGACCAAAAACTACAGGTCCTGCACTCGAGGTTAAGCACGGAGATTTTCTCTCTCATCGAAGACGCAGAGGATTTCCAGACGGCGTTCGCAGCACTAAAAAGTCTCTATGTCCGCCCAGTAAACCAGATCTACGCTCGCTATCAACTCGCAACGAGATGGCAAAGTCCCGGAGAATCGATAGATGAATTCTACGCCGCGCTACTAATTTTGGGATGAGCCTGCAGCTGCCCGTCGGTGAACGCAAATGAACACACGGACATGTTAATGCGCGATGCTTTTGTGGCAGGTATGAGCTCCTCCCAATTCCGCCAAAGAGTTCTAGAAAAAGAGTCGCTAGGACTCTCAGAGGCACGGGCCCTAGCAGCCTCCCTAGACGTGGCCGCGCAAAATACCTGCGCCTACGGCCCCGACCGCGCGGCAGCCCATTGGGCTCCGTACGCACCCGTCGCGACAAACCCACCCCCCCGCCCCCCCCCCCCCCCCCCCCCCGGACACCCCACAGGCTTGCGCAGTCCAAACGCCAAGTCGCACCGGGGGCGCCCGCTGCTATTTCTGCGGCCAGGCGAAACACCCCCGGCAGCGCTGCCCGGCCCGCGCAGCGATCTGTAAGAGCTGCGGGAAAAAGGGCCATTTCGCGGCTGTGTGCCGGTCCCGCGAGGTCGCCGCTGTCCCGGGAGAACAGGGAGCCCTGCACGCCGTTTACGCTCCCAACCCCCCCAGCGCCCCATGTACGACCCGCAGGCGCAGCCACTCTGGGTCCCGACCACCGCTGTCCCGGGAGAACAGGGAGCCCTGCACCCCGCTTACGCTCCCAACCCCCCCCCCCCCCGCGCCCCATGTATGACCCGCCGGCGCTACCACTTTGGGTCCCAACCACCGCTCTCCCCGGAGAAGAGGGAGTTCTGCGCGTCTCTAACGCCCCCCAAACCCCCCCCCCCGCGCCCATGTATGACCCGCCGGCGCTACCAATTTGGGTCCCGACCACCGCTGTCCCCAGAGAAGAGGGAGCCCCGCGCGTTCCTAACGCTCCCCAACCCCCCCAGCGCCCCATGTGCGACCCGCAGACGCCGCCATTTTGGGTCCTAGCCACCACGAGGGGAGGAAGGGCGCCGCCATCTTGGACCACCCCAGACCTGTACGACGCATGGGGGCGGCCATTTTGTCCACCCCGCCGCCATCTTGTGACCCCCAGCCATGTGCAATGCATGGGGGCAGCCAATTTGTTCACCCCCGACGCCATCTTGGACGGCAACAACGGACCCCAGTGTCGACGGCTCCACGGGGTTCGAAGAAGACGCTCAACTACTACAACCACGTCTCGCTTCAATGACGCTGGACCAAGCTCGGCCCCGGACACTCCAGACGACGACGACAACGGTGCTGATAAACGGGCACGAGACACCATGCCTAGTCGACTCCGGGAGCACGGAGAGCTTTATCCACCCCGACACGGTAAGACGCTGTTCTTTGACCACCCATCCCAGCGCACAAAAGATTTCCCTAGCTGCAGGATCCCACTCCGTACAGATCAAAGGCTTCTGCATAGTTACCCTAACGGTGCAAGGGAGGGAGTTCAAAAACTACAGGCTCTACGTCCTTCCCCAACTTTGCGCCCCCACATTACTGGGATTAGACTTCCAGTGCAATCTACAGAGCCTAACCTTCAAATTTGGCGGCCCAATACCCCCACTCACTATCTGCGGCCTCGCAACCCTCAAGGTGCAACCCCCGTCCTTGTTTGCAAACCTCACCCCGGATTGCAAACCCGTCGCCACTCGGAGCAGACGGTACAGCGCCCAGGACCGGACCTTCATTCGGTCCGAAGTCCAGCGGCTACTAAAGGAAGGCATAATCCAGGCCAGCAATAGTCCCTGGAGAGCACAGGTGGTAGTAGTAAAGACAGGGGAGAAGCAAAGGATGGTCATAGACTATAGCCAGACCATCAACAGGTACACACAACTAGACGCGTACCCTCTCCCCCGCATATCCGACATGGTCAATCGGATTGCCCAATATAAAGTCTTCTCCACCGTGGACCTCAAGTCCGCCTACCATCAGCTCCCCATCCGCCCAAGTGACCGCAAGTACACAGCCTTCGAGGCAGACGGGCGATTTTACCATTTCCTAAGGGTCCCATTTGGCGTCACAAACGGGGTCTCGGTCTTCCAACGAGAGATGGACCGAATGGTTGATCAACACGGGTTGCGGGCCACGTTCCCGTATCTCGACAATGGAACCATCTGCGGCCACGATCAGCAGGACCACGACGCCAACCTCCAAAAATTCCTCCAGGCCGCTAAAGCCTTGAACCTCACGTACAACGAGGACAAGTGCGTTTTTAGCACCAACCGGCTAGCCATCCTGGGCTACGTAGTGCGAAATGGGATAATAGGCCCCGACCCCGAACGTATGCGCGCCCTCATGGAATTTCCCCTCCCGCACTGCTCAAAAGCCCTGAAACGCTGCCTGGGGTTCTTTTCATACTACGCCCAGTTGGTCCCCCAGTACGCAGACAAGGCCCACCCCCTAATACAGACCACGACCTTCCCTCTGTCGACAGAGGCTTGCCAGGCCTTCAGCCGCATCAAAGCGGATATCGCAAAGGCCACGATGCGCGCCATCGACGAGTCCCTCCCCTTCCAGGTCGAGAGCGACGCCTCCGACGTAGCTCTAGCGGCCACCCTTAACCAAGCGGGCAGACCCGTGGCCTTTTTCTCCCGAACCCTCCACGCTTCAGAAATCCGCCACTCCTCAGTGGAAAAGGAAGCCCAAGCCATAGTGGAAGCTGTGCGACATTGGAGGCATTACCTGGCCGACAGGAGATTCATTCTCCTCACGGACCAACGGTCGGTAGCCTTCATGTTCGATAATGCACAGCGGGGCAAAATCAAAAACGACAAGATCTTAAGGTGGAGGATCGAGCTCTCCACCTTCAACTACGAGATCTTGTATCGTCCCGGAAAGCTGAACGAGCCGTCCGATGCCCTATCCCGCGGCACATGTGCCAACGCACAAATTAACCGCCTCCAAACCCTCCACGAGGACCTCTGCCACCCGGGGGTCACTCGGTTTTACCACTTTATCAAGTCCCGCAACCTCCCATACTCCTTAGAGGAGGTCCGTACAGTCACAAGGAACTGCCACATCTGCGCAGAGTGCAAACCGCATTTTTTCAGGCCGGATGGTGCGCACCTGATTAAGGCTTCCCGCCCCTTTGAACGCCTTAGTCTGGATTTCAAAGGACCCCTCCCCTCCACCGACCGCAACATATACTTCCTTAATGTGGTGGACGAGTACTCCCGCTTCCCATTCGCCATCCCCTGTTCTGACATGACCGCGGCCACAGTCATTAAAGCCCTGAACACCATATCCACACTGTTCGGTTGCCCCGCATACGTCCACAGCGACAGGGGGTCCTCCTTCATGAGTGACGAGCTGCGCCAGTTCCTGCTCAGCAACGGGATAGCCTCGAGCAGGACGACCAGCTACAACCCCCAGGGGAACGGGCAAGTAGAGAGGGAGAACGGCACGGTCTGGAAGACCGTCCTACTGGCCCTACGGTCCAGGGACCTCCCAGTTTCACGGAGGCAGGAGGTCCTCCCGGACGCCCTCCACTCCATCCGGTCACTATTGTGTACCACCACTAACCAAACGCCTCATGAGCGCCTCCTTGTCTTCCCCAGGAAGTCCTCCTCTGGAACATCGCTGCCGACCTGGCTGGCGGCCCCAGGACCCATCTTGCTCCGAAAGCACGTGCGGGCGCACAAGTCGGACCCGTTGGTCGAAAGGGTTCACCTCCTTCACACGAACCCGCAGTACGCTTACGTGGAGTACCCCGACGGCCGACAGGACACGGTCTCCCTGCGAGATCTGGCGCCCGCCGGCAACACACACACCCCCCCGACACCAATCACCCAACCCCCCCCCCCTTCCTGCCACCGCCGCACCCCGCGACCGCTCCCTTCCCAGGAGGATCAGTCCTCCTCCCAGGCCCGACCAGGAATGAAGCCCAAGCTGAAACCGTAAGGCTCCCGGAGACGACAACACCGGAACAAGCACCACCACCACCACCGGGGCCGAGGCGATCGACACGGACGACCAGACCACCCGACCGACTCGTGGCGTCGATCTAACAGTACAATATGTGGACTTTTAACGAGAACATTTTGTCTTTTCCTGACGATTACTGTAAATAGTTTGAAACAAAAAGAAAACCTTGTACATACTGTTATACCATGTGAAAGTTTTCCTCCCAGGACCAGCCTTGTAAACCCTTACCACCATGCGAAGCATCACCCCGCCGGGTTCATTTTTAACAAGGGGTGAATGTGGTAGTATGCATTAGGGGTCATGTGGGACTGTGAAGCCATGATGTCATTGGCTGACAGATCCCGGGTCCTGGTTGGACGTTGACCTCTAGCTCCGCCCTGAAGGCGGCGTATAAGTACCTGGAGTCCTCCCCCGCAGGCAGTCTACTACTGAACTGCGGGGGAACAGTCACGCTTAATAAAGCCTCATCGACTTCACTCTATTCGTCTCACGGAGTCTTTGTGCGCTACACACATCTTTGGATATTATAACACAAATTCTGTCACAGATTTAATCCTAGTCCCTAGGCGGTATTCTCTGCCGGTGGTATTCTCCGTTCCGCCAGCAGTGCACCCATGCCCCTGGGTTTCCTGGCAAAGTGGGATGGCCACAATGGGAAATTGTGCCAGCGAGGGCACGCTGCCAAGGAACACACGGCTGGCAGACCGGAGAGAGCCGCCCTAAGACTTGATGCTGGGACTGAACCACTTCATCAAACGTTAATGGGCTAACACCGGTGTGGTAGTCGGTATTAGAAGTATTACGGTACCCTGTAATACTGTAAGACCATTGGTGTAGGAGGTACTGTTTTCATTGGTTAAGCCTGCCTGCTGGTTCCGCCCAGTAAGGTGGAGTATAAGAGCCTGTGTCTCCCCAGCAGCTGCCATCTGTACCTGCGCTGCTGGGGGAAACATCTAGTGTAATAAAGCCTTCAATTGTCTCCAATCTCGCTTCTGGAGTTATTGATCGAGCATCAACCGGCATCATGTGGATCACGAGCGGTTCCAATGAAAAAACGGGCCTGATTTGCCGGGGTCAGGATTGACACTCGAGAAGCTGACAAGCTGCAGCCAATATATTAACACTCCATTTCCCACACATTCACCCAGCCAGCAAGGTGGCAGCACGGAGAGTGGCACCCCGGTTCACACACGCCCATCTGGAGACCCTACTGGACGCCATTGAAGAGAGGTGGGCCACCCTGTACCTTGGGGTGGGAGGAGGTTGCCAGCATTCACCGGGCCTGGGCACAGGTGGCAGAGGTCATGAGTGCCATGGGCCCCACCGCCAGGACCGGACAGCAGTGCTGCAAAAAGCTGCACGACCTCCGGATGGCCAGGATGAGTAGGCGCACTGTGCCCCATCCCACACACCTGTAATCTCCCACCCACCCAGAGGGGAACCAGGCCCCACCCGCCGACAGTGTGCGTGCTCCCCACCCTGGACCACATGCCAGCACCCTTACTGGCCCCCATGGATGGGTACTCCGGCCACAGAGGCCACCAGCTGCCCACCCGCTGTGCTGCATGCATCCAACTGCCTAATACTTTACCCTTTCTGCCCCCCCCCCCCCCCCCCCCCCCACGCTCCCCCCCTCCACAGGAGAAGGCAGCACATAACCGCCAGGGGAGAGAGAAAAGACCAGAGGGGGACTGGCAGATCTGCGACACCTCACAACAGTGGAGCGGCAGGCACTGGACCTGGTAGGTGGGCCAGAGAGAGGACAGTCACCGAGGAGGAGGGCAGCCACCAAGCGAGCAAGGGAGCCCCCGCTGAGCTGAGGTTCCCATGTGTGGCACCATCCCCTCACATCACCTACACCACCACCCACTACCCCAATGCGCGATCCAATCATGCATCATGCCCTTCTGGTGTCATCCACCCCTGACCCCAATCCCAAGTGAATACCAGCCAATGAGGAGGACACTGATACTGAAGGTAGCCCCCAAACGACAACCTGAGACACCCCGGAGCACCAGTCTGGGAACGACACTGGCTTCCCGACACAGCTGTCTCCAACACCCTCCACCATCCCAGAAGAGACACTCGCCTCGGTAGGACATTACAGTGAAGAGGCACCTGGGGCACTATCTGGTGTGCATCACACATGTGCTGCGATACATCAGGTAGAGGTAGGAACCCCCGAGAGGGCAGATGCTAGGATGGCGACCTGACCCCAGGGACTAACTGCCGTCTGGACAGATTTCGGACTTCTGGTAAGGGCGGACCCATCGATAGTGGAGATGCAGACACAGAGCCAGGGACTACATGAGGGGGTGTCAGCAACCATCCAGCGCCTGCAGGTGCTGTTGGAGGAGTCCAACCACCTGCAGGTGGCATGCATAGGGGTCGCTGCTGACCATGCATGCCACCCAGGCCAACACTGCATGGGTGGCATCTGCAGTGGAGGCCTTGGGGGCGAGCGTATCGGCCATGGGCCAGGATGTCCAAGGCCTGGGCCATTCTATGTGGGCGGTGGCCAAGGTACAGGACAGAGCTGGCCTGTCTCAGGCAGCCATGTACCAGAGTCACCTGGACATTGCCTCTGTTTAGAACATTGCTCTTTGATTTTGCTGAGAACATACAAATGATCCTTGACTTGTATGGCAGGTAACATTGTTCTGACGTCTCTGTTAAAAAGCATCTGAGCTGTACATAGAGGAGGAGAAGAACACCGGGTATCTTTGTATGCGGACGATTTGCTACTATACGTGGCGGACCCGGCGGAGGGGATGCCAGAAATAATGCGGATACTTGGGGAGTTTGGGGATTTTTCAGGGTATAAATTGAACATGGGGAAAAGTGAGTTGTTTGTGGTGCATCCGGGGGAGCAGAGCAGAGAGATAGAGGATTTACCGTTGAGGAAGGTAACAAGGGACTTTCGTTACCTGGGGATCCAGATAGCCAAGAATTGGGGCACATTGCATAGGTTAAATTTAACGCGGTTGGTGGAACAGATGGAGGAGGATTTCAAGAGATGGGATATGGTATCCCTGTCACTGGCAGGGAGGGTGCAGGCGGTTAAGATGGTGGTCCTCCCGAGATTCCTCTTTGTGTTTCAGTGCCTCCCGGTGGTGATCACCTTTTTTAAAAAGGATCGAAAAGAGCATCATGGGTTTTGTGTGGGCCGGGAAGACCCCGAGAGTGAGGAAGGGATTCTTACAGCGTAGCAGGGATAGGGGGGGGCTGGCACTACCGAGCCTAAGTGAGTATTATTGGGCCGCTAATATGTCAATGGTGAGTAAGTGGATGGGAGAGGAGGAGGGAGCGGCGTGGAAGAGATTGGAGAGGGCGTCCTGTAGGGGGACTAGCCTACAGGCTATGGTGACAGCCCCATTGCCGTTCTCACCGAGGAACTACACCACAAGCCCGGTGGTGGTGGCTACACTGAAGATTTGGGGACAGTGGAGACGGCATAGGGGAAAGACTGGAGCCTTGGGGGGGTCCCCGATAAGAAACAACCATAGGTTTGCCCCGGGGGGAATGGATGGGGGATATGGAATGTGGCAAAGAGCAGGAATAACGCAACTGAAAGATCTGTTTGTGGATGGGAAGTTCGCGAGTCTGGGAGCGCTGACCGAGAAATATGGGTTGCCCCAAGGGAATGCATTCAGGTATATGCAACTGAGGGCTTTTGCGAGGCAACAGGTGAGGGAATTCCCGCAGCTCCCGACACAAGAGGTGCAGGACAGAGTGATCTCAAAGACATGGGTGGGGGATGGTAAGGTGTCAGATATATATAGGGAAATGAGGGACGAAGGGGAGACTATGGTAGATGAACTAAAAGGGAAATGGGAAGAAGAGCTGGGGTAGGAGATCGAGGAGGGGCTGTGGGCAGATGCCCTAAGCAGGGTAAACTCGTCGTCCTCGTGTGCCAGGCTAAGCCTGATTCAGTTTAAGGTATTACACGGCGCATATGACTGGAGCACGGCTCAGAAATTTTTTTGGGGTGGAGGATAGGTGTGCGAGGTGCTCGAGAAGCCCAGCGAATCATACCCATATGTTTTGGTCATGCCCGGCACTACAGGAGTTTTGGATGGGGGTGACAAAGGTGCTTTCAAAAGTAGTGGGGGTCCGGGTCGAACCAAGCTGGGGGTTGGCTATATTTGGGGTTGCACAAGAGCCGGGAGTGCAGGAGGCGAGAGAGGCCGATGTTTTGGCCTTTGCGTCCCTAGTAGCCCGGCGTAGGATATTGCTAATGTGGAAAGAAGCCAAGCCCCCGGGGGTGGAGACCTGGATAAATGACATGGCGGGGTTTATAAAGCTAGAGCGGATTAAGTTCGTCCTAAGGCGGTCGACTCAAGGGTTCACCAGGCGGTGGCAACCGTTCGTCGAATACCTCGCAGAAAGATAGATGGAATGGAAAAAAGAAGGCAGCAGCAGCAGCCCAGGATCGGGGGGGGGGGGGGGGGCGGGGGAGGGGGTGGGGTGGGGGGGGGGAGGAACTAGAAGGACTCTCAGGGTTGTTAATATATACTGTATAATATGTATAGGTCGTTGCTACAGATAATTATATATTGGACTGTTAAATTATATTTTTGGAGAGTGTTACTTGTGATAAGGCAGTTGCCAATTAGGGTTAGTTTTCATTTTTGTTATTTATTATTTATTCATTTTCTGTTTATAAAATAGGTCATTGTTATTTGTGTTGTTATAATATTGTGTAAAGGATGCACAATGTACTGTGTTGGTTGACCAAAAATTTTCAATAAAATATTTTTTTTAAAAAAGCATCTGAGCTGGTGATAGTCCTGAGCTTAATGGAGTTGCACGGTATGCTAACAAAGCCAAATGAATGTCAGATTGAGAATCATTCGCCTTGCTAATGAGTTGCTTGATGATGTGAACACCTTTCTCCACTTTCCCATTAGATTGTTGGTAGTGTGGACTAGATGTCACATGACGACAGTTGTAGTTATTTGAAAACTCTGTCCATTCCCAACTCGCGAAACAAGGACCATTATCGGACATTACCGTGTGTGGAATCCCATGTCACGAAAATGTTTCCTTACAAGTCTTTATTACAGATGAAGACTTAAGATCCGGAAGTTTCATAACCTCAGGAAAATTTGAGTAGTAGTCCATGAAGTTAACCGAAGGTTTAAGACATGGCAGGAGATCTCAGACCCGTGTCATGCTCCTCGTGTGCGATGTGGGAGCTCAGGGACACGTCCACTGTCCCTGGCTCCTTCACGTGCAAGAAGTGTGTCCAGTTGCAGCTCCTGTTAGACCGCTTGGCGGCTCTGGAGTTGCGGATGGACTCACCTTGGAGCATCCGCGATGCTGAGGACGTCGTGGATAGCACGTTTAGCGAGTTGGTCACACCGCAGGTGAAAGGTACTGAGGGAGATAGAAAATGGGTGACCAAAAGACAGAGCAAGAGTAGGAAGGCAGTGCAGGTGTCCTCTGCGGTCATCTCCCTGCAAAACAGATATGCCGCTTTGGATACTGTTGAGGGCTCACCAGGGGAAGGCAGCAGCAGCCAGGTTCATGGCACCGTGGCTGGCTCTGCTGCGCAGCTGGGCAGGAAGAAGAATGGCAGGGCTATAGTGATAGGGGACTCAATTGTAAGGGGAATAGACAGGCGGTTCTGCGGACACAATCGAGACTCCAGGATGGTATGTTGCCTCCCTGGTGCAAGGGTCAAGGATGTCTCGGAGCGGTTGCAGGACATTCTGGGGGGAGGGTGAACAGCCAGCTGTCGTGGTGCACATAGGCACCAACGATATAGGTAAAAACAGGACGAGGTCCTACAAGCTGAATTTAGGGAGTTAGGAGTTAAACTAAAAAGTAGGACCTCAAAGGTAGTAATCTCAGGATTGCTACCAGTGCCACAAGCTAGTCAGAGTAGGAATGTCAGGATAGATAGGATGAATGCGTGGCTCGAGAGATGGTGCAAGAGGGAGGGATTCAAATTCCTGGGACATTGGAACCGGTTCTGGGGGAGGTGGGACCAGTACAAACCGGACTGTCTGCACCTGGGCAGGACTGGAACCGATGTCCTAGAGGGGGTGTTTGCTAGAGCTGTTGGGGAGAGTTTAAACTAATGTGGCAGGGGGATTAGGCACACTTCTCAAACTTTCTACGGTTACATTGTCTATGTCCAGATAAGACCGAGCTAGATCAAGAACCATTGTTGCAGCCTTATTATTTAATATAACATGTTTGTACTTGGTTCCACTTGTTTCTCACTCCTTGTTTCATTCAAAAGTTAAAGTTCCCTGCACCCAAGGAATTAAACTTTTAAGATCTCTGACTCGAGCCCCCAATTTATTGTCATGTAGCACGCTGATGTTATCTGCGAGGGTATCCCAACTTGGAACACCAGTTCATGGGAGGAAACGAGTGAAACCCCAGTGAGAATAAACAGTCCAGTCGTCGGGTAACAATTATTAAAGATTATTTATTAAAGTAAAGACAAATACAAACAACAGGACTACTCTACTAAATGATAATTAAGGTATATGGAGTTACTGTAAACACACACAGCTTATGTAGAACCTACCTCTTATTCCAAAATATATCTATCATACCTGAACGCCATAGGACTTCCCCATTTCCCCAAAACAACATCCAAAGTAAATAACCTACAAGTTAAAACCAGCTTATAATTACCATACAATACAGGGATGATAATCAAGTCTGGGAAATGTCTTTTACTGGTCCAGCGAAGATATTTAAACCACCTCTATGAAGGTTTTCTGCACTGCCTTGACTCTGAGACTTGGGGGCTGTTAGCTGTAAAACCTCACCTTCAGGTGTTGTTGAAGAAAAAAATAGTCACTTCGAGTTTTCGCAAAAGTTCCTTTATTTAACACGAAGTTCATGGAGGGAATTAGAATGACTGCAGTCTTTCCAAATGTCCCTGCTTTACAAAGGTAAGGCGAATAATTTATATAATATCATAAGCGATATCTAGGACAGGGAGGCATTCTTGAGATTAAACAAGGAGACAGAAAGCGAGCAAAGTTTAATAACAGGCCTTGAGTTCCTCGCCTAAGCAAAACAATGTGCAGCTGTACGCCTGTTTACATGGTGTGACCTTCCGACTGTTTCAGACAGAACTTCAAACTTTTTGACTAAACATAAGGCTATATATCCATCATGCTTCGCTAAGTGCCTATTTCCATGAAATATAGTCAAGCAGCTGATTAAAATAGTACAAGGTATTTAAGGCAGCTAATCCGCCAACTAAAGGCCCTTCTACAGGTGTAGTGGCTGGAAACTGGTGTATCTGCTTGTGCTTGCTAGATGTTCACTAGCCACTCTTGCTTCTGAGGCTCAGCCAATTATACCTCTGTTCTACTTTTACAGTCTTCTGTATGTTTGGCTGACTGCTCCTATCAACTTCTTTGTCTCTAGACATTGACAATTAACGTAAAGGGAAGGGGCTGTACTGGACCTGGTATTAACGTTAAGGGAAGGGGCTGTACTGGACCTGGTATTGGGGAGTGAGCCCGGCCAGGTGGTAGAAGTTTCAGTAGGGGAGCATTTCTGGAACAGTGACCACAATTCAGTCAGTTTTAAAGTGCTGGTCCTAGGGTGAATATGCAAATAGGGTAAAGGCTAATTATAACAATATTAGATGGGAACTGAAGAACCTAGATTGGGGGCGGATGTTTGAGGGTAAATCAACATCTGACATGTGGGAGGCTTTCAAATGTCAGTTCAAAGGAATTCAGGACCGGCATGTTCCTGTGCGGAAGAAGGATAAATACGGCGAATTTCGGGAACCTTGGATAAAGAGAGATTATGTAGGTCTCGTCAAAAAGAAAAAGGAGGCATTTGTCACGGCTGGAAGGCTGGGAACAGACAAAGCCTGTGTGGAATAGAAGGGAAGTAGGAAGGAACTTAAGCAAGGAGTCAGGAGGGCTAAAAGGGGTCACGAAAAGTCATTGGCAAATAGGGTTAAGGAAAATCCCAAGGCTTTTTACACGTACATAAAAAGCAAGAGGGTAGCCAGGGAAAGGGTTGGCCCACTGAAGGATAGGTAAGGGAATCTATGTGTGGAGCCAGAGGAAATGGGCGAGGTACTAAATGAGTACTTTGCATCACTATTCACCAAAGAGAATGGGCAGCACGGTAGCATTGTGGATAGCACAATTGCTTCACAGCTCCAGGGTCCCAGGTTCGATTCCGGCTTGGGTCACTGTCTGTGTGGAGTTTGCACATCCTCCCCGTGTGTGCGTGGGTTTCCTCCGGGCGCTCCGGTTTCTCCCACAGTCCAAAGATGTGCAGGTTAGGTGGATTGGCCATGATAAATTGCCCTTAGTGTCCAAAATTGCCCTTAGTGTTGGGTGGGGTTACTAGGTTATGGGGATAGGGTGGAGGTGTCGACCTTGGGTGGGGTGCTCTTTCCAAGAGCCGGTGCAGACTCGATGGGCCGAATGGCCTCCTTCTGCACTGTAAATTCTATGAAAACTATGAGAAGGAATTGGTGGATGTTGAGTCTGGAGAAGGGTGTGTAGATAGCCTGGGTCACATTGAGATCCAAAAAGACGAGGTGTTGGGCATCTTCAAAAATATTAAGGTAGATAAGTCCCCAGGGCCTGATGGGATCTACCCCAGAATACTGAAGGAGGCTAGAGAGGAAATTGCTGAGGCCTTGACAGAAATCTTTGGATCCTCACTGTCTTCAGGTGATGTCCCGGAGGACTGGAGAATAGCCAATGTTGTTCCTTTGTTTAAGAAGGGGAGCAAGGATAATCCAGGGAACTACAGGCCGGTGAGCCTTATGTCAGTGGTAGAGAAATTACTGGAGAGAATTCTTCGAGACAGGATCTACTCCCGTTTGGATGCAAATGGACGTATTAGTGAGAGGCAGCACGGTTTTGTGAAGGGGAGGTCGTGTCTCACTAACTTGATAGAGTTTTTCAAGGAGGTCACAAAGATGATTGATGTAGGTAGGGCAGTGGATGTTGTCTATATGGACTTCAGTAAGGCCTTTGACAAGGTCTATGAGGAGGTCTATTAGCTATGAGGAGCGATTGAATAAACTCGGTTTGTTCTCACTGGAACGAAGGAGGTTGAGGGGAGACCTGATAGAGGCATACAAAATTATGAGGGGCATAGACAGAGTGGATAGTCAGAGGCTTTTCCCCAGGGTAGAGGGGTCAATTACTAGGGGGCATAGGTTTAAGGTGAGAGGGGCAAGGTTTAGAGTAGATGTACGAGGCAAGTTTTTTACGCAGAGGGTAGTGGATGCCTGGAACTCGCTACCGGAGGAGGTAGTGGAAGCAGGGACGATAGGGACATTTAAGGGGCATCTTGACAAATATATGAATAGGATGGGACTAGAAGGATACGGACCCAGGAAGTGTAGAAGATTGTAGTTTAGACGGGCAGCATGGTCGGCACGGGCTTGGAGGGGCGAAGGGCCTGTTCCTGTGCTGTACATTTCTTTGTTCTTTGTTCTTTGTCCCTCATGGCAGACTGGTACAAAAGGTGAAGTCACACAGGATCGGGGTGAGTTAGCAAGATGGATACAGAACTGGCTCGGTCATAAAAAGCAGAGAGTAGCAATGGAAGGGTGCTTTTCTAATTGGAGGGCTGTGACTAGTGGTGTTCCTCAGGGATCAGTGCTGGGACCTTTGCTGTTCGTAGTATATATAAATGATTTGAAGGAAAATGTAACTGGTCTGATCAGTAAGTTTGCGGACGACACAAAGGTTGGTGGAATTGCGAATAGCGATGAGGACTGTCGGAGGATACAGCAGGATTTAGATCGTTTGGAGACTTGGGCGGAGAGATGGCAGATGGAGTTTAATTCGGACAAATGTGAGCTGGGAAGATGGATACAGAACTGGCTAGATCATAGAAGGCAGAGAGTAGCAATGGAAGTGTGCTTTTTTGATTGGAGGGCTGTGACTAGTGGTGTTCCACAGGGATCAGTGCTGGGACCTTTGCTGTTCGTAGTATTTTTAAATGATTTGGAGGAAAATGTAACTGGTCTGATTAGTAAGTTTGCAGACGACACAAAGGTTGGTGGAATTGCGGATGCAGCTGTACAAAACTTTGGTAAGGCCACATTTGGAGTACTGTGTACAGTTCTGGCCGCCTCATTTTAGGAAGGATGTGGAAGCTTTGGAAAAGGTGCAAAGAAGATTTACCACGATGTTGCCTGGAATGGAGAGTAGGTCTTACGAGGAAAGGTTGAGGGTGCTAGGCCTTTTCTCATTAGAACGGAGAAGGATGAGGGGCGACTTGATAGAGGTTTATAAGATGATCAGGGGAATAGATAGAGTAGACAGTCAGAGACTTTTTCCCCGAGTAGAACAAACCATTACAAGGGGACATAAATTTAAGGTGAAAGGTGGAAGATATAGGAGGGATATCAGAGGTAGGTTCTTTACCCAGAAAGTAGTGGGGGCATGGAATGCACTGCCTGTGGAAGTAGTTGAGTCGGAAACATTAGGGACCTTCAAGCAGCTATTGGATAGGTACATGGATTACGGTAAAATGATATAGTGTAGATTTATTTGTTCTTAAGGGCAGCACGATAGCATTGTGGATAGCACAATTGCTTCACAGCTCCAGGGTCCCAGGTTCGATTCCGGCTTGGGTCACTGTCTGTACGGAGTCTGCACGTCCTCCCCGTGTCTGCGTGGGTTTCCTCCGGGTGCTCCGGTTTCCTCCCATAGTCCAAAGATGTGCAGGTTAGGTGGATTGGCCATGATAAATTGCCCTTAGTGTCCAAAATTGCCCTTGGTGTTGGGTGAAGGTGTTGAGTTTAGGTAGGGTGCTCTTTCCAAGAGCTGTTGCAGACTCAAAGGGCTGAATGGCCTCCTTCTGCACTGTAAATTCAATGATAATCTATGATTAATCTAGGACAAAGGTTCGGCACAACATCGTGGGCCGAAGGGCCTGTTCTGTGCTGTATTTTCTATGTTCTATGGTAGCCCGGCGCTGAATTCTGCTAGCATGGAGGGACTCAAAGCCCCCGAAGTCGGAGACCTGGCTATCGGATATGGCGAGCTTTCCCGGTCTGGAGAAAATAGGTTCGCTCTGAGAGGGTCACTGTCAGGGTTCGCCCGGAGGTGGCAACCATTTATCGGCTTCTTCGCGGAAAATTAATCATCAGCAGGGCGGGGGGGGGGGGTTAGGGTAACGTAGATTAGGGGGTTAGTGAGGTGGGTCCTTGTGGAAGGAGAGCTGTTTTTTGCACTATGTTGATTGTTCTTTGCACACTGTTTTGTATTGTTGTTCTTTACTATGCCAAAATGCCTCAATAAAATTGTTTAGAAAAAAAATAGATTCATAGGTTATCATAGATTTTACAGTGCCATTCAGCCCATCGAGTCTGCACCAGCTCTTGGAAGAGCACCCTACCCAAATCCCCACCTCCACCCTATCCCCGTAACACAGGAACCCCATCAACACTAAGGGCAATTTTGGACACTAAGGGCAATTTATCATGGCCAATCCACCTACCCTGCACATCTTTGGACTGTGGGAGGAAACCGGAGCACCCGGAGGAAACCCACGCACACACGGGGAGAATGTGCAGACTCCTCACAGACAGTGAACCAAGCCGGGAATCAACCCTGGAGCTATGAAGCAACTGTGCTAACCACTGTGCTACCATGCTGCTGCGTCTTTGGAACTCTGTTTCAAAGGGCATTGGAAACAGAATACCCTTTGAGAAACAGAGTCTTTGAATATTTGTAAGGCAGAGATGGATAGAGTCTAGATAAGCAAGGATTAGCAGGTGTAGATGGAATTGTGGAGTTTCGGTTACAACCAGATCAGCCATTATCTTATTGGATGACAGATCCGGCTCAAGGGGCAGAGTACTCCCGCTCCTAATTTGTATGTTCGTTTGCTAATGAGAAAAGACGTACATTCTGAAGGTAGCTGAGAAATGCAAGGGTAAATTCATTCAAAATTCATGGGAAGATTGGATATTGTGAGAACAAATGCATTGCATTTAAAGAAGAAACGGCGATAAGGAGAACAGAACTGTGAGCAAACACTTATTGAAGTTGGAGAATTAACTATTAACTATAGCCAAAGAGGAAATATTTAATGTTAAATGGTACAGACTGCTGCTGCCAGCACACGGCAGCATCTATGTCTTCTGATTTTGAAGTATAAGCTATTACAAGATAAAACATCATAGTTGGGGCTCGTAAGTGGTACATGTTTGTTTATGTTTGCTACACCATTGAATTCTATGTATTAACTGGGGTGAAGAGAATTTAAATCCAGGTCTAGTGATCTTAAAAACAAACCAGCTTATTATGGTTTCTTTCCCAATTTTCAACTCTAATTAGTTTTCTTCCTACTTTAAAAAAATATGAATCTGACCCTTTATGATCTGTTGAGGATCCTCAGTGGTTCACTTCTGAAATCATGAATTCATTCTAATTAATTTTGTTTCCTGGTTAATGCTTAAATGACATTTGTCGTACATTAAGTTAAACAAATATTTGAGGGGAATATATCGGCACAGCTAATGCAGGCATAAAACGCGTTGGTCACAAGTTTAATTCCATTGAAATCCTCTTTTCAAATGGAGGATATTGTTTGATATAGGGTGGGGTGGGGAATGGGTGTATCTGTCTGGATGGTGCCTCATATCTCTTAGCAGCTGGTCAGGAGCATAGATTAGCCTTTCCTCGTGCCCACTGATCTCCTACTATCTACATGGACCTGGAAGACTCAAAGATATGAGAATAAATCTTAGAAGGATTGATTAACTGATTTAAAATACCATGGAACAATCCATTTTCGTCACAGAAAACACCCAAGCATCTCAAAATCAAATAGCTCAGAGTTTCTGTCAGCATTCTCTTAAAGTTATTCATAATGTTAAATTTATACATTAGGTAAAGCACTACTCCATACAACAGAAAGCTTTTTCACATCCGATAAGGGTACCCGGACTGGGTATCCAAAAGTCATCGTTGTTCTGGTGGACGGATGGCCCTCAGATGAAACTGAAAGAGCGGCAAATCTGGCCAGAGAATCTGGCATGAATGTCTTTATTGTCTCAGTTGCAAAAGCTCTTCCAGAAGAGAAAAAGATGGTCCTGGACCCCAATTACATGGAAAAGGTAAGGCTATTGCATAAACTATTATAATTAAAACATAAAAATATAAAAGGAATAGGAGCAGGAGTCGGAGCAGGCCTGAGGGGCCAATTGACTATCAGTCAATGAGATCTGATGTGGCCTTAATTCCACTTCCCTGGCTGATTCCATAATGTTCGTCTTGCTTGTCAATCAAAACTCTGTCTAACTCAGCCTTGAATATATTCAATGACTTAGCCTCCACCACTCACTGGGGAAGAGAGTTCCAAACATTAATCACCCCAGAAAGAAATTCTTCCACACTTCCGTCTTAAATGGGAAACTCCTTGTCCAAAACAATGTCCCCTGGTTATAGATTTCCCCAGAAGAGGAAACATCCTCTCAGCATCTACCCTGCCAAGCTCCATCAGAATATTGTATATGTTTATGTATATATTATATAATAATCTTTATTATTGTCACAAGTAGGCTTACATTAACACTGCAATGAAGTTACTGTGAAAAGCCCCTAGTCGCCACATTCCAGCGCCTGTTTGGGTACATAGAGGGAGAATTCAGAATGTCCAAATTACCTAACAGCACGTCGTTCGGGGCTTGTGGGAGGAAACCGGAGCGCCTGGAGTAAACCCACGCAGACACGGGGAGAATATGCAGACTCCGCACAGACGGTGACCAAAGCAGGGAATCGAACCCAGGACTCTGGTGCTGTGAAGCAACAGTGCTACCACTGTGCTACCGTGAGACTCGACACAGCAAGTGAGCCCGAGGAGGGCAGAGGTAACACCTCAAGGACATTCCCAAACTCTCCTTGAAAAAGTGCAACATCCCCACTGACACCTGGGCACCCCTGGCCCCTCCTTGCCCAAGACCCTCCAAATTGGAGGAAAAGAATCCAGGAAGGAGCTGAACACCTCGTGTTTCACCGCCGAGAGCAAGCTGAAGCCAGCATTGACAGCGTAAGGAACGCGTGGCAACCCAGGCACCCCACCCATCTAGAATTGAGCCATAGAATTCCTACAGTGCAGAAGGAGGCCATTTGGCCCATCGAATCTGCACCAACCTTATGAAAGGACCCTCTACCTAGGTCCACTTCCCCATAACCCCATAACCCCACCAAATTGGCACATCTTTGGACTGTGGGAAACTTTCCCCACTGCATCACCATGGTATGACCCTGGTCACTGGGAGTACGCGAGCTATCACCAGCAGACAGGGGTCAGACATTCACAGATGCTCTACAGGATCTATGGACTGTTCCCACTGCAAGTTGTAATCATCCTCCTCCTACAATGTAGGGGCCATGGGTATCTGCACCCTCTCCATGACAGGAGCCTCATCACAAAGGGTGTTCGCTGTGTCATGTGAGAGTACCTTTAGGAAATGGGTGTTTATAAATGGGTATGTATATAAATACCTGTAGTGAAAGTACCTTTAAGAAATGGGTGTTTATTACTGCAGTGAAGTCAGAGAGTGGGTGGAGCTGGACTGTCTGTCAGCTTTTTACTTTCGCTTTAGGCTTTTTGCTGCAGGGTGGGTTTGAGTTCATTTTAGTTTTGGAGAAGCTGCAATCACAGCAGGAAATGTGTGAATCTCTGTAAGCTTATGAATGTCCATTTGCTGATCTCAACATGGTAACTGTTCTCAGTCGCGAAGTTAAACCTGATGTGCTTCTGTTAAAGGTTTTGTTTTTAAGTCTTATGGATGTTAGAAAGGAAAGCTTCAAAGATTACTTAGTCTTTGGGGGTTGTATTTGAATTAATGGTTGCTAAGATGGTCACTGTATGTTTTAAAAAGGTTAACTTGAGTTCACAGAATAAACATTGTTTTGCTTTAAAAATACTTTTCCATTTCTGCTGTACCACACCTGTAGAGTGGGCCGTGTGCTCCCCATACCACAATCTATTGAAAGTTGTGGGTCAGGTGAACTCCATGATACACTTTGGGGTTCTCTAAACCCTGGCCCATAACCAATGCCATCAGTGAGATGGGAGAGCAATGCTCACAGATGTCATGTGAAGATTATGGCATGTCCGCACAGGGTGTCCTCATCAACCTCCATGAATTAAGTAGCAATGAGCGCGACCCAAGCTGGGAACCATTGCCTCATGGCCGACATCTTCTCCCTCAAGGACCCCCTCAACTTCATCCCCTTCAATGTCCTCCTTATTGGAGGAGATGTTTCACTGCTCCAGCTCCTCCTCAGTCAGTTGCAAATGCCAGCTTGTGCAGGGCATAGCAGGCAATAACGAGATCCACAGGGATTATATTGCAGGACTCCACCAGACAGGACCAGTCATCGGAGCCTCATCTTCAGCATCCTAATGGTTTACTCCACAAAAGTGTCTGCTGCATCTGTGGCCTCCACATTGGCATCATCAACCACCTCCTCAATGAATATCCCTTGTCCCTAAGGAGGCAACACTGCAGCCTCTATGGACCTTAAACATGTAGAGATCTGAGAGCAGCTCTGAATGTAGGAATCATGCACACTCCCTGGGAATTGAGCACACACCTGCAGGGTGGGTTTGGTTGGTCACAGTCCAGTTGAACATTCAGCAAGTGAAAGCCATCGTGGTTCACATAGTTCACTGCATGATGTCACAGAGCCCGGAGCCCATGATGCCACAGAGCCCGGAGCCCATGATGCCACAGAGCCCGGAGCCCATGATGTCACAGAGCCCGGAGCCCATGATGTCACAGAGCCCGGAGCCCATGATGTCACAGAGCCCGGAGCCCATGATGTCACAGAGCCCGGAGCCCATGATGCCACAGAGCCCGGAGCCCATGATGCCACAGAGCCCGGAGCCCATGATGCCACAGAGCCCGGAGCCCATGATGCCACAGAGCCCGGAGCCCATGATGCCACAGAGCCCGGAGCCCATGATGTCACAGAGCCCGGAGCCCATGATGCCACAGAGCCCGGAGCCCATGATGCCACAGAGCCCGGAGCCCATGATGCCACAGAGCCCAGAGCCCATGATGCCACAGAGCCCGGAGCCCATGATGTCACAGAGCCCGGAGCCCATGATGCCACAGAGCCCGGAGCCCATGATGCCACAGAGCCCGGAGCCCATGATGTCACAGAGCCCGGAGCCCATGATGCCACAGAGCCCGGAGCCCATGATGCCACAGAGCCCGGAGCCCATGATGCCACAGAGCCCGGAGCCCATGATGCCACAGAGCCCGGAGCCCATGATGCCACAGAGCCCGGAGCCCATGATGTCACAGAGCCCGGAGCCCATGATGTCACAGAGCCCGGAGCCCATGATGTCACAGAGCCCGGAGCCCATGATGTCACAGAGCCCGGAGCCCATGATGTCACGGAGCTCTGGTTTTCCACAGGTGCAGGGTGCCATCAATTGTACTCGCGTGGAACTCTTGAGATCAGCACGAATCCCACTGCTCTTGCTTCCTCGCTTGCCTGATGCCGGTTGAAAGAGTTTGGTTTGAAATTGAAGTTGTGTGCCCTTGTGAAAATTGTGTCCATCACCTCCTGGATACACTTATGTGCAGAGGCTTGCGAAATCCCACAGAGGTGAAATCCCACAGAGGTTATCTGTGGAGCCCTGGAAGGAGCCACTGGTGTAAAAATTGAGTTCCGCTGTAACTTTCAGCAATACTGGAAGGGGACTCCCTCCAAGTCCCCATGGTGCCAAATGCTACAGCAAACATGATCAACCACTTCTCTGGACATGCTTAGTCCTTCCGCGACATTGGTTCTCTGATATCTGCAGGTATGTAATGTGAAAGTGTACAAACTCAGCAATAGCATGATGGGAAAAATAGCCAACTTATGTAACCAAGTGTAGGACAGCTGTGTCAGCTAGTGCCAAGATCAGACCCTGACAAACTAGACAAAGCTAAGAATCCACATAATTGTATCATACAAGGCCAGAAGAGGGAAGATAGTGCCTGACCTTGTTAAAACCTGATAACAAAGCCACGATCTAGGAATGTCCTAATAACACAACTTCCTCATGACCTAGGTCCATCTGCGTCAAGGCATCATGAGGGCAGAGGTGAAAAACAAAATAGGACCACGTCTTATTTCCTCTAAAAACAAACTACTGCAAATAAGCCGAGTCAGGGTCTTTCCATTACAACATGTTTGATCAGAAGTTATGACTGTATTGACATTTTTGAACAAGGTCTGTTTTTGTAAAATGATACAGCTTGTGTATAAATATTGAACGTTTTCTCCATGTCTTTGCGAGCTTGAGAAAGAATGAGCAGGTTTACCTTAACAGCTCTCTCTCTCTCTCTCTAACCTGTAGCCATCTGCATGCAGACTTTGGTCAATAAAGACAAAGTTATTTATTTCGAAACAGAGTTGTAAAGTTGTTTTCTTCACAGTCTTGGAGTAGGAAAAATTTTAAAAGACGACAGTAAGGTGCTGTCTGTTGACCCTGGGTATAGCGAGGCACCTATGAGTGATGGCTCTTTGGGGTTTGTCATCTGCATGCGGAGCAGGCTCTACCACCCCATCCTCCTGCCTTTGATGAACCAATTACCTCCTTTGATGTTTTCTTCTTGTCTCCTGCCTATGAACGAGAGGAGTGACAGCGAGATCACCACGTTCCATGTTCCTGACGTTCTCCTCACTGCAGTATCAGAGAGCATTTGTCGGTTAAGGATCACTCTTTGTCCATTCATCATCTGCACCTGCTTCTCAAAGCCCATTGACTTATGTCCTGGCCATAACTTCGACAACCAGTCCTTAGTTCAAAGAACAAAGAAAAGTACAGCACTGGAAGAGTCCCTTCGGCTCTCCAAGCCTGCGCTGACAATGCTGCCTGTCTAACCGAAAACCTTCTACACCTCAGGGGTTCCATCCCTCTATTCCCATCCTATTCATGTATTTGTCAAAACGCCCTTTAAATATCACTATCGTACCTGCTTACACCACCTCCTCTGGCAGCGAGTTCCAGGTACACACAACCCTTGGTGTAAAAAACTTTCCTCGCACATCTCTAAACTTTGCCCCTCTGTGTCCCTTAGTAATTGACTCTTCTACCCTGGGAAAAAGCTTCTGATTATCCACTCTGTCCATGCCCCTTATGTAGACAAAATGTGTTGGCTGATTGGGCAAGATCCCACACCACCCCTGTTCCACACTACATGGCTGAGTGGCAACAGGGTTGGCCACTCTAGTGTACCCTGAGCCTTCATCTCAGGTGTAATGACCTAACCTTCACTCCAAGGCCTTAACGTTCAGCTTGTTCTATGGGGGCACTTGTCAATAGACCCTTCAGCACAGAGCCAATGACTAATAATAATAATTAGGAATGTTATCCTTGGGCAGTGTGCCATGGCCGCCTTTCTAAGGGCATATTGTAGGTTGCCCATTTGTGCTCCAATATTTAAATGCTAAGCAGCAACCATTGGCAATCACGGACAGAAGTGCCGCTTGAGTGGGTACAATTAGTCTGACTCAGAGTATGTCAATTGAGCTCAAGCTAAATGGTCTCAGCTGCAACAGGATACTGATCATTGACATGTTTTTCCATTTTCCTGCTGTTGCAGCAGGTTTAAGGTGTGAGGGATGGCACAGTGGTTAGCACTGCTGTCTCGCAGCTCCAGGGACCCGGGTTCAATTCCGTCTTCGGGTGACTATGTGGAGTTTACACGTTCTCCCCGTGTTTGCATGGGTTTCCTCCGGGTGCTCCAGTTTCCTCCCAAAGATGTGCAGGTTAGGTGGGTTGGCCATGCTAAATTGCCCCTTAGTGTCCAAAAGGTTAGGTGGGGTTACTGGTATAGGGTGGAGGTGTGGGCTTAAGTAGTCCCAGGCTTCCATTCCTGTTGCTCTGTGCAGTCCTTCAAAGAAACCAATGCCCTGGTACCAGAAGGCAGCCTCCAATAAGCTGCTGTTCAGACTTGCATGACCCCCTTCCAGCCTCCCTCCCCCCACTTCCTCTCCTCCCTGAATACACGGGGCTGTCCACAAGCACTGAACTTGAGTGCACTCTCCTCCAAACTCCCCTCAGAGTTCTGCTCACCAGAACTTTTGAACAGTCGTACATCACTCTGCTATGGAACATGGGGAATGATTCCAGCGTATTATTATTTAAATGATAAAATATGACTTCCGGGTGCGGCAATGACCAGCTGAGTCGCACGTTTCGGCAGCTCCCGTTGGAATGGACTTTTGGGCTCTTAATGGGAGCCCCAACGGCAATTTAAACGGCAAAAACACTGTGCGGTGAACCAGAAGGGAATTCCCCGGACACGCATGGAAAAGGGAGAGGATAGCGGCCGGATTGCGGAGGATACTCTGGAGCAGCAGCAAGGAAGGGAAGCTCAAAGCAAGATGGCATCGGAAGGTGGCCGTTTGCTATGGGGCCCGGAGCAGCAAGAGTTCCTGTGGCGCTGTGTGGAAGAGCTGAAGAAGGAGTTGAAGAAGGAGCTGTTGGCCCCGATATTACAGGCGATTGAAGGACTAAAAGAGGAGCAGAGGACCCAAGAGCTGGAGCTTCGGGTCGTGAAGGCAAAGACTGCTGAAAACGAAGATGAAACACAGGGCCTGGTGGTGAAGGCAGAAACGCACGAGGCACAGCACAAAAGGTGTGTGGAGAGGTTGGAAGCACTGGAGAATAACTCAAGGAGGAAGAATTTAAGAGTCCTGGGTCTTCCCGAAGGCGCAGAAGGGGCGGACGTCGGGACATATGTGAGCACGATGCTTCACTCGCTAATGGGATCGGAGGCCCCGACGGGCCCTTTGGAGGTGGATGGAGCTTATCGAGTTCTGGCGGGAAGACCAAAGGCTGGAGAAATACCTCGAGCTATAGTGGTGAGGTTTCTCCGCTACAGTGACAGAGAGACGGTTCTCAGATGGGCGAAGAAAACTCGGAGCTGTAGGTGGGAGAACGCGGTGATCCACGTATACCAAGATTGGAGTGCGGAGGTGGCGAGAAGGAGGGCAAGTTTCAATCGGGCTAAGGCGGTGCTTCACAAAAAGAAGGTCCAGTTTGGAATGTTGCAACCGGCGAGATTGTGGGTCACACACCAAGGGAAGCACCACTACTTTGAGACGGCAGAAGAGGCGTGGACATTCATTGTGCACGAGAAGCTGGAATAGTCTGGCGAGAGAAGGAGCTTTTGGGACAAAGTGGTGGTGTGATTACAGGGGATGGGGGGGGGGGGGGGGATGATTTTTCAATTTGTTAATTTTGTGATCCTGTAACTTTTTTCTCTTCCCCATGTTGGGGGGGTGGAGAGCATGAGCAACTGTGGGCGCCGGCCATTAGGGGCGGGGCCGAGTGGGAAACACGGGCTTTGTTCCCGCGCTATGGTAACTATGGCGGGAACAGGGACGCAGGAAGGAGGGGGCCTCGCACAGTGGGAGCCGAGGATAAGGGGGGAAGCCGAGGTCAGCCAGAGTTTGCTGACTTCTGGGAGCAACATGGGGGGTGCAACTACGCTAGAGGGGGATCTAGCGGAGGGGGGGGGGTGGTTAACTGGGTTGCTGCTGCTAAGGAGAAGGGGGAGCTGTTATGGCATGGGGTGGTCGAGGCGGGAGGGCACCGTCGGGGGGATATACGGGTACATGGGAACCGGGTGAGGAGCTGGGTTAAAAAAGGGGATGGCTAATCGACATGGGGGGGGGGGGTAAAGAGCCCCCCAACCCGGCTGATCACGTGGAACGTGAGAGGGCTGAACGGGCCGATTAAAAGGGCACGGGTACTCGCACACCTAAAGAAATTAAAGGCAGATGTGGTTATGTTGCAGGAGACACATCTGAAACTGATAGACCAGGTCAGACTACGTAAAGGATGGGTGGGGCAGGTGTTTCATTCGGGTTTAGATGCGAAGAACAGGGGGTGGCTATCTTAGTGGGGAAACGGGTACTGTTTGAGGCAAAGACCATAGTGGCGGATAGTGGGGGTAGATATGTGATGGTGAATGGCAGATTGCAAGGGGAGGCGGTGGTTCTGGTGAACGTATAGGCCCCGAACTGGGATGATGCAAATTTTATGAGGCGTATGTTGGGACGTATCCCGGACCTGGAGGTGGGAAAGTTGGTAATGGGGGCAGACTTCAATACGGTGCTTGATCCAGGGCTGGACCGGTTGAGGTCCAGGGCCGGGAGGAGGCCGGCAGCGGCCAGGGTGCTCAAGGACTTCATGGAGCAGATGGGAGGGGTAGACCCCTGGAGATTTAGTAGGCCTAGGAGTAAGGAGTTTTCATTTTTCTCCCATGTTCACAAAGTATACTCACGGATAGACTTTTTTGGGAAGGGCACTGATTCCGAAGGTGACAGGGACGGAATATACGACCATAGCCATTTCGGACCACGCTCCACACTGGGTAGACCTGGAGGTAGGAGAGGAAAAAGAACAGCACCCACTTTGGAGAATGGATATGGGCTTATTGGCGGATGAGGGGGTATGTTTAAGGGTGAGGGGGTGTATTGAAAGGTACTTGGAGCTTAATGACAATGGGGAGGTTCAGGTGGGAGTGGTCTGGGAGGCGTCGAAGGCGGTGGTCAGAGGGGAACTGATATCCATAAGGGCACATAAAGGGAAGCAAGAGGGTAAAGAAAGGGAGCGATTGTTGAAAGAACTTTTGAGGGTGGACAGACAATATGCAGAGGCACCGGAGGAGGGACTGTACAGGGAAAGGCAAAGGTTAAATGTGGAGTTTGACCTGCTGACCACGGGTAAGGCAGAGGCACAGTGGAGGAGGGCACAGGGTGTACAGTATGAGTATGGAGAGAAGGCGAGTCGGCTACTGGCCCACCAATTGAGGAAGAGGGGAGCAGCGAGGGAGATAGGTGGGGTGAGAGATGAGGAGGGAGAGATGGAACGGGGAGTGGAGAGAGTGAACGGGGTGTTCAAGGCATTCTATGAGAGGTTATATAAGGCTCAGCCCCCGGAAGGGAAGGAGGGAATGATGTGTTTCCTGGATCAGCTGGAATTCCCGAAGGTGGAGGAGCAGGAGAGGGCGGGACTGGGAGCACAGATTGAGATGAAGGAGGTGGTAAAAGGGATTGGGAGCATGCAGGCGGGGAAGGCCCGGGACCGGACGGATTCCCGGTGGAATTTTATAGGAAATATATGGACCTACTGGCCCCGCTTTTGACGAGAACCTTTAATGAGGCCAGGGAAAGGGGGCAATTGCCCCCCGACTATGTCGGAGGAGACGATATCGCTCCTTTTGAAGAAAGATAAAGACCTGCTGCAGTGTGGGTCCTACAGGCCCATTTCCCTTTTAAATATAGATGCTAAGCTCCTGGCCAAGGTGATGGCGACGAGGATAGAGGACTGTGTCCATGAGGATCAAACTGGGTTCGTTAAGGGGAGACAGCTGAACACGGACATACGGAGGTTGCTAGGGGTAATGATGATGCCCCCACCAGAGGGGGAGGCGGAGATAGTGGTGGCGATGGACGCCGAGAAAGCATTCGACAGAGTGGAGTGGGATTATCTGTGGGAGGTGCTGAGGAGATTTGGTTTTGGAGAAGGGTTTATTGGATGGGTACAGCTGCTGTACAGGGCCCCGGTGACGAGTGTGATCACGAACAGGCAGAGGTCTGACTACTTCCGTCTTCATAGAGGGACGAGGCAGGGGTGTCCCCTGTCTCCGTTACTGTTTGCATTGGCGATTGAGCCCCTGGCCATAGCACTGAGGGGCTCCAAGACGTGGAGGGGAGTACTCAGAGGAGGAGAAGAACACCGGGTATCTTTGTATGCAGATGATTTATTGCTGTATGTTGCGGACCCAGTGGAGGGGATGCCTGAGATAATGCAGACACTCAGGGAGTTTGGGGAATTTTCGGGGTACAAATTGAATATGGGGAAGAGAGAGTTGTTTGTGGTGCATCCGGGGGAGCAGAGCAGGGGAATAGATGATTTACCGCTGAGGAGGGTAACAAGAGATTTCAGGTACTTAGGGATTCAGATAGCCAGGAGTTGGGGAACCTTACATAGGCTTAATTTAACAAGATTGGTGGAACAGATGGAGGAGGATTTTAAGAGATGGGACATGGTGCCCCTGTCACTGGTGGGTAGGGTGCAGGCGGTCAAAATGGTAGTCCTCCCGAGATTCCTTTTTGTGTTTCAGTGCCTTCCGGTGATGGTCACAAAGGCTTTTTTCAAGAGAACTGAGAAAAGTGTCATGAGTTTTGTGTGGGCCGGGAAGACCCCGAGAGTGAGGAGGGGGTTCTTGAAGCATAGCAGGGATAGGGGGGGGCTGACACTACCGAGCCTAAGTGAATACTACTGGGCCGCCAATATCTCAATGGTGTGTGAGTGGATGGGAGAAGTGGAGGGAGCGGCGTGGAAGAGATTGGAGATGGCGTCCTGCAAAGGAACCAGCCTACAAGCACTGGTGACGGCGCCGTTGCCGTTCTCCCCGAAGAAATACACCACAAGTCCAGTGGTGGTGGCAACGCTAAAAATTTGGGGGCAGTGGAGACGACATAGGGGAAGGACGGGAGCCTCGGTGCGGTCCCCGATAAGAAATAATCATAGGTTTGTCCCGGGGAGAATGGATGGGGGATTTGGAGCATGGCAGAGAGCTGGGGTTGTGCAACTGAGAGATCTGTTCGTAGACGGGACGTTTGCGAGTCTGGGAGCGCTGACGGAAAAATATGGGTTGCCCCAAGGGAATGCATTTTGGTACATGCAACTGAGGGCATTTGCGAGGCAACAGGTGAGGGAATTCCCGCAGCTCCCGACGCAGGAGATTCAGGATAGAGTGATCTCAGGGACATGGGTGGGGGATGGTAGGGTGTCGGATATATACAGGGAAATGAGGGACGAGGGGGAGATCATGGTGGATGAGCTGAAGGGGAAATGGGAAGAAGAGCTGGGGGAAGAGATTGAGGAAGGGCTGTGGGCTGATGCCCTACGTAGGGTAAACTCGTCGTCCTCGTGCGCCAGGCTAAGCCTGATACAATTCAAGGTTTTGCACAGGGCGCATATGACCGGAGCAAGGCTCAGTAAATTTTTCGGGGTGGAGAATAGGTGTGGGAGATGCTCGAGAAGCCCAGCAAACCACACCCACATATTTTGGTCATGTCCGGCACTACAGGGGTTCTGGGTGGGGGTGGCAAAGGTGCTTTCGAAGGTGGTGGGGGTCCGGGTCGAGTCAGGCTGGGGGTTGGCTATATTCGGGGTTGCAGAAGAGCCGGGAGTGCAGGAGGCGAAAGAGGCTGATGTCTTGGCCTTTGCGTCCCTAGTAGCCCGGCGAAGGATATTGCTTATGTAGAAGGAAGCCAAACCCCCGGGCGTGGAGACCTGGATAAATGACATGGCAGGGTTTATAAAACTAGAACGGAAACGTTTGCACTAAGGGGTTCGGCTCAAGGGTTCACCAGGCGGTGGCAACCGTTCATTGACTACCTCGCAGAACGATAAAGGAAATGGGAAGGTAACAGCAGCAACCCAGGGGGGAGGGGGGGTGGGGAGGGCTCGGGCAGGTCTTCAGGGGTGTTTTTGTAAAGATATTTGTACTTGGTTATGTATATTGGATTGTTTGATTTTATCTCTGGAGAGTTATTTTTGTTATGGCAGTTGCCATTTAGTTTATATATTATTTATTTATTTGTTAAAACGGTCACTGTTATACAAAGAACAAAGAAATGTACAGCACAGGAACAGGCCCTTCGGCCCTCCAAGCCCGTGCCGACCATGCTGCCCGACTAAACTACAATCTTCTACACTTCCTGGGTCCGTATCCTTCTATTCCCATCCTATTCATAAAGTTGTCAAGATGCCCCTTAAATGTCCCTATCGTCCCTGCTTCCACTACCTCCTCCGGTAGCGAGTTCCAGGCACCCACTACCCTCTGCGTAAAAAACTTGCCTCGTACATCTACTCTAAACTTTGCCCCTTTCACCATAAACCTATGCCCTCTAGTAATTGACCCCTCTCCCCTGGGGAAAAGCCTCTGACTATCCACTCTGTCTATGCCCCTCATAATTTTGTATACCTCTATCAGGTCTCCCCTCAACCTCCTTCGTTCCAGTGAGAACAAACCGAGTTTATTCAACCGCTCCTCATAGCTAATGCCCTCCATACCAGGCAACATTCTGGTAAATCTCTTCTGCACCCTCTCTAAAGCCTCCACATCCTTCTGGTAGTGTGGCGACCAGAATTGAACACTATACTCCAAGTGTGGCCTAATTAAGGTTCTATACAGCTGCAACATGACTTGCCAATTCTTATACTCAATGCCCCGGCCAATGAAGGCAAGCATGCCGTATGCCTTCTTGACTACCTTCTCCACCTGTGTTGCCCCTTTCAGTGACCTGTGGACCTGTACTCCAAGATCTCTTTGACTTTCAATACTCTTGAGGGTTCTACCATTCACCGTATATTCCCTACCTGCATTAGACCTTCCAAAATGCATTACCTCACATTTGTCCGGATTAAACTCCATCTGCCATCTCTCCGCCCAAGTCTCCAGACAATCTAAATCCTGCTGTATCCTCCGACAGTCCTCATCGCTATCCGCAATTCCACCAACCTTTGTGTCGTCTGCAAACTTACTAATCAGACCAGTTACATTTTCCTCCAAATCATTTATATATACTACAAAGAGCAAAGGTCCCAGCACTGATCCCTGTGGAACACCACTGGTCACAGCCCTCCAATTAGAAAAGCATCCCTCCATTGCTACTCTCTGCCTTCTATGGCCTAGCCAGTTCTGTATCCACCTTGCCAGCTCACCCCTGATCCCGTGTGACTTCACCTTTTGTAATAGTCTACCATGAGGGACCTTGTCAAAGGCCTTACTGAAGTCCATATAGACAACATCCACTGCCCTACCTGCATCAATCATCTTAGTGACCTCCTCGAAAAACTCTATCAAGTTAGTGAGACACGACCTCCCCTTCACAAAACCGTGCTGGCTCTCACTAATACGTCCATTTGCTTCCAAATGGGAGTAGATCCTGTCTCGAAGAATTCTCTCCAGTAATTTCCCTACCACTGAAGTAAGGCCCTCTTGCTTTTTAGGTACGTGTAAAAAGCCTTGGGATTTTCCTTAACCCTATTTGCCAATGACTTTTCGTGACCCCTTCTCGCTCTCCTGACTCCTTGCTTAAGTTCCTTCCTACTTTCCTTATATTCCACGCAGGCTTCGTCTGTTCCCAGCCTTTTAGCCCTGACAAATGCCTCCTTTTTCTTTTTGACGAGGCCTACAATATCACTCGTCATCCAAGGTTCCCGAAAATTGCCGCATTTATCTTTCTTCCTCACAGGAACATGCCGGTCCTGTATTCCTTTCAACTGCCACTTGAAAGCCTCCCACATGTCAGATGTTGATTTGCCCTCAAACATCCGCCCCCAATCTATGTTCTTCAGTTCCCGCCTAATATTGTTATAATTAGCCTTCCCCCAATTTAGCACATTCATCCTCGGACCACTCTTATCCTTGTCCACCAGTACTTTAAAACTTACTGAATTGTGGTCACTGTTACCGAAATGCTCCCCTACTGAAACATCTACCACCTGGCCGGGCTCATTCCCCAATACCAGGTCCAGTACCGCCCCTTCCCTAGTTGGACTGTCTACATATATATATTGTTTTATTGTTGTAAAAAGGTAAACCTTTGTATTGTTTTGTTTGACCGGAAAAAATTTGAATAAAATATATATATTTTTTTAAAATGATAAAATATTAAAACATGCTGCTGTGCAGAGAGACCTGGGTGTGCTAGTGCATGAGTCGCAAAACGTTGGTTTACAGGTTTAACAGGTGATTAAGAAGGCAAATGGAGTTTTGTCCTTCATTGCGAGAGGGATGGAGTTTAAGACTCGGGAGGTTATGCTGCAATTGTATAAGGTGTTAGTGAGGCCACACCTGGAGTATTGTGTTCAGTTTTGGTGAGGCCTGTAGTTCCTGGGATTATCCTTGCTACCCTTCTCAAACAGAGGAACAACATTGGCTATTCTCCAGTCCTCCGGGACATCCCCTGAAGACAGCGAGGATCCAAAGATTTCTGTCAAGGCCTCAGCAATTTCCTCTCCAGCCTCCTTCAGTATTCTGGGGTAGATCCCATCAGGCCCTGGGGACTTATCTACCTTAATATTTTTTAAGACACCCAACACCTCGTCTTTTTGGATCACAATGTGACCCAGGCTATCTACACCCCCTTCTCCAGACTCAACATCTACCAATTCCTTCTCTTTGGTGAATACTGATGCAAAGTATTCATTTAGTACCTCGCCCATTTCCTCTGGCTCCACACATAGATTCCCTTGCCTATCCTTCAGTGGGCCAACCCTTTCCCTGGCTACCCTCTTGCTTTTTAGGTACGTGTAAAAAGCCTTGGGATTTTCCTTAACCCTATTTGCCAATGACTTTTCGTGACCCCTTCTCGCTCTCCTGACTCCTTGCTTAAGTTCCTTCCTACTTTCCTTATATTCCATGCAGGCTTCGTCTGTTCCCAGCCTTTTAGCCCTGACAAATGCCTCCTTTTTCTTTTTGACGAGGCCTACAATATCACTCGTCCTCCAAGGTTCTCGAAAATTGCCGCATTTATCTTTCTTCCTCACAGGAACATGCCGGTCCTGCATTCCTTTCAACTGCCACTTGAAAGCCTCCCACATGTCAGATGTTGATTTGCCCTCAAACATCCGCCCCCAATCTATGTTCTTCAGTTCCCGCCTAATATTGTTATAATTAGCCTTCCCCCAATTTAGCACATTCATCCTCGGACCACTCTTATCCTTGTCCACCAGTACTTTAAAACTTACTGAATTGTGGTCACTGTTACCGAAATGCTCCCCTACTGAAACATCTACCACCTGGCCGGGCTCATTCCCCAATACCAGGTCCAGTACCGCCCCTTCCCTAGTTGGACTGTCTACATATATATATTGTTTTATTGTTGTAAAAAGGTAACCCTTTGTATTGTTTTGTTTGACCGGAAAAAATTTGAATAAAATATATATATTTTTTTTAAATGATAAAATATTAAAACATGCTGCTGTGCAGAGAGACCTGGGTGTGCTAGTGCATGAGTCGCAAAACGTTGGTTTACAGGTTTAACAGGTGATTAAGAAGGCAAATGGAGTTTTGTCCTTCATTGCTAGAGGGATGGAGTTTAAGACTCGGGAGGTTATGCTGCAATTGTATAAGGTGTTAGTGAGGCCACACCTGGAGTATTGTGTTCAGTTTTGGTCTCCTTACCTGAGAAAGGGCGTACTGGCGCTGGAGGGTGTGCAGCGGAGATTCACTAGGTTAATCCCAGAGCTGAAGGGGTTGGATTATGAGGAGAGGTTGAGTAGACTGGGACTGTACTCGTTGAAATTTAGAAGGATGCGGGGGGATCTTATAGAAACATATAAAATTATGAAGGGAATAGATAGGATAGATGCGGGCAGGTTGTTTCCACTGGCGGGTGAAAGTAGAACCAGGGGGCATAGCCTCAAGATAAGGGGAAGTAGATTTAGGACTGAGCTTAGGAGGAACGTCTTCACCCAAAGGGTTGTGAATCTATGGAATTCCTTGCCCAGTGAAGCAGTTGGGGCTCCTTCATTAAATGTTTTTAAGATAAAGATAGATAGTTTTTTGAAGAATAAAGGGATTAAGGGTTATGGTGTTCGGGCCGGAAAGTGGAGCTGAGTCCACAAAGATCAGCCATGATCTCATTGAATGGTGGAGCAGGCTCGAGGGGCCAGATGGCCTGCTCCTAGTTCTTATGTTCATGTATATGGGCCCGGTACTGATATGCTAATATATTATTATTACATTCCTATTGTTGAACAGCAGGAAGGGATGGGGGGGGGGGGGGGACAGACAGGGATTGGGGGGGGGATCGCATCCTGGATTCATGCCCTCTAAGGCCTTTGTGTCATATTTTCTGCTTGTGCTGCTAAACCTGCCTGCTGCAAACCGGAGCGGAAAATCCCGATCACTAATTTCAGACCCACATTTCTCACTCTCAAACTGAATATGAAATTCTAGGTTATGAGCACTCTTATCTAGAGGAACTCAATAATCCGGTCTCATTACACTTTACAAGATTCAAAATAACCCAGTCCCGGGTAGGTTCCTGAAAGTATGGTTCAAAGAAACTGTCTTAAGTACAGTTGATAAACTCATTCCCCAAGCCACCATTACTAATTTGATTTGACCAAGTGATGTGAAGATTGAAACCACCAGCGAATATTGTAAGTCCAATTCTTGCAAGCCCCACCTATTTCTTGATGCATATTCTGGCCTACGAATTAGTCCCACAAGAATCTCTTTCCTTTGCTATTTCTTATCTCTACCCAAACAGATTTTTATATCTTTATCTTCTAAATCAAGATAATTCCTCACTACTGCACTGATCTCATCCTCCATTAATAGAGCGAACCTATCACCTTTTCCCTTCCGTCCTATCCTTCCAGAATAGCAGGTGGGGAATCCTTCTTGAAGCAGGTGGGGAATCCTTTCCCCACCTGCTTCAAGAAGACCACCATCATACCGGTACCAAGAAGAACCAGGTAATGTGCCTCAATGACTACCGTCTGGTGGCCCTGACTTCAGTCGTAATGAAGTGCTTTGAGAGGTTGATCATGAAGCGCATCACCTCCATACTCCCAGAACGCCTTGATCCACTGCAATTCGCATATCGTTGCAACCGAGCCACATCAGACGCCATTTCCTTGGCCCTACACTCATCCCTAGAGCATCTCAAAAACAAGTGCTCCTACATCAGACTCCTATTTATTGACTACAGCTCTGCCTTCAACACCATAATCCCAGCCAAGCTCATATCAAAGCTCCAAAACCTAGGACTTGGTTCTCCACTCTGCAACTGTATCCTCGATTTTCTGACCAACAGACCATAATCAGTAAGAATGAACAACAGCACCTCCTCCATAATAGTCCTCAATACCGGGGCCCCGCAAGGCTGCATACTTAGCCCCCTACTCTACTCCCTGTACACACACGACTGCGTGGCAAAACTTGGTTCCAACTCCATCTACAAGTTTGCTGACGATACGACCATAGTGGGCTGAATCTCAAATAACGACGAGTCAGAATACAGGAGGGAGATAGAGAACCTAGTGGAGTGGTATAGCGACAACAACCTCTCCCTCAAATGCCAGCAAAACTAAAGAGCTGGTCATTGACTTCAGGAAGCAAAGTACTGTACACACCCCTGTCAGCATCAACAGGACAGAGGTGGAGATGGTCAGCAGTTTCAAATTCCTAGGGGTGCACATCTCCAAAAATCTGTCCTGGTCCACCCATGTCGACGCTACCACCAAGAAAGCACAACAGTGCCTATATTTTCTCAGGAAACTAAGGAAATTCAGCATGCCCACATTAACCCTTACCAACTTTTACAGATGCACCATAGAAAGCATCCTATCGGGCTGCAGCACAGCCTGGTACGGCAACTGCTCGGCCCAGGACCGCAAGAAACTTCAGAGTCATGAACACTGCCCAGTCCATCACACGAACCTGCCTCCCATCCATTGACTCCATCTACAACTCCCACTGCCTGGGGAAAGCGGACAGCATAATCAAAGATCCCTCCCACCCGGCTTACTCGCTCTTCCAACCTCTTCCATCAGGCAGGAGATACAGAAGTTTGAGAACACGCACAAACAGAGTCAAAAACAGCTTCTTCCCCACTGTCACCAGACTCCTAAATGACCCTCTTCTGGACTGACCTCATTAACACTACACCCTGTATGCTTCATCCGATGCCAGTGCTTATGTCGTTACATTGTATATGTTGTGTTGCCCTATTATGTCTTTTCTTTCATTCCCTTTTCTTCCCATGTACTTAATGATCCGTTGAGCTGCTCGCAGAAAAATACTTTTCACTGTACCTCGGTACACGTGACAATAAACAAATCCAATCCAATCCAATATCAAATAACATTGACTATTCAGGCCCTAGCCTTGACAACATTGGCTATAACTTACAGTTTTCAATGAGACAAGTTAAACAGTGCAAACAGTTGTGTTTTGCATTTATAGCAGTAAATAAGAACATCTTATCATTATCATTCGATGACTTATCATTTTCAATCTACTACACCTGCTGACATTTCAATAGCTTCCCTCAGCACTTTGTTACTTCTGTGTGTGCTTTGCTTTTAGCCTTCATTACCTTGTAAATTAGTTATTTTAATAATTCCGTAACTAGTAGTGTTTAATTTGATGCAATTCTTAATGATTTCTGAGCTGATATTATGAAATTAACAAATTTGCCAAATTCTAGACAATTCAGAAACGAAGACAGATTCACTGAAACTCTGCTAGTTACACACTCCAAGAGAAACAAACTCAAATTGGCTGGATACAATCATTTTATAATTTACATAAATTGTTATGTGTTCATCACTAATTCAGCCTTTTATGCAGTACTACTTACCATTGTCTTTTTCTTAGCTAACATTGTATTATAGGTGAGACATATTGCCAGTTTTCAAAGTTGAGGCTTCACATTGTTGCAAAATGTACACAATTAGAGCATGAAGTTGTTGGATTGAGTTTTAGCTTGTAGAACGAATGCATTCAAGGACAGCAATCACAGACTGCTTCACCATCACTGCCACCAATAAGAAGCAAATTTAAAAGGTTTAATCATCTGGTAATACTATTTAAAAAAATATATATTTATTAAAGTTTTTTAACACAATTTTTCTCCCTTACAAACAATAACCCTCCCCCCGTAACAAAAAAAAAACGAGAAATCACGCAGAGCAAGATATATACCTGGCAAAATGATATATTTACACAGCTTTGTACACTGGCCCTCACCCGTACGTGCCAGTTTCCCCAACCCTTCATGTTATCTCTTGCTCATCCACCCTCCCAGGCAGGTCCCCCCCCCCCCCCAAGGTTGCTGCTGCTGCTGACCGACCTTCCTCTAACGCTCCGCGAGATAGTCTAGGAACGGTTGCCACCGCCTGTAGAACCCCTGCGCAGACCCTCTCAAGGCGAACTTAATCCTCTCCAACTTTATGAACCCAGCCATATCATTTATCCAGGCCTCCAGGCTGGGGGGGCTTCGCCTCCTTCCACATTAGCAAGATCCTTCGCCGGGTTACTAGGGACGGAAAGGCCAGAATGCCGGCCTCTTTCGCCTCCTGCACTCCCGGTTCGTCCACTACTCCAAATATTGCTAGCCCCCAGCTTGGCTTGACCTGGACTTTCACCACCTGAGATATTGCTCCCGCCACTCCTCTCCAGAACCCCTCCAGTGCCGGGCATGACCAAAACATAGGGACATGGTTCGCCGGGCTCCCTGAGCACCTTCCACATCTGTCCTCTACCCCAAAGAACCTACTCAACCTCGCCCCCGTCAAGTGCGCTCTGTGGACCACCTTAAATTGTATCAGGCTGAGCCTGGCACACGAGGAGGAGGAATTAACCCTACCTAGGGCATGAGCCCACAGACCTTCCTCGATCTCCTCCCCCAGCTCCTCCTCCCATTTACCCTTCAACTCTTCTACCAGCGCTTCCCCCTCTTCTTTCAACTCCTGGTGTATTTCCGACACCTTGCCCTCCCCGACCCATACACCCGAGATCACCCTATCTTGAACTTCTTGTGCCGGGAGCAACGGGAATTCCTTCACCTGTCGCCTCACAAAAGCCCTCACCTGCATATATCTAAAGGCATTTCCCGGGGATAACTCGAACTTCTCCTCCAGTGCCCCTAGGCTCGCAAACGTCCCGTCGATGAACAGGTCCCCTGGTAATATTATTTTTAAACATTTTAATATCAGCAAGAACCAACATTGGTTCCTTATGAACATTATAAATATAACCAGCATTTGGACATTTACTAATTCTGGATACTGGTATATCATTTATTATTCAACAATGGCTGCCTCCAATAATAGAGCAAATGTAGCAGAAATGTCTTAGCCACCACAGTAATGGTCAATATTTGCTTTCTGATCATTTTCTCCATTCTCAGACTGTTTGCAAAAACAACGGGCTGTTTTCCTATGCTATTCCAAACTGGTTTGGGATGTACAAGTTTATAAAGCCTTTAGCACAGAGGTTGTGCTCCTACAGCCAGATGACATGCAGTAGAACATGTTACAATTCAGTAAACCTCGGCTTCCTCATCGATGGATCCAGCAGCGTTGGAGATGTAAATTTTCGCACCGTCCTAAGCTTCATCTCTGAAATTGTGAAGCCCTTTGACATTCATCAGATCGGTGCAAGAGTTGGTGCTGTCCAATTCACGTATAATCAGAGAACTGAATTTGAGTTTGGTGAATATTTAACAAAGGACGCAGTGCTAAATGCGGTCAGTAACATCCATTACTGGAGTGGTGGCACAGCCACTGGGGAAGCAATTACTTACACCACAAAGAATCTGTTTGGAAAATTGACAAACAACAATATAAACGTGCTGATTGTCATTACTGATGGCCAATCTTATGATGATGTTAGGGCTCCAGCGACTGTGGCACATCAATCAGGTAACTAATTTGTCTGGATAATAAAAACTTAATCACAGCTAAGATAGTTAGAATGTGGCCGCCATATATATGGTGCTACTTTTTTTTAATAATAAAACATAAAATGCTCTTCAGTTTACACTTCACCCTCTTTGAGCTTCTGACACCTTAGTGGGCGTCATTCTCCGCCGGCGGGAGTCTCCGTTTTGCCGGTGCCCAGGGGTTTACCGACGGCGTGGGGCTGCCCCACAATGGGAAACCCCATTGACTGGCCGGTGTAACGGAGCATCCCGCCGGCGGGTCGGGGCAGAAATGTGGCGGGGCGGGATGGAGAATTTCGCACATCATGTCATTCCCTAGCTGAAGGATAAAGCCGTCAGTGGTCTATTCTGAACAGTCAGTAGGAAGAGCTGCTTGAGTTTAATTATCTGCCAGTTTCTGTCCCTCCTCCTAGAAGTGACTCCTGTTCAAATGGCTGATAGCAAGGATAAATTTGGGAAATTCCTGTGAATGCCACTGTGAGCCTAGTTATCTATACTAGTACTACTAAACCAGGTTAAAGTCCAACAGGTTTGTTTCGAATCACTAGCTTTCAGAGCACAGTTCCTTCCTCGGGTAAATGAAGAGGTGGGTTCAATAAATACATATATAGACAAAGTCAATGATGCAAGATGATACATTGAATGCGAGTCTTTGCAGGTAATTAGGCCTTTACAGGTCCAGATGTTGCGACTGGAGAGAGGGATAACCACAGGTTAAAATGGTGTGAATTGTCTCAAGCCAGAACAGTTGGTAGGATTTTGCAAGCCCAGGCCAGATGGTGGGGAATGAATGTAATGCAACATGAATCAAGGTCCCGGTTGAGGCCTTACTCATGTGTGCGGAACTTGGCTATCAGTTTCTGCTCGGTGATTCTGCATTGCCCCGCGTCCTGAAGGCCGCCTTGGAGAATGCTTACCCGAAGATCAGAGGCTGAATGCCCTTAACTGCTGAAGTGTTCCCAGACTGGAAGGGAACCTTCCTGTCTGGCAATTGTCGCGCGATGTCCATTCATCCATTATCTTAGCGTCTGCATGGTCTCACCAATGTACCTCGCTTCGGGACACCCTTTCTTGCAGCGTATGAGGGAGACAATGTTGGCCGAGTTGCACGAGTATATACTACGTACCTGGTGGGTGGTGTTCTCACACGTAATGGTGGTACCCATGTTGATGATTTGGCAGGTCTTGCAGAGATTGCCATGGCAGGGTTGTGTGGTGTCGTGGTCGCTGTTCTCTTGAAGGCTGGGTAGTTTGCTGCAAACAATGGTCAGTTTGAGGTTGCGCGGTTGTTTGAAGGCAAGTAGTGGGGGTGTGGGGATGACCTTGGCAAGATGTTCGTCTTCGTGATGACGTGTTGAAGGCTGCGAAGAAGATGTCGTAGTTTATCTGCTCTGGAGAAGTACTGGACGACAAAGGGTATTCTGTCGGTTGTATCCCGTGTTTGTCTTCTGAGGAGGTCGGTGCAGTTTTTTGCTGTGGTGCGTCGGAACTGTTGATCGATGAGTCGGCCGCCATATCCCACGCTCCAAAAGCTAGTGATTCGAAACAAACCCGTTGGACTTTAACCTGATGTTGTAAGACTTCTTACTGTGCTCACCCCAGTCTTACTACTAAATGCTTAGGTTGAACAATTGGTGATAAAATCACAGCTCTGGTGTACCTCTATGGATATTGGTGTTCTTTTCAAGGGCCGGTGTAGGCTCGATGGGCTGAATGGTCTCCTTTGGCACTGTAAATTCTATGACCTATGGTCTATGAATAATTACATTCAGCTGGAATGTAGACTTAACAAGTTGTCTAATACAAGAGAAATAAATAAATAAAACATTTTATTTTATAAATGTTTTTATTGGGTTTTTCGAACATAGTATATTTATAGGTATACACAAAGAAGTAAACCTCGGCTTCCTCCGCACGTACCCACTCGGCTTCTGGCTCCTTAATCCATTCCATTACTCGTTCTGCTGTTACCGCCCAGTGGTAGTATTGTAGGTTTTGGAGGGCTAGCCCAACCCTGGACTTTGCTTTCTTTGGGATCCTAGCATTCTTCCCCGCCCCATATAAACGCCATGATTAACTTGTCCAGTGAGTTGAAAAGGACCTTGGGGATATAGATCGGGATAGATCTAAGTAGAAAGAGGTACCTGGGCAGTAAGTTCTTTTTGATCGTCTTCACTCTCCCCGCGAGGGATCCCCGATTTGGATCCCCAGGTAGCGGAGTTTATGTCAGGCTTGTTTAAACGGCAGTCCCACTAGTGCTGCCCCTACCCCTTGTGGGTTCACCGGGAAGATTTCCCTTTTGCTCATATTGAGTTTGTAGCCCGAGAAGGCACCAAACTCATTCAGGAGTGTGATGATTCCTTCTATGCTGCTTTGTGGGTCTGCGATATAGGGGAGCAGGTCATCCGCATAGAGCGAGACTCTGTGCTCTCTGCCTCCCCTTTGGATCCCCCTCCAGTTTTTTGCTGTTCTGAGAGCGATCGCTAGTGGTTCGATCGCTAGGACGAAAAACAGCGGGGACAATGGGCATCCCTGCCTGGTGCCCCTGTCAGATGGAAGTACTGGCAGTTGGTGTTGTTTGTCCATACCCTCGCCATGGGAGCATTGTATAGGAGCTTGACCCAGGAGGTGAACCCTGAACCGAGCCCGAACCGCTCCAGTACCTCTATGAGGTAATTCCACTCGACTCTGTCGAAGGCCTTTTCTGCGTCTAGGGAGACGGTCATTTCGGGTATTCGCGCCCAGGATGGGGTCATTATCACGTTCAGCAGGCGCCTGATGTTCGATGTCAGCTGTCTACCTTTGACAAAGCCCGTTTGGCCCTCTGCGACCACCTCTGGAACACAGTTCTACAGCCTTTTGGCCAGGATCCTGGCCAGTATTTTGGCGTCTATGTCTAGTAGTGAGATTGATCCGTATGACCCACATTCCGTTGACTCTTTGTCTTTCTTTGGTATTAGCGAGATTGAGGCCTGTGCTAGTGTAGGTGGCAGTGTGCCCCTGTCAAAGTCAATATTTTCCCACTTCTGTGGTAGAAAAATTCAACACACTCGTTAAGACAGAATAACAAGCTTTATTTTCGAAAACAACTGCTTGCAGTAATGGCAGAAACTTGAAGTCAGAGAGCAGTCAACAAAACTGCTCAGTCTGTCACAAGTTCCACGCTTTTCGCGGAGAATTAGCTCAATATTTATACATTAACTTTATCAAGATTATGTGACAACAGTTTGGTCAGGAGTTTGATCGGAAATACAAACGGAAGCAAAGACCAGACCATGTTTGGTCATATCACTCATACCATTATTTAGTCCTCGGAGGGAACATTGAAAGGTCAGAATAGACTTGTTTCTTCCTGAACTTATCTTTGTTTTAAATTCCTACGGCCCTGGGTTATGACGAGTTAGTTTTATCAGAAGTTGCCGAGGTCCGGTGTTTTGGAATGGCTCGACCTTCGCTGATCTTTTCAGACTTCAAGTTATGCAGAGTTGGCCTACGGCCATACAGCTCTGAAAATGGTTAGGGCAGCATTCTTTACCTGGGCCTGGGGAGCTGGAATGAGTAGTTTCAGTCTTTCTTGTATAATATCAAACCTTTTGACCAGTCTTCCCATTGACCAGTTTTCCCATCATGCCATTACTTAATTCGTACCATATCACACCAACATCTCCCGTGGTGCGGGGCCAGTGCTGTCGCAAATGTTTTGTAGAAGTCCACCGGGAACCCGTACCAGTGCCGGCGCCTTCCCTGCCTGCATGGAGCTAATACTCTCCATGCCCTCTCCCAGTTCTAGCGGTGCTTTCAGGTCCCGTTTTCTGTACTCCCATCAAGGCGTGTCCGTCCATCGAGGAACCGTTTCATCCCCGATTCCCCTGCTGGGGGTTCCGAGGAGTACAGCCCTTGGTCTAATTGGGTCTGTTTCTAACATGCCTCTGTTGTCTCTGATTTGTGCGATCTCTCTAGTGGCTGCCTGCTTTCCCAGCTGGTGTGCCAGCAAGCGGCTGGCTTTGCCTTCGTGTTCGTACAGGGTCCCCCGTGCCTGACGGAGTTGGTGCACTGCTTTCCCCGTGGAGAGCAGGTCAAAGTCCATTTGTAGTTTTATCCTCTCCACCAAGAGCTCTACGGTCGGGGCCTCGGAGTATTTACGGTCTACCTCCAGCATGGAATCAACCAGCTGCTGCCTAGCCGTCCTTTCCTCCCTGTCTCTTCGCGCTTTAAAGGCGATAATTTCCCCTCTAATCATGGCCTTTAGCTCTTCCCAGAACCTCCATGTGGGGCGTTGGGACCTGCCCATCTCCAACCTCGCATCCATACAGTGTGGAGCGTGGTGGGAGATTACAATTGCGGAGTATTCCGTTTTGACCAGCCCTGGAAGCATCCGCCACATGAATCTACCTCTGCACTCTGGGGTCTCCCTTTGTCCAGGGTGCACCCAACATGGCTGCCCACTGTGCGTCTGCCATGTGGGTAGGCCCCTGCACTCCAGGGTCTCCCTTCGCCCAGAGACCATACTGGGTGGTTGCTTGCAATGCTTCTTTGCTCTGGGCCCCTGGTTGTGGCCCTTTGTAGCCTTATTGCTGCTCTTGTTCTAGTCCTAATTATCCCCCCTGTCCCTGCGCCCCCACCCTCCCCGCCGCAGCCCTGCTCTGCTGTGTACCCTCAGCGCTAGCTTTCCTGCTAGTGCGGAGACCCCCTTCCCAGGAGTTACTGTCTCGCTTCCCCCTTGCCCACTCTCTGTAGTTACTGCCCGTTCTTTCCCCGTCTTATCCTGCACTCCTCTCGCTTGCCACTTCGCTCTTCCTTCTCCCCTATGTTCGTTCTTTTCTACAAGTTCCCGATTTCCCACATGAAGCAGTCCCTCGGGTCGTGGTTTGCTGCCTTTTGTTGTTCAAGGTGTGTTTTGTGGTGGGGCGGGGGGGAGAACGAGGTGCTTCCTCACCCCCGCCCCTCCCCTCGTCGGTGTGTTGCTGCTCCTTGCCAGGGGCCCCTTATTGCTTCCCCTGCTGTCGCTGTTCCAGCCCGCATTCCTCGAAAAACTTGTTTGCCTCGGCGGGGTCTGTGAAGAAATGTTCTTTGCCTTGGTGTGTGACCCAGAGCTTCGCTGGGTACAGCATACCAAAACGAACGCCGTTCTTGTATAAGGCTGCTTTTGCCCTATTGAACTCAGCCCGTTTCCTGGCCAGGTCCATCCCAATATCTGGTATATCCTAATATTGTGTCCTTCCCAGCGGCAGTTCTTGGCCTGTCTGGCCCAGCGCAGGATTCTCTCTCAGTCCTGGTACCGGTGCAGTTTGGCTATTACTGCCCTCGGTTGCTCCCCTGCTTTGGGTTTCGGGTGCAGCCATCTCTGTGTGCCCTGTCCATCTCTGGTGGGTTGGGGAAAGTCTCCCTCCCCACTAAGTTGCCCAACATCTCGGCCATGTATACTGTGGGGTCCCTGCCTTCGATCCCCTCTGGTAAGCCCACAATCTGCAAGTTTTGCCTTCTTGAGTGGTTTTCTTGGTCTTCCACTTTGCCCTTCGGACTGCCCAACTTCGTGACCAACCTCGCCACCTCCCTCTCCAGTGCCACAATCCAATTGCTCGGGTCGGTTGCGGCCTTTTCCAACTCTTTGATCGTCGCCCCTTGGGCTTTCAGTCTCTTCTGCGCTCCGCTCAGGGTGAGCTGTATTTGAGCCAGGGACTCGGCCACCGCTGCCTTCATTGCGGCCTCAATATCCGCTTTTACCTCTGCCTTTAACTCCTGCTGGTGCTCCTTCAGCGCCTCGGCGAAGGATGCCTTCCAGTTCTGGTACAGGGGGAATTTGTTCCTGGCCGTCCTGCTCTTTTCGTTTCAGCGAAACCTGCGCTCCGCCGCCTCGTGCGCCGTTTGGCTCATCCGAGTGTGGTCGTCCCTGGCCCCTTCTACACCTGGTGTCTGTTCTGCCTCTAGCTTGGTTTCCTTCGGGCATTTTTCCTTATACTTCCCTCACTTTCTTCCTTTCTCTGTCCTATTAAGGTTGGGGAATGTATTGCTGTGTCTTTTTGGCGAATTATGTTGAAAAGTGGCTGTTTTCCGGGTCCACGGGAGGAGAGCCACCTAACGAGCGACTGCTCAGCTCATCGTCATCACCGGAACTCCTAAATAAAACATTTTAATGATTTTGTATTGAATAAGGAGACAAGTGCTTGCTTGGGAAAATATGATGATGAAAGAAAACCTGCTTTTATACAATGTCTTAAAAGAGCTTCGGGTGATATAAGATACAGGAGAAGTAGGCCACTCGTCCCATCGAGTCTGCTCCTCCACTCTTGATTAATAAAAGAATCAGGGGTTATGGGGAGAAGGCAGCAGGATGAGAAAAATATCAGCCATGATTGAATGGCGGAGCAGACTCAATGGGCCGAGTGGCCTAATTCTGCTCCTATGTCTTATTGTCTTAATGATCTGAGAATCCTCAACTCCACTTTCCTGCCTCATGCCAATAACACTTGATTCCCTTGCTGATTAAAAATCTGTCCATCTCAGCCTTGAACATACTTAACGGCCAAGCAGCTACAGCTCTCTGTGGTGAAGAATTCCACAGATTCACTACCCTCAGAAGGAATTTCTCCTCATCTCTGTCTTAAAAGGCCAACCCCTTACTCTGAGATTATGCCCTCTGGTCCTAGACTCTCCCTAGGACCAGGGGAAACATCCACTCATCATCTACCCTGCACAGCCCCCTGAGAATCCTATATGTCTCAATGAGGTCACCTTTCATTCTTCTAAACTCCTTTAGGTACAGACCCAATCTATTCAACCTCTCCTCGTTAAAAAAATCCCTCCATACCTGGGATCGGCCTAATGAACCTTCTCTGGACTGCCTCCAGGTGTAGTCTAACTAGTGCCTTGTATGGTTTTAGCGGGACATTTTTATACTCCATTCCCTTTGAAATAAACGCCAATGTTCCATTTGCTTTCCCAATTACCTGCTGAACTTGCAGGCTAGATTTTTGTGATTTGTGCACGAGGACCCCTAAATCCCCTTGAGCTGCAGCTTTCTGCAGTCTTTCTCCATTTAAATAATGTTCCGCTCCTTTATTCTTCCTACCATAGTGCATACCTTCACATTATATCCTATCTGCCAAGTTTTTGGCCACTCACTTAACCTGCTTGTATCCTTCTATGGACTCTGTCATCCTCACCATTCGTGTGTCATCTGTGAGCCTGGCAACTGTGCATTCACTTCCCCCATATAAGTCATTAATATATATTGTAAATAATTATAGCCCCAGTATGGATCCCTATGACACTCCACTAGTTACAGTTTGCCATCCTGAAAAAGCTCCTCTTATCCCAACTCTCTTTCTCCTATCAGCTAGCCAATCCTCTAACCATGCTATTATAAGACCCAATACCATAGGCTTTTATTTCATTAAATCGCCTTTTGTGTGGTACCTTACCAAATGCTTTTTGGAAATCCAAGTATATTACATCTACTGGTTCCCTTTCATCTATTCTGCTCAATACCACCTCAAAGAAATCTAATAAATTTGTTAGGCATAATTTTCCCCTTCGTGAAGCCATGCTGACTCTGCTTGATTATATGCTGCATTTCTAAATGCTCTGCTATTACATCCTTGATAATGGAATCTTAACAGTTCCCCAATTACGGAAATTAAGCTAACTGGCTTACAGTTACTTGCTTTTTGTCTCACTACCTTTTTGGGAGTTTTCCAGTTCTCAGGGACTTTTCCAGAATTTAAGGATTCTTGGAAGATTACTACCAATGCATCCACTATCTCTGGAGCTACTTTTTTCAATACCCTGGGATGCAACCCATCAGATCCAGGGAGCTTATCGGCCTTTAGCCCCATTAGTTTCCCTAGTACTGTTTCCCCAGTGATTGTTGTTTCCTCCCCCTTCTACCCCTTGGTTATTTCGTATTTTTGGAATGTTATTAGTGTCTTCAACTATGAAGACTGACACAGATTATTTGTTTATCTCCTCTGCCATTTCCTGGTTCCCCATTATTATTTCCCCAGTCTCATTCTCTAAGAGGCCTATGTTTACTTTGATGTGGCGATGCTGGCGTTGGACTGGGGTGGGCACAGTAAGAAGTCTGACCACACCAGGTTTAAGTCCAACAGATTTGTTTCAATTCACTAGCTTTCGGAGTGTGGTATTATCAGGTATTACAATACCCAAGAGGCCGAAGGCCATTGGTTAAACCTAGGAGTTTACCATTGGCTGTTAGTACGTAGCTCCACCTTGACAGGTGGGGTATGAGAACCGTGCCATCCCAGCAGCCTTCACTTTCTGTACCGAAGCTGCTGGGGAACAGTTCTAGTCGATTAAAGCCTTCAGTTATGTTACTACTTCGTCTTTGAGTGTAATTGATCGTGCATCAATTTAATCGACTAGACTTAAGCTGAAAGGATGGATCTCCAAATCAAGCCGGAGTGTCTACAACTCAGCCCCCACGCGGAGAACTCGGTGGCGATATTTAAGCTGGCTGGCGTGCTTTAAAGGCTACCTCGAGACGGCCAGAGGCACACCCTCAGGAGAACAGAAACTGCATCTCCTGCACTCGAGAATGAGCCCTGGGATCTTCACCCTCATTGAGGAGGCGGAGGACTTTGATGCTGCGATTGAACTGTTAAAAGGACATTATATTCGCCCTGTAAATCAGGTCTACGCACGTCACTGCTTGCAACTAGACGGCAAAGCCCCAGGGAATCATTGGAGGACTTCTACCATGCGCTACTGGTGCTGGGCAGAAACTGTGGCTGCCCGCAAGTTTCGGGGAGCAAGCACACGGAACTTCTAATCCGGGATGCCTTCGTAGCAGGTATGAGCTCCTCAGAGATCCGCCAAAGACTCTTAGAAAAGGACACCCTGGGACTGAGAGAAGCACGGGCCTTGGTAGGGTCCATGGATGTTGCCTCCAGAAACGCGCAGTCCTATGCGCCCGACCGCGCGGCGACCCCCTGGGCTGCGTGGCATCACGCAGCGGCAGCCCCACTGACCTTCCCCGTGTCCCCGCAGGCCTGCGCTGTAAGATGGCCCGCTAACTCCATCGGGCCCACAAAGCACCCCCGCCAGCGCTGCCCGGCCCGCACCTCCACCTGCAAAGGGTGCGGCAAGAAGGGCCATTTTGTGGGGGTCTGCCAGGTACGAGCCATGGCCGCGGTCCCCAACGACTCCGGACCGCCGCAGCAACCTTCCCTTCGGGCCCCAAGTGGCCAGCACTCACCGCCACCCCACTATCCTAGGGCCACGTCCGACCCTCGGGTGCAGCCATCTTGCCCCTCGGACACCATGCTGGACGGATGGTGTCCATCCGTTTTGTCCATCCCCGCCGCTATTTTGTCCATCCCCGACCACCATATGCGATCCATAGGAGACGCCATCTTGGATGGGGCCCCAGGCCTCCAGCACGGCCGACTACACGCTGCCCGATCACAACCCGCAACTGCTCCATCTGGCCGCGGTGACGCGGGACCAAAATCGACCTCGGACACTCGCAACAGCAACGACGACGGTCTTCATCAATGGCCACGAGACGTCTTGCCTGATCGACTCTGGGAGCACGGAGAGCTTTATACACCCCGACACGGTAAGGCGCTGTTCACTTGTTACCCACCCTGTAAACCAAAGAATCTCCCTGGCCTCCGGGTCACACTCGGTGGAGATAAAGGGGTGCTGCCTAGCAGACCTCACTGTCCAAGGCAGGAAATTCAACAAGTTCCGCCTTTATGTCCTGCCGCACCTCTGCGCGGCTACACTCCTGGGGTTGGACTTCCAATGTAACTTGCAAAGCCTGACCTTCAAATTCGGTGGCCCTATACCTCCCCTTACTGTCTGCGGCCTCGCGACCCTTAAGGTCGACCCGCCTTCCCTGTTTGCGAACTTCACCCCAGATTGCAAACCCGTCGCCACCAGGAGCAGACGGTACAGTGCCCAGGATTGGACCTTCATCAGGTTAGAGGTCCAAAGGCTACTGAGGGAAGGGGTCATCGAAGCTAGCAACAGTCCCTGGAGAGCTCAAGTAGTGGTGGTAAAGACCGGGGAGAAACATGCCAGTGCCCCACGAACCGAAACCCACGTCTCCCACAACAGTTTGACTCAAGTATTCATCTCTCTAATTTTATGTACCCTATGCCAATTTGCATGCAGCTCAGTAATAATCCAGTGGAATAATCCAATAACCTTGGAGGTTCTGTTTAATTTATTGCCCAACTCCTCAAACTCTCTATGTTGAACTTCTTCCTCATGTTATCCATGTCGTTGGTGCCTACATGGACCACGACAACAGGATCTTCCCCCTGCACTGCAAGTTCCCCTCCAGCCCAGAACGCTGGCACCAGGCAGGCAACACAGCCTTTGGGACTCTTGATCCTGGCTAAAAGGAACAGTGTCTATTCCCCTAACTATACTATCCCAATTACGACTACATTTCTCTTTCCTCCCCCCATGTAAATGACTCCCTGTATCACGGTGCAATGGTCAGTTTGCACATCCTCCCTATAGTCCACACAGGGAGGAAGAATCCCAAACCTGTTGGACAAGGGCAGGAGCTGAGCCAGGATCCTGCTGTGCTATCTCTTGGATCCCTCTTGGAGTATGATGATGGTCAGTGGTCTTGGTCATTGCTAAATGTAAACAGAATTAAATTCAATAAAATAGAATTTGCTCACAGTGGTGTTCAGAAGCTACGCGTCACAAGGAGACACATTAACTCATCAGTCAGTAGCATTCTTTGCAATAAAGCACATTTCCTTTCAATCCACACCAGAATCCAAAAATTGAGCAATTGAAGTTGGCACCAACTTGGACATCCTAAGGAGGTGAAAGATTATCGGGGTGGGTGGGATTGTGGAGTTGAGCTTACAATCAGTTCAGCCATTACCTTACCTTGGAGCAGACTTGGGGAGAGTTGAGGGGGCGGGGGGGGGGGGGGAAATGTCTTATTCCTGCTCATAACTTGAATGTTCAAATCAACCCCCTAGGAGGTTTATGCACAGAACCTAATGTAACATAGAGTTTGCTTTTCAACAAATTTTTGTCTTAGGAATTTATGATTTTCTGCATTTTGTTTTAGGTACCATAATATATTCAGTAGGAATTTCATGGGCAATGCAAAATGAACTTGAGGCAATGGCTTCAGAACCCAAAGATTCCCATAAATTCTTTGTGAGAGATTTCCCGATGGTCAACAAGATTGTGCCTGATATCCACAAAGGCATTTGCAAAGATTATTTGGCAGCAACAAAGTGATCCAGCAGCTACCATGTGTCTTGATATTCAAAACGGAATGAACTGCCTCTCGCCAACAACATACTTAGTCCTCTTACGACAATACTAACAAACATGCTGGTGCAGTATTTTGCAGAAATCTAGGCCTGAATATTAACATATAGTACTGCATGTGCTATTTCTCCTACTTTACAAATTATTCAAAATTAAACCAGGAATGGAAATGCTTAGTTTACATGACAGTGTGTAGGAAGAGAAGCTTTTATAATTGGAGCTTGTATTGTAAGGGTCAAGGTATTGCATGTTTGAGAAAAATTATTAATTAAGAGTGTGTTTCGAAAAACAGTTTCGGCCATTTGATTTCAGTGACATGTAACCTCAGTTAAAGGCTCTATACATAAAATGACTTGATTAAAATGTATTTAATGTGGTCCTTATTGTCTGTAAGCTAATTAACAAATACTTTACAGTTTGAAATAAATTCCACTTAAATTTGATTAAGGAAGTGGATATTTATTTTTATAATGGGTCCAGTCCGAGATAATTTAGCTATTTTCCCCACATAGTTGGTTTTCATTGACATGGAAATTGATCAGCAAAAGTTAAAGTGCAGAAGAAAAACTGGAATCAATCCCTAGCATTTTTGTTTCATGCTAATTTCGAGCAGAAAACCAACAAACAGTTGTCAACTGCCCCAGCAGCCTCGGACATACGCGTACCTGTCACAGCCTCCGAAGTCAGATTGGCCTTCTTGAAATTGAACTCGTGGAAAGCAACGGGTCCTAACGGGGTCCCTGGTCACGCACTCAGATCCTGCGCGAACCAACTGGTAGGTGTGTTCGCGGACATCTTCAACCTCTCCCTACCCTGAGTTTCCCACCTGCTTCAAGACCACCGATGCCAAAGAAGAACCAGGCAATGTGCCTCAACGACTAACGCCCAGTGGCCTTGACATCGATCATTATGAAGTGCTTCGAAAGGTTGGTCATGAGAGCATAATAAACAACCCCAAGAATTGTAGAACTCCTCCTTTGTCCCCCTCAGCTCAAACTTCACCTTCTCCAGGGTCAACTCTATACTCCCAGAATACCCTAACCACTGTAATTCACATACCACCACACCCAGTACACAGCAGACACTATCTCCCTGGCCTTACACTCAGCCCTGGAGCATCTTGACAACGAGGATTCCAACATCAAGGGCGAGATTCTCCGACCCCCCGCCGGGTCAGAGAATCGCCGGGGGCTGGCGTGAATCCCGCCCCCTGCCGGTTGCCGATTTCTCCAGCACCGGATATTTGGTGGGGGCGGGAATCGCGCCACGCTGGTTGGCGCCCCCCCCCCCCACCCCCCGCCGCGATTCTCCGGCCCGGACGGGCCGAAGACCCGCCGCTAAAATGCCTTTCCCGCTGGCGTAGATTAAACCATCTACCTTACCGGCGGGACAAGGCGGCGCGGGCGGGCTCCGGGGTCCTTGGGGGTGAGGGGGGCGCGGGGCGATCTGGCCCCGGGGGGTGCCCCCACGGTGGCCTGGCCCGCGATCGGGGCCCACCGATCCGCGGGCGGGCCTGTGCCGTGGGGGCACTCTTTCCCTTCCGCCTTCACCACGGTCTCCACCATAGACTCGCTCCACTGCACATGCGCGGGAATGCCGTCCGTGGCCGCTGACGCTCCCGCGCATGCGCCGCCCGGAGATGTCAATTCCGCGACAGCTGGCAGGGCACCAAAGGCCTTTTCCGCCAGCTGGCGGGGCGGACATTCGTCCGGCGCAGGCCTAGCCCCTTAAGGTTGGGGCTCGGCCCCCAAAGTTGCGGAGCATTCCCACCTTTGGGGCGGCGCGATGTCCGACTGATTTGCGCCGTTTTGGGCGCCAGTCGGCGGACATAGCGCCGTTTCCGGAGTATTTCGGCCCAGATTCCTTTTTTAAAAAAAAAATATTTATTAAAGTTTTTTAACACAATTTTTCTCCCTTACAAAAAAATAACCCCCCCCCCTCCCTCCGTAACAAAAAAAAATGAGAAATCGCGCAGAGCAAGATATATACATGGCAAAATGATATATTTACACAGCTTTGTACACTGGCCCTCACCCGTATGTGCCAGTTTCCCCAACCCTTCATGTTATCTCATGCTCATCCACCCTCCCAGGCAGTCCCCCCTCTCACCCCCCCCCCCTCCCAGGACACCCCCCCCCCCCCAAGGTTGCTGCTGCTGCTGTCCGACCTTCCTCTAACGCTCCGCGAGATAGTCTAGGAACGGTTGCCACCGCCTGTAGATCCCCTGCGCAGACCCTCTCAAGGCGAACTTAATCCTCTCCAACTTTATGAACCCAGCCATATCATTTATCCAGGCCTCCAGGCTGGGGGGCTTCGCCTCCTTGCACATTAGGAAGATCCTTCGCCGGGCTACTAGGGACGCAAAGGCCAGAATGCCGGCCTCTTTCGCCTCCTGCACTCCTGGTTCGTCCACTACTCCAAATATTGCTAGCCCCCAACTTGGCTTGACCCGGACTTTCACCACCTGAGATATTGCTCCCGCCATTCCTCTCCAGAACCCCTCCAGTGCCGGGCATGACCAAAACATATGGACATGGTTCGCAGGGCTCCCTGAGCACCTTCCACATCTGTCCTCTACCCCAAAGAACCTACTTAACCTCTCCCCCGTCAAGTGCGCTCTGTGGACCACCTTAAATTGTATCAGGCTGAGCCTGGCACACGAGGAGGAGGAATTAACCCTACCGAGGGCATCAGCCCACAGACCTTCCTCGATCTCCTCCCCCAGCTCCTCCTCCCATTTACCCTTCAACTCTTCTACCAGCGCTTCCCCCTCTTAACATAGAACATACAGTGCAGAAGGAGGCTATTCAGCCCATTGTGTCTGCACCGACCCACTTAAGCCCTCACTTCCACCCTATCCCCATAACCCAATAACCCCTTCTACCCTTTTTGGACACTAAGGGCAATTTACCATGGCCAATCCACCTAACCTGCACGTCTTTAGACTGTGGGAGGAAACCGGAGCACCCGGAGGAAACCCACGCACACACGGGGAGAACATGCAGACTCCTCACAGACAGTGACCCAGCAGGGAATCGAACCTGGGACCCTGGCGCTGTGAAGCCACAGTGCTAGCCACGTGTGCTACCGTGCTGCCCAAACTTCTTTCAACTCCTGGTGTATTTCCGACACCTTGCCCTCCCCGACCCATACACCCGAGATCGCCCTATCTTGAACTTCTTGTGCCGGGAGCAACGGGAATTCCCTCACCTGTCGCCTCACAAAAGCCCTCACCTGCATATATCTAAAGGCATTTCCCGGGGGTAACTCGAACTTCTCCTCCAGTGCCCCTAGGCTCGCAAACGTCCCATCGATGAACAGGTCCCCCATTCTTCCAATCCCCGCCCGATGCCAGCTCTGGAAACCCCGTCCATCTTCCCCGGGACAAACCGGTGGTTACCTCTGATCGGGGACCACACCGATGCTCCCATTGCACCCCGGTGCCGTCTCTACTGGCCCCAGATCCTTAGCGTTGCCGCCACCACCGGGCTCGTGGTATACTTTGTCGGCGAGAGCGGCAGCGGTGCCGTCACCAACGCCCCCAGGCTCGTTCCTTTACAGGACGCCATCTCCATCCTCTTCCATGCCGCCCCCTCTCCCTCCATAACCCACTTGCGGATCATCGCCACATTTGCTGCCCAGTAGTAGCTCCCCAGGTTTGGCAGCGCCAACCCTCCTCGGTCCCTACTGCGTTCCAGGAACCCTCTCCTTACTCTCGGGGTCTTATTCGTCCACACAAACCCCATAATACTCCTGCCTACTCTCTTAAAAAAGGCCTTAGTGATCACGATGGGAAGGCACTGAAACCTGAAACACAAACAGAAACCTCGGAAGGACCACCATTTTGACCGACTGCACTCTACCCACCAGCGAGAGCGGTAACATGTCCCATCTTTTGAAATCCTCCTCCATTTGCTCCACCAACCTCGTCAGATTCAGTTTATGTAGGGTCCCCCAACTCCTGGCTATCTGGATCCCCAGATACCGAAAGCTCCCCTCCGCCCTCCTCAGCGGTAAGTCCCCTATCCCTCTTTCTTGGTCCCCCACCTGTAATACAAAGAGCTCACTCTTCCCTACATTGAGCTTATAGCCCGAAAACTCCCCAAACTCCCTTAGAGTCTGCATGACCTCCACCATCCACTCCATTGGATCCGCCACGTACAGCAACAGGTCATCCGCATATAGCGACACCCGATGCTCTTCTCCCCCTCGGACCACCCCCTTCCATTTATTAGACTCCCTCAATGACATGGCCAATGGTTCGATCGCCAATGCGAACAACAGGGGGGACAGGGGACACTCCTGCCTCGTCCCTCGGTACAGTCGAAAGTACTCCGACCTCCGCCGGTTCGTCACTACACTTGCCATCGGGGCTCTGTAAAGGAGCTTAACCCAATTGATAAACCCTACCCCGAACCCAAACCTGCGCAGCACCTCCCAGAGGTACTCCCACTCTACTCGGTCAAAGGCCTTCTCCGCGTCCACAGCTGCCACTATCTCCGCCTCTCCCTCCTCCGATGGCATCATTATCACGCTTAAGAGCCTCCGCACATTGGTGTTTAGTTGCCTGCCCTTTACAAATCCCATCTGGTCCGCGTGGATTACCCCCGGGACACAGTCCTCGATCCTCGTGGCCAGCACTTTTGCCAGCAACTTTGCATCCACATTGAGGAGCGAGATCGGCCTGTACGATCCACATTGCAGTGGGTCCTTGTCCCGCTTTAGGATCAAATAAATTGTCGCTTCCGACATTGTCGGGGGCAGGGTCCCCTCCTCTCTTGCCTCATTAAAGGTCCTCACCAGTATCGGGGCCAACAGGTCTGCGTACATCCTGTAGAACTCCACCAGGAATTCGTCCGGTCCCGGGGCCTTCCCCGCCTGCATGCTCCCCAAACCCTTGCTCAGCTCCTCCAACCCAATTGGTGCCCCCAAACCAACCACCTCTTGCTCCTCCACCCTCGGGAATCTCAGTTGATCTAGGAATCATCTCATCCCCTCTTCCCCCGCTGGGGGCTGGGATCTGTACAGCTCTTCATAAAAGGCCTTGAATACCTCGTTTATTTTCGGCGCACTCTGAACCGTGGCTCCCCTTCCATCTTTGACTCCCCCTATTTCCCTCGCTGCCATCCTCTTATGGAGCTGGTGTGCCAGCATCCGACTAGCCTTTTCCCCATACTCGTAGGTCGCCCCCTGCGCTTTCCTCCACTGTGCCTCCGCCTTCCCTGTGGTCAACAGGTCAAACTCCGTCTGGAGCCGTCGTCTTTCCCCAAGTAATCTTTCCTCCGGGGCCTCTGCGTATCTCCTGTCCACTCTGAAAATCTCCCCCACTAACCTCTCCCTTTCCATACCCTCTGTCTTCTCCCTATGAGCCCTAATGGAAATTAGCTCCCCCCTGATCACCGCCTTCAACGCCTCCCATACCACCCCCACCCGCACCTCCCCGTTGTCGTTGGCCTCCAAGTACCTTTCGATACACCCCTCACCTTCCCACACACCACCTCGTCCGCCAGCAGTCCCACATCCAGCCGCCACAACGGGCGTTGGTCCCTCTCCTCTCCCAGCTCCAGTTCCACCCAGTGCGGGGCATGGTCCGAAACGGCTATAGCCGAATACTCCGTCCCCTCCACCCTCGGGATGAGCGCCCTACCCAGAACAAAGAAATCTATCCGGGAGTAGGCTTTGTGTGCATGGGAGAAGAAAGAAAATTCCCTGGCCTGCGGCCTTGCAAACCGCCATGGGTCTACTCCCCCCATCTGATCCATAAACCCCCTAAGTACCTTGGCCGCCGCCAGCCTCTTTCCAGTCCTTGATTTGGAGCGGTCTAGTGCTGGATCCAACACTGTATTGAACATAGAACATAGAACATAGAAAATACAGCACAGAACAGGCCCTTCGGCCCACGATGTTGTGCCGAACCTTTGTCCTAGATTAATCATAGATTATCATTGAATTTACAGTGCAGAAGGAGGCCATTCGGCCCCTTGAGTCTGCACCAGCTCTTGGAAAGAGCACCCTACCCAAACTCAACACCTCCACCCAACACCAAGGGCAATTTGGACATTAAGGGCAATTTATCATTGGCCAATTCACCTAACCCGCACATCTTTGGACTGTGGGAGGAAACCGGAGCACCCGGAGGAAACCCACGCAGACACGGGGAGGACGTGCAGACTCCGCACAGACAATGACCCAAGCTGGAATCGAACCTGGGACCATGGATCTGTGAAGCAATTGTGCTATCCACAATGCTACCGTGCTGCCCTTAAGAACAAATAAATCTACACTATATCATTTTCCCGTAATCCATGTACCTATCCAACAGCTGCTTGAAGGTCCCTAATGTTTCCGACTCAACTACTTCCACAGGCAGTGCATTCCATGCCCCCACTACTCTCTGGGTAAAGAACCTACCTCTGATATCCCTCCTATATCTTCCACCTTTCACCTTAAATTTATGTCCCCTTGTAATGGTGTGTTCCACCTGGGGAAAAAGTCTCTGACTGTCTACTCTATCTATTCCCCTGATCATCTTATAAACCTCTATCAAGTCGCCCCTCATCCTTCTCCGCTCTAATGAGAAAAGGCCTAGCACCCTCAACCTTTCCTCGTAAGACCTACTCTCCATTCCAGGCAACATCCTGGTAAATCTTCTTTGCACCTTTTCCAGAGCTTCCACATCCTTCCTAAAATGAGGCGACCAGAACTGTACACAGTACTCCAAATGTGGCCTTACCAAGGTTTTGTACAGCTGCATCATTACCTCATGGCTCTTAAATTCAATCCCTCTGTTAATGAACGCGAGCACACCATAGGCCTTCTTCACAGCTCTATCCACTTGAGTGGCAACTTTCAAAGATGTATGAACATAGACCCCAAGGTCTCTCTGCTCCTCCACAATGCCAAGAACTCTACCGTTAACCCTGTATTCCGCATTCATATTTGTCCTTCCAAAATGGACAACCTCACACTTTTCAGGGTTAAACTCCATCTGCCACTTCTCAGCCCAGCTCTGCATCCTATCTATGTCTCTTTGCAGCCGACAACAGCCCTCCTTACTATCCACAACTCCACCAATCTTCGTATCGTCTGCAAATTTACTGACCCACCCTTCAACTCCCTCATCCAAGTCATTAATGAAAATCACAAACAGCAGAGGACCCAGAACTGATCCCTGCGGTACACCACTGGTAACTGGGATCCAGGCTGAATATTTGCCATCCACCACCACTCTCTGACTTCTATCGGTTAGCCAGTTCGTTATCCAACTGGCCAAATTTCCCACTATCCCATGCCTCCTTACTTTGTGCAGAAGCCTACCATGGGGAACTTTATCAAATGCCTTACTAAAATCCATGTACACTACATCCACTGCTTTACCTTCATCCACATGCTTGGTCACCTCCTCAAAGAATTCAATAAGATTTGTAAGGCAAGACCTACCCCTCACAAATCCGTGCTGACTATCCCTAATCAAGCAGTGTCTTTCCAGATGCTCAGAAATCCTATCCTTCAGTACCCTTTCCATTACTTTGCCTACCACCGAAGTAAGACTAACTGGCCTGTAATTCCCAGGGTTATCCCTAGTTCCTTTTTTGAACAGGGGCACGACATTCGCCACTCTCCAATCCCCTGGTACCACCCCTGTTGACAGTGAGGACGAAAAGATAATTGCCAACGGCTCTGCAATTTCATCTCTTGCTTCCCATAGAATCCTTGGATATATCCCGTCAGGCCCGGGGGACTTGTCTATCCTCAAGTTTTTCAAAATGCCCAACACATCTTCCTTCCTAACAAGTATTTCCTTGAGCTTACCAATCTGTTTCACACTGTCCTCTCCAACAATATCGCCCCTCTCATTTGTAAATACAGAAGAAAAGTACTCATTCAAGACCTCTCCTATCTCTTCAGACTCAATACACAATCTCCCGCTACCGTCCTTGATCGGACCTACCCTCGCTCTAGTCATTCTCATATTTCTCACATATGTGTAAAAGGCCTTGGGGTTTTCCTTGATCCTACCCGCCAAAGATTGTTCATGCCCTCTCTTAGCTCTCCTAATCCCTTTCTTCAGTTCCCTCCTGGCTATCTTGTATCCCTCCAATGCCCTGTCTGAACCTTGTTTCCTCAGCCTTACATAAGTCACCTTTTTCCTCTTAACAAGACATTCAACCTCTCTTGTCAACCATGGTTCCCTCACTCGACCATCTCTTCCCTGCCTGACAGGGACATACATATCAAGGACACGTAGCACCTGCTCCTTGAACAAGTTCCACATTTCACTTGTGTCCTTCCCTGCCAGCCTATGTTCCCAACTTATGCACTTCAATTCTTGTCTGACAACATCGTATTTACCCTTCCCCCAATTGTAAACCTTGCCCTGTTGCACGTACCTATCCCTCTCCATTACTAAAGTGAAAGTCACAGAATTGTGGTCACTATCTCCAAAATGCTCCCCCACTAACAAATCTATCACTTGTCCTGGTTCATTACCCAGTACTAAATCCAATATTGCCCCTCCTCTGGTTGGACAATCTACATACTGTGTTAGAAAAGCTTCCTGGACACACTGCACAAACACCACCCCATCCAAACTATTTGATCTAAAGAGTTTCCACTCAATATTTGGGAAGTTAAAGTCGCCCATGACTACTACCCTATGACTTCTGCACCTTTCCAAAATCTGTTTCCCAATCTGTTCCTCCACATCTCTGCTACTATTGGGGGGCCTATAGAAAACTCCTAACAAGGTGACTGCTCCTTTCCTATTTCTGACTTCAACCCATACTACCTCAATAGGGTGATACTCCTCAAACTGCCTTTCTGCAGCTGTTATACTATCTCTAATTAATAATGCCACCCCCTCACCTCTTTTACCACCCTCCCTAATCTTATTGAAACATCTATAACCAGGGACCTCCAACAACCATTTCTGCCCCTCTTCTATCCAAGTTTCCGTGATGGCCACCACATCGTAGTCCCAAGTACCGATCCATGCCTTAAGTTCACTCACCTTATTCCTGATGCTTCTTGCGTTGAAGTATACACACTTCAACCCATCTCCGTGCCTGCAAATACTCTCCTTTGTCAGTGTTCCCTTCCCCACTGCCTCATTACAAGCTTTGGTGTCCTGAATATCGGCTACCTTAGTTGCTGGACTACAAATCCGGTTCCCATTCCCCTGCCAAATTAGTTTAAACCCTCCCGAAGAGTACTAGCAAACCTCCCTCCCAGGATATTGGTGCCCCTCTGGTTCAGGTGCAACCCGTCCTGCTTGTACAGGTCCCACCTTCCCCAGAATGCGCTCCAATTATCCAAATACCTGAAGCCCTCCCTCCTACACCATTCCTGCAGCCACGTGTTCAACTGCACTCTCTCTCTATTCCTAGCCTCGCTATCACGTGGCACCGGCAACAAACCAGAGATGACAACTCTGTCTGTCCTGGCTTTCAACTTCCAGCCTAACTCCCTAAACTTGTTTATTACCTCCACACCCCTTTTCCTACCTATGTCGTTGGTACCAATGTGCACCACGACTTCTGGCTGCTCCCCCTCCCCCTTAAGGATCCTGAAGACACGATCCGAGACATCCCTGGCCCTGGCACCCGGGAGGCAACATACCTTCCGGGAGTCTCGCTCGCGACCACAGAATCTCCTATCTATTCCCCTAACCATTGAATCTCCTACAACTATTGCTTTTCTATTCTCCCCCCTTCCCTTCTGAGCCCCAGAGCCAGACTCAGTGCCAGAGACCTGGCCGCTAGGGCCTTCCCCCGGTAGGTCATCCCCCCCAACAGCATCCAAAACGGTATACTTGTTTTGAAGGGGAACGGCCACGAGGGATCCCTGCACTGTCTGCCTGTTTGTTTTTTTCCCCCTGACTGTAACCCAGCTATTCTTGTCCTGTACCTTGGGTGTGGTTACCTCCCTGTAACTCTTCTCAATCACCCCCTCTGCCTCCCGGATGATCCGAAGTTCATCCAGCTTCAGCTCCAGTTCCCTAACACGGTCTTTGAGGAGCTGAAGTTGGGTGCACTTCCCGCAGGTATAGTCAGTGGGGACACCGGTGGTAATGAAGTCCCCTCCCATTATCAGGCCCCCTATCTCCAGGTCCGGAATGCGCCCCAATATGCGCTTCATGAATCCTGCATCATCCCAGTTCGGGGCGTATACGTTTACCAACACCACCCACATCCCTTGCAGCCTACCGCTCATCATTACATATCGCCCTCCATTGTCCGCTACAATAGTCTTGGCCTCAAATGACACCCGCTTTCCCACCAATATTGCCACCCCTCTATTCTTCGCGTCCAGTCCCGAGTGGAATACCTGTCCTACCCATCCCTTTCTTAGCCTGACCTGGTCCGCCACCTTCAGATGTGTCTCTTGGAGCATGGCCACGTCCGCCTTCAGTCCCTTTAAGTGCGCGAACACTCGAGCCCTCTTCACCGGCCCATTCAGGCCCCTCACATTCCACGTTATCAGCCAGATTGGAGGGGCTCTCACCCCCCCACGCCCCGCCGACTAGCCATCTCCTTTTCTGGGCCAGTCCCGTGTCCACGCCTCCCTCACCCTCCAGTCCCCCAGAGGGGGGATCCCCGTCCCGACCACCTCTTCTGTGTCCCATTCCCTTTCGGCCAGTGCAGCAGCAACCCTTTCCCCCCCCCCCCCTTCCCCCCTCTCCCCTCCCCCCGCTGGACCCCTGTCTAGCTTTTTTGCTCCCCCCATGTCACTCCCGTAAGTCAGCTGACACCTGCTGACCCCGGCTTTCCCCGCTGTCCCATTGACCTCCCCGCGTGGGTGTCTCCCAATCCATATGCATTCCTTCGTTCCCCTTCCCGCCTTTCTTCCCGCGCGTGAGAAAACACCCCGCGCATTCCAAAGCCCGCTCCGCCCCCTCTGGCGCAGCTCCTGTCGCGGCCTTGTCTCTCTCCCCCAGCCCATGTAACATTTCCTGCGCGTGATTGACCCCCTATATACAACAACCATCACACATCAAACCTCAAACATCCCCCCTACCCTCACAAACCCTCAGTTAGAGTCCAACTTTTCGGCTTGTACAAAGGTCCACGCCTCTTCAGGCGTTTCGAAGTAATAGTGTTGGCCCTTGTATGTGACCCACAGTCGCGCTGGCTGCAGCATTCCGAATTTCACTTCTTTCCAGTACAACGCCGCTTTGGCCCGGTTGAAACCCGCTCTCCGCTTTGCAACCTCCGTGCTCCAGTCCGGGTATATTCGGATCTCTGCATTGTCCCACTTACTGCTCCACTCCTTGGCCCATCTCAGGACCCACTCTCTGTCCGTGAACCGGTGGAACCTCACCACCATTGCCCTTGGCGGCTCATTTGCCTGGGGCTTCTTCGCCAGCACCCGATGTGCCCCGTCCAACTCCAGCGGCCTCGAAGGGGCCTTCGTGCCCATCATCGCCTCGAGCATCAGCCCCCTCCACTCCCTCAGGGAGACCCAGGATTCGCAGATTCTTTCTCCTCGACCTGTTCTTCAGGTCTTCGAGTCTTCCCGCCCACCTCTTGTGTAGTGCCTCGTTCTGCTCCACTCTCACCGCCAGGCCCACGAGCTCGTCCTCGTTCTGACTGACTCTTTTCTGTACCTCCTGGATCTTAGCTTCGTGGGCCTTCTGCGTGATCCCAAGTCCTTCAATTGCCGAAAGCATAGGCGCCAACATCTCCTTGCGCATCTCCTCGTGCTGCTCCTCGAAGCGGCGCTTGATGAACTCCTGCAGCTCCCCTTTGTCCCAGGTCACCGCCATTTTGTTTTCTTTCCCTCGCTTCTCCCGTTGCTCCAGTGCCGCTCCTCTGGCCGTTACACTTCTGGTCCGTTTAAAAAGTCTATGGAAACTCCTGAAAAAGGCCTGAGAGTCAGTTCCAGGCGGGAGCTGCCAAATGCGCGACCTACTCCTCCATGGCCGCCACCGGAAGCCTCGTCCCTGCTTCTTCAATGGCCTTGGTAGATCCTTTCACAGTTGTTCCCTCTGCTGCTAGAATTCACCTTTGATAGAGTCAAGCCAGATTGCAGCTTTAAGCTTGCCCTTCCCCCGCCTGCATGCTGGAAGAGGCCCTTGTCTAAACCTGCAGCCAAATCCTTTACTGTTTCTGCCGGGTCTGGCAGCCAAAAGACATAACATTCCTGGGGGACACTGTCAGGGGAATGCTGCCGTCTTCTTGCCACACCGGGAAATGTCAAACAAATGCCGTGGGGGCCCTGTAAAAGAGCCCAAATGTCCGTTCCAAGCGGGAGCTACCGAATATGCGACCTAGCTCTGCATAGCCGCACCCGGAAGTCTCCCGCCCCAGATTCCTATTCATTGACTAGAGCTGTGCCTTCAACACCATCATCCCAGGCAAGCTAATATCAAAACTTCAAACCTAGGACTCAGCTCTGCCCTCTGCAACTGGATCCTCGACTTCCTGACCCATAGACTGGGTGGCAAAATTTGGCTCCAACTCCATCTACCACGTTTGATGATGACATGAGAGTAGTGGGCCGGATCTCGAACAACGATGAGTCAAAGTCCAGGAGGTAGATAGAAAACCTAGTGACGTGGTGTAACAACGACAATCCCTCCCTCAATGTCAGCAAAATTGAAGAGCTGGTCATTGACTTCAGGGAGCAAAGTATCGGACACACACCTGGCTGCATCAATGGGGCCAAGGTGGAGATGGTTGACAGCTTCAAATTCCTAGGTGTGCACATCACCAACAATCTGTCCTGATCCACACACGTTGACGCTACGAACAAAAAAGCACAACAGCGCCTATACATCCTCAGGAAACTAAGGAAATTCGGCATGTCCACATTGACTCTTAACAGTTTTTATGGATGCACATATAAAGCATCTTATCTGGCTGCATCACAGCTTGGTATGGCAAATGCTCGGCCCAAGACCGTAAGAGCCTACAGAGAGTTGTAAACAAACAGAATGTCAGCCTCCTCCACCCCTACTCCCAGCTGTGAGACCATGAAATTCTCGCTCATGTCCAAATTTAATTTATACCCAGAGAACGTCCCGAATCTTTGGAGCAGTTCCATTATACAAGCACCCCGACCTGCTTGGATCCGAGATATACAGTAGCAGATCATCGGCATAAAAGGACACTCTATGCTCCACTCCCCCCACTATCTCCGTCCACAGCCCCGAGCTCCTTAGCATGATGGCCAAGGGCTCTATAGACAATGCAAACAACAGGGAAGACATAGGGCACCCCTGCTTCATACCCCGGTGCAGTGCAAAGTCCAGGTTCATTAAATTTCTTTTGGAATTCAACTGGGAACCCATCAATTCCCGCTGCGTTCCCTGCCTGCATCCTCCTTCATCTCTTTTGACAGTCATCAGATGATACTTAACTCTGAAACTGCTGACTAATTGCTTGGATATTGCACATGCTATGTCATTCCAAATTAATTCAAGATTCCTTGAGGCTTTTAACAATGTTTTTTCATGCCCTAACCAACAAATCACAACTTTTCTAATATAATGGCGCACACTGCTTTCATCTCCAATACAGTCACTCTTCAGTCAAAGATTGTGTAGGTTGATTCGACTTCCTCACAACATGGTTGCATATATCAGCAGAGGGTGATTTATTGGGGTGTGACTATAGAAGATTCAAGCTTCCGTGAATTTCTGTCTGGTCGGAAACGAGCAATCGGTATTCCAGTGGAGATGCAATTGGTCAGAACCAATTTATCAGGTTGTCGAGTGACACTCTTATGATTTGTAGTTCATATCAAACCATTTCTAATTTATTTGCTGAATGTACGCCACACTTAAAGTATTATAATACTTTATTGGCAGTGTAAAAGCTCATCATATCTTTGAACCAGACTTTGGCTGCCAAATATTTACTCTGTTGCAAGCAAAAGATCAGCAAGTTAAAATTGGGCCATCTTCTAGATGACTTGTTTAAATATTGCTTCAGAGTAATTTATTTTCATGTATAATTGGGGTTGGTGGAAGAGGGAGAAAAATGCTTTGCACAATTTCTAATGGAATCATAAACCTGTTTATACATCTTTGATTTTGCCATAGCTAAAAAAACAACAGGAATCCTTCCCTCAAAATTAATTTAGTCAAATCCATTAAGAGCTTTCTTTAAAAAACAGTTGATTTCTTTAATTTCCATTTGAAAGGACAATATATCTAAACTTTATATGCCCTTAGTGTTGGGTGGGGTTGCTGGGTTATGGGGATAGGGTGGAGGTCTTGACCTTGGGTAGGGTGCTCTTTCCAGGAGCCGGTGCAGACTCGATGGGCTGAATGGCCTCCTTCTGCACTGCAAATTCTATGATTCTATCTCCTGCTGCCCACTGGCCCCTCCAACCCTGCTCTATCCTCCTCTCCTAGCCTCAGATACTCCAACCCGTCCAGGAACTCCCTCATCTCTCGCTCTTCCCCTAGTGGCTCCGACCTATATTGATCCCTATGAAACTCTTCAAATACTTTATTGATCTGCTCCAGGGCCACCACCAGCTTCCCCATGCTATCCTGTACGTGAACTATCTCCCTTGCTGCCCCCTCCCTCTGGGGCTGATGGCCAGCATATGTCCTGCCTTCTCCCCGTGCTCATAGACTGACCCCCTCACCCTATCTCAACTGGTGAAAGGCATCCGCCTACAGCTCCTTCCTCTTGGCCAAGAGGGCCAGGTCCGGGTCCCCTGCGTACCTCCCATCCACCTCCAGAATCTCTATCAATTTTCGGCACTCCCCTCTCTCCTTGTCCACCTTAGCCTTGAATGAGATCACTTCCCCCCTCACCACTGCATTCAGAACCTCCCAAACCACCGACTGCAAAACCTCCCCCCCCCGCCCCATATAGTTAAACCCCACATATTAGGGCGGCACGGTGACACAGTGGTTAACATTGTTGCCTCACGGCACTGAGTATCCAGGTTCGATCCTGGCCCCGGGTCACTGTCAGTGTGGAGTTTGCACATTCTCCCCGTGTCTGCGTGGGTCTCAACCCCGCACCACAAAAAGGGTAGGTGGATTGGCCACACTAAATTACCCCTTAATTGGGGGAAAAAAAGAATTGGGTACGCTAAATTTATATTTTTAAAAAACATATATTCCTCTGACACCTTCCTGGGGATGGATTCTCTGCACTCCGTGCTGAAATCAAGGCCGGCGGGAGGACGGAGAATCGACGTTCCCGCAAGAAATCGGGACCGCCGCCGGTTCACCGATTCTGCGGGCCACCTGGGACCTACCTGGGGCCATTGCCAGAGGCCCGCTCAGCCATTCTCCGCCCCCGACCGATCAAAGTCTCGACGGCGTGGAACTAATGTGCTCCAGCCTGTCGGGATACTCACGTACTACCAACGTCCCCTCCAACGCTCCCGTCATATCATGTACCTGCCCTCCTGGTCCGCCACCACCGTCTCCATCTGAAACCTCACCCTCTTGCTCACCAATACCGCAACCCTCCCCCAAGCCCTGTTCTCGAACCCCAAGTGGAAAACCTGACTCGCCCAACCCTTTCTAAGCCCCACATTACCTGATCCTTCACCCTCAGAGAGGTGTTCTGCAACATCACTCTTTAAGTGCCTAAAAACTCTTGAGCTCACCGGCCCCCTAATCCTCTCACGTTACATGTGACTATTCTGACCGGCGGTTTCTCACCTCTCTGGTCCCTCTTATGCGCCATCATCATAACCCCAACCCTGCCCTTCAGGCCTGACCCACCCCATCCCTTTGTTACCATCAAACCCCATCTCCCTGCCCAGAATCCCCCATCCACTTCCTCCTGCAAACACCCCTCCAACTATTGGCCCTCTCCCCCTACCTTTCACACCTCCCAGGCCCATCGTAACCTGTTCGACCAGGTTCCAGCAACCATGGGCCTTCCCCCCACCACACTCCCGTTCACTAGCCAACTTTTGCTTGCTAGTGTGGAGGCCCCTGCCCAGGCCCCCCTCCTCCCAATCCCCTCCCCCATGCCCAGTCCCTGAAAACAAAGACAAACAAACAAAGCCAGTGCAAAAACCATGCCCCAGAGAACCACCATAACCCCAAAGCCCAATATTATTGTAACCAACTATAGGCTATAACACAAAGGTAAGCAACCCTTCCCCATTCAACCAACCCAAAAACCCAGCTTATCCCCCCCACCCACAAATACAGAACAAAAAACTAAAACAACCTGAAACGAGAGATAAAGGCCCCATCTCCTCCGTCTAAGTCCCAATCCCACTCCCATCTCTCATTTCAGTCCCAGTCCTTTGGCCTTCACAAACGTCTCTGCCGCCTCCACTCTCGAAGTAGAAGACTCTTGAGTTATAGGTCACCCTCAGCTTCGCCGGGTAGACCACGGCAAACCTCACACTGTTACTGTAGAGTATCGCCTTCACCTGTCCGAAGGCCGCCAGCCTCTTACCAGCGCTACCGTCAAGTCTTGGTATATTCGAATGCCAACTCCTTCCCACTTCACCTCACGCCTTTGCTTCGCCCAGCTCAGTCCTTCTCCTTGACGTGAAACTTGTGAAAGCAAATGAGAACTGCCCTCACTGGCTCGTTTGCTTTTGGCTTGGGCCTGAGGGACCAATGAGCCCTGTCCAACTCATATCGGGAGGGTTCTTTGCCCTCCCTAACAACTCTACCAGCATCTTTGTGAAGTACGCAGTGGGCCTTGGGCCCTCCACCCCCTCAGGCAGGCCCACAATTCATAAATTATGCCACCTTGACCTGTTCTCCAAGTCCTCCATCTTGGCTCTGAGTCCTTTGTTAGCCTCCACCACCTTTCGCAGCTCCTCACCCATTGAGGTGAACGGGTCACTGAGCTGCGACAGAGCTTCCTCCGCCCCATTCAACTTCTCTGCTTGCTCCCGTACCTCGGCTGATGTCTTCAACACTGCAGCCTTCACCGGGTCAATTGCCTCCTTCACCCACTCCTTCATCGCAGCCATAATCTCCTTTCGCAGCACCTCCATATGCTCGGCGAACAGCCTCTCTAATTCTCCAGATTTTTATAACTTAAGAACTAGGAGCAGGAGTAGCTACTGATTGCCAGCCAGAGAAACACCCATTAATCCCCACTCTTTGCTTTCTATTAATTAACCAATCCTCTATCCATGCTACTACTTTCCCCTTAATGCCATGCATCTTTATCTTATGCAGCAATCTTTTGTGTGGTAACTTGTCAAAAGCTTTCTGGAAATCCAGATATACCACATCCATTGGCTCCCCGTTATCTACCGCACTGCTAATGTCCTCAAAAAATTCCACTAAATTAGTTAGGCACGACCTGCCCTTTATGAACTCATGCTGCGTCTGTCCAATGGGACAATTTTCATCCAGATGCCTCGCTATTTCTTCCTTGATGATAGATTCCAGCGTCTTCCCTACTCCCGAAGTTAAGCTCACTGGCCTATAATTACCCGATTTCTGCCTACCTCCTTTTTTAAACAGTGGTGTCACATTTGCTAATTTCCAATCCGCCGGGACCACCCCAGAGTCTAGTGAATTTTGGTAAATTATCACCAGTGCATTTGCAATTTCTTTTTTTTTTTAATTTAGATTGCCCAATTATTTTTTTCAATTAAGGGGCAATTTTGCATGGCCAATCCACCTACTCTGCACATTTTTGGGATGTGGGGGCAAAACCCACGCAGACACGGGGAGAATGTGCAAACTCCACACGGACAGTGACCCAGAGCCGGGATCGAACCTGGGACCTCAGCGCCGTGAGGCAGCTGTGCTAACCACTAGGCCACCGTGCTGCCCCTGCATTTGCAATTTCCCTAGCCAGGACATTGTTCCTCTCATGAGTGAACACTGACACAAAGTATTCATTTAGAACTCTACCTACATCCCCTTGCTCCACACACAAATTACCACTGTGGTCCTTAATGGGCCCAACTTTTTCCCCAGTTATACTTTTACCCTTAATGTACTTGTAAAACAACTTAGGATTTTCCTTTATTTTACCTGCCTGTATCGTTTCTGTCCCCTTTTTGCTCTTCTAATTTCCTTTTCTTTAAAATAAATTTACAGTACCCAATTATTTTTTTCCAATTAAGGGGCAATTTTTCCTTGATGATAGGTTCCAGCATCTTCCCTACTACCGAAGTTAAGCTCACTGGCCTATAATTACCCACTTTCTGCCTACCTCCTTTTTTAAACAGTGGTGTCACGTTTGCTAATTTCCAATCCGCCGGGACCACCCCAGAGTCTAGTAAATTTTGGTAAATTATCACGAGGGCATTTGTAATTTCCCTAGCCATCTCTTTTAGTACTCTGGGATGCATTCCGTCAGGTCCAGGAGACTTGTCTACCTTTAGCACCATTAGCTTGCCCATCACTACCTCCTTAGTGATAACAATCGTCTCAAGGTCCTCACCTGTCATAGCCTCATTTCCATCAGCCACTGGCATGTTATTTGTGTCTTCCACTGCGAAGACCGACCCAAAAAACCTGTTCAGTTCCTCAGCCATTTCCTCATCTCCCATTATTAAATCTCCCTTCTCATCCTCTAAAGGACCTTAGCCACTCTTTTTTGTTTTATATATTTGTAGAAAAGTTCACTATCTGTTTTTATATTCTGAGCAAGTTTACTCTCATAATCTATCTTACTCTTCTTTATATCTTTTTTAGTAGCTTGCTGTTGCCCCCTAAAGATTTCCCAATCCTCTAGTCTCCCACTAATATTTGCCACTTTGTGTGCTTTTTCCTTCAATTTGGTACTCCCCCTTATTTCCTTAGATATCCACGGTTGATGTTCCCGCTTTCTACTGTCCTTCCTTTTTGTTGGTATAAACTTTTGCTGAGCACTGTGAAAAATCGCTTGGAAGGTTCTCCACTGTTCCTCAACTGTTTCACCATATAGTCTTTGCTCCCAGTCTCCCTTAGCCAGCTCTTCTCTCATCCCATTGCAATCTCCTTTGTTTAAACACAAAACACTAGTGTTTGATTTTACCTTCTCATCCTCCATCTGTATTTTAAATTCCACCATATTGTGATCGCTCCTTCCGAGAGGATCCCTAACTATGAGATCATTAATCAATCCTGATCATTAATCAATCCTGTCTCATTACACAGGACCAGATCTAGGATCGCTTGTTCCCTCGTAGGTTCCATTACATACTGTTCCAGGAAACTATCGCAGATACATTCTATAAACTCCTCCTTAATGCTGCCTTGACCGACCTGGCTTAACCAATTGACATGTAGATTAAAATCCCCCATGATAACTGCTGTCCATTTATTTTTTTTAATAAACATTTTATTGAAGTATTTATGGTTTTATAACAATAACAGAAGAAACAGTGTCCTACAAATATAAACATAGTGCAAAAGCCGTCTTCCTCACAGGTCCCACCTTTTCTAACCCCCTACTCTAAACTAAACAAACCCACAAACCTCCCCCCCCCTCCCTTCTGCTGACAGTTAATTTTCCCCAAAGAAGTCGGTGAAAGGCTGCCACCTCTGGAAGAACCCTGACATTGACTCAGGGCAAACTTGATTTTCTCCAGACAGAGAAAGGTAGCCATGTCAGTAAGCCAGGTCTCTGACTTTGGGGGCTTGAGTCCCTCCAAGCTAATAATATCCGTCTCCGGGCTACCAGGGAGGAAAAGGCCAGAAAGTCTGCCTCTTTCTCCTCCTGGATTCCCGGATCTTCCGACACTCTGAAAATCGCCACCTCTGGATTCGGGGCCACCCTTGTTTTTGACACCTTGGACATGACATCCGCAAACCCCTGCCAGAATCTCGTAAGCTTCAGACATGCCCAAAACATATGAACATGGTTCGCTGGTCCTCCCGTGTGCCTTGCGCACCTATCCTCTACCGAAAGAACCTGCTCATCCGGGCCACTGTCATGCGAGCCCGGTGAACGACCTTAAACTGTATCAGGCCGAGCCTGGCACATGATGTGAATGCATTGACTTTGCTCAATGCGTCCGCCCAGAGACCGTCCTCTATCTCTCCTCCTAACTCCTCTTCCCATTTGTGTTTCAGCTCCTCCGTCTGCGTTTCCTCTGACCCCATGAGCTCCTTATAAATGTCCAAAACCCTCTCCTCTCCCACCCATACTCTGGAAACTACCCTATCCTGTATCCTTCTTGGTGGTAGGAGCGGGAAGGTTGAGACCTGCCTGCGTAGGAAGGCCTGAAGTCCTTGTTCCCTCCCGCTAAAACAAATTTCTCCTCCAAATCCCTCAGGCTGGGAAAGCTCCCGTCTATAAACATATCTCCCATCCTCTCGATCATGCTTTCTGCCATCTCCGGAACCCTCCACCTAGCCTCCCCGGGGCAAACCAGTGATTATTGCAGATTGGAGACCAGACCGATGCTCCCTCTGCTCCCACATCCCTCCTCCATTGCCCCCAAACTCTCAGGGCCACTACCACCACGGGACTGGTGGAGTACCGTGCTGGCGGGAACGACAGAGGCGCCGTTACCAATGCCCCCAAACTAGTGCCCTTACATGATGCCACCTCTACTCGCTCCCACATCAACCCCCCTCCCCCCCCACCACCCACTTCCTAATCATGGCTATATTCGCCGCCCAGTAATAATAACAGGAGTCGGCCATCTGGCCCCTCGAGCCTGCTCCGCCATTTAATGAGATCATGGCTGATCTTTGTGGACTCAGCTCCACTGTCCGCGTACACCATATCCCCGAATCCCTTTATTCTTTAGAAAGGTATCTACCTTTTTCTTAAAAACGTTTAAAGAAGGAGACTCAACTGCTTCACTGGGCAAGGAATTCCAGAGGTTCACAACCCTTTGGGTGAAGAAGTTCCTCCTGAGCTCAGTCCTAAATCTACTTCCCCTTATTTTGAGGCTATGCCCCCTAGTTCTGCTTTCCCCGACCAGTGGAAACAACCTGCCCGCATCTATCCTATCTATTCCCTTCATAATTTTATATGTTTCAATAAGATCCCCCCGCATCCTTCTAAACTCCAATGAGTACAGTCCCAGTCTACTCAACCTCTTGTCATAATCTAATCCCCTCAACTCTGGGATCAACCTAGTGAATCTCCTCTGCACTCCCTCCAGTGCCAATATGTCCTTTCTCAGGTGAGGAGACCAAAACTGAACACAGGTGTGGCCTCACCAACACCTTATACAATTGCAGCATAACCTCCCTAGTCTTGAACTCCATCCCTCTAGCAATGAAAGACAAAACTCGATTAGTTTAATTAGATTAATAATTACTAAAGTTCGGGAGTGCCAGCCTGCCCTCCCTCCAGCTGCGCTCCAACATCCCCTTTTTTACTCGCGGGGTCTTGCCCGCCCATACAAAGCCAGTTTAAAAACCCGTTTAAAAAAGGACCGCGGAATAAAGATGGGGAGACACTGAAACACAAACAGGAATCTCGGGAGGACCATAATTTTCACCGTCTGTACCCTCCCGGCCAGTGACAGCGGGAACACGTCACACCTCCGAAAATCTTCCTTCATTTGGTCTTCTAGTCGGGCCAAATTTAGCTTGTACAGCCGCTCCCATTCCTGCGCCACCTGGATGCCTAGGTACCAGAAGCTTCCCTTACCACTCTAAACGGCAGCTCCCCCAATCGACTCTCCTGCCCCCTTGCCTGGATCGCGAATATCTAACCCGAAAACCGGCCAAAATGCCCCAGAATCCTCATACTTTCTCCCATCCCCTCTAGTGGGTCCGAAACATATAGGAGCAGGCCGTCTGCGTATAGCGAGACTCTGTGTTCCACAGCCCCCCCGGACCAGCCCCTTCAGACTCTCAACGTAATTGCCAGCGCTTCTATGGCCAGTGCGAACAACAGCGGGGAAAGGGGGCATCCCTGCCTTGTCCCCCGGTGCAGCCTAAAATAGCCCGATGTCAGCCTGTCCGTCCGTACACTCACCACGGGTGCCTTATACAGCAGCCTAACCCAGTCGATGAAGCCTCGTCCAAACCCAAACCACCCCAGCACCTCCCACAGATAATCCCATTCCACCCGATCAAAGGCCTTCTCTGCGTCCATTGCGACCACTACCTCTACGTCCCTACCCTCTGGGGGCATCATGATAACATTCAACAGCATACTTACATTGGCCACCAACTGCCTCCCCTTAACAAATCCCGTCTGGTCCTCCCCAATCACGTCCGAGACGCAGTCTTCAATCCTTGAGGACAAGATCTTAGCCAACAGTTTGGCGTCTTCATTTAGTAGGCAGATCGGTCTGTAGGACCCACATAGCTCCGGGTCCTTAGCCCGCATCAGGATCAATGAGCTAGTGGCCTGTGACATCGTTGGGGAAAGCCCCCTTCTCTCCCTTGCCTCATTAAATGTCCTCATCAGTGTGGTAGTCACCACTAGCTGTATTATATGTATTAAGGTAAGACACATATACTAGAAGTACATGGGTAAATCCCTGCCTGCTGACTCCACCCACTAGGCGGCGTATAAATGTGTGTGCTCGCCGGTGCTGCAGCCATTCTGGTGGCAGCTACAGGAGGCACAACATCTTTGCTCAATAAAGTCTCGATTATTCCATTACTCTCGTCTTTGTAGTAATTGATAGTGCATCAATTTATTGAACAAAGATTTTAAAACGATGGATTTTCGCATCAAGCCTGATCGCCTGCAGCTGAGCCCTCAAGCAGCCAACACTACGTCCACTTTTGACCACTGGCTAGCCTGCTTCGAAAGCTACCTCCGAACATCCGCTGAGGAACCCTCGGACGCGCAGAAGCTCCAAGTCCTTTATTCACAGGTGAGCACTGACATTTTTCCTCTCATCCGGGATGCGCCCACTTACTCCAAAGCAATGGAGCTCCTGAAGGGACATTACGTTCAGCCAGTCAATCAACTATACGTCAGGCACCTCCTGTCCACGAGACAGCAACTCCGCGGTGAGTCCCTAGACGATTTCTGGCGTGCCCTGCACATCCTGGGGAGGAACTGCGACTGCCAGGCAGTTTCAAAGAACAACAAAGAAATGTACAGCACGGGAACAGGCCCTTCGGCCCTCCAAGCCCGTGGCGACCATGCTGCCCGACTAAACTACAATCTTCTACACTTCCTGGGTCCGTATCCCTCTATTCCCATCCTATTCATGTATTTGTCAAGATGCCCCTTAAATGTCACTATCGTCCCTGCTTCCACTACCTCCTCCGGTAGCGAGTTCCAGGCACCCACTACCCTCTGCGTAAAAAACTTGCCTCGTACATCTACTCTAAACCTTGCCCCTCTCACCTTAAACCTATGCCCCCTAGTAATTGACCCCTCTACCCTGGGGAAAAGCCTCTGACTATCCACTCTGTCTATGCCCCTCATAATTTTGTATACCTCTATCAGGTCTCCCCTCAACCTCCTTCGTTCCAGTGAGAACAAACCGAGTTTATTCAACCGCTCCTCATAGCTAATGCCCTCCATACCAGGCAACATTCTGGTAAATCTCTTCTGCACCCTCTCTAAAGCCTCCACATCCTTCTGGTAGTGTGGCGACCAGAATTGAACACTATACTCCAAGTGTGGCCTAACTAAGGTTCTATACAGCTGCAACATGACTTGCCAATTCTTATACTCAATGCCCCGGCCAATGAAGGCAAGCATGCCGTATGCCTTCTTGACTACCTTCTCCACCTGTGTTGCCCCTTTCAGTGACCTGTGGACCTGTACTCCAAGATCTCTTTGACTTTCAATACTCTTGAGGGTTCTACCATTCACCGTATATTCCCTACCTGCATTAGACCTTCCAAAATGCATTACCTCACATTTGTCCGGATTAATCTCCATCTGCCATCTCTCCGCCCAAGTCTCCAAACAATCTAAATCCTGCTGTATCCTCCGACAGTCCTCATCGCTATCCGCAATTCCACCAACCTTTGTGTCGTCTGCAAACTTACTAATCAGACCAGTTACATTTTCCTCCAAATCATTTATATATACTACAAAGAGCAAAGGCCCCAGCACTGATCCCTGTGGAACACCACTGGTCACAGCCCTCCAATTAGAAAAGCATCCTTCCATTGCTACTCTCTGCCTTCTATGGCCTAGCCAGTTCTGTATCCACCTTGCCAGCTCACCCCTGATCCCGTGTGACTTCACCTTTTGTACTAGTCTACCATGAGGGACCTTGTCAAAGGCCTTACTGAAGTCCATATAGACAACATCCACTGCCCTACCTGCATCAATCATCTTAGTGACCTCCTCGAAAAACTCTATCAAGTTAGTGAGACACGACAGCCCCTTCACAAAACCGTGCTGCCTCTCACTAATACGTCCATTTGCTTCCAAATGGGAGTAGATCCTGTCTCGAAGAATTCTCTCCAGTAATTTCCCTACCACTGAAGTAAGGCTCACCGGCCTGTAGTTCCCGGGATTATCCTTGCTACCCTTCTTAAACAGAGGAACAACATTGGCTATTCTCCAGTCCTCCGGGACATCCCCCGAAGACAGCGAGGATCCAAAGATTTCCGTCAAGGCCTCAGCAATTTCCTCTCCAGCCTCCTTCAGTATTCTGGGGTAGATCCCATCAGGCCCTGGGGACTTATCTACCTTAATATTTTCTAAGACACCCAACACCTCGTCTTTTTGGATCTCAATGTGACCCAGGCTATCTACATCCCCTTCTCCAGACTCAACATCTACCAATTCCTTCTCTTTGGTGAATACTGATGCAAAGTATTCATTTAGTACCTCGCCCATTTCCTCTGGCTCCACACATAGATTCCCTTGCCTATCCTTCAGTGGGCCAACCCTTTCCACGGCTACCCTTTTGCTTTTTATGTACGTAAGTTTCGGCAGTCCAGCACACAGAACTTTTAATCCGAGACGCCTTCGTTACGGGCATGAGGTCTGCGTATGTCTGCCAGCGTCTATTGGAAGGGGGTACGCTTGATCTTGCGGGAACCAGGCAGCTCGCGAACCCGTTAACAGTGGCCTTCTGTAACGTCCAGTCGTACGCCCCGACCGCACGGCACCCTCATGGGCATCGTGGGCCCCACCAGCTACCGACTCCAGCTCACCACAAGCATGCGGCAGCCAGCCAACCCTGGGGTGCCCAAATGCTATTTTTGCGGGCAGAGCAAGCACCCCCGGCAGCGCTGCCTGGCGCGGAGCGCAACCTGCAACGGAAGGGACACTTTGTTTCTGTGTGCCAGGCCCGGTCGGTCGCCGCTGTTTCTGGGCTCAACGTTCCTACACCTCCCACGGGCGACCCAGGGTCGCCGCCATTTTCCTCCTCGCAAGCCAAGTGCGACCCGTGGACATCACCATTTTCTTCCCTGCAGGCCACGTGCGGCTTGTGGGTGCCACCATCTTTAATGCTGCCCACCATGTGCACCCCATGGCCATCTTTGGCGCCATTTTGGACGGCGCCTCAGGACCCCTGCTCGTCTGGAAGCCCCTCTGGCCGTTCATCGCCTGCCACTACCCCCACCACCGCTGACTAGCCCAGGGCCTCCCAGCATCTGTCGCAGATCGCCTTGATCACCCTGGACCAGTCCTGGCCCCGCAACCTCGCGACCGCAACGACAACGGTGAAAATCGATGGGCACAAGACGCCTTTTTGACTCCGGGAGCACAGAGAGCTTCCCCCCATGACGGTAAGGCGCTGCTCCCTCGCGGTACACCCAGTTACCCAGAAAATCTCCCTGGCCTCCGGATCCCATTCCGTGGAAATCAAGCACCCCCGGCAGCGCTGCCCGGCGCGGAGCGCAACCTGCAACGGAAGCAGAAAGAAGGGACACTTTGTTTCTGTGTGCCAGGCCCGGTCGGTCGCCGCTGTTTCTGGGCCCAACGTTCCTACACCTCCCACGGGCCGCATCGCGACCCTCACCGTCCAAGGCTTAGAGTTCAGCAACTTCCGGCTCTACGTCCTCCCCCACCTCTGCGCTGCCCTGTTACCCGGCCTGGACTTCCAGTGTCACCTCCAAAGCCTAACTTTAAAATTCGGCGGACCCCTACCCCCCCTCACCGTATACGGCCTCACGACCCTTAAAGTCGATCCACCTTCCTTGTTTGCGTACCTCACCCCGGATTGCAAACCCGTCGCCACTAGGAGCAGACAGTACAGTGCCCAGGACAGGACGTTCATCGGGTTGGAGGTCCAACGGCTTCTGCGGGAAGGAGTCATTGAGGCCAACAACAGCCCCTGGAGAGCCCAAGTGGCAGTAGTTAAGACTGGGGAGAAGCACAGGATGGTCATTGACTACAGTCAGACCATCAATCGGTACACGCAGCCTGACGCGTACCCTCTCCTACGCATATCTGACATGGTCAATCAGATTGCACAGTATCAGGTCTTTTCCACAGTGGGCCTGAAGTCTGCCTACCATCAGCTCCCCACCCGCCCGGAGGACCGCCAATACATTGCGTTCAAAGCAGATGGCCGCCTCTATCACTTCCTTAGGGATCCCTTTGGCGTCACTAATGGGGTCTCGGTCTTCGAATGTGAGCTGGACCGAATGGTTGACTGGTACGGACTGCGGGCCACCTTCCCGTACCGAGACAACGTCACCATCTGCGGCCACGATCAGCAGGACCACGGCGCTAACCTCCTAAAATTTCTCCAGACCGCCAAGCTCCTTAATCTCACGTACAATAATGAGAAATGCGTGTTCCGCACCAACCGTTTAGCCATCCTTGGCTATGTCGTGGAAAATGGAGTTCTAGGGTCCGACCCCGGCCGCATACTCATGGAACTCCCCCTCCCCCACTGCCCCAAGGCCCTGAAACGATGCCTGGGGTTTTTCTCCTACTATGCCCAGTGGGTCCCAACTATGCGGACAAGGCCCGCCCACTCATTCAGTCCACAGTTTTTCCCCTGACGGCTGAGGCCCGCCAGGCCTTCAACCGCATCAAGGTAGACATCGCTAAGGCCACAATGCACGCGGTCGACGAGTCCCTCCCCTTCCAGGTGGAGAGCGATGCATCGGACGTAGCTCTGGCCGCCACCCTCAACCAGGCAGGCAGGCCCGTGGTCTTCTTTTCCCGCACCCTCCATGCCTCCGAAATTCGGCACTCCGCTGATGAAAAGGAGGCCCAAACCATAGTGGAAGCTATGCGGCATTGGAGGCATTACCTGGCCGGCAGGCGATTCACTCTCCTCACTGACCAACGGTCGGTTGCCTTCATGTTCAATAATACACAGCGGGGCAAGATCATAAACGATAAGATCTTGAGGTGGAGGATCGAGCTCTCCACCTATAATTACGAGATTTTGTATCGCCCCAGGAAGCTCAACGAGCCACCCGACACCCTATCCCACGGTACATGTGCCAGCGCACAAGTGGTCCGACTCCGGGCTCTCCACTATGACGTCTGCCACCCGGCTGTCACCCGGTTCTTCCATTTCATCAAGGCCCGCAACCTGCCCTACTCCATTGAGGAGGTCAGGACTGTCACCAGAGACTGCCAGGTCTGCGCAGAGTGCATGCCGCACTTCTACCGGCCAGATCGAGCGCACCTGAAGGCCTCCCGCCCCTTTGAGCGCCTCAGCATGGACTTCAAAGGGCCCCTCCCCTCCACCGACTGCAACACGTACTTTCTGAACGTGGTCGATGAGTACTCCCGGTTCCCTTTCGCCATCCCATGCCCCGATATGACTTCTGCCACGGTCATGAAAGCCCGCCACAGCATCTTCACTCTGTTCGGTTTCCCCACCTACGTCCACAGCGATCGGGGATCCTCCTTTATGAGTGATGTGCTGCGGCAGTTCCTGCTCAGCAAGGGCATTGCTTCGAGCAGGACGACCAGCTACAACCCCTGGGAAACGGGCAGGTGGAGAGGGAGAACGGGACGGTCTTAAGGCCGTCCTGCTGGCCCTGCGGTCTAAAAATCTCCCGGTCTCCCGCTGGCAGGAGGTCCTCCCCAACACGCTCCACTCCATCCGGTCGCTCCTCTGCACCGCGACTAACGAAACCCCCCATGAACATCTCTTTGCTTTCCCCAGGAAGTCCACCTCCGGGATCTCGCTCCCAACATGGCTGACAGTTCCTAAACCCGTCCTCCTTCGCAAGCATGTGCGGACTCATAAGTCGGGCCCTTTGGTCGAAAGGGTCCACCTCCTACATGCAAACCCGCAGTATACCTACGTGGCACACCCCGACGGGCACCAGGACACAGTCTCCCTCCGGGACCTGGCACCTGCTGGATCCCCACCCACGGCCCCCGACCCGACCCCCCCCCCCCCACCGGTTGCCTCATTCTCTCCTGCGCCACACACCCTCCCCCCCAGCGAACCTCAGCGCAGCCCCCGCCCCAGGAGGATCCGTCCTCCCACTGGTTCCACTTGGGTGACGAAGACGAGGACAACATGCTCCCGGAGTCACAGGTGACTGAGCTAAGTCGGCGCCCACATCACCACCAGGACTGAGGTGATTGCAGAGGAGAGTCAAGGCCCCCGACAGACTGAACTTGTAATTTTTTTTCCACCACCCCCGCCGGACTCTTTTTTAACAGGGGGTGAATGTGGTAGTCACTACTAGCTGTATTATATGTATTACGGTAAGACAGATATACTAGAGGTACATGGGTAAATCCCTGCCTGCTGGCTCCGCCCAGTAGGCGGCGTATAAATGTGTGCTCTCACCGGTGCTGCAGCCATTCTGGTTCCAGCTACAGGAGGCACAACATCTTTGCTCAATAAAGCCTCGATTATTCCACTACTCTCGTCTTTGTGGTAATTGATAGTGCATCAATCAGCAGTGACCTCAGTATCCCAGAGAACGTTTTGTAAAACTCCACGGGGTACCCGTTTGGTCCCGGGGCTTTACCCGACTGCATGGTCTTCAATCCATCTGCTATCTCTTCCAACCCGATCGGGGCCCCCAGCCCTTCTACCAACTCTTCATCAACCTTCGGGAACTTCAGCACCCTAAGAATTGCCTCATCCCCTCCGGCCCAGCTCGGGGTTCCGCCGCATACAGCCTGCTTTAGAATTCCTTAAATGCTTTATTGACCCCAGCTGAATCTGCGACCAGGTTCCCATCCCTGTCCCTTACTTTCCCAATCTCCCTGGCTGCCTCCCACTTTCTAAGCAGCTACGCAAGCATTCTGCTGGCCTTCTCCCCATATTCATAAATCACCCCCCTCGCCTTCCTAAGCTGCTCCACTGCCTTCCCTGTAGTTAACAAGCCAAACTCTGCCTGCAGCCTCCGTCATTCCCTTAGAAGCCCTGCCTCTGGGGCCTCAGCATAACTTCTGTCGACCTGTAGTATTTCCTGTATCAGTCGGTCTGTCTCTGCTCTGCCTGCCTTCTCCCTATGGGCCTGTATCGAGATCAGTTCCCCTCTGATCACCGCCTTCAGCGCCTCCCAGACCACTGCAGCAGAAACTTCCCCCGTGTCGTTGACTTCCAGATAGTTCTGGATACATTCCGTCAGCCGCCCACACACTTCCTCATCCGCTAAATGTCCCACGTCCAGTCTCCAGTGCGGGTGCTGTCTACTCTCCTTGCTCACCTGTAGGTCAACCCATGATCCGAGATCGTGATCGATGAATAGTCAGTGTCCACTATCCCCCCCCAATGACCAGCTAAAGCGAATCCAGGTCCGGGATCTTCCCCAACATCCTCCTTATGAACTCCACATCATCCCAATTTGGCGCGTACACATTCACGAGCACCACCGGCAGCCCCGCCAGCTTCCCTCTGACTATGATGTACCGACCCCCCACATCGGCGACTATTCTTCCCGCCTCGAATGACACTCACTTGTTGATCAGGATTGTGATCCCTCCAGTCTTAGAGTCCAGCCCTGAGTGGAAAACCTGCCTGACCCTTCCCTTCCTTAGTCTGACCTGGTCAGTTACTCTAAGGCGCATCTCCTGCAACATTGCCACGTCCGCCTTCAGTCCGCTCAAATGCGTGAACACGCCCATTTAGTTCTCTTACGTTCCATGTGATCAGCCTGGTTGGGGGGTTTCTCCCCCCGCCCCTCCGCCGATCAGCCATCAGATTTCTTGGGCCAGTCTCCAGCCCGTGCCCCGCCCCCAGGTAGCCTCCGTCCCCGAACTCCCTATTGTCCTACAGCAAAAGTCCATCCCCCATCAGCAGAACATCCCCCCCCCTCCCCTCTCCAGTAACAGCACAATGCAAACCACCCTCTCCAACAAGCATAACATCTGCTTACCCCCCACTGCGCTTCCGAGAGATAGCCCGCTCAGCTAGCTTGGCGCCATGCCCATGCCCATGGCGCCAGACATTTTCCCACCTATTGTTCCCCCCCCCACCTCGGACATAAATGAAAATGAAAACAATCCCAACCCAATTGCCCAAAAGAAGCACAAAGAAAATCAAAAAGAAGATCCAACATCTAACATTCACACCTCCAACCCCATCAGTGCAAATGCAAACTTTAACTCACACAGCTCATCCGCAGGCCCCAAATCGATACAGAAGGCATTACAGATAACGTCCAAAAACAAAGTTCAGTCCAAACATTTCAGTCCACTACCAACCCTTTCCTTCTGGCGAAATCCATCACTTCCTCGGGCGACTTGAAGTAGAAATGTTGCTCTTCGTGTGTGACCCAAAGACGGGCCGGATACAGCAGTCCAAACTTAACCTTCTTCTTAAAAAGGGTCGATTTTATCTGGTTGAATCCTGCTCTTCTCCTGGCCACGTCCACGCTCAGATCTTGATATATACGCAGGACGCTGTTCTCCTATCTACAGCTCCGTGTCTGCCTGGCCCACCGTAGAATGCACTCCTTGTCCAGGTACCTGTGGAATCTCACCACTATTGCTCTCGGGGGGTCACCCTGTGCGCCCTGTCCACCTCCAAGGGTCGGGTAACGTCCTCTCCCCCAGTAACTTCTCGAACCTACCCGCTATGTATGCCCCTGTGTCTGTTCCTTCAGATCCCTCCTGGAGACCCACGACTCTCAGGTTCTGCCGGCGGGACCTGTTCTCTAGATCCTCCACCTTCTCCTGGAGCCTTTTCTGTTGGTCTCTCAACATTCCCACCTCCAACTCCACTGCAGCTTGGTGCTCCTCTTGCTCAGTCAGTGCCTTCTCCACTTTCTGGATCGCCCGATCTTGAGCATCCAGTCTGAGTTCCAGCCGCGCAATCGATTCCTTAATCGGGTCCAAGCATTCCTGTTTCTGCTTGACGAAACCCTCCTGTATAAACTGCATCAACTGCTCCGTCGACCGCTGGGTCGTCAAGCCAGAACTCTGGTCGTCGGCCATGCTTTCTCCCATTGCAGCCTCAGCCCAAGCTTTCTCCATTTGCCGATTTCTTCCTTTGCGAGCACTCCTGGTCCACCACTCCATGCACTGATGTAGGATTCCTCATCACAGTTGTATCCAACATCAATTTTCCAAATCAGATCCAACAATATGTCGCGGACCCAATTGGACGTGTTGCACTCAGGGACCCAATTGGACGTGCTGCCCTCCCCCGGGGACCCAATTGGACGTGCTGCCCTCCCCCGGAGACCCAATTGGATGTGCTGCCCTCCCCCGGGGACCCAATTGGACGTGCTGCTCTCCCTTGGGGACCAATTGGACGTGCTGCCCTCCCCCGGAGACCCAATTGGACGCGCTGCCCTCCCTCGGGGACCCAATTGGACATGCTGCCCTCGGGGGCCCAATTAAACGTGCTGCCCTCCCTCGGGGACCTAATTGGATGTGCTGCTCTCCCTCGGGACCCAATTGGATGTGCTGCCCTTCCTCGGGGACTAATTGGACGTGCTGCCCTCCCTCGGGGCCCAATTGGACGTGCTGCACTCCCTTGGGGCCCCAAATGGATGTGCTGCCCTCCCTCGGGGGCCCAATTAGATGTGCTGCCCTCCCTTGGAGACCAATTCGACGTTTCTGCCCTCCCTTGGAGACCAATTGGACGTGCTGCCTTCCCTTGGGGACCAATTGGACATGCTGTCCCGGGGCCTAATTGGACATGCTGCTATCGTTCGGGCCCCAATTGGACGTGCTGCCCTCCCTCGGGTCCAAATGGATGTGCTGCCCTCCCTCGGGGCCGCAAATGGACGTGCTGCCCTCCCTCGGGACCCCAAATGGATGTGCTGCCCTCCCTCGGAGCCCCAAATGGATGTGCTGCCCTCCCTCAGGGCCCCAATTGGACGTGCTGCCATCCCTCTGGCCCCAATTGGACGTGCTGCCCTCCCTCGGGCCCCAATTGGACGTGCTGCCCTCCCTCGGGCCCCAATTGGACATGCTGTCCCGGGGCCTAATTGGACATGCTGCTATCGTTCGGGCCCCAATTAGACGTGCTGCCCTCTCTCGGGGGCCAATTGGATGTGCTGCCCTCCCTCGGGGACCAATTGGACATGCTGCCCTCCCTCGGTGACCCAATTGGATGTGCTGCCCTCCCTCGGGGCCCCAAATGGATGTGCTGCCCACCCTCGGGGCCCAATTAGACGTGCTGCCCTCCCTTGGAGACCAATTCGATGTGCTGCCCTCCCTCGGGACCCAATTGGACGTGCTGCCCTCAGGGACCCAATTGGACGTGCTGCCCTCCCACTGGCCCCAATTGGACGTGCTGCCCTCCCTCGGGGACCCAATTGGACGGGCTGCCCTCCCTCGGGGGTCCAATTGGACGTGCTGCCCTCCCTCGGGGACCCAATTGGACGTGCTGCCCTCCCTCGGGGGCCCAATTGGACGTGCTGCACTCAGGGGCCCAATTGGACGTGCTGCCCTCCCTCGGGGCTCATTTGGACGTGCTGCACTTCCTCGCGGAGCCAATTGGACGTGCTGCCCTCCCTCTGGGCCCAATTGGACATGCTGCACTCGGGGGCCCAATTGGACGTGCTGCCATCCCTCGGGGCTCATTTGGACGTGCTGCCCTCCCTCGCGGAGCCAATTGGACGTGCTGCCCTCCCTCTGGGCCCAATTGGACGTGCTGCACTCGGGGACCCAATTGGACGTGCTGCCATCGGGGCCTAATTGGACGTGCTGCTCTCAGAGACCCAATTGGACGTGCTGCCCTTCCTCGCGGAGCCAATTGGACGTGCTGCCCTCCCTCAGGGACCCAATTGGACGTGCTGCCCTCCCTCGTGGACCAATTGGACGTGCTGCCCTCCCTCGGAGACCAAATGGACGTGCTTCTCTCGGGGACCCAATTGGACGTGCTTCTCTCGGGGACCCAATTGGACGTGCTTCTCTCGGGGACCCAATTGGACGTGCCGCTCTCCCTCGGGGACCCAATTGGACGTGCTGCCCTCCCTCGGGGGTCCAATTAGACCTGCTGCCCTCCCTCGGGGGCCCTATTGGACGTGCTGCACTCGGGGGTCCAATTGGACATGCTGCCCTCCCTCGGGGACCAATTGGACGTGCTGCACTCGGGGGTCCAATTGGACATGCTGCCCTCCCTCGGGGACCAATTGGACGTGCTGCGCTCGGGGACCCAATTGGACGTGCTGCCCTCGGGGACCCAATTGAATGTGCCGCTCTCCCTCGGGGACCAACTGGATGTGTTCATGTGCTGCCCCCCCTTGGGGGCTCAATTGGACGTGCTGCCCTCAGTGACCCAATTGGACGTGCTGCCCTCCCTCGGGGACCCAATTGAATGTGCCGCTCTCCCTCGGGGACCAACTGGATGTGTTCATGTGCTGCCCCCCCTTGGGGGCTCAATTGGACGTGCTGCCCTCAGTGACTCAATTAGACATGCTGCCCTCGGGTCCCAATTGGACATGCTGGCCTCCCTCGGGGCCCAATTGGACGTGCTGCCCTCGGGGACCCAATTGGACGTGCTCCCCTCCCTCAGGGACCCAATTGGATGTGCTGTCCTCCCTCGGGGACCCAATTGGACGTGCCGCACTCGGGGACCCAATTGGATGTGCTGCCCTCCCTCGGGAACCCAATTGGACGTGCTGCCCTCCCTCGGGGGCCCAATTGGACGTGCTGCCCTCCCTCTGGGCCCAATTGGACGTGCTGCCCTCCCTCGGGGCTCATTTGGACGTGCTGCCCTCCCTCAGGGCCCAATTGGACGTGCTGCCCTCCCTCGGGTACACAATCAGACGTGTTGCCCTCCCTCAGGGACCCAATTAGACATGCTGCTCTCAGAGACCCAATTGGACGTGCTGCCCTTCCTCGCGGAGCCAATTGGACGTGCTGCCCTCCCTCGGGGACCCAATTGGACGTGCTGCTCTCCCTCGGGGACCCAATTGGACGTGCTGCTCTCCCTCGGGGACCCAATTGGATGTGCTGTCCTCCCTCGGGGACCCAATTGGACGTGCTGCTCTCCCTCGGGGGCCCAATTGGACGTGCTGCACTCGGGGGTCCAATTGGACGTGCTGCCCTCCCTCGTGGACCAATTGGACGTGCTGCCCTCCCTCGGGGACCAATTGGACGTGCTGCGCTCGGGGACCCAATTGGACGTGCTGCTCGCGGGGACCCAATTGGACGTGCCGCTCTCCCTCGGGGACCCAATTGGACGTGCTGCCCTCCCTCGGGGGTCCAATTAGACCTTCTGCCCTCCCTCAGGGGCCCAATTGGACGTGCTGCCCTCCCTCGGGGACCAATTGGACGTGCTGCGCTCGGGGACCCAATTGGACGTGCTGCCCTCCCTCGGGGGTCCAATTAGACCTGCTGCCCTCCCTCAGGGGCCCAATTGGACGTGCTGCCCTCCCTCGGGGGTCCAATTAGACCTGTTGCCCTCCCTCAGGGGCCCAATTGGACGTGCTGCCCTCCCTCGGGGGTCCAATTAGACCTGCTGCCCTCCCTCAGGGGCCCAATTAGACCTGCTGCCCTCCCTCAGGGGCCCAATTGGACGTGCTGCCCTCCCTCAGGGGCCCAAATGGACGTGCTGCCCTCCCTCGTGGACCAATTGGACGTGCTGCCCTCCCTCGGGACCCAATTGGACGTGCTGCGCTCGGGGACCCAATTGGACGTGCTGCGCCCGGGGACCCAATTGAATGTGCTGCCCTCCCTCGGGGACCAACTCATGTGCTTCCCTCCCTTGGGTACCAATTGGATGTGTTGATGTGCTGCCCCCCCTTGGGGGCTCAATTGGACGTGCTGCCCTCAGTGACCCAATTGGACGTGCTGCCCTCCCTCGGGGACCCAATTGGATGTGCTGCCCTCCCTCGGGGACCCAATTGGATGTGCTGCCCTCCCTCGGGGCCCAATTGGACGTGCTCCCCTCCCTTGGGGACCCAATTGGATGTGTTGATGTGCTGCCCCCCCTTGGGGGCTCAATTGGACGTGCTGCCCTCAGTGACCCAATTGGACGTGCTGCCCTCCCTCGGGGACCCAATTGGATGTGCTGTCCTCCCTCGGGGACCCAATTGGACGTGCTGCCCTCGGGGACCCAATTGGATGTGCTGCCCTCCCTCGGGGTCCAATTGGACGTGCTGCTCTCCCTCGGGACCCAATTGGACGTGTTGCCCTCCCTCGGGGACCCAATTGGACGTGCCGCTCTCCCTCGGGGACCCAATTGGATGTGCTGCCCTCCCTCGGGGGTCCAATTGGACGTGCTGCCCTCCCTCGGGGACCACATTGGACGTGCTGCCCTCCCTCGGGGACCCAATTGGATGTGGTGCCCTCCCTCGGGACCCAATCAGACGTGTTGCCCTCCCTCAGGGACCCAATTGGACGTGCTGCCATCGGGGCCTAATTGGACGTGCTCCCCTCCCTCGGGGACCAATTGGACGTGCTGCCCTCGGGACACAATTGGACATGCTGCCCTCCCTCGGGGACCCAATTGGACGTGCTGCCCTCCCTCGGGGACACAATTGGACGTGCTGCCATCGGGGCCTAATTGGACGTGCTCCCCTCCCTCGGGGACTAATTGGACGTGCTGCCCTCGGGACCCATTTGGACATGCTGCCCTCCCTCGGGGACCCAATTGGACGTGCTGCCCTCCCTCGTGGACCAATTGGACGTGCTGCCCTCCCTCGGGGCCCAATTGGACGTGCTGCCCTCCCTCGGGGACCAATTGGATGTTCTGCGCTCGGGGACCCAATTGGACGTGCTGCTCTCGTGGGACCCAATTGGACGTGCCGCTCTCGGGGACCCAATTGGACGTGCTGCCCTCCCTCGGGGGTCCAATTAGAGCTGCTGCCCTCCCTCAGGGGCCCAATTGGACGTGCTGCCCTCCCTCGGGGACCAATTGGACGTGCTGCGCTCGGGGACCCAATTGGACGTGCTGCCCTCCCTCGGGGGTCCAATTAGACCTGCTGCCCTCCCTCAGGGGCCCAATTGGACGTGCTGCCCTCCCTCGGGGGTCCAATTAGACCTGCTGCCCTCCCTCAGGGGCCCAATTGGACGTGCTGCCCTCCCTCGGGGGTCCAATTAGACCTGCTGCCCTCCCTCAGGGGCCCAATTAGACCTGCTGCCCTCCCTCAGGGGCCCAATTGGACGTGCTGCCCTCCCTCAGGGGCCCAATTGGACGTGCTGCCCTCCCTCGTGGACCAATTGGACGTGCTGCCCTCCCTCGGGACCCAATTGGACGTGCTGCGCTCGGGGACCCAATTGGACGTGCTGCGCTCGGGGACCCAATTGAATGTGCTGCCCTCCCTCGGGGACCAACTCGTGTGCTTCCCTCCCTTGGGTACCAATTGGATGTGTTGATGTGCTGCCCCCCCTTGGGGGCTCAATTGGACGTGCTGCCCTCAGTGACCCAATTGGACGTGCTGCCCTCCCTCGGGGACCCAATTGGATGTGCTGCCCTCCCTCGGGGCCCAATTGGACGTGCTCCCCTCCCTTGGGTACCCAATTGGATGTGTTGATGTGCTGCCCCCCCTTGGGGGCTCAATTGGACGTGCTGCCCTCAGTGACCCAATTGAACGTGCTGCCCTCCCTCGGGGACCCAATTGGATGTGCTGTCCTCCCTCGGGGACCCAATTGGATGTGCTGCCCTCGGGGACACAATTGGATGTGCTGCCCTCCCTCGGGGTCCAATTGGACGTGCTGCTCTCCCTCGGGACCCAATTGGACGTGTTGCCCTCCCTCGGGGACCCAATTGGACGTGCCGCTCTCCCTCGGGGACCCAATTGGATGTGCTGCCCTCCCTCGGGGGTCCAATTGGACGTGCTGCCCTCCCTTGGGGACCAAATTGGACGTGCTGCCCTCCCTCGGGGACCCAATTGGATGTGGTGCCCTCCCTCGGGACCCAATCAGACGTGTTGCCCTCCCCCAGGGACCCAATTGGACGTGCTGCCATCGGGGCCTAATTGGACGTGCTCCCCTCCCTCGGGGACCAATTGGACGTGCTGCCCTCGGGACCCAATTGGACATGCTGCCCTCCCTCGGGGACCCAATTGGACGTGCTGCCCTCCCTCGGGGACACAATTGGACGTGCTGCCATCGGGGCCTAATTGGACGTGCTCCCCTCCCTCGGGGACCAATTGGACGTGCTGCCCTCGGGATCCAATTGGACATGCTGCCCTCCCTCGGGGACCCAATTGGACGTGCTGCCCTCCCTCGTGGACCAATTGGACGTGCTGCCCTCCCTCGGGGCCCAATTGGACGTGCTGCCCTCCCTCGGGGACCAATTGGATGTGCTGGGCTCGGGGACCCAATTGGACGTGCTGCTCTCGGGGACCCAATTGGACGTGCCGCTCTCGGGGACCCAATTGGACGTGCTGCCCTCCCTCGGGGGTCCAATTAGACCTGCTGCCCTCCCTCGGGGCCCAATTGGACGTGCTGCCCTCCCTCGGGGACCCAATTGGACGTGCTGCCATCGGGGCCTAATTGGACGTGCTGCTCTCAGAGACCCAATTGGACGTGCTGCCCTCCCTCGCGGAGCCAATTGGACGTGCTGCCCTCCCTCAGGGACCCAATTGGACGTGCTGCCCTCCCTCGTGGACCAATTGGACGTGCTGCGCTCGGGGACCCAATTGGACGTGCTTCTCTCGGGGACCCAATTGGACGTGCCGCTCTCCCTCGGGGACCCAATTGGACGTGCTGCCCTCCCTCGGGGGTCCAATTAGACCTGCTGCCCTCCCTCGGGGGCCCAATTGGACGTGCTGCACTCGGGGGCCCAATTGGACGTGCTGCCCTCCCTCGGGGACCAATTGGACGTGCTGCGCTCGGGGACCCAATTGGACGTGCTGCCCTCGGGGACCCAATTGAATGTGCTGCCCTCCCTCGGGGACCAACTGGATGTGTTCATGTGCTGCCCCCCCTTGGGGGCTCAATTGGACGCGCTGCCCTCAGTGACTCAATTAGACATGCTGCCCTCGGGTCCCAATTGGACATGCTGGCCTCCCTCGGGGCCCAATTGGACGTGCTCCCCTCCCTCAGGGACCCAATTGGATGTGCTGTCCTCCCTCGGGGACCCAATTGGACGTGCCGCACTCGGGGACCCAATTGGATGTGCTGCCCTCCCTCGGGAACCCAATTGGACGTGCTGCCCTCCCTCGGGGGCCCAATTGGACGTGCTGCCCTCCCTCTGGGCCCAATTGGACGTGCTGCCCTCCCTCGGGGCTCATTTGGACGTGCTGCCCTCCCTCGGGGCCCAATTGGACGTGCTGCCCTCCCTCGGGTACACAATCAGACGTGTTGCCCTCCCTCAGGGACCCAATTAGACATGCTGCTCTCAGAGACCCAATTGGACGTGCTGCCCTTCCTCGCGGAGCCAATTGGACGTGCTGCCCTCCCTCGGCAACCCAATTGGACGTGCTGCACTCCCTCGGGGACCCAATTGGACGTGCTGCACTCGGGGGTCCAATTGGACGTGCTGCCCTCCCTCGTGGACCAATTGGACGTGCTGCCCTCCCTCGGGGACCAATTGGACGTGCTGCCCTTCCTCGCGGAGCCAATTGGACGTGCTGCCCTCCCTCGGCGACCCAATTGGACGTGCTGCACTCCCTCCGGGACCCAATTGGACGTGCTGCTCTCCCTCGGGGGTCCAATTGGACGTGCTGCTCTCCCTCGTGGACCAATTGGACGTGCTGCCCTCCCTCGGGGACCAATTGGACGTGCTGCCCTTCCTCGCGGAGCCAATTGGACGTGCTGCCCTCCCTCGGCGACCCAATTGGACGTGCTGCACTCCCTCGGGGACCCAATTGGACGTGCTGCTCTCCCTCGGGGGCCCAATTGGACGTGCTGCACTCGGGGGTCCAATTGGACGTGCTGCCCTCCCTCGTGGACCAATTGGACGTGCTGCCCTCCCTCGGGGACCAATTGGACGTGCTGCGCTCGGGGACCCAATTGGACGTGCTGCTCTCGGGGACCCAATTGGACGTGCCGCTCTCCCTCGGGGACCCAATTGGACGTGCTGCCCTCCCTCGGGGGTCCAATTAGACCTTCTGCCCTCCCTCAGGGGCCCAATTGGACGTGCTGCCCTCCCTCGGGGACCAATTGGACGCGCTGCGCTCGGGGACCCAATTGGACGTGCTGTCCTCCCTCGGGGGTCCATTTAGACCTGCTGCCCTCCCTCAGGGGCCCAATTGGACGTGCTGCCCTCCCTCGGGGGTCCAATTAGACCTGTTGCCCTCCCTCAGGGGCCCAATTGGACGTGCTGCCCTCCCTCGGGGGTCCAATTAGACCTGCTGCCCTCCCTCAGGGGCCCAATTAGACCTGCTGCCCTCCCTCGGGGGTCCAATTAGACCTGCTGCCCTCCCTCAGGGGCCCAATTAGACCTGCTGCCCTCCCTCAGGGGCCCAATTGGACGTGCTGCCCTCCCTCAGGGGCCCAATTGGACGTGCTGCCCTCCCTCGTGGACCAATTGGACGTGCTGCCCTCCCTCGGGACCCAATTGGACGTGCTGCGCTCGGGGACCCAATTGGACGTGCTGCGCTCGGGGACCCAATTGAATGTGCTGCCCTCCCTCGGGGACCAACTCATGTGCTTCCCTCCCTTGGGTACCAATTGGATGTGTTGATGTGCTGCCCCCCCTTGGGGGCTCAATTGGACGTGCTGCCCTCAGTGACCCAATTGGACGTGCTGCCCTCCCTCGGGGACCCAATTGGATGTGCTGCCCTCCCTCGGGGACCCAATTGGATGTGCTGCCCTCCCTCGGGGCCCAATTGGACGTGCTCCCCTCCCTTGGGGACCCAATTGGATGTGTTGATGTGCTGCCCCCCCTTGGGGGCTCAATTGGACGTGCTGCCCTCAGTGACCCAATTGGACGTGCTGCCCTCCCTCGGGGACACAATTGGACGTGCTGCCATCGGGGCCTAATTGGACGTGCTCCCCTCCCTCGGGGACTAATTGGACGTGCTGCCCTCGGGACCCATTTGGACATGCTGCCCTCCCTCGGGGACCCAATTGGACGTGCTGCCCTCCCTCGTGGACCAATTGGACGTGCTGCCCTCCCTCGGGGCCCAATTGGACGTGCTGCCCTCCCTCGGGGACCAATTGGATGTTCTGCGCTCGGGGACCCAATTGGACGTGCTGCTCTCGTGGGACCCAATTGGACGTGCCGCTCTCGGGGACCCAATTGGACGTGCTGCCCTCCCTCGGGGGTCCAATTAGACCTGCTGCCCTCCCTCAGGGGCCCAATTGGACGTGCTGCCCTCCCTCGGGGACCAATTGGACGTGCTGCGCTCGGGGACCCAATTGGACGTGCTGCCCTCCCTCGGGGGTCCAATTAGACCTGCTGCCCTCCCTCAGGGGCCCAATTGGACGTGCTGCCCTCCCTCGGGGGTCCAATTAGACCTGCTGCCCTCCCTCAGGGGCCCAATTGGACGTGCTGCCCTCCCTCGGGGGTCCAATTAGACCTGCTGCCCTCCCTCAGGGGCCCAATTAGACCTGCTGCCCTCCCTCAGGGGCCCAATTGGACGTGCTGCCCTCCCTCAGGGGCCCAATTGGACGTGCTGCCCTCCCTCGTGGACCAATTGGACGTGCTGCCCTCCCTCGGGACCCAATTGGACGTGCTGCGCTCGGGGACCCAATTGGACGTGCTGCGCTCGGGGACCCAATTGAATGTGCTGCCCTCCCTCGGGGACCAACTCGTGTGCTTCCCTCCCTTGGGTACCAATTGGATGTGTTGATGTGCTGCCCCCCCTTGGGGGCTCAATTGGACGTGCTGCCCTCAGTGACCCAATTGGACGTGCTGCCCTCCCTCGGGGACCCAATTGGATGTGCTGCCCTCCCTCGGGGCCCAATTGGACGTGCTCCCCTCCCTTGGGTACCCAATTGGATGTGTTGATGTGCTGCCCCCCCTTGGGGGCTCAATTGGACGTGCTGCCCTCAGTGACCCAATTGAACGTGCTGCCCTCCCTCGGGGACCCAATTGGATGTGCTGTCCTCCCTCGGGGACCCAATTGGATGTGCTGCCCTCGGGGACACAATTGGATGTGCTGCCCTCCCTCGGGGTCCAATTGGACGTGCTGCTCTCCCTCGGGACCCAATTGGACGTGTTGCCCTCCCTCGGGGACCCAATTGGACGTGCCGCTCTCCCTCGGGGACCCAATTGGATGTGCTGCCCTCCCTCGGGGGTCCAATTGGACGTGCTGCCCTCCCTTGGGGACCAAATTGGACGTGCTGCCCTCCCTCGGGGACCCAATTGGATGTGGTGCCCTCCCTCGGGACCCAATCAGACGTGTTGCCCTCCCCCAGGGACCCAATTGGACGTGCTGCCATCGGGGCCTAATTGGACGTGCTCCCCTCCCTCGGGGACCAATTGGACGTGCTGCCCTCGGGACCCAATTGGACATGCTGCCCTCCCTCGGGGACCCAATTGGACGTGCTGCCCTCCCTCGGGGACACAATTGGACGTGCTGCCATCGGGGCCTAATTGGACGTGCTCCCCTCCCTCGGGGACCAATTGGACGTGCTGCCCTCGGGATCCAATTGGACATGCTGCCCTCCCTCGGGGACCCAATTGGACGTGCTGCCCTCCCTCGTGGACCAATTGGACGTGCTGCCCTCCCTCGGGGCCCAATTGGACGTGCTGCCCTCCCTCGGGGACCAATTGGATGTGCTGGGCTCGGGGACCCAATTGGACGTGCTGCTCTCGGGGACCCAATTGGACGTGCCGCTCTCGGGGACCCAATTGGACGTGCTGCCCTCCCTCGGGGGTCCAATTAGACCTGCTGCCCTCCCTCGGGGCCCAATTGGACGTGCTGCCCTCCCTCGGGGACCCAATTGGACGTGCTGCCATCGGGGCCTAATTGGACGTGCTGCTCTCAGAGACCCAATTGGACGTGCTGCCCTCCCTCGCGGAGCCAATTGGACGTGCTGCCCTCCCTCAGGGACCCAATTGGACGTGCTGCCCTCCCTCGTGGACCAATTGGACGTGCTGCGCTCGGGGACCCAATTGGACGTGCTTCTCTCGGGGACCCAATTGGACGTGCCGCTCTCCCTCGGGGACCCAATTGGACGTGCTGCCCTCCCTCGGGGGTCCAATTAGACCTGCTGCCCTCCCTCGGGGGCCCAATTGGACGTGCTGCACTCGGGGGCCCAATTGGACGTGCTGCCCTCCCTCGGGGACCAATTGGACGTGCTGCGCTCGGGGACCCAATTGGACGTGCTGCCCTCGGGGACCCAATTGAATGTGCTGCCCTCCCTCGGGGACCAACTGGATGTGTTCATGTGCTGCCCCCCCTTGGGGGCTCAATTGGACGCGCTGCCCTCAGTGACTCAATTAGACATGCTGCCCTCGGGTCCCAATTGGACATGCTGGCCTCCCTCGGGGCCCAATTGGACGTGCTCCCCTCCCTCAGGGACCCAATTGGATGTGCTGTCCTCCCTCGGGGACCCAATTGGACGTGCCGCACTCGGGGACCCAATTGGATGTGCTGCCCTCCCTCGGGAACCCAATTGGACGTGCTGCCCTCCCTCGGGGGCCCAATTGGACGTGCTGCCCTCCCTCTGGGCCCAATTGGACGTGCTGCCCTCCCTCGGGGCTCATTTGGACGTGCTGCCCTCCCTCGGGGCCCAATTGGACGTGCTGCCCTCCCTCGGGTACACAATCAGACGTGTTGCCCTCCCTCAGGGACCCAATTAGACATGCTGCTCTCAGAGACCCAATTGGACGTGCTGCCCTTCCTCGCGGAGCCAATTGGACGTGCTGCCCTCCCTCGGCAACCCAATTGGACGTGCTGCACTCCCTCGGGGACCCAATTGGACGTGCTGCACTCGGGGGTCCAATTGGACGTGCTGCCCTCCCTCGTGGACCAATTGGACGTGCTGCCCTCCCTCGGGGACCAATTGGACGTGCTGCCCTTCCTCGCGGAGCCAATTGGACGTGCTGCCCTCCCTCGGCGACCCAATTGGACGTGCTGCACTCCCTCCGGGACCCAATTGGACGTGCTGCTCTCCCTCGGGGGTCCAATTGGACGTGCTGCTCTCCCTCGTGGACCAATTGGACGTGCTGCCCTCCCTCGGGGACCAATTGGACGTGCTGCCCTTCCTCGCGGAGCCAATTGGACGTGCTGCCCTCCCTCGGCGACCCAATTGGACGTGCTGCACTCCCTCGGGGACCCAATTGGACGTGCTGCTCTCCCTCGGGGGCCCAATTGGACGTGCTGCACTCGGGGGTCCAATTGGACGTGCTGCCCTCCCTCGTGGACCAATTGGACGTGCTGCCCTCCCTCGGGGACCAATTGGACGTGCTGCGCTCGGGGACCCAATTGGACGTGCTGCTCTCGGGGACCCAATTGGACGTGCCGCTCTCCCTCGGGGACCCAATTGGACGTGCTGCCCTCCCTCGGGGGTCCAATTAGACCTTCTGCCCTCCCTCAGGGGCCCAATTGGACGTGCTGCCCTCCCTCGGGGACCAATTGGACGCGCTGCGCTCGGGGACCCAATTGGACGTGCTGTCCTCCCTCGGGGGTCCATTTAGACCTGCTGCCCTCCCTCAGGGGCCCAATTGGACGTGCTGCCCTCCCTCGGGGGTCCAATTAGACCTGTTGCCCTCCCTCAGGGGCCCAATTGGACGTGCTGCCCTCCCTCGGGGGTCCAATTAGACCTGCTGCCCTCCCTCAGGGGCCCAATTAGACCTGCTGCCCTCCCTCGGGGGTCCAATTAGACCTGCTGCCCTCCCTCAGGGGCCCAATTAGACCTGCTGCCCTCCCTCAGGGGCCCAATTGGACGTGCTGCCCTCCCTCAGGGGCCCAATTGGACGTGCTGCCCTCCCTCGTGGACCAATTGGACGTGCTGCCCTCCCTCGGGACCCAATTGGACGTGCTGCGCTCGGGGACCCAATTGGACGTGCTGCGCTCGGGGACCCAATTGAATGTGCTGCCCTCCCTCGGGGACCAACTCATGTGCTTCCCTCCCTTGGGTACCAATTGGATGTGTTGATGTGCTGCCCCCCCTTGGGGGCTCAATTGGACGTGCTGCCCTCAGTGACCCAATTGGACGTGCTGCCCTCCCTCGGGGACCCAATTGGATGTGCTGCCCTCCCTCGGGGACCCAATTGGATGTGCTGCCCTCCCTCGGGGCCCAATTGGACGTGCTCCCCTCCCTTGGGGACCCAATTGGATGTGTTGATGTGCTGCCCCCCCTTGGGGGCTCAATTGGACGTGCTGCCCTCAGTGACCCAATTGGACGTGCTGCCCTCCCTCGGGGACCCAATTGGATGTGCTGTCCTCCCTCGGGGACCCAATTGGACGTGCTGCCCTCCCTCGGGGACCCAATTGGACGTGCTGCCCTCGGGGACACAATTGGATGTGCTGCCCTCCCTCGGGGTCCAATTGGACGTGCTGCTCTCCCTCGGGACCCAATTGGACGTGTTGCCCTCCCTCGGGGACCCAATTGGACGTGCCGCTCTCTCTCGGGGACCCAATTGGATGTGCTGCCCTCCCTCGGGGGTCCAATTGGACGTGCTGCCCTCCCTCGGGGACCACATTGGACGTGCTGCCCTCCCTCGGGGACCCAATTGGATGTGGTGCCCTCCCTCGGGACCCAATCATACGTGTTGCCCTCCCTCAGGGACCCAATTGGACGTGCTGCCATCGGGGCCTAATTGGACGTGCTCCCCTCCCTCGGGGACCAATTGGACGTGCTGCCCTCGGGACCCAATTGGACATGCTGCCCTCCCTCGCGGACCCAATTGGACGTGCTGCCCTCCCTCGGGGACACAATTGGACGTGCTGCCATCGGGGCCTAATTGGACGTGCTCCCCTCCCTCGGGGACCAATTGGACGTGCTGCCCTCGGGACCCATTTGGACATGCTGCCCTCCCTCGGGGACCCAATTGGACGTGCTGCCCTCCCTCGTGGACCAATTGGACGTGCTGCCCTCCCTCGGGGCCCAATTGGACGTGCTGCCCTCCCTCGGGGACCAATTGGATGTGCTGCGCTCGGGGACCCAATTGGACGTGCTGCTCTCGTGGGACCCAATTGGACGTGCTGCCCTCCCTCGGGGGTCCAATTAGACCTGCTGCCCTCCCTCAGGGGCCCAATTGGACGTGCTGCCCTCCCTCGGGGACCAATTGGACGTGCTGCGCTCGGGGACCCAATTGGACGTGCTGCCCTCCCTCGGGGGTCCAATTAGACCTGCTGCCCTCCCTCAGGGGCCCAATTGGACGTGCTGCCCTCCCTCGGGGGTCCAATTAGACCTGCTGCCCTCCCTCAGGGGCCCAATTAGACCTGCTGCCTTCCCTCAGGGGCCCAATTGGACGTGCTGCCCTCCCTCAGGGGCCCAATTGGACGTGCTGCCCTCCCTCGTGGACCAATTGGACGTGCTGCCCTCCCTCGGGACCCAATTGGACGTGCTGCGCTCGGGGACCCAATTGGACGTGCTGCGCTCCCTCGGGGGTCCAATTAGACCTGCTGCCCTCCCTCAGGGGCCCAATTGGACGTGCTGCCCTCCCTCGGGACCCAATTGGACGTGCTGCGCTCGGGGACCCAATTGGACGTGCTGCGCTCGGGGAACCAATTGAATGTGCTGCCCTCCCTTGGGTACCAATTGGATGTGTTGATGTGCTGCCCCCCCTTGGGGGCTCAATTGGACGTGCTGCCCTCAGTGACCCAATTGGACGTGCTGCCCTCGGGGACCCAATTGGACGTGCTGCCCTCCCTCGGGGACCCAATTGGACGTGCTCCCCTCCCTTGGGGACCCAATTGGATGTGTCGATGTGCTGCCCCCCCTTGGGGGCTCAATTGGACGTGCTGCCCTCAGTGACCCAATTGGACGTGCTGCCCTCCCTCAGGGACCCAATTAGACATGCTGCTCTCAGAGACCCAATTGGACGTGCTGCCCTTCCTCGCGGAGCAAATTGGACGTGCTGCCCTCCCTCGGCGACCCAATTGGACGTGCTGCACTCCCTCGGGGACCCAATTGGACGTGCTGCTCTCCCTCAGGGGCCCAATTGGACGTGCTGCACTCGGGGGTCCAATTGGACATGCTGCCCTCCCTCGGGGACCCAGTTGGACGTGCTGCACTCGGGGGTCCAATTGGACGTGCTGCCCTCCCTCGTGGACCAATTGGACGTGCTGCACTCCCTCGGGGACCAATTGGACGTGCTGCGCTCGGGGACCCAATTGGACGTGATGCTCTCGGGGACCCAATTGGACGTGCCGCTCTCCCTCGGGGACCCAATTGGACGTGCTGCCCTCCCTCGGGGGTCCAATTAGACCTGCTGCCCTCCCTCAGGGGCCCAATTGGACGTGCTGCCCTCCCTCGGGGACCAATTGGACGTGCTGCGCTCGGGGACCCAATTGGACGTGCTGCCCTCCCATTCGGGGACCAAATTGGATGTGCTGCCCTCCCTCGGGGACCAACTGGATGTGCTTCCCTCCCTTGGGTACCAATTGGATGTGTTGATGTGCTGCCCCCCCTTGGGGGCTCAATTGGACGTGCTGCCCTCAGTGACCCAATTGGACGTGCTGCCCTCCCTCGGGGACCCAATTGGACGTGCTGCTCTCCCTCGGGACCCAATTGGACGTGTTACCCTCCCTCGGGGACCCAATTGGACGTGCCGCTCTCCCTCGGGGACCCAATTGGACGTGCTGCCCTCCATCGGGGGTCCAATTGGACGTGCTGCCCTCCCTCGGGGACCAAATTGGACGTGCTGCCCTCCCTCGGGGACCCAATTGGACGTGCTGCCCTCCCTCGGGGGCCCAATTGGACGTGCTACCCTCCGTCGGGGACCCAATTGGATGTGGTGCCCTCCCTCGGGACCCAATCAGACGTGTTGCCCTCCCTCAGGGACCCAATTGGACGTGCTGCCATCGGGGCCTAATTGGACGTGCTCCCCTCCCTCGGGGACCAATTGGACGTGCTGCCCTCGGGGGCCCAATTGGACATGCTGCCCTCCCTCGGGGACCCAATTGGACGTGCTGCACTCGGGGGTCCAATTGGACGTGCTGCCCTCCCTCGTGGACCAATTGGACGTGCTGCCCTCCCTCGGGGACCAATTGGACGTGCTGCGCTCGGGGACCCAATTGGACGTGCTGCGCTCGGGGACCCAATTGGACGTGCTGCCCTCCCTCGGGGACCCAATTGGATGTGCGGCCCTCCCGCGGGGTCCAATTGGACGTCTTGCCCTCCCTCAGGGACCCAATTGGACGTGCTGCTCTCCCTCGGGACCCAATTGGACGTGTTGCCCTCCCTCGGGGGCCCAATTGGACGTGCTGCTCTCACTCGGGACCCAATTGGACGTGTTGCCCTCCCTCGGGGACCCAATTGGACGTGTTGCCCTCCCTCGGGGACCCATTGGACGTGCTGCCCTCGGGGACCCAATTGGACATGCTGCCCTCGGGGACCCAATTGGACATGCTGCCCTCCCTCGGGGACCAATTGGACGTGCTGCCCTCGGGGGCCCAATTGGACGTGCTGCCCTCGGGGACCCAATTGGACGTGCTGCACTCCCTCGCGGACACAATTGGACGTGCTGCCCTCCCTCGGGGACCCAATTGGACGTGCTGCACTCCCTCGCGGACACAATTGGACGTGCTGCCCTCCCTCGGGGACCCAATTGGACGTGCTGCCCTCCCTCGGGGACCCAATTGGATGTGCTGCCCTCCCTCGGGGGTCCAATTGGACGTGCTGCCCTCCCTCGGGGACCAAATTGGACGTGCTGCCCTCCCTCGGGGACCCAATTGGACGTCCTGCCCTCCCTCGGGGACCCAATTGGACGTGCTGCTCTCCCTCGGTGACCCAATTGGACGTGCTGCCCTCCCTCGGGGGACCAATTGGACGTGCTGCCCTCCCTCGGGGGTCCAATTGGACGTGCTGCCCTCCCTCGGGGACCAAATTGGACGTGCTGCCCTCCCTCGGGGGCCCAATTGAACGTGCTGCCCTCCCTCGGGGACCCAATTGGATGTGGTGCCCTCCCTCGGGACCCAATCAGACGTGTTGCCCTCCCTCAGGGACCCAATTGGACGTGCTGCCATCGGGGCCTAATTGGACGTGGTCCCCTCCCTCGGGGACCAATTGGACGTGCTGCCCTTGGGACCCAATTGGACATACTGCCCTCCCTCGGGGACCCAATTGGACGTGCTGCACTCGGGGGTCCAATTGGACGTGCTGCCCTCCCTCGTGGACCAATTGGACGTGCTGCCCTCCATCGGGGACCAATTGGACGTGCTGCGCTCAGTGACCCAATTGGACGTGCTGCCCTCCCTCGGGGACCCAATTGGATGTGCTGTCCTCCCTCGGGGACCCAATTGGATGTGCTGCCCTCCCTCGGGGTCCAATTGGACGTGCTGCTCTCCCTCGGGACCCAATTGGACGTGTTGCCCTCCCTCGGGGACCCAATTGGACGTGCCGCTCTCCCTCGGGGACCCAATTGGATGTGCTGCCCTCCCTCGGGGGTCCAATTGGACGTGCTGCCCTCCCTCGGGGCCGAATTGGACGTGCTGCCCTCCCTCGGGGGCCCAATTGGACGTGCTGCCCTCCCTCGGTGACCCAATTGGATGTGGTGCCCTCCCTCGGGACCCAATCAGACGTGTTGCCCTCCCTCAGGGACCCAATTGGGCGTGCTGCCATCGGGGCCTAATTGGACGTGCTCCCCTCCCTCGGGGACCAATTGGACGTGCTGCCCTCGGGGGCCCAATTGGACGTGCTGCCCTCGGGACCCAATAGGACGTGCTGCCCTCGGGGACCCAATTGGACGTGCTGCACATCCTCGGGGACCCAATTGGACGTGCTGCCCTCCCTCGGGGACCAATTGGACGTGCTGCCCTCGGGGGCCCAATTGGACGTGCTGCCCTCGGGACCCAATTGGACGTGCTGCCCTCGCGGACCCAATTGGACGTGCTGCCCTCCCTCGGGGACCCAATTGGACGTGCTGCCCTCCCTCGGGGACCCAATTGGACGTGTTGCTCTCCCTCGGGGTCCCAATTGGACGTGCTGCCCTCCCTCGGGGACCAATTGGACGTGCTGCGCTCGGGGACCCAATTGGACGTGCTGCCCTCGGGGACCCAATTGGACGTGCTGCCCTCCCTCGGGACCCCAATTGAATGTGCTACTCTCCCTCGGGGACCAACTGGATGTGCTTCCCTCCCTTGAGTACCAATTGGATGTGTTGATGTGCTGCCCCTCCTTGGGGGCACAATTGGACGTGCTGCCCTCGGGGACCCAATTGGACGTGCTGCCCTCCCTCGGGACTCCAATTGAATGTGCTGCTCTCCCTCGGGGACCAACTGGATGTGCTTCCCTCCCTTGAGTACCAATTGGATGTGTTGATGTACTGCCCCTCCTTGGGGGCACAATTGGACGTGCTGCCCTCAGTGACTCAATTGGACGTGCTGCCCTCGGGGACCCAATTGGACGTGCTGCCCTCCATCGGGGACCCAATTGGATGTGCTGTCCTCCCTCGGGGACCCAATTGGACGTGCTGCCCTCGGGGCCCAATTGGACGTGCTCCCCTCCCTCGGGGACCCAATTAGACGTGCTGCTCTCCCTCGGGACCTAATTGGACGTGCTGCTCTCCCTCGGGACCCAATTGGACATGCTGCTCTCCCTCGGGACCCAATTGGATGTGCTGCCCTCCCTCAGGGACCAATTGGACGTGCTGCTCTCACTCGGGACCCAATTGGATGTGCTGCCCTCCCTCAGGGACCAATTGGACGTGCTGCCCTCCCCCGGGGGCCCAATTGTACGTGGTGCCCTCTCTCGGGGACCCAATTGGACGTGCTGCCCTCCCTCGGGGACCAATTGGACGTGCTGCCCTCGGGGACCCAATTGGACATGCTGCCCTCGGGGACCCAATTGGACATGCTGCCCTCCCTCGGGGACCAATTGGACGTGCTGCCCTCGGGGGCCCAATTGGACGTGCTGCCCTCGGGGACCCAATTGGACATGCTGCCCTCCCTCGCGGACCCAATTGGACGTGCTGCACTCCCTCGCGGACACAATTGGACGTGCTGCCCTCCCTCGGGGACCCAATTGGACGTGCTGCCCTCCCTCGGGGACCCAATTGGATGTGCTGCGCTCCCTCGGGGGTCCAATTGGACGTGCTGCCCTCCCTCGGGGACCAAATTGGACGTGCTGCCCTCCCTCGGGGACCCAATTGGACGTGCTGCCCTCCCTCGGGGACCCAATTGGACGTGCTGCTCTCCCTCGGTGACCCAATTGGACGTGCTGCCCTCCCTCGGGGGTCCAATTGGACGTGCTGCCCTCCCTCGGGGACCAAATTGGACGTGCTGCCCTCCCTCGGGGGCCCAATTGGACGTGCTGCCCTCCCTCGGGGACCCAATTGGATGTGGTGCCCTCCCTCGGGACCCAATCAGACGTGTTGCCCTCCCTCAGGGACCCAATTGGACGTGCTGCCATCGGGGCCTAATTGGACGTGGTCCCCTCCCTCGGGGACCAATTGGACGTGCTGCCCTTGGGACCCAATTGGACATACTGCCCTCCCTCGGGGACCCAATTGGACGTGCTGCACTCGGGGGTCCAATTGGACGTGCTGCCC